>NW_028141948.1:5042500-5700000 GCF_025532165.1 Camponotus vicinus
GGGCAAAATCACTTTGGATTTTTTAAATGGAACTCGCTATTTTTATTAGATATTCTTATAGCTCATCTCAAGAGCTTTCCAAAACACTATAATTAAGTTAGTTTTAATTAAGTACTTTCCGAGTTATGAGGCTTGAAATCATTTCTTAATTTTACATAAACCGTAAAATATCTTGTAAAATATTCATTTTTCGATTATCTTACCTTAATACTTTTATGTACAAAATAATGAGAGGAATCAATTGGTGTAAAGAAAACATAGTTGTTTCGAAGAAAAAATATGTAATTGTTAATTGCAAATTACATATTTTTTCTTCGAAACAACTATGTGTGCGAAAGCCCTCCAGATAAGCTACCAGAATATGCAATAAAAAATTGGGGTTTCCATTTACAGAATTCAAGGTGACCTTTACGTGACCTTAACAACACTCTTCAAAGTCATACTGATATCGCCATGTAATGCATTACTTGAAACCTTACAACTTTTGTCTGAAATATTTTTGTCTACCGTGCTCAGTTTTTGAGATATTCGGCTGATACGGGTGGTCTGCGACACCCTGTATATATTAAAATAATTTATATATTTCTTTCACATATTTAAATGCAAAATATTTTGCATCTTATATTCTTATTAAAAATATATTAATATTACAGACATAAATTTGTAATAAATTTTAATTTGTTCTTACAAATAAGTACACACACACAAATATATATGTGTGTGTGTGTATTGAATAATTTATACAATGCACTAAAGTGTTCTTCAAAAAATTACAGTTTAAATCAGTTTATTAAAATTTATTAAGATAAAATTGTAATTATAAAATAAAATTAAGATTATTATATATACAATGTTCACATGTATACAATAAAACATTTAATTTCTCATAATTATTTTAATAAATTTTTATTTTAATAAGTTCTATTTTAATAAATTAATAATCTAATTTAAACTAGAATTTTTTGAAAATAAGACTACATGGTATAAATTATTATATTGTATAAATTGTTGCACTGTACATTATTTAATTTATCTTACTGAACATAACTTTAGAATTAATATGATTTTTACGATTGAAATCACATTAAACCAATATTTTATTCAAATAATTTTCAATTAAAAACATTCTTTTACTTATATAACAATAAGTAAAAGTTATCCGAATTATATTGTGTTCGATGTCATTTTAAATGCAAGAATTTCATTAATCCCTTTTAATCAAAAAAGATCAAACAAAATATAAAAGCTTTATTTTTCATTTTATGGCAATTTAAAGTCGTATATGATTATAAATAACGAAAAAATTCCCGATGCCGCAGATTCCGAAATTTCTTACACGAGACTTCATTTATAATATTCATGAATATATGTCAAAAAATAAAATGCATTTTTTATTCATTTGAAAGTAATTTTAATAGAATAATGAGAATTTTGCGTTTAAAATAATACCAAACACGATATAAATCGCATAAATTTAATTAACTATATAATTATAATAAAATATTTATTACACAGGCCCACAAAAAAAAAAAAAGTGTCTGACCTCGGCATGCAAAGCATGTTTTCTTACGTATTTTTTTGCGCTGAATCCAAATCTGAAGTCAAAATGGGGGGTTCTCCGGCCCGATTTTGAGTAAATAGCTGTTTAAAGTAAAAAAATTCTGAAAATTAGTTTTAAACACCTAATCTATCATTTTTAAATAAACAATGTACCAAGACCATTTGAGTCTTATTACCCAGAAGACAAAAGGCCCACAGAGCGAGCATTTTGACCCAATAACTCAAAAAACCATAAACCCCAGCCAGGTCAGAGGCCTCAGTTCAAATCTAAAAACAGGCTATATAACACAATCATCATCAGATCTTACATAGAATGAGAGCCTCAGTTTAAATTTGAGCAAAAAATTGAATACAATATTTTTAAGAGCATAGACTTTCCACCTGTCAGAGGTTTGGAGGTTATGTGATTATAGCACACTTAGCAAGGATGGATCCAGACACCTGCCTTGGGTGGGAGGGGGCGTATCATATGTTATTGGTATGAAAAGGGTCTTCAAGCTAAAAAAAAAGGTCTCAACTAACACAAAAAGTTTCATTTTCATGATACATCCAGGAGCCTTGGGGGGGGGCGATCACCCTCATTGCCCCCCTTTCCCCCTGGATCCGTGCTTGACACTTAGCTCAGGCTTCCGGTGTGCCTGGGGCTTAGGAGTTATGTAATTATAGTCAGCTCAAATTTAAACTGAGGCTCTCATTCTATGTAAGATCTGATGATGATTGTGTTATATAGCCTGTTTAGATTTGAACTGAGGCCTCTGACCTGGCTGGGGTTTATGGTTTTTTGAGTTATTGGGTCAAAATGCTCGCTCTGTGGGCCTTTTGTCTTCTGGGTAATAAGACTCAAATGGTCTTGGTACATTGTTTATTTAAAAATGATAGATTAGGTGTTTAAAACTAATTTTCAGAATTTTTTTACTTTAAACAGCCATTTACTCAAAATCGGCCCGGAGAACCCCCCATTTTGACTTCAGATTTGGATTCAGCGCAAAAAAATACGTAAGAAAACATGCTTTGCATGCCGAGGTCAGACACTTTTTTTTTTTTGTGGGCCTGTGTTATCAGATTAATTAAAAATTACCCGATTTACGTCGTGTTTGATATCATTTTAATCGCAAAAATCTCATTAATTCATTAAAATTACTTTCAAACCCATAAAATTAAAAATAAAAGTTTCAATTTTTATTTTATAAGATGTTTACATTTTCGTGAATTGCGAATGGATAGAGGAAGCGAAGAAACCGATTGTAAGAGACTTCGGAACTCTTTGATGATAGGTCATCTCGCTCGCTCTCTACTCATGGTCTTACTTTCTTTGTCACACTTGACAATCGTGATAGACACTCGGAAAGATAAGCGGACCCAAGAATCGAGAGCGAGCGAGACAGTAATAGGAGCGAGCGAGACAGTAATAGGAGCGAGCGAGACAGTAATAGAAGCGAGCGAGACAGTAATAGGTGCGAGCGAGAGGAAAATAATAGCGCGCAAGAAAAATCCGATTCTCGAGCTCGAGTCTCGTTGCTCGTGCTATTTCTATCTCGTTCGCTCTTATTGTTATTTTACTTGTCCTTCTCGCTTCCCCACGTAACTTTTGCATTGCTTTTATACATACATACGTACATACATACGTATATACCACACACACACACACACACACACACGCACGCACGCACGCACGCACACACACACGCACGCACGCACGCACGCACGCACTACGCACGCGCGCGCGTGTGTGTGTGTATATATATACATATATATATATACACCTTTATTATTTAGAACTTTTATTCTTAAGAAATGTGTAGGATCTATATTGAAAATAATATCAAACTTTCTCTCTCTTTAAATATATAAATTATTTATTAATAGTCTGGTAAAAAATATCTTATTTTCAAGTATAGTCATATTATGAATAAATTTCTATATATTGTATATAGCTATTTTTAGTATAAATCTCGATATATATATATATATATATATATATATATATATATATATACAGGGTGTTTCATTTTAATCCGACCAGTCGAATATCTCGAAAACCAAGCCCGGGAGAGAAAAATATTTCAGACAAAAGTTGTTTGGTTTCGAAGGGGCCATAAGATGGTATCATTGGTTTGACCTTGAAGAGTCATTTGAAGGTCACGTGAAGGTGACTTCAATTTTTTTAAATGGAACACCCTATATATTTTTGCACACTCTTGTAGCTTATCTCGAGAGCTTTCCAAAACACTATCATTAAGTACCTTTTCGTTAAGTACTTTTTGAGTTATGAGGGTTGAAATAATTTCTTAATTTTACATAAACCGTAAAATATCTTGTAAAATATTCACTTTTCGATTATCTTACCTTAATACTTTTATGTACAAAATAATGAGAGGAATCAATTGGTGTAAAAAAAACACATAGTTGTTTTTAAGAAAAAATATGGAATTGTTAATTGCAAATTACATATTTTTTCTTCAAAACAACTATGTGTTTTCTTTACACCAATTGATTCCTCTCATTATTTTGTACGTAAAAGTATTAAGGTAAGATAATCGAAAAATGAATATTTTACTAGATATTTTACGGTTTATGTAGAATTAAGAAATTATTTCAAGCCTCATAACTCAAAAAGTACTTAACGAAAAGGTACTTAATTATAGTGTTTTGGAAAGCTCTCGATGTCAGCTACAAGAATGTGCAAAAATATATAGGGTATTCCATTTATGAAATTTAAGGTGACCTTTATGTGACCTTCAAATGACTGTTCAAGGTCAAATCATTGTCACCATCTTATGGCCCCCTCGAAACCAAACAACTTTTGTCTGAAATATTTTTCTCTCCCGGGCTTGGTTTTCGAGATATTCGACTGGTCGGATTAAAATGAAACACCCTGTATATATATATATATATATATATATATATATATATATTTTTGTCTGAAACATTTTTCTCTAAAATGCTTTGTTTCCGAAATAATTGCGTGCGTTAATTAAAATGGCTCACCCTGTATATATATATATATATATATATATATATATATATATGGCCTGTCCCGGCCCTATCTTAGGGTCCATCCGCCACTGCTATTTGGTACAGTGGGGATTTTAGTATATTCTAGAGGGATCATGGGGGAAGTGGTCACTCTACGGCGTTGTGCTCGTCGGTGCCGTTTTATACGGAAGGGCAGTCGGAAGCCAGCATGTACGCGAATACCTCCACCGGCACTTATTTGGTCAGCGATATTCCAAACTGCTATTAGTATATTACCAGAAACTGCTGATTTAATTGTAATATCTTCATATTCATAGTATTGCAGTAATTTAAATGATCAGACATTTTTTTATATTACTCTTAGTAGCGGTTGTCAAAAAGGTAAATTTTCTGTTGAAGAAACAAATTAAAAATTAGATACAAATTTTAAAAAATAGAAAGAAAATGATTTCATGTTTACTTCCAAAATTATTTAAGTAGTTAATTAAAATATATATCCACTTGTACATTTCTTACAGATTTTATTTAAAATTCATTATTCGCAGCTTTCTCCCACTGCCATTGTACAGCGCCTTCATTTACAAAATAATTGGCAAATCTTTCCCTATAAACCCTGGACAAATTGTGCGAAATAACATCTCGGTTAACTTGATTTTGTATATTTCTAATGCCAAGCGATGTTTGCTGCCCGTCATATCTATTATATTGTAAGTATCGTCTTTCTTGAGGACGCTTTTTAAGTTCCTTAGTGATGATGAAATTGTGTAAGCAGACAGTGGCCAACACCATCTTTTCGGCTTTCAAGACGTAGGTATTAATTGGTCTTCTAAAAATTCGCCATCTCGCTACAAGTATGCCAAAAGCACTTTCGATAACTCGTCTGGCCCTGCTGAGACGATAATTGAATATTTTTTTCTTCAAATTTAGCTGTGAACTTCTTGGATAAGGTCGCATCAAGTATGATGATAATAGGTATGCCTCATCGCCTACCAAAACGAATGGCAACTCATATTGACCAATTACAGAAGGTGGAGGTACATTTAAAGTGTTTGCATCTAGTCCTGATTTTATTTTGCTATTAGCAAAAACTCCAGCATCGCTACGGCGACCCTCTGCTCCTACGTCTACCAAAATAAACCGACAGTACGCATCTGAAATGCCAGTAAGATTGAAGCTATGGGCTTTCTTGTAATTGTAATAGAAGGAGCCACTATGAGGAGGAGCCTGTAATTTGAATTTTAAATTAGTCTATTTCATGAATGTTAAGGGGATCCTAAGCGCCTGTCAATTTTATCCTATTTTATTGATCGAATTTGGAGTTAGATTCGACCAATAAATCTATTTATTGGCTATACGGATTGTTTTTTACCTGAAATTAGAGCACTTCCGTCTTTGTTAATATTAATACTTTAATTTGTGCAGGAAAAGATTTATCAATCTGTATAGTTAATCCAAATTAAATATAGGAATTCATCAAATGATCATTCATGAATTCCTATATTTAATTTGGATTAACTATACATACGCCAAATTCGATCGATAAAATAGGATAAAATTGACAGGCGCTTAGGATCCCCTTAAATACAAAAAATGTCTGAATAAATTATTATTATACCTCTATTACAATGTGTTTCCCATCTATTGCTCCAATGCAGTGAGGAAAATTCCACATTGCTTCAAAATCTTCTGCAATCTTTGTCCACGCATCCTTGCTTGGTAGTGGCATAACTAAATCCTTTAATTTCAGCCAGATTTCATTACAAGTTTCATGAATTATTTGCGAAACAGTGTTTGAAGAAACTCGAAAAGCATATCCTATTAATCTCATGCTGTCTCCACTGGCTAAATATCTTAAGCAAATTTGCAGCCTTGTATAAGAAGGAATCGGTTCTCTAATATTTCTTTCTTTTTCAATTCCAGGGCCTACTATTGAAAGAAGATGCTCGAAGGTGTTAACATCCATTCTTAAATAATTAAAATAGAACGAATGATCAGTTTCCCTCAGCATAGTAATTAAATTGTTGCTATCACCTTGGCGAAACCGCTGCTCTGCTGAATAAATGGGCCTGACCCATACACTTCTTTTGTGCGAATGTTTTTCTGATAAGGCAACATAAATTGAATATAACTTGATTAAAGTTAATCTCACTTTCTCCTTTTTATACTGCATCATTAGAGTTTTCAAGTATATCTTTATTAGGTGTTTAATAACTTCAGTCACCATCATTAATTTATTATCCATGATAATTATACTTGTAAACTTTTGCTTGAAAACTAATAAAATCAATTAAAGTGTGCAATAAGCATCAACAATGTTACAATAAGTGTGCAATAAGCATCAACTATGTTATAGAAACAATGACGCATTACGCATAATTTTGTGTGCCCTGTGCACATGATACGGAAAAATGACCAAAAATGCGTCATAGGATTCAAAAACAATTTTTGTAATAATATAATTTTAAATTAAATTTATTCAATACTGTCGCAATAATATTTATTTCAATATTTTAAATAGTATACTTGAATAAAATTAGTAAATATTACTGTTTCGGTGAAATACTTATTTTTTTAATTATGTATTCTTTCCCGGAACGCGTCATTTTCATGTCTTTCACGCACCGTGTGCACAGGGCACGGAAAAACATGCGGGATAGAAAAATGCGGAATAGCGCTGATTGGTTGCTTCAATGACGCACTCTCTATTCCGCAGTCCTATTACGCACACAGACTTCTATATATATACTAGACTGCTAACTCCTCATATATAAGACGGCTTCGATTTTATGTACAAATCACAGATAGGTATATAAAGGTATTCTATTCTGCGCATGCGCTCTGCGATAACGCATGTTTATATGTATATACATACGCAAGCTAGGTTAAGTATATGATATATATCTATATCGATGGTATCTGCGCATGTGCAGAATAAGTCACGTTAGTATTCGTATTAAGTTAGCCGGAAATTTTTCAGCCAACCAAAAATCTCCTTATGGAATCGTTTGTATTTCGTATGAAGATGTTTGAAGTGTGATTAAGAACGTTTGTGAGTAATTAGAATAATTATAAAAAATTAATCATTTTTACAGTATGTAGTTAGCCAACATAACTAAATATTAAAAATTCTCCTTATGAATCGTTTGTATTTCGTATGAAGAGTTTTGAAGTATAATTAAAAAGGTTTGTGAGTCATTCGTTTAATTTTAATTAAATTTTTTTATATTGTGAAGTTAGCCGGAAGCTATATAAAATGGACGCCGTCCTGTGATTGGTCGATTTGCTTATGGTAAATACTAAAATTTTCTCATGTGTACTGACTTTAAGTGTAAGCAAAACGAGCAAAATCTCTTTTGTAACTTTTAATCCATGACTAATTTATTATTAATTCCGCATAATCGCATAATATATCATGGATCGTGGATAAGCGTAGATAATTGAAATATGTTTTTCTACCAATAAATAAGTAAATCTTTTATAATTGTTTTATAATGTAGTCATCATTCATGATTTCAGCCTAAGAATTTAGTACGGTTAGTACAATCTAGAGAATTCTCAGCGCTACTAAAGCGCTACCAATGCGCGCATTGGTTAAATCGGAACGATTTTCTATGCAGTCTACGCGCTTCATGCGTAATTCGGAACGCACCCAGTATGTTAAATCCGATGCGCACCGAAGCAGAATCGGATTGAAGACTTCGGTGGAAATTAGACCATTGAAGTACTCTATTTACTAGTTGATGGCCGAAATGTTTAAGATCTTAATTAAGTAGGATCAACGTTGGTCAATAAACCAAAGAAGTAGGCAAGCAAACTAATTCAAAACAGAATCAATGTTAACCAATAAAATTCAAAGAACTAAAAGCAAATTTATCTGTATATCCTATACATGTATGTATTAGATTACATTTTTGATCATGTTTTATTTTAAAAAATATATATAAAAGTATAATAATTATTTTTAGAAGTCATTTCTATAATTATATATTTGATTTTTTCCTCTTCTCAATTATTTATATCTAAGGAATTTTATTAAAATTTTATTAAAATTGAAGGTATTTTTTTGACATTTCTTATTAAAAGTATTATTAAAGTATTAAATTTTATTAGTAAGTAAATTTATTTTGATTGCATAAAAAAAGATTTTAAGTTCTTTGCACAATATAATTATAAATATTGTTCAAACATGTGTTACATATTTATGTGAACAAGAAAATTCTTTGCATTGCAAGTATAGTTTTATAAAAAAGTACTTTTATAGAAATTTGTTAAAATATAATAATTTTTATATCAACTAAAATGTTTAACAAATTTCTATTTTGTTCTTTGTCATTCATTGTACATGATAATTGTCAGTAGATAATAGTATCAGAAGATTAGGTAATTGTCACTTTAATTTCACCACAATGAATAATATTACTATCAAAACCAACAATTTTTTTTTTTAATGAATTATCATACCTTCCGCTGATATCTGTACAGGAAATATTACTGCAGCAATGTATTAGTAAGAATCTTACAATAATGGAATTTAGAAACCACAAAGATGGCAAGCAGTGAAGAAGTAAGAGAATTATTGCCTTTTGAAACATTGACAGAATTATACAATGCCTTGGAAAATGGATTAACAGAGTTACCAATAGCATGTATCACAGAGTCAGTTGATTATGTATATCAAGGTTCAGAAATCAGTGCACAGAAAATTTCGTTGGAAAAAATAGACAGAGATGAACAGCCAAGGACACTTGTCTGTCATGACATGAAAGGTGGTTACTTGGAAGACAGGTAATTATACAAATTACACAAAGAGTATCTTAAAATTTTATACATACATATATATGTATATGTGTGTGGTGTGTGTAAGAGAGATAAATTTTTATAAATTTTCTAATCAAGTCTATGTTACTTTACATCTCTTTGTTTTATATTTCTTTTCAGATTCTTATGGGGCTCTACCTCCCATGATTCTTATATATTTTATCACTGGAGTGTTGTCGATACATTTGTTTATTTTAGTCATCACTTTATAACTATTCCACCCTGTGGGTGGATCAATGCAGCACACCATCATGGTGTAAAAGTATTGGGTACTGTAATTACAGAAGGAAATAATGATACTTGGAATATGATTCTCATATCACAGGAGAATGCAAAAAAATTTGCAAATGCTTTAATATTGGTTGCAAAGTGTTACCAATTTGAAGGCTGGCTTCTGAACATTGAAAATAAAATTAAGCAGGAAGATATTGATAATTTAATATATTTTGTTAAATATTTAACAGAAAATATTCATAAAGAAATTGAAAATTCAGAGATTATCTGGTATGATAGTATTACCAATAAGGGAGAATTGAATTGGCAGAATGAACTGAATGATAATAATAAGTAATTTAATATTTTATTTATTAATTTATTAATTTTATGAACTTTCATTTATGAACTTTTATTTATTAACACTTTTATTTTTATTAATTTTATTAATTTTTATTTAATATTTAATATGATACATTCATTTTTATAAATTTAATATTGAATTTAATATCATATATTCTATTTCTTAATTCTAGCAAAAATTTTAATTATGATTTTTTTGCCTCAGAGAATTTTTCTTACATTGCGACGGTATATTTTTAAATTATAATTGGACGGAATCACGACTTAGCAATAGTCGCATATTTGCAAAGGAATTAGGTCGTGATGGTAAAGATATTTATGTAGGATTAGATGTTTGGGGCAGAGGATGTCCAGGTGGAGGAGGATTTAATTCAGCATATGTAATTACTATTATTATTATTATTATTACTGCTACTATAGCATTATATTATTATTATTTTATTGTCTTATTATCTTAAGAAAGATTAAGCTGAAATAGCGGAAATAAATTTTTATGTTCAAGGCGTTAGATTTAATTCGGAAACAGGATCTTTCTGTAGCGATTTTTGCACCTGGTTGGACGCATGAATACTTTGGTCCAAGTACTTTCCAGGTGTTAGAGGATTTATTTTGGGCTCAGCTGTTTCCATATCTATATGTACATGTACCTATTTATGAAGATGAAACATTTAAGACTTCCTTTTGTCGTGGTGCTGGTGTCTGCTATTACTATAATGGCGAAGTAAATTTATGTAACAAAACACAAAAAATTTAGTCTTTAATATATATTTGAAAATATTCAAAAATATTCAATTAAAAATACTTGAGACATTTAATTAAGAAAAGTTTTTAAATTTAATTCGAAATAATTTATAATTTTAAGAACGTTTGTGTTTATGTTTAGGAGTATTTTGAACCGTACAAGATAAACGGCGAGAGCGTGCACGGAAAAAAAACATTCTATAATTTGCGAATGCAACAACCGCAACTAGCAGTTTCCGCACCGCATTTACAATTTACGCGATCTACACAAACTACCCTTATTGAAGATGTTAAAGATGACGATGGAGTTAATAATGGCCAAGGTGACAAAAATAATGATACTAAAAAGCTGCGTACACGTATAGAACGTATCTATGAAAATAAGAAGAATATTATACGAGTGTGCGATAATGTCGTCAATTTTGAAGAAAAATTACCTGCCCCTGATATCAATACTTTCGAGTTCTGTGATCAATTTTCCTATAATGGCGGTGGATGCTTGAAATTAATTACTACAGATGATAGATTATATCATAGGTGAAAATATATTTGTCTTGGATAATAATAATTTATACTAAAAAATACATTATTTTAATAGCAAAATACATTGCTCAATGATTAATTATAAATTATGATTACAGATTGTTCTTAATTCATATTGATTTAAAACATAACATCCAGGCAACCATCATTTACACAGAACTTGGAACTTTGATAAATGAATCTCACAAGGATCCTATCTTGATTCTAGGTAATGATGGTAATCTAAAATCGATTCTGCCTTATAGTTCCATCAGAATAAACGCCAAGTGGAGAAAATGGTAAATTTTGCGTATTGCTAACGAATTATTTACAATTAACGACAATCGACCATTTTCATAAGTGAGTATATTTTTTGTAGCATTTACTTAACGAATTTGAGGACTGTAGACGAGATCGGTGTGTCCTTTCTGAAACAATGTGATTGCTACTTGGGTGAGATTGTTTTGGAAAAGAGCGATCATCGTTTTGGTGAGTACAAAAGATTGTGCATTATATTGAAACTCTATGCGGCGGAAACAGTCATACATGGCAGGTGGATTGCATGATAAAAGTGTGTGTGTGTGTGTGCGTGTGTGCGTGTGTGTGTGTGTGTGTGTGTGTGTGTGTGTGTGTGTGTGTGTGTGTGTGTGTGTGTGTGTGTATACAGGGTGTCCTAGGTATCTTCCGTCCAAAAAAAATTATAAGTAGAGCTCGCTAAACTGAATTAAAGTCCTGCACCATTTTGCACAAAACG
This sequence comes from Camponotus vicinus, assembly GCF_025532165.1. Classification (NCBI taxonomy): domain Eukaryota; kingdom Metazoa; phylum Arthropoda; class Insecta; order Hymenoptera; family Formicidae; genus Camponotus; species Camponotus vicinus. The sequence goes on from NW_028141948.1 coordinate 5,054,448, forward strand.
TAAAATTTCGAGATATTAATTAAAGAAGATCGGCCAATAAATGAGCAATCCACGTGGCTAGGCAGTCGGCCATTCCAGCGAGGACGGCCCACCGCCTGCCCGAAACATGCGATTGCTCGCGACGGTGAATATCAGGGCAGCGAAAAACGAAGTAAAAATGATTCTTATAAACTTGTAAACACCGTATCTAAAAATCTAAAAGTTTTTTTTCGAATTCTTAACATTCTTTTGAATAGTTTTAGAGTTCTATGTAAACATTTAAAATAATTTTGATGATTAAATACAAAAAAATCAAATCCGAAAGTATGGTGCATTAAAGTTCACGCATCGCACCAAATCATGTAAAATTAATTATTCTTCGGAGTTGTAGTTTATTTTACAATAGTTCTGCAGTTCTGTATCAAACATACCAATAGTTCTAGCAAATTAAAAGCAAAAAATCGATTTTTGATAACTCGAACTATAATTCGTATGAGAAGAGTGAGATCGGATCGTATTTTTGCGATATTTCTATGCGATTTGTAAGAAATTTTAATCACTTCCTAGTCAAATAATTATTTTTCAAATAAAAACCATTTTCAACATTTAAAAATCAATATTTATTTAAAATATTATAATTATTTTACAGGGAAAAAGTTATAAAATTTGTAAAATTCAAGAAATACTGCGCAGAATTCTTATCAGATCGACTAGTCTGTAAAAAAATTTTTTTTTTAAATGTTGGTTTTTATATGTTAAGAATGGTTTTCATTTAAAAAATAATTATTTGATTAGAAAGTAATTAAAATTTCTTACAAAACCGCGTGGAAACGTCGCAAAAATACGATCCCGGTCCATTACTTTTTTTATACGGACTATAGTTTGAGTTTCCAAAAGTCGATTTTTTGCTTTTAATTCGCTAAAATTATTGGTATATTTAGCACAAAACTGAAGAACTATTGTAAAATAAACTACAACTCCGAAGAATAATTGATTTTACATGATTTGGTGCGATGCGTGAACTTTAACGCACCATATTTTCGGATTCGATTTTTTTGTATTTAATCATCAAAATTATTTTAAATGTTTACATACAACTCTAAAACTATTCAAAAGAATGTTAAGAATTCGAAAAAAAACTTTTAGATTTTTAGATACGGTGTTTACAAGTTTATAAGAATCATTTTTACTTCGTTTTTCGCTGCCTCCTGATATTCACCGTCGCGAGCAATCGCATGTTTCGGGCAGGCGGTGGGCCGTCCTCGCTGGAATGGCCGACTGCCTAGCCACGTGGATCGCTTATTTATTGGCCGATCTTCTTTAATTAATACCTCGAAATTTTACGTTTTGTGCAAAATGGTGCAGGACTTTAATTCAGTTTAGCGAGCTCTACTTATAATTTTTTTTGGACGGAAGATACCTGAGACACCCTGTATATACAGGGTGTCATGAAAGTAATCATAATTTTAAAAAATTAAGGTAGATTGGCTCAAAGTTAGAAAAAAAGTCTTGTACAGTTATGCAATATTCGCAATAATTAACGAGAAATAAATTAAAGAAAATCGGCCAATGCGCGTGACTAGAAGTGCGTGGCGGTGAAGGCGGTCTCACTGTAACATAATGGCGGCACGCGGCGAAACCGTGATTGGGGAAGGGAGGAGCGATGAGTGTGTAGGCGCGCGGCGAAGGCTCTTCCCCTCTCCAATCACTGCTTCTCCGCGCGTCGCCATTATGTTACAGTGGTCTAGTTTCCACCGAAGCGTTAATTCGCATCTAGTGCGGTGTAGAATCAAATTTAAGTCGATGGAAACGCGACTAACCGTACTCATTTCACTCCCGCTTCGCTCTACAAGCTTTATCGGAGTGGCAGCGAACTGATACCAAATTTAGTCCGTGGAAACTTGATAATAAATAGTGCCAACCATATATTTAGAGGTTAGATCACATACTGTATTACATTCAACAAAAGTTAAGTTGGCTGCACTGAAATTTAATCTTCCTCACTTCTATTCTACTTTCGATGGAAACAGTGGGTCTGTTCTTTTTAGCTGCACTGCTGCACTAGTGCAATAAGTTAGAAAGAGACAAACATACTTTCTTTTACTCTAACTAATTGCACTAGTGTAGCAGTGCAGCTAAAAAGAACAGACCCAGTATGTTAAATCCGATGCGCACCGAAGCAGAATCGGATTGAAGACTTCGGTGGAAACTAGACCAATGAGACCGCCTTCACCGCCACGCACTTCTAGCCACGCGCATTGGCCGATTTTCTTTAATTTATTTCTCGTTAATTATTGCCAATATTGCATAACTGTATAAGACTTTTCTTCTAACTTTGAGCCAATCCTTAATTTTTTAAAATTATGATCACTTTCATGACACCCTGTATATATATATATATATATATATATATATATATATAGCAAGATATAAACAACTGTTCCTTAGTGATCACATTCTTTAGTGTCCTCTTCCTCTTTATCATCTTTTGCTCTTTTCCCTTTCGTTTCTCGACTGAAAGCCACTTGAGTGAAAGGAACACCATATGTTGTATCATGATAGAACACAATACTCCGCAAATTAAATTGTTCGATCTTATGTATATCCAATCGCTCATTTGATTTTGGGTCAGGTGCAAAATTGCACTACGGCGAAAATTTCTACGTCGACAATAAAAAGAATTATTAGAAACAACGAAATTATCAATATTTTAAGCGATTCATTGCTCGAATGCTTTGGCTTCCGTTACAAGGATATCTACATTCCTTTGTCTCGAAATATTTATAATAGTAAATGCAAATTTTATTCTAACGATTTAAAGACGCAGCAGAATTGTTACATCAAAAGGTTGACGTTCGCGCATTCCCACATTAAAATGAACGATATTTGTGTCCGAAGGAGGACGTTTCAGCCACACGTATTTGTTATCCGTACGATAATCGATTGCAGATTGCATCGGTTGCTATGTAGTACTACCTACTCTCGGAAAATGCGACATACATATGATCGATTGCATCGAGAATTCTCTGGGCCATTGGCACTAAGTCATTGACATTTTCTAATACTTTGTACAATTTGACGATATGCAAAATGTTTCTGCAAATTCTTTTGACGATATGCAAAATGTTTCTACAAATTCTTTTGACCACTTTCAAATCGATCTTCTTCTTCCTGAAAAATTTAAAAAGAAAGACATCATCCATATATATGTAGGTGACAGTAAAAAATATAGAGAACAGGTTAACAAAAATATATATTAAAAAGCAGCAAAATTGAAATTATATTTAACAACAATTGATTATCAAGAGACACGGTAGTGTCTCGCGCCAAGTTCATGCAAAGCATTAGCGCGGCACTCCGTGTATCTATACGCGAGTCGGACAGTTGAGAGTAACTCAGATTATCGGATTTCAATAACGGTTGAACGGATTGAATTCTTACTAGCCTTAATCGATAGAGCGGGTTTGAATTGTATAAAGAAAGTATTTTTATTTTTGTGCTGCGTGATCATTTTGAGTAGTGATAAGTAATAAAGTGCAAGTTAAATAATAAATAATTAAATTATTAATTAAAAATTCGCAAGAGCCAGTAAGGTATGATAATTGGAGCGCAAGGTAAATAAATATATCTATTTTACAAGCCAAATATAAATATATATAATATAATAATAATAATAATATATATATATATATATATATATTATTATTATTATTATTATTATATTATATATAATTTTTAATATTATTATTTTTGAAAATTAAAACAACTATTTTGTATAACAATGTTTTCAATTAAAATATTTCTATTTAACTTGTACAAGTTTTCTTCCTTGTACTTCTATTTATCTTGTACAAATTTTTATTCTTTGTTGGCGCAATTTTTTTATATCACTACTTTTGTAGACAATATGACAGTTGGATATAATTAGTGCATGAACTTGGCGCCCTTTTTTTACCTTTTTTTAAAAAGGTAAGTTTTTGGGGATTAAGAAACACCGGTAGGAATAATATATAAAGAAGGAGATAGAGACTTATGTATTGACATGATATGAATTTCTTGAAATAATACTTTTAATAAAATGAGATAATACTTTAAAAATGCAAATATTTTATTATTAATATTATAATAAAAATAGTAAAACGTAATTCAAGCCATACAACTTTTGTCTGAGGCATTTTCCGCTATCACCCCTACCTGAGGAGATATTCCCGTGGACGGATTAAAATGGCCCATCCTGTGTATACAGGGTGATTCTGAACAAACATTTGTCTTTAAAATATCAAATTCTTGAATGAATTCTAAAACGATTTTTCCTCTTGCTAAATTTTTCCCGGAGCTTAGTTTTTAAACTATAAAGGAAAATAGTTAACTACTTACGGAACGCGATCAGCTGATTGCTATACGCGATGACTGTAACAATCAGTGTGTGTGTGAGAATGTGTACGCGCGCACGCACGCACGCACACACACACGCACGCACGCGCACACACACACACACACACACACACACACACACTGATTGTTACAGTCATCGCGTATAGCAATCAGTTGATCGCGGCGAGCGCTCCACGTAATCGTCTATATCGCGCCGTCTCTGCCTACCTCTTGTACTTGTTCCGTGAGTAGTTAACTATTTTCCTTTATAGTTTAAAAACTAAGCTCCGAGCAAAATTTTGCAAGAGGAAAAATCGTCTTAGAATTCATTCAAGAATTTGATATTTTAAAGATAAACGTTTGTTCAGAATCACCCTGTATATATATATATATACACACATATATATATACAAGGTAGACCATTTTAATCAATACACGCGAATATCTCTGAAACACTGCATTAAATCGAAAAATGTTTCAGATATGTTATATGGCTTGAAGGGGGACATAAGAGGGTACCATTTGACCTTGGGTGGCGTTGTCAAGGTCAGGGCAAGGTCACTTTGGATTTTTTAAATGGAACTCCCTATTTTTTATTACATATTCTTGTAGCTCATCTCGAACGCTTTCCAAAACACTATAATTAAGTTAGTTTTCATTAAGTACTTTCCGAGTTATGAGGCTTGAAATCATTTCTTAATTTTACATAAACCGTAAAATATCTTGTAAAATATTCTTTTTTCGATTACTTTACCTTAATACTTTTATGTACAAAATAATGAGAGGAATCAATTGGTGTAAAGAAAAAACATAGTTGTTTCGAAGAAAAAATATGTAATTTGCAATAAACAATTACATATTTTTTCTTAAAAATAACTATGTATTTTCTTTACACCATATATATATATATATATATATATATATATATATATATACAGGGTATATATATAAAAACAAATTTTTATGGTTACTTCAAAAAAAGGAAGATGACTACATGAACAATATCGAGCCGATTAGGCTTTGTCATCCCATTAAGGACAATAACACGCCACAATTCTTAATATCCACGAATAACAAACATTTCACAGATTCAAATAGCACTAACACTAATAATTTCATATTTCCCAATCATATTCAGACAAATCCATCTAATCCGTTAAACTGCACTAATAACAAATGGTTCATCAATCTAACAGACACTGAGATACCAACTAACGTATCTAATTTATTACAACTGGGGAGCAAATCCCCCCTTAGCCTTCCTATTAATAAAAATAAAAAGTTGGCCATTCACGAATTTATTAAAGACTTAGAAGGTAACTCGAAACGATCGAATATCAAGAATTTAATGACAGTGCGCAACATTATAGTTCCACAATTTTCCCGTTTTCTACACAATAGAAAGAAAATGGACTGGACACAAGGAAAACTTTTAAAATTGCATAAATTCACAACTAAGTTTTGTCATGACAATCCAAATATCCTTTTCACAAAGGCAATGTCACCGTTGCAATGACCAAGGAGTACTACATTAACAAGGTGGAGAATCTACTAAAAGATAGCAATACATACTCCATTATCAAAAAAAATCCATCCTTAAAGATAGAAAGAGAATTAAATAACACTCTTAAGAGGTGGTTAAAAAAGGATTACATCTCTAAAAAAGATTACTACTTTTTAAGATCCAGTGATTCTCTCCTCCCTAAAGCGTATGGCCTTCCGAAAATCCATAAAGAAAATATTCCTTTCAGAATTATTGTTTCCTCTGTTAACACCGCATTATATTCCATTGCCACTTATCTACACAAAACTCTATCAATTAGTATTCCTCAATAGTATTCCTCAAGCCAAAAGTAATGTAAATAATAGTTTTGAATTATATGGCACACTTTCTGGTAAAACAATAGAAGCGTCGAATGTATTGATATCGTTAGATGTGGTGTATCGCTATTTACTAATATTCCTGCAAATCTTGCAATTGACAGTATTAATAACAGGTGGAATTTTATTGAAATACACACAATTCCAAAAAGTGAGTTTATTTCGATGGTTACGTTCATTTTGTCTTCCACATATTTTACTTTTAATGACAATATTTATAAACAATCTCATGGGACACCTATGGGCTCGCCACTATCTCCTATTATAGCAAATATAGTTATGCAAGATTTGGAGGAATCGATACTCAACACTTTGGATGTTAGTATTCCAATTTACCACCGCTATGTTGATGACATTATTTTGGTTGCACCTGTTAGTGAAGTCACCAACATATTGAACAAATTTAACGGTTATCACGAAAGATTACAATTTACAGTGGAGTATGAGGTGGAACGTAGCATTAGTTTTCTAGATTTAAATATTAAGATTTTCAACAACACTATTTACATTGACTGGTTCCATAAAAAAACTTTTTCAGGGAGATTGTTATCTTTCTTTTCTAACCATCCTAATTGCCATAAAATTGGAACGATCTATAACCTTGTTGATAGAGCAATGCTGCTTTCTCACCCCGTATTCCACAGGAAAAATATAAAGATATGCATATATATTCTGTTGAGCAACGGTTATCCTATACATTTAATTTTTAATGAAATTAATCGCAGAATAAAAACGATTTACAACAAAAAATTAACTCAGACAATTAATACCACGGATAAAAAGAGAACAATAACAATTATTTTGTCATTCCTTACATTAATAACATTTCAGATCTGGTTGCACCCAACATTAAAAGGTCGGATTTTATAGTGGGGTATCGTTGTCTCAACAGACTTGATAGAATTATTAAAGTCCAAAAAGACAAGAATAATCATTCATCTAAGTCCAATGTCATTTATAAAATTAATTGCAAAAACTACGAAGCCTCATATGTGGGCCAAACAAAAAGACAATTAGGCACTAGACTTAGGGAGCACGCAAAGAATATTATATTAGAATCTTCGAGGCATTCGGTGGTCTCAGAACATATTCTCAATACACAACATACCATGGATTGGGAAAATGTTAAAATATTGGACATAGAGTCTAATTACAGGAAGAGACTTATCTCTGAAATGATACATATTAAAGAACAAAAACATGGAATTAATTATAATACAGACACCGAATTACTCGATAGCGCATATTATGATATTTTAAACGAGTTGTCCAACGGATAATTGTTACTTTGTTTTTATCGTGTCACCTACATATTATTGATATTTAACTATTATCATGACATTTACTAACAGTCATGTTCTTGACTCCGAAATGATAGGAAGCCTCTAGGAATATCTTGAACCTTATAGAGACATGTTTATGACAAATTATGTAAGCAGTTTTAACTTTTTTTTACCGTTTTCATCAGTTTTTCATTTATCATGAATAATATTTATTATTTTAGTGTTTATTAATTCATTAATATTTATTAATTTAATTCATTTTCTCTTTTTCTTCTTCAATCTCAATTAATATTCAATAACAATTTTTAAATTTTAATAATACAATTACAGCATGAAAGTGATAGACTCGGACACAGCTGTTATGGCCGGTTTCAAATCAGGAGCTTCTCGCTTCCCAACGAAGAAGTTGTGTTTGAATAGGAGGCCAAATGTCACTCCGGGTTACTCATTTTTTGTGCTGTCGAAACATGTTCTATTACATGTGTCTTTATGGGCTTCTTTTTATTTATTTATAGCGCTCTAACGATTGTTTTTTCTCATTTTACATTTTGATTAAATTTATACTTATGATTTTTTTCTTTCTTTGCGACATACGAAAAACATTTGTCAATGAATACGGATCATTCCACTTCGCTGATTTTATTATATATCTTACTGAAGAAGACTAAGTAAAGTCGAAACGTTTTTGTTATTATTCAATTAAACGAATTTATTACTATTTGTATTTATGTTATTTAGACCTTAGTAATTAGCTCGTATTATTGGCCCTAGAATTTTTAATTTTTATTTTTTTATTAAATATATACAGGGTGAGCCATTTTAATTAACGCACGCAATTATTTCGGAAATAAAGCATTTTAGAGAAAAATTTCAGACAAAAGTTTTATGGTTTCGAGGGGGCCATAAGATGGTATCATTGGTTTGACACTGAAGAGTCATTTGAAGGTCACGTGAAGGTCACTTTAATTTTTTTAAATGGAACACCCTATATATTTTTGCACACTCTTGTAGCTTATCTCGAGAGCTTTCCAAAACACTATAATTAAGTACCTTTTCGTTAAGTACTTTTTGAGTTATGAGGCTTGAAATAATTTCTTAATTTTACATAAACCGTAAAATATCTTGTAAAATATTCATTTTTCGATTATCTTACCTTAATACTTTTACGTACAAAATAATGAGAGGAATCAATTGGTGTAAAGAAAACACATAGTTGTTTTTAAGAAAAAATATGGAATTGTTAATTGCAAATTACATATTTTTTCTTCAAAACAACTATGTGTTTTCTTTAGACCAATTGATTCCTCTCATTATTTTGTACGTAAAAGTATTAAGGTAAGATAATCGAAAAATGAATATTTTACAAGATATTTTACGGTTTATGTAAAATTAAGAAATTATTTCAAGCCTCATAACTCAAAAAGTACTTAACGAAAAGGTACTTAATTATAGTGTTTTGGAAAGCTCTCGAGATAAGCTACAAGAGTGTGCAAAAATATATAGGGTGTTCCATTTAAAAAAATTAAAGTGACCTTCACGTGACCTTCAAATGACTCTTCAGTGTCAAACCAATGATACCATCTTATGGCCCCCTCGAAACCATAAAACTTTTGTCTGAAACATTTTTCTCTAAAATGCTTTGTTTCCGAAATAATTGCGTGCGTTAATTAAAATGGCTCACCTTGTATATATATATATGTATATATATATATATATGTATATATATATATATATATATATATATATTTAATAGAATTTTTAATTTTTATTTTTTTATTAAATATATATATATATATATATATATATTTAATAAAAAAATAAAAATTAAAAATTCTAGGGCCAATAATACGAGCTAATTACTAAGGTCTAAATAACATAAATACAAATAGTAATAAATTCGTTTAATTGAATATATATATATATATATATATATATATATATACGATTTTGCATTATCGCATGTAATGCGATTTAATGCATCAATATAACTAGTCAATTGTAAGTAGCAAATACTTTAATTAATAAGTTACACAAAAGATGCATTTAAAATCTGCAAACTTGTAAATCTATATAACTTCAATGTATTGAAGGATATTAAGAAAGAAATGTATAAATCAATATCTCCGTCTTTTCTTAATGTTTCACAGATACAATAAAATAGTGCATAAGCGCTATTTTATAAAGTCAAGTTGTCAATATTCGCATTAATTTACTAAAAATAATATGATTGCAAAAATATCTCTCGATAGAAAATTTGTTTTTTCTCCTTTCGACAATCATTAACTAGAAGCAACCACAAGAAGAAAAATCCGGAGAAAGAAAAAAATTCAAATGTGCACGTGATCAAACATGTTTTACTTTCACATCACGATTGCGGAGATGCTGATAGAAACTTTACGCGAGAATGCAAAACGTTAGAATGTTACTTGATCATAAGACAGTGCATTGTCCTACTCTTCCAATACTTAGCGGATTCTAGCCGATTTAGCCGAAAAAATAAATAGAGAAGATATGATACTATTGAATCATAGTGATTTACATTAATTGCATTGTTTTGAATATCATCAAATTTGTCATCTCTCTTTTTCATATAAAGTGTACAATAAGAAAAAGAAAAAATTCAACGCCCACTCTTATTTTTAAAAATGCAAAAATTAAATGTCATTTATCTCTCATCTTATAAATATAAATAATAAGCCCCCGCAATCATGATGCTGGAGGGAAGCATTACAAGACCGTAATATTATAAATCTTACGGACTAAACGCGTTGAAAAGTTCACGATTCAATACTAACGTTTGGCTTCGAATTTGCAAGAGAAAAGTGATACAATGCGAGCACTTGATGCAATTGATGTGATGATACGAGCGGAATGACCGATCGGGAATTAATATCTCTTTATGCAGGCATATGTAGTGTCATGTAATTTGCATTATAACCCAGATAGCAAGCACACGTCATTTTTACATTTCCAATTGGTCATTCACTGACTATTCTTGATGTCACGAGTTGATATTTTTATGACGGAAAAGTGACGGTCTAATGTCACAGATTCTTGACGTCATGACATGTACTGCATTTTGACGTCATAAAATGTATCATATTTTAACGGTTTTTTCTTAGCATAATAATGTATTTAATAGCGTTGTCGAATAAAGCCGATTAATCGATTCGAGATCATCATTGAACAATTACAACCATTCTATTCTTCAGTTTTCATATACTCTCTCTTTCTCCCCCCTCACTCTCTCCCCCTCTCTCTCCCCTTCCCCCCTTCTACTCTAATTTAAGCAAAATTCATATTAAAGGAGCTATTGAAATTTTTGGAAATATATAAATATATTTTATCTTACAAATATTTTATTGCAAATTTGAAGAAGCACTTGATTTAATTTATTTATTTTGTTTGATATTATTAATCCGTATGATCAAGAGACACGGTAGTGTCTCGCGCAACGTTCATGCGAAGCATTAGCGAGGCACTCCGTGTGTCTATACGCGAGTCGGACAGTTGAGAGTAACTCAGATTATCGGATTTCAATAACAGCTGAACGGATCGAATTCTTACTAGCCTTAATCGATAGAGCGAGTTTGAATTGCATAAAGAAAGTATCTTTATTTTTGTGCTGCATGATCTATAAACGGAGATATCATAGCGCAAAGTCGAAATATGAAAATTTTCAACTAAGAAACGTCTTTATCATCGCCACCATCATCAACGCACATGTACACAACACATAGAAAGAGAAAACGTACATTTCCTACTCTCGACAGAAGATTGCGCTAGCGACGCTTTGCGATATTAATGATATGTGTCATTAGTGACATGTATCATTAACCGCATTTTGAGTAGTGATAAGTAATAAAGTGCAAATTTAATAATAAATAATTAAATATTAATTAAAAATTTGCAAGAGCCAGTAAGGTATGATAATTGGAGCGCAAGGTAAATAAATATATCTATTTTACTAGCTAAATATAAATATATATAATATAGTAATATACAGGGTTTTCGAAAAGTCCGGAAACGGTCGAAAATCTAAAAAATAAAGCATTTTAGAGAAAAATGTTTCAAATAAAAGTTGTTTGGTTTAAAGAGAACTATAAAATGGTGGCAATGATTTGACCTTGAATAGTCGCTGGAAGGTCACATGAAGGTCACCTTGAATTTTTCAAACGGAACACCCTATATATTTTTGCACATTCTTGTAGCTCATCTCGAGAGCTTTCCAAAACACTATAATTAAGTTAGTTTTCATTAAGTACTTTCCGAGTTATGAGGCTTGAAATAATTTCTTAATTTTACATAAACCGTAAAATATCTTGTAAAATATTCATTTTTCGATTATCTTAATACTTTTACGTACAAAATAATGAGAGGAATCAATTGGTGTAAAGAAAACACATAATTGTTTCGAAAAAAAAAATGTAATTTGCAATTAACAATTACATTTTTTTTTTTGTGTACAGGGTGTAACTGAAAAAGCGCCCACGGAGCAAATAGCGTTATGCCTGATTAAGAATCGAGTCGAAAAGTTCTGAACCATTTTTTTTCTATAATGCTTAATAAAGCGGTAATTATTGAGTGAAGTTGCGCCAATAAGCACCGACCTTTAGACGGGCGCACGTGAGTGAGCCGCGCGCTTGGTAGTGTGCGTGAGCGCTCCGCCGCTACGGCGCTTTGTCATGCTGCTATTGTGCAATATTCTTATACGTCGTAATAATGCGAAAAATTTTATTTTGCATTAAAAATCATATTTTTTCCATTCCAAAAACCAGAATTTTTTAGAAGCGTTTCCTTCAAGAAAATTTCAACAAGGAGGCTAAAGGTCGGTGCTTATTGGCGCAACTTTACTCAATAATTACCGCTTTATTAAGCATTATAGAAAAAAATGGTTCAGGATTTTTCGACTCGATTTTTAATGAGGTATAACGCCATTTGCTCCGTGGGCGCTTTTTCAGTTACACCCTGTATATATACAGGGTGATTCAAAATAACCTAATTGTCCTTAAAATGACACATTCTTGAGTCAATTCTAAGACGATTTTTCCTTTGGCAAAATTTCGTCCGACGCTTAGTTTTTGAATTATTAAAAGAAGTAATTAACTTATGACGGGTCGGATACAAGAGGCAGGCAAGGGTGGCGCGATTCACCGTCAGACGCGGGTGCTTACGCGGGGCGCCTGCTGCGATCACCTGATCGCTACAGACATACACATGCGAATCCATACATTCTCTCTCTCTCTCTCTCTCCCCCCCTTCCCTCACTCACTTTAAGTTATTATTATTCTTACTTAAATTATTATTTACTTTTTATTATTATACATTTTCACTTTAATTGTTATTATTTTAAATGTTTTGTTTTTTTTTCTTACGAGAGAGGAGAAAATGCATTTTATGCATACTCACCGGGCGGTCCGGTGAGTTATGTGGGACTCGAGTACCAAGTCGAATTACCAACTCGGTATTCCCTACCCACTAAAAACCCCTCTCTTTCGCGAATTTTCTCTAATACTGTTTATTTGACATCCCGAAATCTGTTTTCACACAACACTAAAGAATAGTTATTATTACCTTGTTCCATGTATTGCTGTAATTCCTTGAGAAATGAATTTTCGGATAGATCGTACTTTCACTCAAATTGAACGTAGGTATCACGTTCTAAAGGACAGAGATCCACACTAAATAATTAATCGAAAGTTCTTTTTTCTTTTATAAACTGTATTCTTTTATAAACTTCAACATAATCACATTCATTCACTTATTCCATAAGACGAGAAATTTGTTAATGTAACGTACGGTTTTCCCGTATCTCGCGTAATTTATTAAGTCGATTTTAATTACGGATAGCCGTCGGTTCCAGGTAGTGGCGGAATAACGAGTCGTGTATATGTGTTAAGAAAATAAGTGTATTTATTAAACTGTGTGTGTGTGTGCGTGTGTGCGTGCGTGCGCGCGCGCGCGCGCGTGTGTGTGTGTGTGGATGTAATACAAAGTGTGCGAGTGTATGCGCGTGTGTATAATACAATGTGTGTGTGTGTGTGTGTATAATACAATGTGTGTGTGTGTGTATATAATGCTATGGGTGTGTGTGTGTGTATGATGCAAGGCGGGCGCGTGTGTGCGCGATGCACTTGTCGGATTCCCAGTACGGCGCGCTATCGTGTTCTTGCGGCTCGTCGGGCGCGTTTTTGTCGCGTTTCTTTGGCGCGGTTCTTATCGCTCAGCTGTTCGGCTTTAAGTTGTTCGGCTTTAAATCCGGGCCGATATTCGGATTTGCCTTTAGTTTTCCCCAGATGGATTTCGGGATTTCGGAAGGCGTCGCGACGCTAGCAAGCATCAGAGGCGGCTCTCGTTCCACCCCGGAATAGGCGCGACGCCTGATATTCGGATCTCGGTTCGGAGGCGATCCCGCAAGCACCGATATCAATCGGTAGAGGCAGCGTTCCCACTACCTTCTGGCTCTTGGATTTCGCTAGGATTTTCTCGTTCGCTTTGCTGGCCTTCAGACTAGCTCGGCTCGTTGAGAAGGATCGGAAGGATCTGTGTCGATGTACCGTCGAGAGCCCGTTTTATACTTGGCTAATTACCCGCGCCGGCGTATTCGGTAATTACCCCCACCGAGCGGCGGTAAAAATCGGAGCGGTTCGGATCCGCCCGGGGGAGTTCGGGGTGCCGAACGCGGGTTCTCAGCCGCCGGTAACGGCTCCTGACGGCAGTGTCTCAATAGTTGAGAATCCCTACCCGGTCGTTTTTTACGTTATTAAAAATGGGCGCACAGCGCCTCTGCCATTGCCCGACCGATGTTCGTCGGGCGGCAGCTTCCGGCCGGTGTTCGCCGGGAAACGATGCATTCGGGGGTGCATCGTTACATCACCCCCCTTCTCAAATTCACGCCTGAATTTGAGGCGTGACTAGCCGGATGATCGGGCTCAGCGGATTCGCCGATGGTACCGCAACTTCCCATCGCGGCTGAAGCGCAATATCCACTGCCCGTGCAGGGACGGTAGCGGCGGGATGCATGTACCGCGAAGTGCGGTACCTCAAAAACCAGGCCCGGTTCGACCTGGACCTGGATCGGGGGCGCTGGTATGGGCCCCATCGGCACCAACAGTTCCGGTGCGGCGGCGGTGGCGGTGGTCGCTGTCTCGCGGGCCGGTGGCGGCGAGCGGCGCTCGTATGGCCGCGGCGGTTTTCTCCTCGGTGGTGGCGGAGGCGGGATTGCCAGCATGGCAGCCTTGACGGCGTTTACGCGGTCGAACCGCTGTATTACGGTACCGACCCGTGGAGCCGTTGACCTCTCGGGTGGTGGTGGCGGTGGCTCCTTGTCGGGTTCCGTCGTCCCCGACGGCGGATTTTCTTCCGCCAAATAGGCGTTGATCGCTTCTAGAATGTCGTCTGCCTCTTTCGACATGTCGCAAGCGTTTAATCGTTGGTTGTCGATTCCGAATCTTCGTCGGTCTCATTGTCGGTGTTGGTGGGGAGAAGGTCGTCTTCTGTTTTGTTGTCTTCCCTCGTGTGGCTCGGTTTTAGGTCTTGTATATGTACATGTCTGTACCATTTTCCCCGTCGAACGTCAACAATAACGGGTGAGACGATGTTTCTAACCTCGTGCGGGCCGCTATATTTCGGGGCCAGTTTGGCGTTAAAGGCGTTGGCCTTTTTAGAGAGCGGATGTTCCCTTTTCCACACCCACTCCCCTAGCGTGGGTTTCCATTTTCTGCGGCGCAGATTATAATATTTTTCCTGGCGCTGGAAGACTTGCGCCAGATTAATCCGGACCAGTTCGTAGGCTTCCTCTAGATTTTTCTTCACGGCGTCCGGTGTACCTCCGGTGGCTGGTGGCGCGTCGCCCTCGGTTGGCGGCGTCAGTTCACGTCCATGCAGCAGATATGCTGGCGTATATCCCGTGGCGTCGTGCGTTGCGGTGTTGTACGCAAATTGCAGCGCGGGTAGTTGTTCGTCCCACGATCGGTGATCCTTTTGTACGTACTGTGCGATCATAGTCTTGATCGTTCTATTCGTCCGCTCGACCGGGTTACAATGCGGCGCGTATGCTGGAGCCGTGATGGAGTCGGATATTCAGGGCCGCCAGCCGCTCTTCTAGCAGCTTCGACTTCAGCTGCGTGCCGTTGTCCGTGAGGATGGCATCCGGTCTTCCGTGTCGTAGCACGAGGTTCTCTGTCACCGCCTTGGTTACTGCCTCGGCGGTAGCTCGACGAAGTGGAACGAATTCTACCCACTTCGTGAAGCGGTCCTGGATGGAAAGGAGCCAGGTATGCCCCTTCTTGGACTTAGGTAACGGCCCAACCAAATCGATAGTAGCCTGCTCCCAAAGTCGGGAGATATTCGTGGCGTGGAGGGTTCCTGCGGGCCGCTGTTGTGCGGCCTTGTGGCTCTGGCAGTTCTCACACGCCTGGACGTACTTCCCGATATCGCGAAACATCCCAGGCCAGTAGTACCTCTCGGCTATCCTCGCGATGGTCTTCGCGATCCCTAGGTATCCGGCGGTGGGCGCGTCGTGGAAGTTCTCCCTGGTGGTTCGTCGTAACGGTTCCGGTATGCACAGCTTCTACTGTTCTGGACTCGTTTCTTTAAAGTTTAAGCTGTGCAATATGTAACGGTATAGCCATCCCTCGCTGATTTTATATCCCGGTCGGGCCTCCGGGTTTTCCCGGACCTCCTCCATAATCTTGTGATACCACTTGCAGCGGCCGGTGCGTGCGGCGGAATTCGATGGTTGACGCGATAAGGCGTCCGCAACGCGATTGAGTACCCCGCGACGGTATTGGATATCAAACTCGTGCTGTTGCAACTCGAGGCTCCATCGTCCGAGTCGTCCGGATGGCGATTCCAGTTTCTTCAACCATTTTAGAGCCTGGTGGTCGGTTACCACCGTAAAGGCGTATCCCTCCAGGTAATTCCGCATCCGCCGAATTCCCCAGACGATTGCGAGGCACTCCAGTTCGATTGCGCTATAATTCCGCTCAGCCGCGTTGAGCGTGCGGCTGGCGTAGGCGATGACGCGTTCGCCTTCCTCGTATCGCTGAGTTAATACGGCCCCGAGTCCGATACTGCTGGCGTCCGTCTGTAGATAGAACCGTCGCGTAAAATCCGGGCAAGCGAGTACGGGGGCGGAAATCAGCCGTTCTTTGAGAGCGCGGAACGCGGTCGCCTCCTCCTCCCCCCATTTCCAGCGGGCGTTTTTACGCGTGAGTTGCGTTAGCGGGGAGGCAAGGGTCGAGAAGTTTGCCATAAACCGGCGGTACCACGACGCCATTCCGAGAAACTGACGGATCTGTTTGAGCGTCGTCGGTTCTGGCCAGTCAGCCACGGCGCTGACCTTCGGGTCAGTTCTAATTCCGTCCCGTCCCACTACGTGTCCCAGGTACTTCAATTGATCGACGCAGAATTTACACTTTTCCGGGTTCAGTCGGAGACGCGCTTCTCGGAGTCGACGGAAGGTTTCGGCGAGCAGCTCGAGATGTTCCGAAAACGTTCGGCTAATAATGATTATGTCGTCTAAATACACGAATACGTGTGGCTCGAGTTCCGGACCGAGAACGGTATCGAGGAGCCGTTGGAAGGTGGCGGGTGCCGAGTGCAGCCCGAACGGCATGACCCGGAACTGGAAAAGCCCTTTTCCGGGTACCGTGAATGCGGTCACCGGTCTGCTTTCGGGTGTGAGCGGTACCTGCCAATACCCGTTTCTCAGGTCGAGCGTTGACAAGTATCGGGCCCCCCTTAGTTTATCCAAGGTGGCGGTCACTTGGGGGAGCGGATACGCGTCGCGGTGGGTGACTTCGTTCACGCGGCGGAAGTCTATACAGAAGCGGTGCTTGCCATCTTTCTTTCGGATCACCACTATCGGGGAGCTCCACGGGCTATCGGAGGGTTCGATGATGCCTTGTCTCAGCATCTCCTCCACCTCAATCACGGCCTGCATAGCCGGATTCCGCGGTCGGTACCTTTGTTTGATAGGGGTCGGATCTTTTAGGCGAATGTGATGCTGAGCCTTCCCGGTAGGCCGCTGACCCCTTCGAATTTTTCGAACTCGCGGTCTAAGAATTCTTGGAGCGCCTGGCGCTCCCCCGGTGTCTGGCTGGCCAGGCCCCTCGTGGTTCAGCACTGGCTTCCCTCAGGGATAACGGACAAGGGCGGCGGGGGCACCCCCAGCCCCAGTTTTGCCTGCATGTCTATCCCGAGGAGGAGATCACTTTCCATATCAGGCACGATTGTGAAGGTGTGCGTGACCCTCTTTTTATGTACGCGGAGGGGAACGGTTACGGTTCCAGGGACGTCCGTCGACGTTCCGTCCACCAGCAGAATTTGCCCCCCTCCCGGTTGTTCTACCACCCCTTCTCGTCGGAGCACGTTCACGGTGTGTCGGTTCACGAGGGAGACTTCTGACCCCGAATCGATAAGAGCGTCAAACCGTCGTCCCTTGATTGTTAAATAGATGTGCGGCCGAGGAAGGAATCTTATTCGGGGCCTTGTGTGGAGGTCGCGGCCGCGGCCACCCCTACCCCTGACGCGTTTCCCGGACGCGGATGGCATTCGGCGGTCAACACGCCATCCTTGCCGCACTGGGAGCAGAACTTCACGGCGGGGCGTCTGCATTGAGCCCGCGTGTGCCCCCGCTTGCAGCGCCAGCAGCACTCGTGCTTGTTATAGGCGGCGGCGACGGTTGGAGTCGGTTTCTCGCGCTTTTTAATTTCCCGCTTTTCCCGTTCTATATCCTCGAATTCCTTCGTTCGGGACTGCAACTTGGCGATGCTCCGGACATCGTCCACGCGCACGTACGTCTTATATTCCGGATGCATGTTCTCGTAGATTAATTCGAGCTGCTCTTCGTGCGAAAACCCTCCGGCCCGGCGCATCAGTGTCATCATCACCGTGGAGTAGCGTATAAACTCTTCGCCGCTCGCTTGATGACGACCCATGATCTCTCGGCGCAAAGAGGCCGCGTATCGCCTTGGAAAAAATTGTAGGTGAAACGCCCGTTCGAAATCGTTCCACGTCCGCCAATCCTCGCGATGGTTACGGTACCATAACAGCGTGTCACCTTTCAGCATCTCGGGCAACCCCTTTAACATCTGGGGCCCCGATACCCCATATCCTTCCCTGAGCTCCCGGAGCCGTTCCAAAAACGCGGCAGGGTCCCGACCATCGAAGTGACAACCCCATTTCCGGATCTGGTTGATCATCTTCGCGTCCGCGGAAGGAGCCTCCGCAGGGTTGACCACGCTATGTTCGTGGTGGTTAGGCGTTGTCACCGTGATGCTCGGCCCCGCACTTGCTTCCCCTCCCGGCGCATCAAACTCATCCGGATTTTCGTCGACGAAATTACTCATCCGGCGGCGGAGTTCGTCCAGCAGACCGGAATCATCGAGGTCGTAAGTTCGCAGAATGGCCGCCAACTGAGCCTTCGGTAAGGCATAGATCCACCCTTTCATTTTCCGCACGCGTCTCTTCGCACACACACCGCGGAGTGATTTCCCTATTAACGGTCCCTGTTCGGGTGCCAATGTAACGTACGGTTTTCCCGTATCTCGCGTAATTTATTAAGTCGATTTTAATTACGGATAGCCGTCGGTACCAGGTAGCGGCGGATAACGAGTCGTGTATATGTGTTAAGAAAATAAGTGTATTTATTAAACTCTGTGTGTGTGTGTGTGTGTGTGTGTGTGTGTGTGTGTGTGTGTGTGTGTGTGTGTGTGTGTGTGTGTGTGTGGATGTAATACAAAGTGTGCGAGTGTATGCGCGTGTGTATAATACAATGTGTGTGTGTGTGTATGTATAATGCTAGGCGTGTGTGTGTATAATACAATGTGTGTGTGTGTGTGTATATAATGCTATGCGTGTGTGTATGATGCAAGGCGGGCGCGTGTGTGCGCGATGCACTTGTCGGATTCCTGGTACGGCGCGCTATCGTGTTCTTGCGGCTCGTCGGGCGCGTTTTTATCGCGTTTCTTTGGCGCGGTTCTTATCGCTCAGCTGATCGGCTTTAAATCTGGGCCGATATTCAGATTTGCCTTTAGTTTTCCCCAGATGGATTTCGGGTTTTCGGAAGGCGTCGCGACGCTAGCAAGCGTCGGAGGCGGCTCTCGTTCCACCCCGGGATAGGCGCGACGCCTGATATTCGGATCTCGGTTCGGAGGCGATCTCGCAAGCACCGATATCAATCGGTAGAGGCAGCGTTCCCATTACCTTCTGGCTCTTGGATTTCGCTAGGATTTTCTCGTTCGCTTTGCTGGCCTTCAGACTAGCTCGGCTCGTTGAGAAGGATCGGAAGGTTCTGTGTCGATGTGCCGTCGAGAGCCCGTTTTATACTTGGCTAATTACCCGCGCCGGCGTATTCGGTAATTACCCCCACCGAGCGGCGGTAAAAATCGAAGCGGTTCGGATCCGCCCGGGGGAGTTCGGGGTGCCGAACGCGGGTTCTCAGCCGCCGGTAACGGCTCCCGACGGCAGTGTCTCAATAGTTGAGAATCCCTACCCGGTCGTTTTCTACGTTATTAAAAATGGGCGCACAGCGCCTCTGCCATTGCCCGACCGATGTTCGTCGGGCGGCAGCTTCCGGCTGGTGTTCGCCGGGAAACGATGCATTCGGGAGTGCATCGTTACATTAAGAAAAAACATAGTTTTTTTAAGAAAAAATATGTAATTTGTAATTAACAATTCCATATTTTTTCTTAAAAACAATTGTATGTTTTCTTTACACCAATTGATTACTCTCATTATTTTATACATAAAAGTATTAAGGTAAGGTAATCTAAAAATGAATATTTTACTAGATATTTTATGGTTTATGTAAAATTAAGAAATTATTTCAAGCCTCATAACTCGAAAAGTACTTAATGAAAAAATGTTTAATTATAGTGTTTTGGAAAAGTCTCGAGGCAAGCTACAAGAATATGCAAAAGTATATAGGGTGTCCCATTTAAAAAGTTGGAGGTGACCTTCACGTGATCTTCAAACGACTTTTCAAGGTAAAACCAATGACACCATCTTATGGCCCCCTTCAAGCCATATAACTTTTGTCTGAAACATTTCTTTCTAAAGTGCATAGTTTATGAAATATTCGACCGTTCCGGGACTTTTGGGACACCCTGTATACGTCAAATGTAGACACCCTGTTTTTTTAATTGCAAACCATGTTAGATAAACTACCAAACTTGGGATAATTGTTATTTTTTAAAATAAAACAATATTTTGAATGTTAAAACATTTTTTATACTTAATGTTTACTACGAGGACTCATGAATAAATTGTATTTTCCTAGGACATGTCCTCGAATTATACTGTAAACATATTATTTTGCAATTAAAGTGAGATGTCCCAAAATAATACGTTCAAATTTTAGGTTATATATAGTATATATATCGTGAGTTTACTTCGAGGTCATATTTTATATAATTTATGTATACTTTGAGGACATATGGAATATAATTAAAAAATATTTAAAGTTAAAGTTAGAGATTTTCGAATTACGTATATATCTTCAAATTATAAATGTTTTTACAATATGTTAGATTCCTCCAAAATAGTTTTTAATTATATTTGAAATGTCCTCAAAGTATACATAAACTATATATAAAATATGACCTCGAAGTAAACTCACAATATATAAACTAAAATTTGAACGTATTATTTCAGGACATTTCACTTTCATTGCTAAATAACCCTAACAGCACATGTAGATACTGAGAATGTTCGAAGAATATCGCAAAAGTACAATGCATATATTCTCAGAACATTCGAGATACATACTATGATATACTAAGTATATACTAAGAATGCTCTAATGTCCGCCTATTTTGGTTAACCCCTTCACAGTCCAGCGAAAAGAAACTTTCCGTGCCAAAAGTGTGTTGAAGAAAAAAGTTTTTAAAATTGCATGAATACGTCAGTATAAATATTATTGAGGTCGCCGAATCCGAATCTGAAGCCAGAATTACAAAATTCAAAATGGTGAATCCAATATGGCGGATCAAAATTCAAAATAATTTTGGATTTCAATAAAAATGTATCATTTTTGGGGTTGCAAAATCCAAACCTAATATCAGATTTTCCAAATTGAAAATGGCAAATCCAATATGGCGGACCAGAGTTCGAACAAATAGTTGACATACATAAAGGTTGTATATTTCTCTCTTCAATTATTTTTAAATCCCGCTCTCTGCCGAACCCAGAGTCACGAATCGAGGACGTGGCGGTTATTGACTCCGTTTTTTTTATTTTTTTTATTTCTTGAAAACTGGTATACGTTTCCACTTCTGTGCAAACAGCTTGATTTGATAATTCGTGACTCTGGATTTGGCAGATAGCGGGATTTATAAGTAATTGAAGAAAAAAGTGTACATCTTTTATGTATGGCAACTATTTGTTCTGGTCCGCCATATTAAATTTGCAATTTTTAATTTGGAAAATCTGATATTAGATTCAAATTCGGCGACCCCAAAAACGATAAGAAACTCATCTTTATTCAAACCCAAAATTATTTTGAATTTTGATCCGCCATTTTGAAGTTCGAAATTCTGATTTCAGATTCGAATTCAGCGACCTCAGAAACCTTAAAATACTCAAGGACAATCAAATCGTAACAGTAATAACATGTTTTTTTCAAGATGCCCCTATAGGGGCCATGAAGCAAAAGTGGCACGAATTTTTTTGGCCCCTATAGGGGTCCCTGACAGTGAAGGGGTTAATAGCAAATACTGAGAATATGTTGTAGTATAATTCATATATGTAATAGAAATACTTTTAATAAATGCAGTAAACGCACACACTATTTCTCATTTTAATTTCAAATAATCTTTTTAATATTCTGAATCCCAACAAGGAATCCAGAACAACTAAACTACTAAGCAAATGAAAAATTTTAAATTAAGTCAGTTTATTATAAATTAAACTGATTAAAAAGAAAAAAGAAGAAACTTTGGAACTTATGTTAGTACCAGTCCTTTATATCCATTTCACCAAAAATTAAGTATGAGTTTGGTGGCGCGCGTAGCGGCAAAATGAGGAAACACATGCAATATTATAGAATATCCTGAAAATATACGAGAAAGAATATATTAATACGAAATATGCAAAGTATATTTTGAGAATATATGAAAAATAATATACAACAAGAGATGTTATGGGATTATTCTCAGTATATCATCTGTAACGTACATCTGTAACGTATATTTACAATATAAGTATAGAATATTCGAATGATATCATGTGCTGTTAGGGAATATGTTTAAAATATAATTCTAAGACATGTCCTAGGATAAAATACATTTTATTCATGAGTCCTCGTATAGTAAACGTTAAATAAAAAAAATGTTTTGAACTTGTGAGGCAAGAAATTTGTATTGGAACTATGGGAAAAATAGTTAAAAAGTTCTACAATTAATAGATATTATTAATAAACAATATTAATGTTAATATAATGAATATGTAATTTCATGACCAGAATCCGGATCTTGGTGCCGTTTTCCTTACTCCAAGTGCATGCTAGCGACCGAGCGCCGCGAAAAGCAATATCATCTATGCCGGTCTAGTGATGGTAACAAAGAGGGCACCGTCGCGTAAAAAAAAATATATATATATTAACACAGAATACATGTTTATTTAATATTATATATAATATATAAAATAATATAATAAAAAAAAATAATATATATATTATATAAAATAATATAATAAATTATTATATTTTCTTTTTCTACGCGACGGTGTCCTCTGCTACCATCACTAGACCGGCATAGACGGTACTGCTTTTCGCGGCGCTCGGCCGCTAGCATGCACTTGGAATGGGAAAAACGGCACCAAGATCCGGAATCTGTTCATGACACTGTATATAGACTATATACGTTTTCGTTTGACATTATTTATCTTTCTTATATTGAAATCAGATGAAATAATGATTGATTTCTATGTTGTTGATATTTTTTATGACTTTGAAAATTATTATATTTTTTACGACTTGAAGGAAGATGTTGTTCAAGTGTATACTTTTCAAGACGAGCTAAATTTTAGTTATAAATCAGAATAGATTATATCTTCCGGAAATGGAACCCCTCCCCGTAGGGGAAGCAGAAACCACTGTATCCACGTATGTATTTTGCAAGACGAAACGAAGTTCACTCTCAACAAGGATCAAGATTAGATATAAAATGAATTTTGTTTATTCATGATATCTATTGTTTATTAATATTTATTGGTCGTAGAATTTTTTAAATATTTTTCCAATATTCTCTCTGCTAAAAATACTATCGGAATTTACTTTTACATTATAAAGGCGCCAAATAAAGCGTCATTATAAAGGCGCCAAAGTTATGAGAACCGTGTCTTACAAATATCATAATTATTATAAAAGTTAATTATTATAAGAATTTATTCCTTATTAAATTTCAAATCTTTATATTATTTAATTACTATACAGGAGGGTGATTCAAAATAACCCTATTGTCCTTGAAATGACACATTCTTGAATCAATTCTAAGATGATTTTTCCTTTGGCAAAATTTCGTCCGAAGCTTAGTTTTTGAATTATTAAAGGAAGTAGTTAACTTATGACGGATCGGATACAAGAGGCAGGTAAGGGTAGTGCGATTCACCGTCAGACGCGGGTGCTTACGTGAGGCGCCTGCTGCGGAAAGATGGTCGCTACATATGATATACACACAAGCGAATACATACATTCTCACTCCCCCCCCCTCTCTCTCTCCCCTCTCTCTCTCTTCCCTCTCCCCCTCCCTCACTCTCTCTCTCTCTCTCTCTCACTCTCTTTCTCTCTCATTTGCTCACTCACTTGTAGTCATTATTACTGTTACTTTAATTATTATTTACTTTTTATTATTATTTACACATTTATTTTAATTATTAAAAATAACTACAATTTAAAAAAATAACAATAATTAAAGCAAAATTTTAAATAATAATAAGAAGTAAATAATAATTAAAGTAACAGTAATAATGACCAAGTGTGTGAGCAAATGAGAGAGATAGAGGCAGAGAGAGAGAATGTATGTATTCGCTTATGTGTATATCATATGTAGCGACCAGCTGATCGCAGCAGGCGTCCCGCGTAAGCACCCGCGTCTGATGGCGAATCGCTTCACTCTTGCCTGCCTCTTGTATCCGACTCGTCATAAGTTAACTAGTTCCTTTAAAGGTGCCATTTCATACATCGCTCTATCGCTCGATTTTAGCGACATAATGACGTCACGTAGTCGCCAGCAACGGGATTCTGTAGTTGGATTTTTCCAACTACAAGCGACATTCACGAGCGATAATTTTGAAATTTTAAGACTCAAGGTTACGTTCCAAAACGTAAGCAACCGAAGGAATTTTTACTCGATGGCCGATTTGAACCAATCAGAAAGGCTTAAAAGAGTTTCGGAACGGCGATTCGAGTAAAATTTCCTCGGTTACTTACGTTTTGGAACGTAGCCCAAATGGATAATCAAAGAGTAAGTATATAATTTTGTAATAAATATTAAATATATATAATAATAATATTTTATAATGTAATTTTATACATAATAAAAATGTAAATATAAATCTGCTGATATATAAGGTTATGTTAAAAATCTTTTGCGTAATGGCAAGAGAACATTAAAATAAACGAAATATTTTTATTTATAGAATATGTCATGTGAAACTATTTGTAATGAGGATGAAGTACCGACGCATACATGTCTAGAAAGCTATTCTAATTTTATTACGGATGAAAATTTGTGTTTTTATCCTGTATTAGGTAGAATGTTTGTATTTATAAATTTTATGTTAGTTAATTACAAAAATAATCTGTTTTATAATGTTTTTAGATGATGGAGTAACCCAAACACTTTTTTTTTTGTATCGTTTCTTTTTTTCTTCTAAATAATAAAGAACTGCCACTACTGCTAATCTTTTCTTTATATTATTCTGCTTTATATTATTTTCATTTATAATTTTTGTGTATTCAATCATCCAATTATAATATTTTTTTTGCTTGTAACATTTTGTTTATATTTATTTTATACTGTGCGTGTCTCAACGGAACTTTTCTTTCTAAATCGCTGCTGGAGCCCTTTTCATGCAATAGCTAGTCGCTAGCGACAATCTACGTGACAAGTTACGTGACTTTTTTATCACTCAAAACGAGCGATGAGCGACACATGAAAAGGTACCTTAATAATTCAAAAATTAAGCTTCGGACGAAATTTTGCCAAAAGAAAAATCATCTTAGAATTGATTCAAGAATGTGTCATTTCAAGGACAATAGGGTTATTTTGAATCACCCTGTATATAATAATTATGTATAATAAATATTATAAAAAATATTCTAATATATTATATTTATTTTTTTATAATATTGGATTGATTTGACATCACGAATAAAATCGCCTATTAGGCATTTCACTCGCTCCAATAATCAAGTAGACAATGCGAGTGAGATAGTTATAGAACGCATCCAACGATATTCGGTCAGCGTTCGATAAGAGACAATTTGAGTTATTTTTTAAATATAATCATTCAAAACATATTTTCTTGTTCAAAATGCTAAAATTATCTTAACAATCTATACAACAGATTATTTATAAGGTAAATATGCAACATATACTTTGAGGACATATTCTTATTGTTAGTAAAAATATTCAGGTTTTTCATTTCTTATATCTATAAAAAAAGAATCGCGGACATGTACAGAAAACATGTACATAAAAAGTTCTATAATAATAAAATTTGTAGAATTAAATTTATTTCTTCAATTATCATCAATTATCCTTAGTGCTAGGTAGCAATGGCATTAGTATCATACTAAGGCGCAAATAATAA
Source organism: Camponotus vicinus (assembly GCF_025532165.1). Classification (NCBI taxonomy): domain Eukaryota; kingdom Metazoa; phylum Arthropoda; class Insecta; order Hymenoptera; family Formicidae; genus Camponotus; species Camponotus vicinus. The sequence goes on from NW_028141948.1 coordinate 5,080,784, forward strand.
TCATCGGACCGGCTTAGGAATGGAAATTTTTGGGCATGGCCATACTGGCACAAGTCGCCAAAGTGCGATGTAGAAGAGAGAGGGGCCTCACTACATTATCTACCTAGGAACATTTAATGAATAAAGTTCAGATCGGTGATGTTGATGAGTTGTGCGATCCGATTGACCATCGGTCTTGCGGAGGGTCCGAGCCCCGCGGTGTGAAATGGACTATCAGACCGTATGATTGTATGATTACTGGAAAATCGAGAAATATTTTGAAAATAGCCATATGGAACGTTCGAGGGATACTGGTCCCGGGTAAACTCACTATCATCGAGCAGGAGCTGGATCGGTATGGAATCTCAATAGCGGGAATATCGGAGACACACTGGAAAAGTAGTGGTTACTTCATAAATAAAGATCATTGCATATATTTTTCTGGCAATGAAGAACAAAGCCAGAATGAAATGTATTGATCTGTAGAAGCTTAAATCATTTCGTAGTGGGCTATAATCTAGTAAGAGATAGAATAATCACTGTTAAAATCAAGGCAAAATCAGTGGAAGTTAATATCATCCAAATATATGTGTCAACATATGTGGAAATTCCGGACGATGAAGCGAAAAGTTTCTATCAATAGTTAGAAACAACTTTGTCAACGATGCCAAACCGCGAAATAACCATAATTTTAGGCGATTTTAACGCCAAAATAAGTGAGATAACGCAGGACGTGTATGCTACATCAGCCGTTGGGAAGTAGAATATAGGGCTTTGAAATATAAGAGGCCAAAAACTGTTGGAATTCACAATAGAAAATGTGCTCATAATTGTCAATAAAATGCCTTGTTCCGATACGATATACGTTACACGTACACTCACCAGGCGATCGGTACAGAAATCAGATAGACTACGCGCTCATCAGTCCACGCTGGAAATCCTCAATTAATGACATGAAAACTTGTCCTGGAGCGTATTGTGGCTCAGATCAATTCGTTATATTTTTCCTCCAAAAGATTGAACGACTTGAATAATTCGGCGCCAAGCACGGAAATTCGCACGACTCCCAAAAGATCTTTCTACATAAAATTAAACCGATAATTAATCGCTACATAAAATTAAACCGATAATTAATCGCGACAGCAAATAAGCTTCTTCGGCTCAGTTACATCAGAATTGGTAGAAGAGATAAGAAAAATAACGAGCATATTATCGCTCGGCAGCGAGTTCGGCCGCGAACGAGTGGAAGAAAGATATCCAATTATGCGCGATCCTCCGGAATGTTGGAAAAAATCGATGTTAGACGGATTGGAGTTTCTCCTTGGCGCAAGGCTTATCCAAGCCCTGGTAACGACATTCTCATTAAATTTATTATCATTAAATTTATTTATGTCATCAATTACTCTTCTTAGAAATCAATATTTCGATAGATGAAGTAATCGCACGTAAATGCAAGTAAATGCTCGTGTAAGAAAGATCAAACAACAATATTTTTCGATATAGCAAGATAATAAAATAATAATAATCACGACTCGAGACAAAAGATCGGCGTCAAATTGGAATATGGTATCGGCCAATTGAGGCCAGTTCGACACTCAACGTATTAATGTTTTCTCCGACTAGAATATATAAATTATAAATCTTTAGCATATAAATTTCAAGTATCAACTGCGAAATATACATTTTGATTGATGATAATTAAAGAAATAAATTTACTTCCACAACTTTTATTATTATTAAAGAATTGTTCGCGATTCTTTTTCTTTGGCTGTTATTCCGAAAGGAACACTTCGAGTTCATGGCAGCCCTTTTGCGTACTGAAAATAGATACCAATATAATGTAACATACAAAACTTCAGCTGCGGCAAATCATTTTTTCGAAAGATTTTACTTAAAAGAAAAATCTCAACTAAACTCAATTACAACAAAGAATTGTTATGAACCATGTAAAGCAAAATGTTATATATCAAGGTATTTCCTACACTTCAGGCACAGGTTGGGTTAGGTTATATCTTCCGAAAGTGAAGCCCCCCTGTAGGGGGGAGCGGAACATGCGGTGTCCACACATACATTTTTCCATGCGAAGCGAGGTTCCACATGAATTTGCGACTTTCCACGCAAAGCGAGGTTCAACCCGAACCTATGTGTCTAGTTTTTTGGTAGTGGAGCCCCCCGCAGGGGGGGCGGAACCCACTGTGTCCACGCATACACTTTTCCATACGAACCGACGTTCCACATGGGTTTGTGACTTTCCACGCGAAGCGAGGTTCAATTCAATTAAAAATCTATGAAAAGTGGTGTCTTATTTACCTTTTTTGTTAATAATTTTTTAATAAAGAATGAGGGATGAATAAAATCTTTTGAGTGTTATTCAGGATGATGACCTTAACAATATATGTTAAGGTCACAATGGTCTCATTGTTCCGTTCATTGCGATATTTGCCGATTTTACTTTTAGGTAAAAACTTTGGAATAAATGATTTGCCGCGGCTGAAATTGTATGTGTTACATTATTTTGTTATCTATTTTCAGTACGCAAAAGGGCTGCCATGAACTCGAAGTGTTTCTTTCGGAACAATATCCTTTTCTTTTAATAAGAAATGAAAAATCCGAATATTTTTATTAAGAATATGTCCTCAAAATATGCGTTGCATATATCTCTTATAAATAATCTGTTGCATAGATTCTTAAGGTAATTTTAGCGTTTTAACCGAGAAAATGTTTTGAATGATTATAATTTAAAAAAATAACTCAAATTTGCCAAAATATATAGGAATATAAATAATTTTTTAAATTATGTGCTTAAATGTTAATGATGTATCCTTTTTATAAATATAAGTAATTAAGAAAACTTATTATATTTAATAAGCATGTGGCCTTGAAATATGCGTTCGAGATATATCGAATAATTTATTGAATATTCTAATTATAACTTTTTCAATTTCAAAATATATTCTTTCATTGATGAGATTAAAAAATAAATTAAATTTAACCAATCGTACTATTAGACTCTTTTTAATTGTGATAGTCATAAATTACAATGATGCATTTTCACAGATGTAAAAAACGTGAGATATGAAATATAAAATATTTTAAATTTTATATCAAAATATATCAAAGATTAAGATATAAAATATCTCATAAACTATTCAACTTTTAACTATTTTATTTTAGCTATTATAACTTTTTATTTAAAATATTATAAGGAATCTGTTTACATAAAATATAATTAAGATACTTCCATTAAAAAAAAAAGTTAATCTTGAAATAATTTTGAAAAATGCTATTCAAGCTACGCAATTCAAGCTAAGATGCTCATGCTATTATGTCTTGAAATTATATAACTTTCGTCTGAAATATTTTTTTCTAAAATTTTGCTCTTATGAGATATTTCGATGAAAAAATTAAAATGAGATACCCTGTATATATTTAAATTAAGAATTAAAGAAAAAATTTTAATCAGGATCTATCGGACAGATTGTTTATAAATTATATATAAAACGCATACATTGAGGTCACCTTAATATAAATATTTGAATTATTTTAAAATCAATATTTTCATTGTTTAAAACTTATTTAGTCACAAAAATTTATTTACATTTACATTATCTAAAATTATTATATTATATTTGTTAAAGATACAAGATCTCGATTTAGCTTTGTGAATCAGAATATTCTCAAAACGGCCAGAATGGCGTCATCTATTAGTAATTGATAAAATTTATGCTAGCCTCAAACTATGCGTATGATATACAGGGCGATCCTGAAAAACGTTATGTCTTTAAAATGACGTATTCCTGACACCATTCTAAGACAATTTTTCCTTTACCAAAATTTGATTTGAAGCGTAGTTTTTGAATTATGAGCAAAAATAGTTAGTAAATCACGCGTCGGGTACAGAAGGCAGGCAGGAGCGGCGCGGCGTGCCGCGAGCGCGGGCGCAGCTGACCGCCCGACGGGTGATTATCACCGCATGAGTCGCTAACTATTTTATCTTATAACATAAAATTATGCTTTAAATAAAATTTTGGTAAAGAAGAAAATGTCTTAGAATTACGTCAGAAATACGTGTTCCTTAAAAAAACGTTATTTTAATAATGAAAAGTTGTTCCGGATCGCCGGCCGTCCGACGTTGCAATCAGCTGATTGCTACACGCGATGTGTGTATGGCGGAGTGTGTGCGTAAGAGAGAGAGAGAAAGAGAGAGAGAGAGGGAGGGTAGGAGGGACAGACATTCATACACACGCACGCACTTTTTTCTCGCTCTCTTTCTCTCTTTTACGCAACACTCATACACTCTCTCATTCAGTCTCTCACTCACACTCTCTCGGTCACTCACTCACTCACTCACTCACCTGCTTACTCACTTGCTCACTCACCTTGTAGCAGCGTAGCGAATCTTCATGCTATGTATTGTTGTTATCTGCTGCACGGTTATGATTGCTAGAGATGCGCGACACATCGAAATTTTTTCGATTATTAATCTCACATTCGATTGACACAATACAGATTACACGATAACGAGTTTACTGTTTATTCACTCACTATTGATTTATCGATACCAAAAATTACTTTCAAAGAAACGCGAATGCAAACAACACATGACTCGACGCGAAGCGACGGACCGCGGAGACTGCGCGACCACAAGAGTTATGTTGCCAGAAACGCGACACGCGACATCTAACAAACGACTTGCGCGTGGCGCGTGATTGAGTAAATAATAATTATTTATTATAATTAGAAATAGTTATTATTTATAATAAATAATTAATTTTTTAAGTATGTCATTATACGTTTCATGTTTTCTACCGCATTCGCAATGCGAAGGTTTTAGCCGATCGTTCGTCTTATCTCGCGTCAATCACGCGCCACGCGCAAGTCGTTTGTTAGATGTCGCGTGTCGCGTTTCTGGCAACATAACTCTTGTGGTCGCGCAGTCTCCGCGGTCCGTCGCTTCGCGTCGAGTCATGTGTTGTTTGCATTCGCGTTTCTTTGAAAGTAATTTTTGGTATCGATAAATCAATAGTGAGTGAATAAACAGTAAACTCGTTATCGTGTAATCTGTATTGTGTCAATCGAATGTGAGATTAATAATCGAAAAAATTTCGATGTGTCGCGCATCTCTAGCAATCATAACCGTGCAGCAGATAACAACAATACATAGCATGAAGATTCGCTACGCTGCTACAAGGTGAGTGAGCAAGTGAGTAAGCAGGTGAGTGAGTGAGTGAATGAGTGACCGAGAGAGTGTGAGTGAGAGACTGAATGAGAGAGTGTATGAGTGTTGCGTAAAAGAGAGAAAGAGAGCGAGAAAAAAGTGCGTGCGTGTGTATGAATGTCTGTCCCTCCTACCCTCCCTCTCTCTCTCTCTTTCTCTTTCTCTCTTACGCACACACTCCGCCATACACACATCGCGTGTAGCAATCAGCTGATTGCAACGTCGGACGGCCGGCGATCCGGAACAACTTTTCATTATTAAAATAACGTTTTTTTAAGGAACACGTATTTCTGACGTAATTCTAAGACATTTTCTTCTTTACCAAAATTTTATTTAAAGCATAATTTTATGTTATAAGATAAAATAGTTAGCGACTCATGCGGTGATAATCACCCGTCGGGCGGTCAGCTGCGCCCGCGCTCGCGGCACGCCGCGCCGCTCCTGCCTGCCTTCTGTACCCGACGCGTGATTTACTAACTATTTTTGCTCATAATTCAAAAACTACGCTTCAAATCAAATTTTGGTAAAGGAAAAATTGTCTTAGAATGGTGTCAGGAATACGTCATTTTAAAGACATAACGTTTTTCAGGATCGCCCTGTATATACGAGATTGTGTGTGTGTCTCCGAACAATGCGTTTGATATATGATTAGTTTGAGACCTGTCCTCAAAGTATAGAAATGTCCCCAAAGCATACATACGCTCGAGATTCTGTCCTCGTTATATGCTAACAACATATATATATATATATATATATATATATATATATATTACTGTATTATATATATTTATATTTAGCTAGTAAAATAGATACATATATTTATTTACCTTGCGCTCTAATTATCATATCTTACTGGCTCTTGCAAATTTTTAATTAATAATTTAATTATTTATTATTTAATTTGCACTTTATTATTTATCACTACTCAAAATGCGGTTAATGATACATGTCACTAATGACACATGTCATTAATATCGCAAAGCGTCACTAGCGCAATCTTCTGTCGAGAGTAGGAAATGTACGTTTTCTCTTTCTATGTGTTGTGTACATGTGCGTTGATGACGGTGGCGATGATAAAGACGTTTCTTAGTTGAAAATTTTCATATTTCGACTTTGCGTTATGATATCTCCGTTTATAGATCACGCAGCACAAAAATAAAAATACTTTCTTTATACAATTCAAACTCGCTCTATCGATTAAGGCTAGTAAGAATTCGATCCGTTCAGCTGTTATTGAAATCCGATAATCTGAGTTACTCTCAACTGTCCGACTCGCGTATAGATACACGAAGTGTCTCGCTAATGCTTCGCATGAACGTGGCGCGAGACACTACCGTGTCTCTTGATATTATACACTCATCAATAAAATTATCGCATAATTTCATATCAAATTTTCGTATAACTTCAAATAAGTATAACTCCGTTAAAAATGGTCGTATTTGAAAATTTTTTTTTCATTCTCAAGCTTAAAGTTCTATTTTAAAAATCATTTGTCAGATTTAGATTTATCCTCCCCCCCCCCCTCTCGTCATCTCTTTAAAAGTAAGGACGTGTTTTGTTTTCAAAAGTTACATAATTTGACGCATTCCACGGGGTGGAATAAATTTTTTTCGCAAATTTCATGATAATCATCGTAAAATATGGACTTTTATGTGTGAATTTAAAAAAATGAAGTTTGTACGATTTTTTTTCGCGGAGTTTCTGCAACATATGACTTATTAAGATTTTTATTAAAGAAAATCGTGTAATCTAAAATTAACAAAATAATCTGTAATTTGAAAGAAACAAGAGACATTCTGTTGTGTGTGTTTCTTTCTTATATAAAATCACTTATTTTATTCTGATTAATCATTTATTCTTCCTTTATTTCGAGAACGAACAAATTTAATAAGCTTTTAATATATATAGAAAGAGAGAGAGAAATGTTTAACTCTTAATTATGATTGGAAGAAAAGATTTAAACATGTTAGAGAAAAAAAAATTTCGCAGAAAAACAGTTGAATATGATAGACGAGCGCGAATAACGCCTTTTGGTGAACGAGAATAATTCTCTCGTTTATTATGTATAGTATGGTATAATAGTTTCCCTTGCATTTAATCTTCACTAATTATACACACGGTTATATACTATTACTATATGTAGTTACATACTAATGCAGATGATTGCTGTTTGGAAAAGAAGAACATTTTCACTTAATCGCTCGATTTATTATTACTTTTCATAATGTATGTATTATGACCAAAATGATGCATTATTATTTTAGTAGCAATGACAAGCATACGTAATAAAATGAGATGTCCATAAACTAAAAAAGATAATTTGATCGAAACAATTTTGATTTTAATTTTATCTAATAAGATTGAAAAATCTTGTAACTTTATTTTTTAAATTATTATTATAAATTATTATTATATTCTTTTAAATTATTAATTATTATTATTTTTTAGTTATTTTAGTTGAATTATTTTCTTTTAGTTTTAAGTCATCGAGAAATTCTCAAATATCTTTCTTAGATATTTTTTGCACATTATGCGATATACGTAAATCACGTTAAAAAGGAAAGTTTCGATGTCAGATGGCTAATAGAGAAAAAAGAAAGATCGATCGATCATTATTGCTGCTATCTCATCGACGCCTATTCATGCGATTATCTCTACAGAAAATGACATGAGTAATCGTGGCGCGAGACTTTCGCCACATTGGTCGCAATTGCAATTTCGCGTATGCGAGAGATGTCGAGAGACGTCATCTTGGATAAATGAACCGTCTCGAAAACAATTTGTAGAGAGACGGCAATGCTTAGATAGGGGCAGCTGCAGCAGCGACGATTCTTAGCTACTCCTCTCACATTTCTCCGATGAATGTCGTTTTAGAAAGGTGGCAGAGAAACTTCTAGAAACGTGTATCGAGACTTTATCTGCCGCGGTGCGACGAGATCAGTGACGTACTGTGCTATCGAGTTACATTTCTTTTCATTCCTATTGATATAGGAGTTCCTAGCGTTTGTGGAGAAAAAATATCCAGAGCTAATTTCTATCTTTTTGTTTTATCTTTCAAATGTATCTAATTAAGCATCTAATTAAATTGTTTTTTCTAGCGTCTTAAGAATATTTTACTATTTATTGAATGATATTTTTATTATAGTGGTGCAATGAAAAATTTTATTATAAGAAATTTTATTTTAATATTTGGAAAATATTTTAGCATACATTGAATGTTTGTTGTAAGAAAATTGAAAGAAACTAGTACATCTTAACAAATATGTCGAAATTATAAAATGAGACAGGATTTTTGTAAAACTCGCACGATTAAAAGAATTTAACGTTACAGTTTCTCAATCAATCAATTTGTGTAAAACGATGTCCAAAAAGACACAGATTAATTATATACACACACATGTGCGCATACATACATATATACACATATTTAAATAATTTTCTTTTATTTGCTGTTGTTTATTGAGTAAAATTATTTTCCTTAATAGAAAATGTAGTTATCAACGATTAACGATAGTGAGGAAACGCGCAAAAACGCGTATATTATATTCGTTTATCCGTATATAATTATATAGAATTATCCAAATTAAAAATAATACATCGACGACAGAGCGATAAATTATTCATTGCGCGATTATCGTTACGCCGATAAGCTTACATTAGAAAGTCGGAAGTAACCGCAGCATTAAAAACGGATGGCGATTTCATTAACCATGATGTGAACCACTGTCGTTGAAATTCCAAGCTGACATAATTTGAATTGCGTCCTGCTCTGATGCAAGCGCGTTCTTCATGTTAAATTAATTCATAAGTATGCAGGGTACGGAGCAATTTTGTTTGTAACATATCTACGCGTAAAAAGAAATGTCTAATTATGCAGCAGAAAAATATATACATTTGCGAAAACAGAAAAAAATATTTTTGATATTTACATTTCGAAAAATAATACAAGTTTTAATTCAGCATTCAGGGAACTTTTACTTATTTATTGTTTGTAAATCTAGATGATTTTAAAATCTTTCGATACAATATGTGTATATCATTTCTCCTGTATGAATGCACATTCTTCTGCCTTTAAATTCCAAGATCTTCTTGTGACTAAAAATACAATATAGAAAGAATAATTGAAGTAGAATTGAGATATGATATATGTGTGTGTATGATATATGTGTGATTGAAATATGATATATGTGTATATACGTAACTCTCGTGTGTCGGGAAAAAGAATTCTCTCCTTCTTATATTTTTTATACAAATTTTGCCTTCGAAAGAAAAATAAGACTCATTAGAGTGGAAATAAAAATTGAGAATCGGAATGCGCTAAAACCATATGCTATATAACAGCTATTTATATAGCATTTATATGCTATATAAAAAATTAAAATATAGAATTAATTTGCATCTTTACAGTCTTAAAATATGAAAAGACATAATGTTAATTTTTAATTTTAAGAAAATAATTTAAATTTGTTTTAAAGCCATGGAAAAAATATTTGATTTTTAAATCATATGTCTGTTTATTATAATAAAATAAATATTCATAATTTTTTTAATTATCTTCGTAAAAAATACAAATCGAAAAAAGTGATTTATATCTTTAAAAAATGACAATTATAATCATACCATGAAAAAAAATTAAATAGAAAAATAAAATAAAAGCATTAAAAAAAAGATAAATATTAATTTTTTCTCGCGAAAATTTTTTGCCTTGGAATGAATGTAACCTCGGTAAATTCATATGTCTTGGATTCTTATTTTCCTTTTTTTCTTGGATTTTTCCTTTTTTTATTACAAAAGTAATGGAAAATGAAATTCCATTATACATGTTAAAAATTCCGCCTGCATTAACGGTCTACGTACGGCACTGAATACAGCAAACTCTTACGAGTAGTACATACTATTAGTACCAGTACATACTTATATAGAAGTAACGGCCGAGTACACGATGCGTGGCACATACATACACAACAAAAGCAGATATATTTCAGCGATGTATATCTGCGAAGAGGATACCGTAAAGAAATATACGCGATTAACTTTTCAGTATGTCGAATCGTGACTAACTATGTTCACGTACATGTATTTTTACGCAAATTGTAAAATATTTGTGCGAAAAAGGCATTCTGAAGAATGCATTTAACTCTAGCGCAATTACACTGCATTTCCTAAAAATTTTTAAATGAACACCCTATATATATATATTTTGTATAGGGTTTTGTATATATTTTGTATATATATTTCATATGAAATATATATACAAAAAATATTCTCTTCAAAGATATCTTTAGTTTTCAAATGACTTTATCTTAATGCTTTTAATAAATAAAATTGGTTAATCATTTTGTTTTTTTTTAAGATGCTAATGTATGCGTATATATATATATATATATATATATATATATATATATATATATATATTTTTTTTTTTTTTTTTTTTTTTTAAATTATCATTAGTTAAATTAATACATAATTGTTTAATTTGAGATAACTTTAAATTTTGCAATTTTAATTATTTTTTATCATTATGTATCTTACAGCGATTAAAAGTTATTTTTTAATCAGTTCACTGGTAATGGCCCATATATGACCAAAAAAACAAATGCCACAACTGGTAATGGCCCATATATGTCCACTATGAATAACTTTGCCAATTTTCAACGGATTTGCATGAAACTTGATACACCCACATTTTTCGAGTCGCTGATGACAAATTTGGGATCGAAATTTTAAAATTCAAAATGGCGGATTTAGTATGGTGAATTAATTTTGTTATTCTATTATTATATTTGTTATTCCATTAGAGAAGATTCAAATTCGATATGTTCAAGTTTGAATGTCTTAAATTAATCCGTTATCTGCGACCAAAAAACGTACCGAGTGTGATATATTTCCATAATGGAATATCAAAGTTAATCACTAGAAACCGCCATATTGGATCTGCCAGTTTAAATTTTGCAATTTTGTCTATAGATTCATAATAAGAGACTCGAAAGACGCGAACATATCGAATTTGATCTTCTCCAGAATGAAATAAAATTAGTCCGCCATATTGGATTCGCCATTTTGAATTTTGAAATTTCGACCCTTGATTCGTCACTAGCGACGCAAAAAATCCCTTATGGATAAACTTTCATGTAAAATACGAATTTATTTGTTCTCACCAGTTTTGGCACAAAACGTTGATTTCGGGTGTACCAGTGAACTGATTAATATATATAAAATATTGTCGCATCTATATGTATATACGCAATTCTTACGTATAATTTATTATAAAAAGGAATAATTTTTTTAAAAAAGTTTGAAACATTCTTGTATGTGGAATTTACTTACTCTTAATTTTACAATGTTAATTGTCAAATGCATCTTAACACGAACAATGCATACAAGAACTCGCGTTTGTGTGCTAGCACTTCTCGAAGCGGAGATCTCTATTTAGAAGATCACAGGGAAGATGTTGATATGCTTGCAATGCATAAGAAAAATTTGTTATTAAAATACAGCATACGAAAAGACTTCTTTTAAAATTTTTATTTTGAAGTCTCTTTTTTTTAGATTTTTTAATATTTCTTTAATAATTCTATAATTCTTTTTAATTTATTAAAATATATATGATAATACGATTGCGAGACACACACGTGCACTCACGCGCGCACATACATGCACACATACACACATATACACCCAACACACACACAAGGAGCGATGAGTGTGGAAGGACTCTCCGAAACATGATGATGGCACGCTCTACTCATCACTTCGCTACGCACCTAGAATGAGGTTACAGTGGCTGCGTTCGTTGCGTTTTTAACGCTTTTAGCACTGAAAACATCGCTCTATCTTCGTTTGATATTCGATGTGCAATAAAGACAGAATGATGCTCACAGCACGTGATTCGTGCAAAGCGAACGCAGCTAGTGAGCCGGATTTCCTCGCCGCGCGCTTATATTCGCACGGATGGTTGATCTTTTTTAATTAATATCTCGAAATTTTACGTAGTTGTTTGCATAATGGTATGGGACTTTTTAATTCGGTTTAACGAAATCTACTTATGGTTTTTCTTTGTTTACACGTTACGAGAGACACTATATAAGATCAGTCAAACCGTGCAAGTATAAGCGCGCGGCAAAAAAGGCCATCCCACTGTAACTTGATACTAGGCGCGTGACGAAGTAGTGGGCGGAACTTACTCACTAAACGTAACGCTGAAACGCCGCGCGCCGCTATCATGTTTTGGAGAGCGCCCCCCGCTTCGTCGCGCGCTTCTCAAGCAGATTGGCCGATGTTCTTTAATTAATTTTTCATTAATTATTGTGAATATCGCAAAACAGTAGAGGATCTTCCTTCTTAATTCGAGTTAATCTACCTTCATACTTCGGGACTATAAAAAGTTATCAGACACCCTGTATATATAGGATGTCTCTCGTAACGTGTCCCAAAGGAAAACCATAAGTAGATCTTGTATATATTGTATATTATATATAAAAAAAGTATGAAAATATATATTTATATAAATTAAATATTATAAATTTATACTCTCGAGTTGAGTAATATACTAATAAAACTATTTTAATCATTTACATTCGTTTGAAAATAATAGTCTTTATTTATGTGGAATGCAAAATATATTTTTGCTTTGTACTTTTACTCTAAAACAAACCCTTTGCCCTCGATTTCTCTTGAAGACATTTTCTCTTTGCTTTTATTCATATGATTTATTGTCTATTACATTTATCTTTTAATTGCACCGCGTTAATTTTGCATCGACAAAATTCAAAGCAAAGAATGAATTTTTTTCAATTTAAATGCGAGTAACTTGTCACAGCGTATTCGGAAAATTACATTGTGCGCAAGAGCAAGAATAACTGCATATTAATATGCACTCTGGAATTAAAGAACTATGAGAAGAAGGAAAAAAGAAGAGGAGGATACATTATAATTGATGACGGAAATGTGATGCGTGCATAAAATTTCACAATAAAATATATATGATTTTATACATCCCCATTTCACCGTAAAGATTCACCCAAGTGCCAATTTATATAAATTGTTTAATATTCTCGAATCGAATAATTCTTTCTCTATAATGAGATTCTCGCATTTAAATAAAATTAGCATTTTGTACAAAAAATTAAGTATATATATATATATATATATATATATATATATATATTTATATTTATTTATTTATTTATTTATTTATTTATTTATTTATTTTTAACTCGTGAGTATAAAAATATAATATCCCATAATTGTATGAAACAATTGGAAGAATAAATATGATTCTGCATACATAAAAACAGATTAAGAAAATATGGAATAAAAATTTAGGCGAGTGTCATTTTCGAGAAAATTCTTATAAATTGGAAAATTAATAATGTCTTCGTATCTTTTTAAACTTGAATTTTATTTGAGGACCAGTTCAATATGTATTATTAAATTTGACTCGGCATATATATATATATATATATATATATATATATATATATATATATATAATTATCAAAATATATATAAAATCTATGAAAAAGATAATATAATAATTTTGCATTTAATCTTGTAATTATCTTACATTTTTTATTTATATCTACGTATAGAATTAGTCCTTTTTGCAATTTTACTATTAACATATTATCACTCTGTACACAATTATAAATTGCTAAATATATAATATGTTAATGCTTTAGAAAGTCGCGAAAATATGATTAATTCCTATGCGCGGGAGTCCCAAGTACATTATCGGCTTTGGAGTACTAATTCTTGTACATTTTCCAATAACGAAGTCATGCAAGGTGACTGATCTCTCGCGTCCATTTCGCAAATTTCCGACGCAATGCGGCGCAGAGGGGGAAAGGCAAAGAAGAAAAAGCGAGTGAACGAGAGGGAGAGAAAGAAACAATGTACAAAAGATGAGAGAAGTAGAAAGAGACGCAGAAGCAGCAGGTAGGAATAGTGTACCTGCAACCTGCCTGGGATAGTGTACATTTCTCGACGCGCAACTCCAGTCACCGATCGAATGCTCGGCAGATCGGTCACGCGATAGATTTTCTTGAAATCGCAACCGCAATCGTCTCCGCTGAGACCGTGCAAAGTGAAAAAGAGTGGTCGCTTGAATGGCGTTTTCAATTAGCGTGACGAGATGTATAACTCGAAAGAATCGACAATAATAATTTATTGGTATGTTAAGTCACAATTATTCGCGTTATAATTATGCTAATCTTTCAAAGAAGCTAATCTTTCACTGAAGTTTTTATTCGTATATATATGTAATACTCTTAATGTGTTATTTTACATTATAATTATATAATTGTGTAATTTACAATTTACGATTTATGACAGACGGTATTTTATGATTGTTTATAAGAAGAAAGAACTTATATATATATATATATATATATATATATATATATATATATATATATATATAAGAGTAAAAATTAATTAGTAAAATTTCGATGAGTTTCGATTTTGATGCTATGCGACAATTTTGTTTCTCTATCTTTATTATACAGTTCATATCTGTATTTATGGGACAATTGCACTGTTTAGAATGTTTTACAAAATTTTTCCATGTTGATATTTACTATATTCTAATATATAATAAATTTACGATAATATTAACGATATACAGATATTATAAATCTTTGCTCATATACATACTGTGAAAAGATAGACATACTCATACTTCGTAGTTTTCATAAAAAGGGAAACAGTGTTGAGAAAGAAGGAGAGAGAGAGAGAGAGAGAGAGAGAGAGAGAGAGAGAAAGAAATATTTTAAAATCAGCAAAATGCAAAAATTCTGTTGTACGTGCTGACCCAAGCGCTTCGGTGAATGTAATAATAATCTCCATCAAGCTCTCTCGAAACGCTCCGAAAGATGCCTCGCAGCTGTAAGAATGGTCCGTTATGTATGTTTATTCACGAGAAGAAATGTATATGTGTATATGGAAGACTCGATTGGGATGTTCAACTCATGTTTTAATCACTGTTTTGCGATTAGTTCTCAACTATATTACACGTATGTAGGTTGATGTCTTTGAATCGCCAGTATATAAATTTTTCTCTCTTTTTTATATTAGACAGGATATTTATCTTATTTATTTCTATTTATATAAAAAAAGTTTGGTTACCTCACTTACAATTAGAAAAATTATTTGTACATATAAAATAACCCCCACTTAATGTAATAATCTAAAGTATCTTCATTATTTTTAATTATACAAGAAAATTTTTCAGGAAAGTTGTATGGTTAGATGATGAAAATATTTATCGTTCAATGAAATTAGTAATGTATTCCATAAACAACAATCGAACAAAACTGACATCAATTTCCGCAATAATATGTTTATAATTTTTTTAATTAATGAGCGAGCGATCGAATAAATATATCAATAAACAAGAAAAATTTAAAAGTCAAGAAAAAATCATACATAAGAAGTCAAATATGTATAGAAGCTATTAAATTATAATATAATTATTATTTCAAATTAAGCATATTAATACATAAAAAAATTTTATTAATGTAGAATCTTTTTTTATTAATTTAGAATATTTTATGATTTGAAACCTAACCTAATCTTTAATAACCTTTAATTTTAGTGGTTGTTGAATTTGTCTCATCATTTGTTATCGCATAAAAAATATAACAATGATTTAAAAAAAATTAAATTGATATTTTACATTAACTTGAAATCTTTTTTATATTTCTACTTACAAAACTAATTACACAATATAATGTCATCTTCCAAACAAAGCAATCGTTGTATAAATTCTTTAAAAATCTTTAATTACTGAAGAATGATTTCACATATCCACTTAAATCAAACATACTGTATGTGTGTGTATAAATATTGAAAATTTCAATGTATATAATATTATATAATTGTCTTTCACAAACATGCATTTTATTGTAAATATAAGGATTATGTGTTAAATTAGAGAATTTTTGTCATTCAAAATATAATATTATAATAATGCATTTTATTATATAAATTTAAGCATCACGTGTGTTAAATAACTGAATTTGTTAATCAAAATATAATGTGTTATCATTGATCACAGCAGGAAATTATAATTTGAAATTAGAAACTCTTCTTGTGTCAAATTTTATCTGTGTCATTGATTAATTGTATTGATGAAAGTAATATATAAATTATAATAATACTTACACACACACACACACACACACAATCCACGCGCGTAAGTAAAATTGCCCATGAAAATCTCAAAATCGGGATCTCTCCATTTAGTGCAGCGACTTCGATGATACTTGGAACAATTTGTAACAGCGCAAATTATCCTGCTTATTTCATACCGATATCTTCTTTCGTATGCAAGCAATTCGAATCTCATAAATTTCGAATAAAATAATTTCCTGACAAGCTGCTTGTGCCGGATAGATGGTTGCTCAAAATAGTTTCACGGTATTTGACGATCATAGCTCGTTTAAGAATTAACGGATTTCTCCCTCCCTCCCTCTCCCTCTCCCTCCCTCCCTATACTTCCCCCTCTCTCTCCCGCCTTCTCTTTCCCCTCACCCTATCCTCCTCTCCCTCTCATCCCCTCCCTCTCTCCCCTCCCCCTCTCTCCCCGCTCTCTCTATCTCTATCTATCTATTTATCTTTATCTTTATAAAACTAAAACAAAACTGTAAGCGTTATTTAAATATAACAGAAATTTAATTAATTTACTTTAAAAAATTAATTTAAAAGAAAATTATTTTATTTTCATGCATACTTATGATATAGATATACATATACACTCAATAATTTTTAACACTATATATTTTTTATCTTGAATAAATAACATTTGTCGTGCGAAATTTTTTCCGTATTTTAAATTTATATCTAACATATTTGTATATTATAATTATACAATTATAATATATAAATGTTTTCTTTAGCTTGGCCACTTGAAATATCTTCATATTGTGTGTGTTTTGTGTGTGTGGGGGGGGGGGGGGGCGTGTGCGTGCGTGTGTGTGTGTGTATGAGCGCGCGCGTGTGTACGTGCGTGCGTGCGTGCTATTGATGATAGAGAAAATAATAGAAAAAATTATTGTACGGAAGGAAGAAATTATTATACAGAGCATTAAGATTATTACATATAAGAAAGATGTGATGATTAAAATATCAAACAATATCAAGCTCAATTTTACTTCAGTTTTGATATTAGTATATAACACGATATCAGTGTCATCCATAAAAGATATATGTAAACTTTGTCAATTTTATATATATATATATATATATATATATATATATATATATATATATATATACACACACACACACACAAAGATGAAAAATTTTTATGATTATTATAATTTATTATTAGTTTTTCTTAAAGTAATGTAGTTTTCTTCTTATATAGCGTTTCCCGTATTGATGACAATCAAGATACATATTTCATGTAATCGAATTTGAATAAAAAACCTTGTATTATTAAAGGATATAACATCATCCATTTATACTTAAGAAAACAATGATACATTATATTTACTTATCATATTATAAAATTTTATTTTGAACTTTATGTTATTTATTCCTAAGTGTTGTAGAAGTTTTTGCTTTATTTCTAGATAATTGCGATTCTGCATATGTTACCAGTCGGATCAGCGATTACCACGTTGTACAATCAACTTTGAATTCAACATAGCATTCTATCGTTACAATGTTAATTCGCAATTATTATATACAATTTATACTAGATATTCAAGTAATATAAAAGTATTTTAATGTATCCTATATATTCAATTTTTAAGAAACAGTTCGAGAAACAAATTTATATCAAAAATAATATACATAATTGAATTTTTATATATCTGTTTATATTATAAATATATATATATATATATATATATATATATATGTATAATAAAATCCAAAATTGAATAAATTTCAAAGTATACATTATAATTTAAATGAAAAAAAAATACATAAATCAATAAAATTATATAAAATTATAATTCACATGACATAAAAATGTATTTTCGCAAAATTACATTCAATATAATAGTAAACGAGAAATCATATAAATTTGGAAAATGCAATCGTTGCCACGATTAAAATATTACCTTCTATTTTGTGCCTCGAATAAAACAAACAGAAGAAATTACTGATGAAAAATTATTTCGAACAGTAAATAAAGATAGTATAATAATTGCGGCGGGATATAATATTATTATCGTAAAAGTCAACCATGCACAATTAATTCGGAAGAAAATCATGGAGGACGCGACAATCGCGCTTGACTCTACAGTGAGAAGTCAAAATTCAAGTCATTCGAAGGAATCAAAAGATTCGGAATTGAAGCCAGAAAGTTGTCTAGAGTCCAAACACTCGAAAGATGTTCTTATCTCAGAGAAGCAACAGCGGCAGCAACAGCATCCGAAGCGCACATCCGAAGATCAACAGGATTTGCAGGCAACTTTTGAGACAAAGAATGACTCTAATTTATTCATGTTTACATCTTGTGGACAATTGTTGCTTGGTAAGTTGTGATGCGAGAGAGTTTTCTGATCCCTTTTATCGATACTTTCCATACCAGGATTAATATCATTAGTATTTATTTCCAATTGGGTCAAGTAGTACAATTGAGATCTTTAATAGATTAGATAATATAATCATAAATGTATTATGAACTAAACGATTTCAAGTGAATACTTTTATTTATGTTTCTCGATCTTATAAAATGAAGACGTTAAATACTGATAATAAATACTGAAATAAAAGTTAGAATTATAATAGTGCTTTATTGGAATTATCATTGTACAATTATTAATGAAAAATTATCACGTTGTTTTATTTTATTTACTTGCATTTTTTTATTTGCATTTTTTATTCTCATATTTTATTCGCATTTTTATCATTTCATTCACGATATTTTCTGAATCTATATAAAATCGAAGTATAATCTTGTATCTTTTATGTGACATTAAAATACAAATATAATAATGTAGACTCAAAGAATTTCTAACAATAAGTACAAATACAATTTTCGCAAATTCTTGCGATTAATTATGAAAATTAGTTCTATAACAGGAAAAATATATCGCCACTTAATTACAGACAATTAAATATAGTGATACATTTTAGATCGAAAAATTCATGCGTGCGTTTCAAGAAGTCACGAAGCGAAATGTTGAATGCACATAAATCAGAAAGCAACATAAGAGTGAAAACATTTCACTTGGAAAGTCGTACATGCAACTCATTTTGCACAACTATAAAGCACAATGCTCTTTGCATACTTACAATTTATTTCGCTTGAATAATCGGGAACAATTGAGATGAATGAGTTAATTATTATCTCTGGCATATTGCTTTGTTCTTCTCATACCTGAGATCATTCGCTAACTATCAAACTACTGATCATTCGATCTATTGAAAGAAAACATAATCACATGTGAACAAAAATTTACGCAATTTAATTAAGATGGCCATACGATCAAGAATAACAAAGAACATATTTGTCTTTTTTCCAGAATTTAATAATTTATTGTAACAAAATTATTGTAACAAAAACTTTCTTGTGCATATGTGTGTCGCGATTTAATATAATTATAACTTATTAAAATTTAATTTATTAATTTTTTCGATATTATTGTAGAGATAGATCTAGTCTTATAATAAATGCCCCATATAATTGATGATTAGGCAAGAAGTTTAAATAAATTAAAATAATGATATATAAAATAAATTAGAAGATAATGATTTTATATGAAAAAATAAGTCAAAAAAATATGTAATAAAATTTACACAGTTTTATAAAGATTGAATCAACGTGAGGAGTAGCGCAGTAAATTAAACAGAAAAGATTTTTCCCATTTTGTAATTTTTGCAATAATTATTAAAATATTAATTAAAAAAGATTGACGAATAAACGCGTGTTTCGTGCAGCTAAACCATAAGGTGTGTTTTAGCATGCCAACGGCGAGTATCATACAATGTTACACAATGAAAACACGAGAACCAGAAAATGTACGGCCAAACTTTTCGTTGTCGACACTCGTTGCTGACATACCTAAAGAACACATCTTACAATCTAGGTATGCAAAACGCGCACTCATTCGCCAGTTTTTTGTAATTAATATTTCAATAATTATTGCGAAAATTGCAGATTGATAAAGAACTTTTGTATTCAATTTATTACGCTCTAATCCTTCATGAGCATTAGTCCAATCTTTATCAAACACTCTGAATAATGAGATGTATATGGTATAATAATTGTACACAATACCATATACAAAGTGTCATTTGTCCATCAAAAATGAAGAAGATGATATGTAATCTGTTTATCTTGCCATGTTCCTAGGCATCGTTCTGGTCGTTTTTGGTGTTTTGGCGCTCGTCCATGGCGCTTCTTTGGGTAGTTCCGGTGCAGGACTCTGGGCAGGTGCAGGTGCCTTGGTTGCCGGTGCGCTAGGAGTGGTTGCAACATTAGCAACGTCTTCCACCAAAACAAATTCCGCTTTCGCATCCGCTCATCTCGCATCCAGCTTGATTGCTCTTGCTCTTTCGAATATGGCCGCTATAACGGCCTTGACAGCAGTCGTCAGAGATTCGCAAAGAGCATCGGAAGTGTCGTTTCTCAATCTCTCGGTACGTCTTCTATACTTATCTTTTGATTCAATTTTTTTGTACAATGTCAGTATGTAACATTTCGAAAGAAGATATTGAAGTTCGTTTATTGTGATTAATTTATTATGTCAAAATGTTAAAAAATACTGATGATATTATAATATGTATAATATGTATAATATATATTATATGTATAATATGTATAATATATATTATAATATGTATATATTATAAAATGTTATAAAAATAAAAATATTATAAAATATATTATAATAAAAAACATTATGACAAATTAAAGTTAGATATATAGAAAAATCAATTTTTACGAATTTAGTACAATTTAAAAAACAGAAAAAAATAGATGATAAAGATAAAAAAGAATTTTATTTAATTTCTATTTTATCAAATTGTATAATAATTGATGTAATTGTCAATTTTCACACTATCAGCACAATTACTTTTAAAAAAATAAAATTACTTGAAAATAAAGTTTTTTTTAAATAAGTAATTTTTCTAGAGTGAGTTATAAAATTTCCAGATTATAATTAATAATTATCCTATGATCCTATGATTTTGAGATATAAAATAAATATTAGTTTATTAATCTCAAAAAAATAAATATTAGTTTGTTAATCTCAATATTAAGTTAAAATCACGCTTCAAAATCAGATTTCGAAATCACACCAGAACATCGGGAAAAAATTTTGCGCTTAACCATGTGTAATCGTGTGTAATATGTATTTCGCCGGCTGAAAATAATATTATTTCTAAATTTTATCATTACTTTTCATGATACAACAACTAGCATCAGGCTTGTTTGTTGCATTCATGCTAGCACAGTGCATGCTCTATGAGCATAGAAGTGCGGATTCGATAAAGATCAAGAATGCATCCACGGCGTTAATTAGCAGACCGAAGCTTTATTTCTAATTAACACACAGACACACGAGTAGATCTGGATTTGCTGCATCAATATCGGCATTTTGACAGTGAGACAGTTTAGAAGAAAGGAAAAAAAAATGTAACCAGAAATGAATCTTTGTTTAAAATATATATTTGAAAATATCAGCTTTTATGATTTTACAAGTTTTTTAAATATTAATTGAAATGAAGAAAATTCATATCACAAAGATTACATCATGTATATTTTCTCATCAGAATTAGAATATATTATATCTTGTGTAAATTTTATATCGAAAAGAAGTAATAAAAACAAAAACTGAAATATTTATGATTTGTATATAAATGCGTTGATATGTCATAATATTATCATGCGTTGATATGACATAATTTAATCATTATTTTTTTAGGAATAAACAAATAAATGTGCGCTAATTTTTATACATTTTCAAGATATATAAAGAATAAAAAATTTATGTTACAACTAAATACACGTAAGAAGATTTGCTTTTTGAAGCGTCCGAAAATACATGAAAAAAATTTTTTATTAAAAAATTGACAAACTGATATATAGTTGCTAATTTTTAAGCGTTAGGTATAAAAAAATAAAATTATGAAAAAACTATAGCTCTTTTTTTCGTCTTAAAAAACCTGTAAAATGTAATAATGTAATTCAATTTAACTTGATATGTCGAATTTAAATTGATGGAAGATATATTTTGTTTGAATCTGGCAAATGCAACTGATGAAATCGTTTGACCACCGTAGGAGAAAGTTCCCAATGCCAAGGCTAAAACGCGGTCAGGCCGTACCATGAAATTCCACGGATCACGATCACAGGAATACATAGGAAGTTATGCTCGCGCGCGCGCGCGCGGCGTGCGCACTCACGCAATACTCGCGTTAACACGAGTAATAATAAAGCGTGTTTCCTCTTAGCTTTACAAAACTTTGAAAGAATATTGTTTGATGTTAGTTTATTTTGTGGGAGGGGAAAAAGGCTATAAGAGATATATAATGGACTGATTCTAAATGTTCTATTTCGATTGAAACTAGCTTACCAATTTTACAGTTATGATTTGCAAGATTTTTCTTTTTATTCTTTATATGAAATAATTTATCGCATCGATATATGAAATTATTGATAGTATGTACAACGATAAGCGAAATACCAATCTTTTTCATTTTTGATAATTTCCGTATTTACTGTTAGAGGACGCAGAGAACTGGAAGCTTTAAAATATATATGTTTCAGGATGATGACAACAATGTGGTGGAAGTAGACGGTGGTTTAGCAGGTCTATTGGCAAGTATCGGCTTGCTAGTGGCAAGTGTGGCAGAGCTATTGGTATCCGGCTATAGCTGTCTGACTTTGACACCAAAGTTGTGCGGCTGTCTGCGAAACAGCGTAACAGACGAAACGTTGACGAGTGATGGTCACCTGAAAACCCGCAATATGGTTCACCAGTGGGTAATTGCGCAGAATCACGTACCCGCGAAGAACCAGCAACCACCAATCTATGTAATGCAGCCGATGCCGGTGCCAATGCATCCGATGATTCAGGTAAATGCTCAGCCTCTTCTCCCATGATCTCCAACAATTACGGTCGCTTGTCTTAGGAGGATAGGTCACTGATATACGTGACATAGAAAGTTCAAATCGAAGAGAAACTCTTCTAAGCAAATTGATGCACGCTTTATTATAATCGAAATGTTAATACCATGTGCTTGGAAAGTGATGAAAAAGGATTGAAATACATGAGCAGAAACAATTTACTCAAAAATGCTAATATATGAGACTAGGATATTAATCATGGAATATATTTCAATTTTGAGAAAAAGAGAAAGAGAGAGAATTTTAAAAAATTAATATAATATATACAGAGTGGACCATTTTAATCAATCCATGCGAATATTTCGAAAAGAAGTTTTTTAAAAAAATATTTCAGACAAAAGTTTGACTCGAAGGGGGATATAACATGATACCATTGATTTGACCTTGGAGAATTGTTTGAAGATCACTGAAGGTCACTTTTAATTTTTTAAACGGAACTCCCAATTCTTTATTGCTTATTCTTATAGCTTATAGCTTATCTCGAGAGCTTTCCAAAACACTATAATAAAGTATTTTCTAATTGATTACTTTTCGAGTTATGAGGCTTGAAATAATTTTTTAATTTTACATAAACCGTAAAATATCTAGTAAAATATTCATTTTCCGATTATCTTACCTTAATACTTTTATGTACAAAATAATGAGAGGAATCAATTGATAAAAAAATACATAATTATTTTTAAGAAAAAAATCAAGAGACACGGTAGTGTCTCGCGCCAAGTTCATGCGAAGCATAGCAAGGCACTCCGTGTATCTATACGTGAGTTGCACAGTTGAAAGTAACTCAGACCGGATTTCAATAACGGTTGAACGGATCGAATTCTTACTAGGCTTAATCGATAGAGCGAGTTTGAATTATGTAAAGAAAGTTATTTTTGCGCTGTGTGATCCATAAACGGATCTGTAATCGTGACGCAAAATCGAAATATAGAAATTTTCATTTAAGAAACGTCTTTATCATCGTCATCAACACACATGTACACAACACATAGAAAGAGAAAACGTACAGTTCCTACTCTCGACAGAAAATTACGCTAGCGATGTTTTGCGATATTAATGACATGTGTCATTAGTGATATGTGTCATTAACCGCACTTTGAGTGACAAGTAATAAAGTGTAAGTTAAATAATAAATAATTAAAATATTAATTAAAAATTGGCAAGTACAAGCCAGTAAGATATGATAATTAGAGCGCAAGGTAAATAATAAATATCTATTTTATAAGCTAAATATAAATATATAAAATATTATAAAAGTATACATTGTGTATATATACAGGGTGTCAGGGCTATCTGTTGCCAAAAAAAGCTCTTGTGTCTTACCTCCAGAGCTTTTTAAAACACTATAATGAAATATTTTTTCGAGTACTTTTCGAGTTATGAGGCTTGAAATAATTTCTTAATTTTTACATAAATCATAAAATATCTAATAAAATATTCATTTTTCGATTATCTTACCTTAATACTTTTATGTACAAAATAATGAGGGAAATCAATTGGTGTAAAGAAAACACATAATTGTTTCGAAAAAAAATATGTAATTGTTAATTGCAAATAAACACAGTTTTGTAACACCTATGCGATTTGACGTGATAATTTCTCCAGCTATTGCAGGAAAACTTCGGACCATCGTAACTCCAGAAGTAAGCGTTTCCGACCCCATGTTTATGGGACATTTTCTGCTTGTTTAGGTCCCTGGAACTTATTCACAAAGTTTGTACAGACCATTCAGGGACACCCTGTATATTATAGTCTGCAATGAAAAAAAGATTATTCAAAAAGAATATAAGGAATTTTATACAATTACAGCCACCCTATGGTATGCCACCACCAGCACTAGGAAAATTCTCGTGTGGAACATTTGTACCTGCTGGAACTCTTTCGATTTCTACATCAACGACATATGGCGCCCTACCTATGTTATCGCACATGCCTCCGTATGTTGGACGACCATCATCTCAAATGGTGAGCTATTGAATATAAAATTAAAATGAGAGAGAGAGAGAGAGTATAACATCTCTTTTATTAATTTAAATTGATAAATATCTAGAATAACAGCAACCTCATTATTGACCTTGACATATGTCGTCAAGGTCATGACCGTGAGTAAAAGTTTTAACCAGTCATTGTTTATTAAAAAGTTATTAACAATCAAATTGTATAGTAAGAAAAGAAAGTATTAAATAGGATAATCT
Organism: Camponotus vicinus; assembly: GCF_025532165.1. Taxonomy (NCBI): domain Eukaryota; kingdom Metazoa; phylum Arthropoda; class Insecta; order Hymenoptera; family Formicidae; genus Camponotus; species Camponotus vicinus. The sequence continues at coordinate 5,106,267 of NW_028141948.1, forward strand.
GAACTGATAGAATATATGTATATTAGCTGTATTTAAGTATTTAAATAAATGCATGTGCGCAGGAGAGGAGCCTTGCATCCCCATCCCAAAACTAACTTAATCCAATCCGTGTTCGTGGTATGGGATATTTTTCGCTTTGTGGTTTCACATGAGTTTAAGGGTAGAGCCCTCTTTCTCTATGCATTTATTTAAAGAGCAAATGCATGCATCATCTTTTAAGTAAACGTGTAGGGGGGGAGGGGCGAAGCTCTCTCCCTGCACCCCAGCCCCAAAAAACTGATCTAATCCGATCCGTGTCCGATAGGATTTACCTCGCACTTAGCGCTTGTTTTTCCTATACAATTTAATTGTTAATAACTTTTTAATAAACGATGACCGTCAGCTAAAACTTTTTGGAGGTCACTATGGATCATGATCTCGACAAGATATATCAAGGACAACGTCATTAGTAAGGTTGCCGTGATTCTAAACATTTATTATTAAATTATATTCATAGGTAACAGAATTAATTAAATTTATAAATAATTAAATTCGTAAACATACATACTTGGATACGCACAAATAATATTGTCTAATTATATTTCGATAAATGACTTTCTTACTTTAATACTTACATAATTATGCGATCACATGATAAGTAATAAGAGAATATTGCAATAGAAATGTTAATTATATTTGGATCTGAAAGTAATCTGCAGACTGTATAAAAATGCTTAAGCACACATACAAAAATTGTTGACATACAATATGATTTAATAAGATGTTTCAAGGAAAATGTTGCTAAAAATAATCTATAAGAAATTAGGCTCTGTATATTGAAATATAAACTTAATCTATTGTCATTTTTAAATGAATATAGGAAGCAGAAAAAGTAAAATATTTTTTAATGAAAAACATTTTTTTGGCAATTTTATTTACATATGGACTAAAAATAATCGGAAATTATTTTTATTATTTAATAAACGTTTGTAAAAAAATGCCAAATCGTCAATCTCAATAACATATAATGATATATTTTCGTCAATCTCAATAACATATAATGATATATTTTCAAAGCGTACATTGTAGAATTGAAAAAAAAAAATTAAATCTCTTTCGGAAAGAACTTTAAAACTTTTTTTAGAAGACTATGTAACATATTTTTTGAAATACTTACCATTTTTCTTACGCTGTGATCAATTCTATTTGGTTAATTTTATTCAGCGATATGTATTTTTATATATTATTTCGGAATTCTCGGCACAGCAGTTGTTTTTTAAGTATTCTCACAGAAAAAAAAACGCATGGATTCAAATTCGAAGAGTATGCAGGTCACTCTATATTCTCTTAAGCAAGTTTAGAATATCCTAAAAATTCGATTTTCATAAACTTTCAAAATATCTTCAAAAACTGATAACTTCCCAGATAGCAAAGTCTGTAGAAAGCATATCATGCCAAGTGTCTGCTATCAACTAATGTTAGCAAAACGGCTACAAATTTGGTACTGAAGCTGTTATTACCAATTAAGTTGACAAATTAATGTCAAAAATCGAACAGAGTCTGCTCACAGAATCTGACGCAGATTGGTGGCAGAAACCAAGCAGAATCTGCTAACATGACTTGATATCAGATTGTCGGCAAAAATCAAGCAGAATCTGCGTGCGCGCAATTTGACTGCAGATTGACAGCAGAAGTGGAACAGAGTTTGCATGCGTGATCTGATGGCAAATTGGCAACAATCTGCATTTGATTCGATAGTTTCTTCGCTTACCGCTATGTGATGTATTTTCTCGCAATCAAATTTCTGTCAGAAATATATATAAAGTCGCTATTATTAATAAAAGATCAAAAATATAATAACTATTTCTATCACTTTAATTTCTGATATGTGATACAAGCAGATAAGATTCAGAATATTAAACTGATTGGAATCAATAGGATAAATGGATAATTATTCATTTATGCCTATTTGAAGCATAAAGGAAGAATTTAATTCTAAATAAATTATATGTCAAGTTTTATAAGTTCAATTTAATTTTAAATTTAAACAGGCCATCAGAGCCAAACGCGGATGGTAGTGCGTAAGTTCAACGAGAATTAAGTTTTCGTTGAAATTTATTTGTGTGCACAGGGCACAAAATTTTCTTGGTACGATACCAAGCAAATTTTAAATAATTCTCAATTCGAGAAATTATTTAATTATTATCTCTCTATTTCCCCCCTGTAGTGTTGTAGGCGAGAAAAATATCGGGCTGAAAGTCGCTGAATCGGGAATCGAACCCGAGTCTTTCGCTTGCCGGGCGACTGCTCTTACCACTGAGCTATTCAGACCCCTCAACTCGATACTTCTCGGTCGCCTACAAATATATATTAAATTAAAGTATAACGCCATCTTCCGCCGGCGTGAATTAAATAACTATAAGAAATTAGGCTCTGTATATTAAAATATAAATTTAAATTTAAACAGGCCATCAGAGCCAAACGCGGATGGTAGTGCGTAAGTTCAACAAGAATTAAGTTTTCGTTGAAATTTATTTGTGTGCACAGGGCACAAAATTTTCTTGGTACGATACCAAGCAAATTTTAAATAATTCTCAATTCGAGAAATTATTTAATTCGATTCCCGATTCAGCGACTTTCAGCCCGATATTTTTCTCGCCTACAACACTACAGGGGGGAAATAGAGAGATAATAATTAAATAATTTCTCGAATTGAGAATTATTTAAAATTTGCTTGGTATCGTACCAAGAAAATTTTGTGCCCTGTGCACACAAATAAATTTCAACGAAAACTTAATTCTCGTTGAACTTACGCACTACCATCCGCGTTTGGCTCTGATGGCCTGTTTAAATTTAAATTTATATTTTAATATAATATTTAAATTTATATTTAATATTATAATTTATATATAATATATTTTATATTTTAATAAGAGCCTAATTTCTTATAGTTATTCAATTTAATTATTTTCACCATTTACTTTATTATTAATTTATTAAATTGAGTCCTTTACTATGTGAGATATAACTACGATATAACATATTACATATTATATGTTGTATTAGAAGAAAATTGTAATTAACCGATAACTCGCCGATAATAGTCTTATTTAACATCTGTAGTAATTAATTTTATTGTATTTATATTACTTATTTATATGAATGACCAGAAGCTGCAGATTCTGCTCGGGATCTGCTGCCAATCTGCCGTCAGATTACGCGCGCGCAGATCCTGCTCGATTTCTGCCGACAATTTGACATCAAGTGATGTTAGCAGATCCTGCTTGATTTTTGCTAATAATCTGCTGTCAGATTCTGTGAGCAGGAGAGGAATCAATTGGTGTAAAAAAAACACATAATTGTTTCGAAAAAAAAATGTAATTTGCAATTAACAATTACATATTTTTTCTCCGAAACAATTATGTGTTTTCTTTAAACCAATCGATTTCTCACATTATTTTGTGCACAAAAGTACTAAGGTAAGATAATCGAAAAATGAATATTTTACAAGATATTTTACGGTTTATGTAAAATTAAGAAATGATTTCAAGCCTCATAACTCGGAAAGTACTTAATGAAAACTAACTTAATTATAATGTTTTGAAACCTCTCGAGATGAGCTACAAGAATATGCAAAAGCATATAAGGTGTCCCATTTAAAAAGTTGGAGGTGACCTTCAGGTGACTCTTCAATATCAAACTAATGGCACTATCTTATGTCCCCCTCGAAACCATACAACTTTTGTCTGAAACATTTTTTCGTATCTTTTAGACTTTACAAGATATTTCGATGGCAAAGTTAAAATGGAACACCCTGTATGTATGTATATATATATATGGGGCATTCTTTGTCAAATAGGACACCCCCCCCCCTGTCCAAAAATGGGGGCAACCGAAAAATTTCTTTTAGGGCTCATTTTATAGTTATATGCATGTACTTTCGTTTTAACTCTGGCCTTTTTGAAAAACCAATATGGCGGACCCAATATAGCGGCCAAAACCTGGGGAAACTGAACTTTAAAAAGCAATATCGCTCATTAGAGCGTACTAAAGCGGTTGCTTTTTTATGAAATCCAGTGGTGCAGTGTTTTCTTCGTCCCTGGTAACGAATTTGTACTAAAAATATCAAATTTCGAAATGGCGGAATTTAAATGGCGGCCAAATGCCAAGAAAATGGTAGAAATCGATGATATTATTAACTGAGACTTATACTGTTCGTTCCAGGCTCATTAAATTAAGTGCTGCAGCGTTTTTTCAATCGCTGATCTCTTGATCACATTGTTAAATTTCAATATAGCGGCCAAGGGTTGCAAAAAAAGATCTTATAATTGCGAAAGTCTGAATTAAGTATAACGATTAGTTTCTATTTTTCTGAAATTCAATGTTTTAGGGTTTTTTAGTGGCTATTCACGAATTGCGTTTAGACGACTGTTTAGACAAATTCAAAGACAATTTATAGTAAGCATGCTCCAGCTATTTGAAATTTGATATTCGGTGTACAGATTCTACAGATTCTATAAAACACTACGATATTTTTGAAACTATCAGTTATTTCTAAATAAGACATAAATTAGATCACACCCGACATGGATTTCATAAAAAAGCAACCGCTTTAGTACGCTCTAATGAGCGATATTGCTTTTTAAAGTTCAGTTTCCCTAGGTTTTGGCCGCCATATTGGGTCTGCCATATTGGTTTTTCAAAAAGGCCAGAGTTAAAACGAAAGTACATGCATATAGCTATAAAATGAGCTCTAAAAGAAATTTTTCGGTTGCCCCCATTTTTCGACAGGGGGGTGTCCGATTTGACAAAGAATGCCCCATATATATATATATATATATATATATATATATATATATATACACGGTGAGTCATTTTAATCTATAATCCCAATTATCTCGTTGGCAAAGCATGACAGAGAAAAAATTTTCCCACAAAAGTTGTTTGTTTCTTTGGGGGCCATAAGATGGCACCATTGGTTTGACCTTGAAGAGTCATTTGAAGGTCACGTGAAGGTCACCTTCAATTTCTTAAATAGAACCTACAATTTCTCATTACATATTCTTGTAGCTTATCTCGAGAGCTTTCCAAAACACTATAATTAAGTTAGTTTTCATTAAGTACTTTCCGAGTTATGAGGCTTGAAATCATTTCTTAATTTTACATAAACCATAAAATATCTAGCAAGATATTCATTTTTCGATTATCTTACCTTAATTCTTTTATGTACAAAATAATGAGAGGAATCGATTGGTGTAAAGAAAACACATAATTGTTTTTGAGAAAAAATATGTAATTTGCAATTAACAATTACATATTTTTTCTCAAAAACAACTATGTGTTTTCTTTACACCAATCGATTCCTCTCATTATTTTGTACATAAAAGTATTAAGGTAAGATAATCGAAAAATGAATATCTTACTAGATATTTTATGGTTTATGCAAAATTAAGAAATGATTTCAAGCCTCATAACTCGGAAAGTACTTAATGAAAATTAACTTAATTATACTGTTTTGGAAAGCTCTCGAGATAAGCTACAAGAATATGTAATGAGAAAATGTAGGTTCCATTTAAGAAATTGAAGGTGACCTTCACGTGACCTTCAAATGACTCTTCAAGGTCAAACCAATGGTGCCATCTTATGGCCCCCAAAGAAACAAACAACTTTTGTGGGAAAATTTTTTCTCTGTCATGCTTTGCCAACGATAATTGGGATTATAGATTAAAATGACTCACCGTGTATATATATATATATAATTGTATATAACCAGGGTTGGGAAGTAACGCGTTACTTGTAACGCCGTTACCGTTATAGTTACTTTTTTTTGGTAACGGACTGGTAACGGCGTTACATTTTTTTTTCTGTAACTGTAACGATAACGTAGTTACATTTTTTTAGTAACGATAACGAATTTAACAGTTACTTTTACCGTTACTTTTCATATTTTGAAAATACTTATGACATCGTATTTCTGTCATACAATTTGTCATTCAATTTTTAGTTATCGACCGACATTCATATAAAATTCGATAATATTTCGGATGAAATTTATTGCTCTGAGAGGTGTCTGTGAAGCTGATACGACAATCTACGAATTTCAAAAAAATACTAAGAGTTCTGATAGCACTTTTCATAGTTCTACAGTTCCTGATAAAAATTAAACAGTTCCGCATTCCTTATATTGAAAAGTCGAAATCGAAAAAATGTCGTGCTAACTTTGCGAATCTAGCACGACACTCTTCCCTCTAAAGAACCAAAACGCGTTGAATATTATTATTTTTAGCAAGAGTTCCCAATAATTCTGCTATAGTTCAGCCTATATATGCAATTTCAGACCGATATTTCAATAATTAATAATTTTTTATGAATTTTTAATGTCCTCGACCAGCACGACACTTAATAAAAATGTGTCGTGCTGATGATTTTCCGTAGTTTTAACGGCAGTTCTGGACAATTCTATAAAAGTTCTATTCTTTAGAAACATTTGTCAAGCAGAGATTTTTTAAATAATTATTTATGACATAGTAAACGGTCGGAATGGTCTAAATGTCATGCTGGTCTAAATGTCATACTGGTCAAGAACATTAAAATTCGTAGATTGTCGTGCCAGCTTCACAGCCACCTCTGGAGCGATTAATGACATCATTGGTCAATCACAGTTATTTCAGTCGTCTGAGGAATGGATGTGAATGGCCAGCTTTTAAGTTTGACGTAATATCGGACGAGAGCACAAAAAGAATGCAAATTTAGCTGTATTTATAAATTTAATGAAAATTAAAATTTTTTTATTTACATGTGAAGTTACATGTTAAGTGCTTTAAAATCTATATCTCTTTAAATTTTTTACGGTTTTGTAAATTTAAAATAAAGAATTTTGCTTTTATATTAATATTTTAATAAAAAATATTACCAAAGTAAATTTTTTATTTAATTCTATCTTGTTTTAACATTAAAAGTAACGGAAAAAGTAACGAATCGTTATTTTTGAAGTAACGGTAACGCTAACTAGTTACTTTTAAAAATAAGTAACTAATAACGGTAACGAGTTACCTTTTTTACTTGGTAACGAGTAACGGTAACGAGTTACTTTTAAAAAGTAACTTTCCCATCCCTGTATATAACACATATTTGAATTTAGATGAGACCAAAACAAAAACATCAACCGCTCGCAGATCAGGAAGAACTAGAAATAAAGAGACAAATTGAGATTAAGAATGACTCCTTGAAAAGGATGTCATCAGTTGGAGAGGATCAAGTGGATCTGGCGCAAACCTACACAGGATTGGACAAGAGAATTTCCGAGGAGTTTATTTCAATCGCTATGGATCCAGATAGAAAATCGAAGGCTTCCAGTCATTACGGCAGCGAAATCGGAACTACAAAAACTTTTTAATGACTTATTACAGTAATTAAAGGACATGGTGCAAAACCAAAAAAGCTACTTACTTATAATTTATAAAACCTATTATATATATACACATGATTTCTCGTATTTAAAATATACATTCTCTCTCATGCACCGAATCATTCAATTTCGAGTAACATTCATTTATTGAGAGCGTGATATTTTGTTATCATCGTATTTGTTTTTTGAGACGTTCACAAAATAAAATGCAATTTCGAAATATGAAGCAATATCAAGCCACTAATATACTATTATTTTGTTAATATTTGAGGAATATTAATATTTTTAACTTATGCATTACAAGTTTCATCTTATCATTAAGCATAATTAAGTACGTGGAAAAAGATGTGACAAAGAATTTTTATGCTAAGAGTGCTGAGATGTCCATTATATTGCTATTATATAATTTAATATAACTGTTATTTCATAATTAATTGTTGATTGCATCATGAAAATTTTCAATTTTATCACGTAATTACATATGAAAAAATTAACATATTAAGAATAAATAACTTTTTAATATAAATAAATAATTTTTTAATATAAATAAGGAGGATGCCGAGTGTACGCACATACAGAGATTTATAGTAACATACACATGAAAAAATTTATAATAATTATAGTTTTATGAATAGCTTATATGTGTTTTACTGTTCTATCTTCCTTAGAAAGGACAAATTCTAAAGTTACCTGTTGATTACCTGATGCACGTGTTCAATTTTGTTTTGTTACTATCTATATTTTACCAATTGAAACGTGTTATTATCTTTTAATATTTTAATTTTAATGAAAATTCTATTTATTTATGTGTTAAAATTTGTTTTTATATAAAAACCTCTATTTCATTTGGGAAGGAAAAATTAAGTTATATTAATTTACTAATTGTAAGCATACATACATACATACGTACATACGTACATACGTACATACGTACATACGTACATACGTACATACGTACATACGTACATACGTACATACGTACATACGTACATACGTACATACGTACATACGTACATACGTACATACGTACATACGTACATACGTACATACGTACATACGTACATACGTACATACGTACATACGTACATACGTACATACGTACATACGTACATACGTACATACGTACATACGTACATACGTACATACGTACATACGTACATACGTACATACGTACATACGTACATACGTACATACGTACATACGTACATACGTACATACGTACATACGTACATACGTACATACGTACATACGTACATACGTACATACGTACATACGTACATACGTACATACGTACATACGTACATACGTACATACGTACATACGTACATACGTACATACGTACATACGTACATACGTACATACGTACATACGTACATACGTACATACGTACATACGTACATATATACATACATACACACACATATATGTATATATGTATATATATATATATATATATATATATATATATATATATATATATATATTAGGCCTATAACTAAGTTCCCGCCATTTTTTTACTTGAAAAATGCATTTATTTCAATAAGAAAATGAATTAATATATTAATCAAAATATAATCCTTTGTTTTCTATCTTTTTCCCATCTTTTTTGCAAAAGTTGGATTCCGCGACGATAGAACGACTTGTTTTTTTAAGCAATCCATTGATCGATGCATTTTTGGACTTCTTCGTAATTGGAGAAGTGTGTATCAGCGAACACGTGTTGCATTGATAGGAAAAGGTGATAATCCGATGGGGCCAAGTCTGGAGAATAGGCGGCTGCGGGAGAACTTCGCATTCGAGCTCCAATAGTGTTTCTTTTAAGATTTTTGCAACATGAGGTCGCGCGTCATGCAAAAGAATCACTTTACGTTGATTACTGGCCTTTTTCGCATCAATTCACCATTCAATCAATATAATTGTTGTTGGTAGCGGTCAGCCGTGACTGTTTCAGAAATCAATCGATGAACTTCAGCTGCAGTTTTATTTAAATCAAAGCAGTGAAGAAGTATGTGTCGAAAAAACAACTTATCACGTTTTATTTTAAATCGATTCAAAAAATATCTCTTTCACAAAAAATGAATCTTTGCTCACTCAATTTCATTGACAAATGCCTAACTTCACTACATTTGCAGCTGGAGCCATTTAATTATGAGCGGCGGGAACTTAGTTATACACCTAATATATATGTAAATGTATATACACATAAATTACAATACAATTGTTTGCTAAAGTATTTTATTTCAGTTTTGATAAGATAGTTTATATAGTATTTTGATTTTTAAATCAGTTATAACTACATTATATAGTCATAATTTTCTTTATTTATCCATACGTGTAAGTTAATTTAACTATAGTTTATTTGTATGTATATATATAATTTTTGTTACATATTAATAGAAAATAAACTTTTATCTAAAATTAACTTTGTCATCCAAATTTAATTTTTAGCTTTAGATATACAACACATTCCAAAAATGTAAGAGATAAAATAAAGAGATAAATCTGATAAATATTATAAAAAACAATTATGTCCATCACACGTAGCAGCAGAAGTAATATTAAAAATAATATCAAAATATATACATATATATATATATATATATATATATATATATATATATATATATATATATAAAATAATATAAAAAATTTTAAATAACAAAAACGTAATATCAAAAAATTTATTTGTACACAGAAGAAATGCTTTTTATTCATTAAATGTAAAAATAATAATTTTATTTCAGATTTATATAAAACATGCTTAATATATTTTATTTGTGGTAACAATACAAATACACAAGTAAAAATAAATATTAAGTTAAATATATTAATATCAAATTATATTAATATTAAGTAAATAAATATAAAGACAAAAATATTATTACAATTTAACTTGAACATCATAATTTTCTTTATACGAGAATGTTTGTTTGTAAAAAATTATAATCTGATCTGTTTCACGCGAAAACTTTAAATGATTACCATTTAATTTTGTTTACAACACATTCGTTTTATCTATTTTACCAGTGAGGATTATATGATATATTAACGATGAATATTTTATAAGATAATCAACCTCAATCGATGCTTGTAATAAATTGTTGTCTCAAGATCATTATTCAATGATAATGTTAGATTACAGAATGTAAAATATTATAAATAAGCAATATATCTTCTTTCTAAAATAGGAAAAAAGAATATATATATGTATATATATTCTTTGTTTCAATTTTACACACACACACACACACACATATATATATATATATATATATATATATATATATATATTTGTGATATTTTTTTGCATTACTTTTTTCAAAAACTTACATAAAGCAAAATATTGCGCTTTCTGTTTTCTAGTATAACTTAAAATGAATTGTGATCAATAGCGATTTTTTTCACTTTTAAAATTGTGGTTAATGGCGATCTTTTTCATTTCTCTGGTCAAATATTTGTAAATCAATTCAGTTATTTATTTAGATAACAAACTAACAGAAAATGTGAATATGTTAAAAAAATATCGCATAAGATAATAAAATTCTGACAAATTCTATAAAACAAACGGTAATGGATTGTGAAAAAATTTGAGACGATCTACAAATCGATGAGTTTGAATCGCATTGGCAATACTAGCGTGTTTGTAATTTGGCTTTTGTACTTTAGTGGTTCGTGATGCCATTCAATTCGGAAATTTCGTATGATCTAGATAAAAATAAATGCGCATTTGAAATTTTTTTCCAGGTTATATAGATTTATATATAAAATAGAATAGTTTAACGCCTAAGTAAAAAAGAGATAATATAATTGAAACATAGAATTTTTTCAAGAATAAGTTAAATCGTACACAATATTATAGAGATATTGTCTTTCTTGTAAATATATTTATAATTCTTTATTTTTTATTAAACAATATTACTATTTGACTTTTTCGATGAATTCTTATGTATACTATTTTTCCTCGCAATCTTATGGAAAATTAAAATTTTTTACTACCATAAAAATATTAAATAAGAGAAAAATCAGAAAATACTATAAAAAAAAATATTAAATAAGAAAAAGATCTCTTCAAAAAGGGAATAAAAAAGTTAAAAGAAAATAGAATCAGAAGCGAATAAATCTTTGACTGGTAATTGCGTTATGTGTAAAATTTCACATATGTTTTAATAGAAGACAATGCTTCTGTCCTTTCTCTTCACCTCACCTCGTTGAAATATTTAAATTATATTGCTAGTAAAAATTTAATTTTTGATTGACGTTGTTACTTCTTTTTAATAAAACATATATCATTTCAAATGCAAAATCACATAATATGATTAATTGGATCCTGAGGACAAATAAATTAATATAGAATAAAAATTTACGAACTGTCAAGAGCAATGTTTCAAGTTCCATCTCGGCGAATCTTCGGCCAATACAGGTGCGCATACCGTATCCAAAAGGCATGTATGCGTAAGGATGCGGCTCTTTGATCAATGGAAATTTAGTTTTATCCCGTAACCATCTCTCTGGTATGTATTCGTGTGGCAATGGAAATTGTGCAGATTCCATTGAAATCAATGCATGACAAGCGATAACGTCCAACTGATATTATTGGATGATGCAATACACATAATTTTATTATTCACATAATTTCATTATTCAATTATTCCACAACATACGACAAGTTCAATTCCTCTTTAAATTGTAAAAGATTAATATAAATTTATTTAGCGAATTGAACTTCAGGAACAAGCAAGTAATTAATATTTCTCTTTTGTCTAAATTCAAGCGAATTTTGTTTTAATATATAGAACACTTTAATTTGAAGAGTTTGGTTACACAATAAAATGTTTAATGTTAGTAAATATTTCATAAGAAATATATTTGGACACATTGATTAAAAATACATTAACATTTAATTTATAACATATTTATATAACTAATAAATGGTGTATATGAGATAAATATTTTTAATTCTAAAAAAATTGATAGGATAAAAAAGAAACGTACCCCTGCTGGTATTCTATATCCTTTTATAGAAACATCCTTTTGCATAGTTCTTTGAATGCCAATAGTAATAGGAAACAATCGCATAGATTCTTTAATGCAGGCCTTAGTATACGTTATTCGATTCAGTATATCATGCGTAACAAGCGATGTTTTGCTCGGTAAAACAGACATTACCTCTTCTCTTAATTTTTCTTGAGTCTTTAAATTATTCGCGATATAATAGAGCAAACCGCCAGCCGCATTGCCAGTCTATAACAGATCTTGTTTACTTAATTCTTTGTGAATCTTATTAATTCTATTGAATTCTACTATTTATATATTTATATATTATATAATTCTTCTATTTAATCTTACATAATATTTGATGTGATTATATACATAAATAATATACTTGCTCTCTCTATTTTTGTTTGTCTTATTCAACAAAAAATTTACCTCTACACATACATGAAGAAAATTATAAGAATTTATTTTTATCTTTGTTTTACCATTACTATAGCCACTTTTCAGGAAAAGAAAATAATTCTATTTATAAAAGATCGAGCTATATATTAAAAATTAATTTGAATATTGGAATTAGAATTCCCGCACATTACCGTGTCAATACCCGCCATTAGCATATCCAATGCCATTATATGAGCTGTTTTTTCGTCGATACGCAAAAGCTTCTCCAGTATACTATGATCTTGCGAATCTATACTGTCTGTTCTTTCACGAAGTTTCTCCTTAGCGCGTTCGATACATTTAATAGAAATTCTAAAATTAAAAATAAATAGTAGTATACAAATGTGAATTGAGAAAATATGACTTTAATAGCATTTATGAATTGTGCTTTAAAACTTCCCACACAGCACATTATACTAAAAGATAACGAAAAGATGTCTTTTTTAAATTATCTTTTCGACAAAACGAAAAGATGTCTATAAAGGCACATGTATGTGGCTCTCTCTGATTGATGCGTGCGAGCAGTATCCTCTTTCTGGCATTACTGCTCGTAAAAGGCAAAAATATGCTTCAGATTTTATATTAATTACTAATTCTTTATATACATTTCGTGATAAATATTAAATACGAGATAAGTTAAGAGTGGCTCGCCGCGTAGCGGCAAGCGAAGAAACACGTGCCACATACTATTATGTCTTTTTTATGTCATCTTTTTCGACAAAGCGAAAAGATGTCTTTACAGACATCTTTTCGTTTTGTCGAAAAGATAACTTAAAAAAGATATCTTTTCGTTATCTTTTATAATGTGCTGTGTGGATAGTTTTTTATATTTACTCATTAAATGTATCCAGGGCATGGAACAACTTCTTGAGATTTCGCGTATTGTATATCTTCCACAATGATGGTAGGTTTTCCAAGCGATACATGAGATCGAATATGTCATGTACGCAATTAATCATTATTTGTGGTTCCGAATTCATGGCAAGATTGGGCTTTAAACATCCTAATCGACAACCCAATGCGATCGAACACATTGCTATTTGTTGTATAAGAGTAGATTAGCAGTCATAATCACAGGTATATAATTCAGTATAAAAATAAAGTATATCTATAACTTTTAAGTATTTTTTTGTCGAATCGTTGATAAAAATGAATTATAATCCATTAAAAAATGTACAGAATCGCACATTAAATTATATAATATGTATATCTTATCAAGAGAGAATGTATTATTACATTATTATATTAAATATTGAATATATTGTACATCTTTTATAATTATATATCATATACGTTATATATATTGTATGTATAATTGATGTTCTGTTGTTTTTGTATATTTCTTTTTTCGAAGAGAACAATAAAACATCAATGGCATAATAAGTATTTCACAATTCATTCGCATAAATGCATATACATATACTTACATTCCAAACTCCATTTATACAATTCATTCATAAAGTTATTTGGCAATTCTAGAGTTTTAGGATCTCGCAATGCTCGTATCTTTTCTATGAATTCGATGGTCACTTCACTTATTTGCGTGATATGCGCTGTGACTGTTTGCGGTTGCATCATGTGCGGGTTAACTTTTGAGCGAAAATCGCGCCATACCTTTCCTTGACTGGAAACAGCAGAGAAAGAAAGAGCTTTTTTCCAAGAAAAGAAATAATATTTTATGTGATCTACTATAATTATGCTTATTTATTTATAAATCTGATTTAATTTCTGTCATTTTATATTATTATGATTTGAAAGTAATAGTGTGGCAACATTTTTCTCAGAATAAAGTATTTAAAAAAGTAAAATTAATCTTTAATTTGTATCATATTTTAATTTTTGTCTATAGTCTATCATATATAACTACTAAAATTGCAACATTATAACAACATTATAAATATATATGCGTATATATACATACATATGTATATGTATACATGTTGCAATTTTAATGGTCAACAGTGTATAATTTTTCTCAGAAGCAATAAATAATTTAAGTTATCACGAAAGATGAATAGAAAAAAAGAAAGAAGAGAAACATGATTCTACCAACGTCGTTTAACTTAATCTTAGCTTAAATCATTCTTTGTCTCTTTCTAAAAGAACAGTTAGAAGGAGACAAAGAGTGAGTTAAGCTAAGATTAAAGTTAAACGACGTTGGTAGAAACAGGCATTAGACGTCTATTCGACTTATCATTTCTCACTGGGAAGAGGTTTGTATTACAGATAATATATTTGTAAAGATAAAATTTTGATATTTGCAATTTACTGTTTATTAATGCAATGTGTATTAAAAGATTTCTCCTTTTTATCACAAATAATTATATTCTTATCAAAAAAAATTTATTGTACTGACTTTACTGCAAGACCATACTGTCCATCGTAGATATGTTTCCTATTCTTACGATAGTAATGTAAGCTTTCTAAGGCAATTCGTATCGGTGAAGTGCTTGTCAAATGATACATCTCTTCGCAAAGTTGCGGACAGAATAGAAAGACACATGATCGACGATTCATTAAGCCGTCCAGTTTGACGATGTTGCCATACTGTTCGTGCAGCATACGTAATAGAGTCATAACATCTGCATTACCGTATTCACCTACATCATTTTCATCAATAAGTAGTCACTTTAAAGATGCACGTGGTTTAAGAGAATGAGAAAGTATATATGTTATATTTGTACAATAATTGTTACCTTTTTTTAATTTAATAAAATGATAATAATAGTTAATAAAATAAATAATAATAATTAATAAAATAATAGATGCAATATATATGATACTGTTAAATAAGCTCTTATTAAAACAATTTTATATTGGAATAAATAATGCAAGTAGGAGTCTGATTAACAGATGTTGAGAGAGAGAGAGAGAGAGAGAGAGAGAGAGAGAGAGAGAGAGAGAGAGAGAGAGAGAGAGAGAGAGAGAGAGAGAGAAGGAAAGGGGAAGAGAAGAAAGAAAAATATATAAATCTTATTTTTATTTTTACTTTGATATCCTTTTAATCTCTTTCTATCTCTCGGTCTCGCACTCGCATCTAAAAACAGAACATTGCTATTATTTCTTTAAATGTTATTAACTTTTAATCAAAGAAATTTTTACATATGTTGAATAATAACAATAATAGGAAATCTAAGATAAATAATTAAAGAGATAACAAAATTTGTTAGAGATTATTTGTTTAGGTCCTTCATGCAATTCAAAAGACACTAAAATTAAAGTAACAATAAAATAACATGTCACATATTGTACTTCTCCTATAAGTACTATACGACTTGTATTTGTCTATTAATTATTAATTTTTCTAAAATTTCTCATTATTTATTAATTATATATAGAATTATATGTAATTCATTATTTGTAATTCATTTAAACTTTATGCTTAAATTTGGAATCGATTGATAAGCAATATTTTTATTATTTCAAATATAAATTGATCAAAGAGTTTTTACCTATATAAGGTATGAATCTAAACCAATTGCCAAGCAAAGGCAATGCTTTTGGACCAGGAATATTTTTGGTCGGCCATACATATTGCGGTTTGTTTTCTATGTTTGTTATTTTACTATCTACTGAACATCCTTTGATCGACTTTGCGCGACTTTGTACATTTGATGACAATCGGAAACCATTAACCGTTTCACGAATAAAAAACCTGATATGCATCATATTTTTTATTAGATGCTCTTGAATTTGTTCTGTAACATATCAATATCTGTTTATATCAGAAACGATGCTGATAAATGAGTGATTTCGCAAGATTATTATTTTAACGCATTCATAATACATAGTTAATACTATGTTGACATTTATTTGAAATATATAATAAACATATAAAATTACATATTTTATTTAATAAATGTATAACGAAAAGTATTTATTTAGATAATAAAGAAATATCTAAAACTGTCGAATTGAGAATTTAAGATAAAAATAATGTTAACACTTACTCATACACAAATATGATATTAAAATTGAAACCAATGTGTGTTCATAAAATACGTTATACATTCGCGTAATTGATTGTTAAATTAAATAAAATGCATTTATATCAAATATGATGAAACAATCTTGCATGTGAACGCATACCTTTTTTGTGTTTCTTCCGTCTGTAAAAATTACGACAATTTTTTAACATAGATATTCTTCTGCTTATCTTTCTCACTTTCTACGCACTGAACAAGAACTGGCTTCCCAATAGCACAAAAGGCCAAAAACATTTTAAAGATATTTAAAGACGGATACAAGACGTCTTTAAGTTTGTTTTAGATGTTTTTTAGGGACGTGTCTGGGTTGTTTCTGTTTATCTTTCTGTTGATTTTCATTATTTTAATATTCGTCGTATATATAATAACGATTTCGACACAAATTCATTGAATCATAATATAAACAGATATAAATATTTGACGAGATACAAAAATAAGATCGAAATCTGATTTATCTTAAAAGCAGATAGTTAAATAAAATATGTTATTAAATTTACAAAAAAGAGAGAAAAAAAAAAAAAAATATATATATATATATATATATATATATATATGTAGTATTATTTTTATTTATCATCTTTATCATTTTCTAAACATTTTGTTTTTTTATATGTGATATTAAAAATATTGTGTATTTATAAAGTAAATATGTGTGATACATGCTAATAATTCTTAAAGAAGGGACTCGAAATAAGATATATGTTGAAATTATAAACAAATAATTTATAGAAATGATTCAAATGAATACCCGTACGGCATTTTAGATTTCAGATACATAGCAGATAGATAAAATTTGAAATGTTGCTATATAGCAGATATATAGCAATACATATATAAATTATCTATTAAATACATATTTAATACCGATAAATGTCCGCGCTATGGATACGTAATTTACGTTACATATCAGATACATATGATTATATATATTCGATACGTATAAAATACGTAAATTATATATTTCATACGTATCTGTAATATTGCAAATACGCGCCTAAAATGTATCATATAGGTTATTTATTCATATACACATACAGGGTATCGATTGTGTAACTTTTTCTAAAGTGAAAACGTGAAAAGTGAAGAATTTCTTCCAATCACACATCGATTTCATTTTAAAATCAATGCGTGATTGGCGGAAATTTTTCACTTTTCACGTTTTCGCTTTAGAAAAAGTTACACAATCGATACCCAGAGCGTTTTCCAGCAAGCGATACAAACATAATATTACGCAGAGTATTATTCTATCTTTTTTCAATACCAATGAACAAAGATAGAATGATTCTGTGTAACACTGTCTGTGTCGCTTGCTGGAAAAAATTTATTTTTAAAACTAAATAAGATATAAACTTTTTTTAATTATTTTCTTATTAACTTATTTATTTTTAATATTATATATTTAATATATAATATATTTTTATAAAATATATATATATTTTTCTATAACATTTTTGACACTATATTTTAGTTATAATAGTATTTTAATATCACATCATATCAGTCTATATATCAGTATATAATATCAGTATATAGTAGTTATTTTAATATCACATATCAGTCTATATATCCATATATAATATCATGCAGTATATAGTAGTTATTTTAATATCACATCATATCAGTCTATATATATATATATATCAGTATATATAGTAGTTATTTTAATATCATTTCATCACTCTTGATGTTGATCAGTTTGATCAGTTCGGTTTTTTTCTTTGTCTCTGAAACAATCAATAAATTTAATGTTTAATATGTAATATTGTTGTTAAATATAGAAATATAATAAAGACAAAAAAGAAAGGCGTTTCTATAAAATATACATATAATTACAAGGAATCTTTCAAATCTTTTAATATTTGTTTGAATATTATTTTGAATAAAAAAACAATGAATAATGAATACAATGAATGTTATAAAGGATTATTAGAGACAAATTACATTTAAAAAAGCACCTCAATTAATATTCGATTTTTATAATAAATATTAATATTTATAAAAATAAATATAATACTTACGCAATTCTGCGAACACGTGCAGGAGCTTGAACAATTCAATTGTTCATGAGTTTTGTTATTATTTCTTCGGTTGAATTGATATCATGTAATCGAACAACAGCTACAAATACATATATAGTATATCAATTTATAATACTGTACATATAATACTATAAACATTATCATCATAACAATTGTTAATTTCAAAAAACAACTATAACGACGTATACTTGAAGTCTTACCCATAATTAAATTAACGATTTTAAAATTGCGAAATGTAGTTTTTCCTCGAGCTCCTTTCCAACTGTATGACATTAATATGTCATCCTTTATTAATGTTTTGAAAATGTTTTTTATCATATCTTGTAAATTTGTCCCGCCTTCCAATTTCAAAAAGTCTCTCTAAAATAATTTGAAATATGTAAATTATTAAAATAAAAAATAAAATTTGTAAATATGTAAATATGAAAAATATACAGAATGGTATATATATATATCAAACGACTATATATAATCATTCACATAATTATTTAATAATTATAAATAATATAAATTATAAATATAAAGTATTATTAATAATTATAATTATTAAAAGTAAAAATAGACATTTACCATTTTCACGAAAAACTCTTCATTTTTTAAATTTTCTTCAAAAAGTTGCAGCTCATTAATCGATGAAATAGTGTTGAATGTAAAAGCTTCTTCATTTATATTATTTTCTTGATTTCTAATGGTTTGGTCTGTTATTTTATTCTCCAATCTATTGAGCCTTCTATCAATGTATGTTACTTCAACCAGGATGCGATTAACTTTTTTTAAAATTTCTTTCAATACTAAAAATTAAAATATCATGAATTATATTTTAAAATATTGTATTTAAAAGTCATTACCATAAATTTAATCCTTTTTACCTTTTTGAGATTGATCTTCATTATTTTTATTTGTTAACTCTTCATATTCATCAATGAAATGAACATTATCTTTATCGTTAAAATCTTGATTTTTATTTTCTATCTCTTTTTTCTTATGTTTAGTGATCATTTCAGTTTCTTGTTGATGAATAATCTGCTTTTTCTTTTCAATTTGAACCATTTTGACTTTTTCGGGTGCAATGATTGGATTTTCAAAGGTTGCCAAAATCTGTGCAGACTTTTCCGAATGAAACAATTGTTGTGATCCAGAAAATTCCTTCGGATCGGTAAAGGAGACAGTAGATCCACTTCTGTACCAGAAGATTCATCATCAGATGATGTAAAATTTTTTGCAGTAGCTCTGTCATGACGTGTTTGTTTAATACTTTCTTCATCTTCAGTATTTATGTCGGATATATTTTCGGCCATCCTTAACTTTTCTTGGCCTCGTTCAAAAGTATCTGAATATAACAATGACAATTATATATTGACAATTATAAATACAAAACATAGACAATTAAGAGTAGTGTGAATTATATGTCGATAGCTTGATATTAAGAAAATATTTAAGTTTTCAAATGGAATTAATTCTTTGTTTTATGCAATAGCAGTTCAATGAATCGATCCAATAAAGTCAACAAAAGTAACTTTTAATTTCATTTATTAAATATCATTAATATAGACTCTTGTTTACATTACTTTAATTTTATTTATTGGATCAATATTGCCAAGAAAAAAAAATTTTTTTAACACAAGGATAAACGAGTTTTAATAAATAATTGTAAATATACCTGCTGAAGCAAAAATGTGTAGAACATCATACATTGCCCAGCCAGCTTTTACATTTTTTAAATCCGGTAGTTCTTTATTCCGTAGCCTTATTCAGCCTCTTTTTCACATCATAATTTGGATAGAAGCAAACCTGTTGCTTTTTAATAGATTCTTGCAACCAGTTATTAGGGACTAGTGCTAGCCCGTCATGGAATTGAACTACATAGAAGTTTTCTGGAAACTACCAACAAAAAATATGTATAATAATGAATTAATTTATTGACAATAAATATATTACAGTCATGTGCATTTCTATATATTACCTGTAAGGAAGATTCTTTTCTTGTTTTTTGGGAAGAAAATTGCTCGCACCTCGATTCAGCCATATCCAATAAGTGTATTAGAAGTATTGGAAACCACGGTGTAAAATGTTTAAAACAGAGAACACATAACCTGCAAAAATTAATCACAATTTATTATATACAATTAGTTTTATTAAAAATAGTGACATGCAATATTACATATACATAAAGTTTAGTTAATTTTAATTAAATTTTGAAGTTATTTAGATGTGTTATATTTTAAATATACCTTTCTACAAAATCTTGAGTGTTGATGAGACGAATGCACAGACGAATGTGAATGAATATGGACAAGTATCGTGTCGAATAGTCACAAATGCAAATTTTCTTGATTACGTTTATATATAACTTTTTCCTTTATTGCCACTTGATGAGTAATGCAGACAAATAGCATGCAAACCAGCACACGTAAATTGCACGTTAGTCGGATGAAAGCAACGAAGTTAATTATAATCGTGAGTCGATCGATAAGTCGATAACCAACTAACGAAATATCGATTTATTAAAACCAGAATGTTGTCAATCATGTTACGATGGAAAAATAGAAAATAAAAAATAATTTCTTTTCACTATGAACAATGCAGCGTATAGAACCATTAATTATGTATAATAGCATATGTGTGTGTGTAAATTTATAATGACAGTTTTATTGCGAACATATAATTAAATATTAAAGTTTAATTCTTGCTGTTCATTTTTGCAATTATCGCGTTATAATATTTATTTTTTTTAATTTATTTATTTTATATTGTGTTTATATTGTTAGATTATATGTTATATATTACATTTTAAAAGTTATTTTATTGTCCACAAACGTGCCGAATAGGAATGACATACAATTTTGAATTAAATTTAATTTTCCACATCTTTCCCTGTATTTCATGCAAAGGACAATATATCACATTACTATTTATTTCTTCAACAGCATTAATATCCAGATTCTCTGATGCAAATGGTCGTGAATATAAAATATCTGTTTTTCTCAGTTGATAACCAACAATATATATTGTATTATTGGTACATTTCACGATGTTCTTAACTGTCATTAAGTTTCCACCTTTTGTCATGATACAATTATTTGCTTCATTATTGCAGTCGACTTCATAATTTCCTAATAATATTAGTTTTTTGTATTGCGATTCAACAATATCTCGAATTTCATTTGCCAATATACCATTAACATGTCTTGCTTTTAATTCTAATTTATAAAGTGAATGTAATGATTTATTATTCATGCTCTCATATCGATTTTGCCTTCTTTCTGTGTATTGTCGTATAACTTGCTGCAGTGGTTTCTCTGCTTTACGCAGAAAACTTTTTAAAATTTGTAAAAAGTTTTCAAATCTAAACGAACTAAAGGAATCAAGTGGTCCAAATTGTCGAACTTCATTAGAGAGATGTAATAAATTATGTACATTATGAGACATGTATTCCTTGCCATAAATTTTCTGAAATGAATCTACAAAATGTTGCAACAGTTTTTCTGCATAATCTACATTATTTTTATTTTTAGCACTGGACTGATGAGTATTGATATAGCTACATGCAAAGTCAAAAAGTTTGTATATACGTTTCTATTTAAAACTGTTTTTAAAACAATAGGTCCAGTGTAAAGTAAAAATTGCCTAAATTCTGTGGCTTTCCAGTATGCTATTTCATTTAAACTTCGAGGTCGTCCCTGGCGAAAATAAGAAACTTTATAAAGCGTTAACAACCGTTGAGTGAGGGTTTTCTGAGAGTTTATATGCTTTTCAAACTTTGTAAGAGCACTTACATAACGCTGTTGGGTTTTGAATGCTTATCAAACGCTGCAGTGTTGCAATTTTTGTTCTACAAACTCTTTATATAATGTTAGATGAAAGTTTTGCAATGCTGAGGTAACATTTTTCAGAGTACGTTCAGTAAACGTTGATACATCTTCGTGTACAGAGTTTACTCAGACTTTTCAAACGTTTACGTTTACGCTATAACGTACAAACGTCTTTTAAACGCTGCAGTGTTGCAATTTTTGTTCTACAAACTCTTTACTAATCGTTTTTAAACTCTCGACGAACTTCCACAAACGTTCATGTAAACGCCAAACAAACGTCTCATTTTTGCCAGGGGTCTTGAAAATTCTTTAGGCACAGCACTTCTTAAATTAATAAGTGCTTGCGAAATATTATCTTTTGCTTGCACACTAATGCGTCGTCTACAATGAGATTTTAAGGAGACTTAAGGCGTAAGATTTAAGAAATTGACCAATCACAGTCGAGTATTCTCTTAATACTCGACTGTGATTGGTCAATTTCTTAAGTCTTATGCCTTAAGTCTCCTTAAAATCTCATTGTAGACGACGCTTAATGCGAACAGCTAGTGGTCCATTCATCCACAACAATATCATTTTTTTTACAATACCCAAACAAATCAAGTGCATATAGTCAAGAGCAATATTCGACACTAATCCTAAATGAGGCACAGAGAGCAAAATTGTGGGTTCTCCTTGATGATAATCAGAGTCTATTTGACGTATAAATCCTTCATCAGTTCTGAGTGCACTTGATCTTTTTTCATAAGGAAAGCACATTTTGGAGTTAACGTAATCTCCATAAATGGTACATTTAGTACAGCTCGAATAGCCATTATGTCCTTTAATATTTAAAATGAAAGATTTTGCTGGAGCATCGCAAATAATGGCCTTAACATTAACTTTAATATTACAGTTTAATAGGTCTGAATGATATCCTCTCTGTACTAATGGTATTAATTCTTTCACAAATGGTTGTAAGTATTCATTGGCATTGTTTGGTTTCTTTCGACCATAAAACAGCCCGACTATATGCACTTGGTTTGAAATATCATCTGAAAGTAATATTGGCCAGAAACTACTTGGCGATGATCTGGATATTGGCAAACCATCTATATTAATTAATAAATTAATTTCAGATACCTTCAAAGACATACTTTTATAATGTTGCAGGAATACTTCCAAAGTGTTCGATAGACCAAAGTGGTAATACGATCCTCCAGCTAATGCAACTATTTCAGCAGGTTGCTTAGGTGTTTTTAGAAGCACTCTTGCATTCTTTGGTAAAGTTTTGAATTGTGAATGTAGAGCATGCCTCAGAATTTCCATAAGAGCATTAATTGCATTATGTCTAATTTTATACTCAAAAGACCAATTTCGAAGATTGCACAACAATTCATTATCCATACTTTTATCATCAATGTTCATATTATCACCTGCATTGTCACTCGAATCGTCAGAGTCTAATGATAAAGGTTGCATTTCTTCTCGTTCTTCAATATCAATAAAATCTTCGTCGTCTGTGACTACTTCTGTGTTATGTACTTCATCCGAATATTCTTCTTCATTATTATTGTCACTAAAGTTTGGCAATTGATCATTACTAGGAGAAGATGATGTTGAAACTGATGATGATTGATCATTTTCAATTCGACATTTTTTTATGCATTCGCCCAATGGTCCAAAATCTGTCACACCACTGCTTGACGATTCTAGCAAGAAATAATCTATTTCCGTCTCTTTTTGTGCTAATCGTCTCTTGTGCCGCGAAGAAATATCACGGTTACTTATTTTTTTATCCATTATATACAAAATTATTTATTATATGTAACCTAGAAAAATAACACAATCATAATCAAATACGCATTAATATTGTACAGTTACAACCGTATGGAAATTCTAATCATTACAAAATATAAAAAACTTACCTTTGACTCACTAAATTATTTTTCACATATATAATCAACACTTATACTTTAATATCTGATCACCGCGATTACGATTATGCAGAAACGTGCTCGACTTTCCGTTTATCAGGTTTTTGCAGGTTAATGATGCTACTACGATGCACCATCTTATGATATATTATTACATTTTGTCCAATATGTATCAACTACGTGTTTGATACATAAATATTTATATAATATGCGTAGTATACCTGCTATGTATTACATATGTATTTTCACTTGGATACATCAAACATATTGAATTAATTCCGTATTTAACACGTTATATTTCATATACAGGGTGACCCATTTTAACTTAGGCAGCCAAATAACTCGAAAAATAAGCAAGATAGAGAAAAATGTTTTAGACAAAAGTTGTATGGTTTCGAGGGGGCCATAAGATGGTATCATTGGTTTGACCTTGAAGAGTCATTTGAAGGTCACGTGAAGGTCACTTCAATTTTTTTAAATGGAATACCCTATATATTTTTATACATTCTTGTAGCTTATTTCGAGAGCTTTCCAAAACACTATAATTAAGTACCTTTCCGTTAAGTACTTTTTGAGTTATGATGCTTGAAATAATTTCTTAATTTTACATAAACCGTAAAATATCTTGTAAAATATTCATTTTTCGATTATCTTACCTTAATACTTTTATGTACAAAATAATGAGAGGAATCAATTGGTGTAAAGAAAACACATAGTTGTTTTTAAGAAAAAATATGGAATTGTTAATTGCAAATTACATATTTTTTCTTCGAAACAACTATGTGTTTTCTTTACACCAATTGATTCCTCTCATTATTTTGTACATAAAACTATTAAGGTAAGGTAATCGAAAAATGAATATTTTACAAGATATTTTACGGTTTATGTAAAATTAAGAAATTATTTCAAGCCTCATAACTCAAAAAGTACTTAACGAAAATGTATTTAATTATAGTGTTTTGGAAAGCTCTCGAGATGAGCTACAAGAATGTACAAAAATATATAGGATGTTCCATTTAAAAAAATTGAAGTGACCTTCACGTGACCTTCAAATGACTCTTCAAGGTCAAACCAATGATACCATCTTATGGCCCCCTCGAAACCATACAACTTTTGTCTAAAACATTTTTCTCTATCTTGCTTATTTTTCGAGTTATTTGGCTGCCTAAGTTAAAATGGGTCACCCTGTATAATAAAATGTAATGTAAATGCAATATTATTACGTATTTAATATATAATTGCAATAAAAGGTGCCGTATGGGTAAATTGCATATAAAAATAAGAGATATTTTGTTATAAAAGCTATTAGATTGTTTCTCATCTTAAATTTGAAAAACTCTATAGATAATAAAGAAACTTAGTTTATACATTAAAATAGGGAGTATCCCGTTTGACCACGTTGCGATTGATCACAGCCAATTATATCGACCTGTGCCTAAGGTAACCAGCAACGATTAATCAATCAGAGAGTCCTATTTTGAATTGGCCAATTGGCGACGTGATCAATCGGGTACCCTCCATTAAAATGTAATATTGTTCATATAATTTATATTATGGAAATTTTATATTTTTAGAAGAAGAATTTGCGGTAGAGAAGTGCCAATGATTTTAGGAGTAATTTCAACCCCTCTGGACTTGGAAATTTTCATGTGCCTTAAAACTAAAAATGATGAAATTTCTGTAATTTTTATTGTAATTATTCGTTGCTTACTAAATATCAGCAGAATTGGTAATAACTAAAGATATATACTAGAGAAGCTTATAAATAATTATTTAATTATTTAAATATCTGCAGAAAAACTATTATTTTTTAATTTTTCTTTCTTGTTTTATATATACATTTTCAAATTATTATAATGTCATCACAATGAATCAATAAAAGTACTTTACATATATATATAATCATAAAGAAACAGAAATAGAAGAAAATAAAAATTAAGAAAAAAAAATAGAAAACAAATGTACGAAACTTAAATTATCTCTTTCTTACGGAGCATTATTATGTTTAACATATAGTATTACGTGTGGATTAATTTCTTGCATAGGATTTGCGGCTATACGTATTTTTTTCAGATTGTCTAAAGCGGGGTGCACAAATTTTTGCAAAAGCGCATAACCATAAGCATAAAAAAATTGATTCGTTCATTTCCTTATGCATATACTTGTGGACCAATCAATTTCCTTATGCTTATGGTTATGTGCCTATGCAAAAGCCTGTGCTCCCGGCTTTAAAGGCTTTCGCACATGAAATTCCATAAGCACGTAAGACATAAGCGTAAGGAAATCGACCAATCGCGGTCGAGTTTTGATCCCTTGGAGGGGCTAATACTTGACCGTGATTGGTCGATTTCCTTACGTTTACGTCTTACGTGCTTATGGAATTTCATGTGTGATGGCCATTAGAGACAACTTTGTGAAGGTAGACAATTAAAATTAATTTTTCAAACTTTTAACAATTGCAATTAATTATTAATTATTTGTTTGTTTTGTTGGCCTGATTTTAATATTTGTTCGTTGTTATTTTAATTATTATTAAGAAAATAAGTATCAATATGAAGTTAGCCTATTTAATCGAAATTTTTAATTTTTTTCCAATTATTATATGTCAGATTTATAGACTTCTATATATTATAACATTATCATAGATCTGTCCTTTATATCTGAACTGGCCATTCGTATTAAGTTAGCCGGAAATTTTTCAGCCAACCAAAAATCTCCTTATGGAATCGTTTGTATTTCGTATGAAGATGTTTGAAGTGTGATTAAAAACGTTTGTGAGTAATTAGAATAATTATAAAAAATTAATCATTTTTACAGTATGTAGTTAGCCAACATAACTAAATATTAAAAATTCTCCATATGAATCGTTTGTATTTCGTATGAAGAGTTTTGAAGTATAATTAAAAATGTTTGTGAGACATTCGTTTAATTTTAATTAAATTTTTTTATATTGTGAAGTTAGCCGGAAGCTATATAAAATGGACGCCGTCCTGTGATTGGTCGATTTGCTTATGGTAAATACTAAAATTTTCTTATGTGTACTGACTTTAAGTGTAAGCAAAACGAGCAAATTTATCTCTTTTGTAATTTTTAATCCATGACTAATTTATTATTAATTCCGCATAATCGCATAATATATCATGGATCGTGGATAAGCGTAGATAATTGAAATATGTTTTTCTACCAATAAATAAGTAAATCTTTTATAATTGTTTTATAATGTAGTCATCATTCAGAAAATGATCACAATTTGTGATTATGTATTTAATTGTTATTTTATATTCGCTTTCAAATAATAAACTATATAATAATAAAATTTATATAAAAAGATGGTAATATATGTAATCCAATTAATTATAATTGACAAAATAATTTCTTGTGAAAAAATAAAAGTAAAAAATATAGAAGAATTTTTTTATAGCCTGTATAAAAAATCAGTTTTATGCTAAGTATATTATAATTTTCTGGACTGTAGTAATATTTAATATATAATTTTTGCTATATAAATATATATTTCTGATATAAAATCTATTTCTACAGATAGTAAGATCGGCTGAGTTAAGTCATAGAATATCGGAAGGCTTACATCAAAATGCGAGAGAGAGGAGATGGCATATATCAATATGAATCCATTGCTGATGTTGTAAGAGCAAAAATAGATATCTCTGTAGATTTTATTATTTTTGCATCTGAAAACTTGAAAATTGCCCATGCCTTATCGGAAGTAAGTCTTTTTTTGTATTTTCAAATATATATAAGCGCACATTTTTAGCAGATAGCACAGATGAGGTCTGTTCTTTATAGCTGAACTGGCTACACTGGGCTGCACTAGTTCAGAGGTTATCCTTTTTACTCTACATTGGGAGGAAAGAGATAACCTCTGAACTAGTGCAGCCAAGTGCAGCCAGTTCAGCTATAAAGAACAGACCTATTATCATTATGAGTTCCAAAAGAATTCACTTTTCCTAATTCTTTAAGAATTCGCGTAATCTGTTCGAAATGAGTTGAAAAAGGATTCAATATTCAAGTTCGTTATGAATTTACATAATTTAGTCGAAATGAGTTCAAAAAGGATTCGACATTCAAATTCGTTATGAATTACCGTAATTTATTCAAAAAAGAATTCAAAAGAAGTTTTTTTTGGTACTTTAAAAAGGATTCTATACAAGTATATCTTTTGACTTTTTATAGAATTAAATTTAAGTTCTAAAGTTGTTCTAAAGTTGTTATAAAGAAAGTCTTAAAATATTATATCAGGCGACAGTCTGATTGGTTAATGAGCGTCAGCTTTTTTACTCGTGCGAAGAAGGCGCGCGGATAGCTATACGCATCTTTTGTGGTTCATGTGGTTTTGTGTGTGATCGTTCGAGGAGAGGTTGTCCCTGATCTTATCGGTTAATATATACGGTAAGTGCCTAATGGTTTTTCGTGATTATTACTATATAATTGCGTTCCGATATTCACTGCCAATATTGAAAATTTATAGTATATATACATGACATACTGGCAGTGAATATCAGAACACAGCTTGTGTATTCCTGCGGACTACCAGTTTATGTGATTCGTCTCAATCTATTTATTTAATAAATCTACTATTTTATATACCATTAGTTGTGTATATGTGATCAGTTGTATATTTGATTTTACAATTTTTATCCATGTTGCTAGTATTTTGCAAAGGATTATCAGCATACGAACATAACCTCTCTACCAAGGG
Source organism: Camponotus vicinus (assembly GCF_025532165.1). Classification (NCBI taxonomy): domain Eukaryota; kingdom Metazoa; phylum Arthropoda; class Insecta; order Hymenoptera; family Formicidae; genus Camponotus; species Camponotus vicinus. The sequence goes on from NW_028141948.1 coordinate 5,135,557, forward strand.
GTCTACCGCACTAGCAATAGGTGTATAAATCTGGCAATAAAATAACAAAGGCTATAATAATGGAAAATAATATATATATATATATATATATATATATATATATATAGAGAGAGAGAGAGAGAGAGAGAGAGAGAGAACAAGACCCCTTGATATCTACAATTATAATATATATTATATATATAATATTACTGTATCCAAATTTTTTATATGAATGAACAAATATATATATAAATTATATTTAAATTATATTTATTATCTATATATATTTCTTAAAATTCTTGTTTTTATATGAAATTCTTTTTATGTTGCAGAAACCTGCACTCTTGATTTTTGGAATTGTAGAATAGGAATAGATCTACATTTGCTCTACATTTTTCCAAAATTGATAGCATACTTTCAAGGTAAAGAGATATAAAAATTTTCTCCCAATTATAGTTATTTTACAATTAATTATTTTTATATTTTTTTAACAAAGCTTATACTTTTTTAACAAAGCTTTATATCTCGCATACGTTTTAAAAAGACGTTTGTGTCGGTTAATTATAATAACGACTAATGTATTGTTTATATGGCACTCGTGTTTACGTTGTTCGTTGAGGAAGACGAAACAGAGTAAAGTTAAAGCCTTATCAATAACGCACCGTATAAGATCCTAATATCTGATTATTGAAGTTGTTGAGTTTTGACATTGAGGTTTTGTGTAAGCTATCTGGCTTATATTTTCTTTCCTACTTTTTGCTATTTGAGGGTATTTTACAATAATAAAATTTAAAAAAAAATTATAGTGCCAGGAAAATGCCAAATCGAAAAAAATACTCCAATCTTTCGAAAAGACAGATTTTTCGTCGACTGGCTGCCCAATCGAAAGCAGATATGCATGATCTTCATAATTCATCTGTACAATTAGCAAATAAGCTGCAATCTGAAGATGATACATAGTTTTTACGTCAGACAAAGGATATGTGAAAGAAAAAATAATCTTCAACCCAATATTGAATCTGGAGGCATACATAATACCATAGAAAGTAACATTGATATTGAGAACGAGTTGAATGACGAAGATAATATTATACAAGAAATAATATTACATGATAGATGTAATACCGATTCAGAAGAGGAAGCCGAAGAAGATAATTTTGATGAAAAAAACGCTTTTAATTTTATTGAAGAATTACAATTGTTTGCGGTTGATTCTCAAATTAAACACATACATTTAAATCGCCTTTTAAAACTGCTTAGAAAGGCAGGATTTAATAATTTGCCTCAAGATTCTCGAACTCTGTTACGAACTCCTCGAACTTCTAATTTAAAAATTAGTCCTTGTCCACCTGGAGAATATCTTCATTATGGATTAAAAACAATAATCGAAAACCAGCTATGTGATTCAACTTATATTGATGAAACGGGATTTATGTTTGATATAAATATCGATGGTTTACCCATAGCGAAATCTTCTAAAACATGTTTATGGCCTATATTAGGAAAACGTGTTCACAGCTCTTTGAATACGCCATTTGTTATTGGAATTTATCATGGTAATAATAAACCATCTTCAGTTCACAACTATCTGAGACCGTTTATAAATGAATACGAACAGTTACAAAATGGAGGAATTGTCACAGATGGAAAAAGATTCCAGGTTACTTTACGATGCATAATTTGTGACAGTCCTGCACGGTCTTACGTTAAATGTACTAAGCAGTTTAATGGATACTTCAGTTGCGACAAATGTATTGTGGAAGGAGAGTTTAGAGATCGAATGGTTTTTCTTTCCGAATCAGCACCACTACGAACAGACGATACCTTCAGAAGTAGAATGAATGAAGAACACCATATTGCAGTTTCGCCGTTTGAATCGTTACCTATCGATATGGTAAAACAATTTCCGTTGGACTTTTTGCACGTGGTATTGTTGGGTGTCATGAAATCCCTGTTAATGAGCTGGTTAGATAATCGTCGACGTCCAAAGTTTAGTTCTCAAGCTGTGCAAAAATTATCAGATTCATTAGTTGTAGTCGCACAATGGGTGCCAAAAGATTTTAACAGAAAACCTCGAGGTTTGCAGGAGTTATGTCATTGGAAAGGCACTGAATTTCGATTTTTCTTACTATACCTTGGACCGATAATCTTACAAAATTTTCTTCCTGAAGAATATTTAATTCACTTTAATAGTTTAAATTGTGCTATACGAATATTGTGCGACCCTCGAGACTGTAACAGAAACAATGCTTATGCTAAAGAACTGCTCATTTATTTCGTACAAGAATTTAAAAAATTGTATGGAGAGCAATATGTTACAAGTAATTTTCACTATCTTATTCATCTAAATGAAGATGTAAAGATGTATGGTCCATTAGATTCATATAGTGCTTTTGATTTTGAAAATCATATGCAAATATTAAAGCGAATATTACGAAAACATGCAAATCCCTTGCAACAAATTCATCGACGATTGAGTGAAGAGAACAATTGCAATCAACATCTGCAAGAGAAGAATCCAAAAATTGTGAAGTATCCTCTACTCAAATATCCAATTGTGTCAGAACTTCCTTTGGGTTGCCACAGCGAGCACAAAATTCTACAATTTCGCAATTTTATGTTATCGAATAAGAGGCCGGACAACTGTTGCTTCCTGACTGATGCAACAATCGTGATGATCAAGCATATTGGATTAATAGAAAATGTGATTGTTATTCTTGGTCGTCAATTTCTACAGAAAAACGATATTTTAAATTATCCGTGTTCTTCAAGTAACTTAAATATATACAAAATCGAAAATCTGTCACCTGTACATATGTGGCCTGCACAATGCATAAGCCGCAAAGGATTTCTAGTGACATACGAAAATACCACTTACGCTATGCCTCTATTACATATTAATTGAGGTGATGTTGATTCACAAATTTGCAGATGCAGTATTACGTGGTATTTTTTGACGACTTTTGTAATCTCGTACCAGAAAATTGGATAAATGTAGAATCAAACGAAATTTTTTGGCCCCCAAAACACGTTAAATTTAATAAGCATAAAATGCATAATCTACAACCAAAATCTGACTGGCTTACGTATGAATGCCGTAAACGTCTAGGACCTTTTGGTTCGTTTTTATCAATATTAAATATTTATAAAATATTAACTAACTATACAAATCATTAATAAAAAATTAATTATTTTGCAGAGACTATTCATATAGCTAATCAAATAGAAGAGCATTGTATTAATGCATCGACGAATGATGATACTGATGATATATGCACAAAACCTCTCTTAAATGAAGCAGAAAAGAAACGTCATAAAAAAAAGCCAGCATTTTATGACGATACATCAGAAGAAGAGCAAGGTAATGTCGTTTATGTATAATACAATTATTTTCAAATACAGGAAAACAAATATATATAACGAAATATTTTGTATTTTGCAGAAACCGAAAGATGTAAAGATAAATGTGCTACAAGCTCAGTTCGGCTACCACCATCTCATTATGAGCAACAAAATTTTGATCAACATAAAACTTTTTTGACAAATACACTATCGTTAGATTTACAAGAGAGAAATGAAACAAATATGTTAGGTAAATTATATGTGAAATACATATATATTTATATTTATCTTTAATTGCATGTGATTTTTCCATAAATATGAATATTATATGAATTAATATATTTCTAGAATGTGAAAGCTCATCTATATCAACAGAAGTATTTGAAAATAATAACGTTTTGGAAAAGTCCTTTGTCCAGGATGAAAACTTGGATTCAACACTTGTACATAAAAGTACAGAAAATACCATTTTGCAAAAACAAAGTAAGTCTTACATTTTATATATTTTTTATCTTAGTTAATATTGACAGTTGCATTACAATTTTTTCAGCATCGACATATTCAAGGAAGAAAGCATGCATAGAAAAAGTTGAAGACGTTAATAGGCCAATCGAAAATTTACTTAGATCTTCAAAACAACGTAGAATTGAAGCTACGACATGTAAGTCGTCTGCTTAGAAAATCCAGATATACATACATTAATTCATTCATTATGGCTATTACTAATTTGTGTTTTTATTCTTTATCCCGTGAGCAATTTGCTTCTTAAAATCGAATATATATTAATTGTGCAGCCAGTCCAGTACAAAATCTCTAAATGCAATTGTTTCTAAAGTAAGATTCTTAAATTCATAACAAATTTTAAAGATTATATAAAAATTATTAAATTAAAATTACAAAAATTATACTAATTTTATTAGTAAGATTGATTTTTAGAAATCTCTGAATTCTTATTATATCGATTGGTATTCCGAAGTGTTCTTGGTTTTAAGAATGAGATAGCCAAAAATGTAATTTTATGATACTATGCTATTTAAGTACATATAAAATATTCAGTTTTTATCTAGAAAATTGAAATGTTCTTACAGCTGCAAATGCTGAATTGGAAACAAACGTGAATCTTGTTCTTGCCGAAGATCGGAGAAGAAATGCGGAAGATTACCCGGCACAAAATCACCAGGTGCAAGAACACAATCGTACACAGTGTAAGTTATTAATTTTTACTTTATGCTATTGGGCAAATGAAAAATTGCTCTATTTATATATAACAATAAAATAAGATTTTTTACTATTGCATATGCTATTGTGTTTTTTGAGATACACTTATGTGTTTTGTCATAAGTGTTATAACACTTATGACAAAATAATAAAGGTCGTTTAACTTGCTAGACTAAAAAAGGCTCATATGTTTAACTGAATTTCATCATGACACAACGATTTCTCTTTTGCAAATTTGACAAAGTTGTTAATAATTTCTGTGGAAAATCTAAAGAATGAGGAGTCCTCCACTTTAATTATAATAACTGCAACGTATGTATTTCTTATCTTTTGTGTGGGTATTGCAAACCGTTAATTGTAAATCTTTGTATATAATTTTAGTTTTGTACTTGAAAAGGACCAAAACCGATGGTCGAAACGTTGTTATAAATAAACAAATTAATGGCTAGTATTGGTCGAAATACAAACAACTCTTTGATTTATTAATTTACTAGCGATACAAAAATATTCACTATTAATAATATATATATTAAATTAATAATAACAGTTTCAGAACCGATGACAGAAGAGCGATTTCAAAAATATTACAAGGGCCTCAATACAAAGTTGAACCATATTATCAATTTACTGAAAGATCGTTCTACAGACATGCAAGTAGATGAAGGAGAAAATCTTTTGCCTAATTTTCCTCTAAGAACTGTCCAAGAGTTTGAAGAGTTTGAAGAAAATCTTGTTACATCTTTGGAACTACAAAAATTATATGTAAGGAAATCATTTTTGTTATTTCCTGTATGTACAATATTCAAAGTATGATAATAATAATAATAATCGTTGCCTGTTTTTACAGATTCATGAAATAAAAATGATTGGAGGATCAGATCCAGGCAAATGTACAAGAGCCACATTACGCTTTTTTATATCAAATGAGGTAGCTTTGAAGTATTCTTGGTCTGGCCAAAAGAATACGCGGAACTTTCGAGAAACCCTAATTTCCCAACTTATTGTCGGTAAGTTAATATAGATAATGTTTAAGATATATCCAAATAAATTTGCATAGATGCATAACATAATATGTATATAAGTATATTACATAAAGAAATGGTCAATTTCTTTATACGTATTTTTATGCGCTATGTAAATTTGTTTGCATATATTTCAGCTTTTATACAGTGATAAACGATATTAATTAAAAAAATATCAATTTTTTTCAAATCATCATTTTTTATTGGATAAATATATTCAAATATTAATATTAAATTATTTTTGTCATATCTATATAATTAATTAGAAAATTTTCTCTTACAGAAACTATTTCAAAAATAAAAAACGTTACCAAAAACGATATTGAAATAATTATAAAGAAGTGGCTGCAGCACGCTAGTGACCGATTAAAAAGTAAAAATTGATTTCTTTTACTTTTTCAATAACGGTATAAAAATTTTTCTTTCATAGTTTATTAAAATATAATATATAATATATATAGTGATTGATTCATACATTTTGTTTTCAATTCTAAGTTTTTATTACAAAATATTTTCAAGATTATTTTGTGTGTCTTAACTCTCTTATTTATATAATGTTTAGTTTTTTATAATATTTTGAACATTGTCATTATGTATTGTTCTTTTCAATGTATTTAATTTTTTGCTGTTAATGTATTATTTTAATTTGGATACGTCGTTTTGATAAAAAAAGTATATTACTTATTATTTTATAATAACATTTATATATTAAAGATATTTATTATTTTATATTTTAAATAAATTAGTGATATAATTAATAGAAACAATTAAGTTTTCAAACCAAAGAATATAAAATGTATAAAGATATACAACATATACATTTTAAATAAAAGTAATATTTAATTTGTAATAAAAATCAAAGTATGACATTCTTTAAAATTAAGAAATATAAATTAAAATATATTTTGCGTTAAAAATATATTTTATGGAATAATGTATTTTATACGATAAATCAGTTTGTTACTATAATGCAAATATTTTACTACATTTTCCGTATTGTCATTTTTTGTTGCAGTGTATTTTTATATAGTGAATTAAAGAAAGATTTATATAATATACATACATTTACCGTATAAAATACATTTTTCCATAAAACATATTTTTAGCGCAAAATATATTTTATTTTAAGCATCCAAAAAGAATCCTTTACAACCTTTCCAAGAACCATTTTCAAATCCAGAAAGAAAATAAAGCGACCTCTTATGGAGCTCTGTTAGAATACTATTTCGAATTCTTAAAAAATACTATTTCGAATTCTTATAGAATACTATTTTGAATTGTTATGGAATATAAAAAGATTTCCTTTTGTATTCGAAAAAGGACTCACAATTGGTGACATAAAGGTGAATTCTTTTGGAATTCTGAAGAATACTTTTAGAACAGAAATGGCGATGAAAAAAGAATTCTTTTTGAAAATATGGAATTCAAAAAAAATTCTTTTTGGATTCTCTGTGCTATCTGGGTATTCTTTTATGTTATCATTTTTTTTGTTAATTATTATTGATTATTATTGATTACTTTGTTAATTATTGTCAATTAAGAAGAAATATATATTTATATAGCAAAAATTATATATTAAATATTACTACAGTCCAGAAAATTATAATATACTTAGCATAAAACTGATTTTTTATACAAGCTATAAAAAAAATTCTTCTATATTTTTTACTTTTATTTTTTCACAAGAAATTATTTTGTCAATTATAATTAATTGGATTACATATATTACCATCTTTTTATATAAATTTTATTATTATATAGTTTATTATTTGAAAGCGAATATAAAATAACAATTAAATACATAATCACAAATTGTGATCATTTTCTGAATGATGACTACATTATAAAACAATTATAAAAGATTTACTTATTTATTGGTAGAAAAACATATTTCAATTATCTACGCTTATCCACGATCCATGATATATTATGCGATTATGCGGAATTAATAATAAATTAGTCATGGATTAAAAGTTACAAAAGAGATAAATTTGCTCGTTTTGCTTACACTTAAAGTCAGTACATATGAGAAAATTTTAGTATTTACCATAAGCAAATCGACCAATCACAGGACGGCGTCCATTTTATATAGCTTCCGGCTAACTTCACAATATAAAAAAATTTAATTAAAATTAAACGAATGACTCACAAACCTTTTTAATTATACTTCAAAACTCTTCATACGAAATACAAACGATTCATAAGGAGAATTTTTAATATTTAGTTATGTTGGCTAACTACATACTGTAAAAATGATTAATTTTTTATAATTATTCTAATTACTCACAAACGTTTTTAATCACACTTCAAACATCTTCATATGAAATACAAACGATTCCATAAGGAGATTTTTGGTTGGCTGAAAAATTTCCGGCTAACTTAATACGAATTGGCTTCTCTCTGTATATTGTTAGAAATACAATTGGTCACACTGAATTATTTTGTCATGTTGGCAACCCTTTAATCAACGATTAAGTTTGATCGAAGCGGCCCTAAAGGTGGAAGCACATAAAATTACATAGGCGCATAACCATAAGCATAAAGAAATTGATTGGTCCACAAATATATGCATAAGAAAATGAACCAATCAATTTTCTTATGCTTATGGTTATGCGCCTATGCAATTTTATGTGCTTCCACCTTAAGGGCCTCCGCACAAGGTGTTCCGTATCGCATTACGTTACGTTAAGTATAAATCGTAAATTTAACTCCGTACGTAAAATTAAACTTCAGTCAACGCACAGAAGAAATCGTAACGTAAAGACATGTCTTTACGTCCGCTGAATGCGGCCATTGGCCACATTCGGACTCAACAGTTGGACAACGTTATTAGAATTTCTGATGTAATTGACGCTGACTGGCCGGATCTGAAAGTAAAAACCAATCATGTTCGATTGTTGCTTAGCGATTGAGTCCGCTGAATTCGGCTATTCTACGCATGCGTTAAATCCAAGTAGTCACAAATGACGTGGCTTGGAAAGTGTATGTAAAAGAGAAAATTATTATTTTCTTAATTAAACAATACATTTCATAGTGGGAGGTTGATGATAAAATTGTATTCATGAACAGTGCTAATTAACTTGTGCTATTTTCTTTAAAGATAATTGTAAGTATTTGTTAATTTGTGATTAATTTACTACAACAATTTTTTGTATTCTTGATATCTACTCTTTTGGAAATTTATCCATTATTCTGCACTTATGTTATATGAAATAATTATATTAAAAAAAGAAAAAATAATGTTAAAAATATAGTTATATATATATATATATGTATATATGTGTAAAAAAATTAAACTCTATATTGTAAGAAAATATATTAATTATCTTTTGTATATTTTTTTTACAGCATTATGACAACATATGAAGATTTTATTCAACAAAATGAAGATCGTGACGGTGTGCGTTTCACATGGAATGTTTGGCCCTCATCGCGTATTGATGCTACTAGATTAGTTGTACCATTGGGTACTTTGTATCAACCAATTAAGGAACGAGTAGATCTTCCGCCAATTCAATATGATCCAGTTTTATGTACAAGATCTACTTGCAGAGCTATTTTAAATCCATTATGTCAAGTAGACTATCGTGCAAAATTATGGGTCTGCAATTTTTGCTTTCAGAGAAATCCTGTAAGAAAAAATTCTATCCATTTTCTTTTAAGCTAAATCATTTTAGCTAGATTGAGTTTAACTTAATTAAATTTAAGCTAGCAATTGTTCAATTTTGGAAGTAAACTCAGCAGAATAGTAAGCTATAGATCCTTGATGTATCTTTGATAAAAATGACTAAAATAATATGATTTAGATTGTATATCATAAGATTTTAATCTTGTGTTATATTATAGTATGTATGTATATACACAGCATATATATGCTATACACATACACACATGTATACAATATAATGTATATATAATCTGTATAATATATTCATGTATATTTTTCATGTATGTTCATTTTTTTTTAGTTTCCACCACAATATGCTGCAATTTCAGAACAGCATCAGCCAGCTGAACTTATTCCAATGTTTTCAACAATCGAGTATACAATAATGGTAAGTAATAAGGTATTATAAATGAATAGAGTAAAAATCATTTTTTATTTATCACAAGAAACATTTTGAAAAATATTAAAGTATTTATTTCTATTAGAAATTAAAGTATATTTTAATGTGTTTCTTTATTTTATTATGATGTATTTACATTCATATTCTTTATTACTTCATTTAAATTCGTATTTTATTTAATACATAATTCTCTTGTAATTTTCTGTCTATATCATATAAGATAATTTAAAAAGTAGTCAAAATATTTATTAGGAGCATATAGTATTCATAAAAATATTTTAAAGGTATTTTTATATTTCAATAAATTCTAAATTTGTATTATTATTATATATTATTTTTTTTAAAGTTAAATTATATTAATACGCATATTGTGAATTATATTAATAATTATGAGAAAAAAACCTTGCAAAAAGAATTTATAAGGAAATTCTTCGAAATAAGAAATAAGGGAAATATATATAAATGATCAAAATGTATACATTTATTTGAATAGTAGTGTTATATATGTGTTATATATGTTGAATAGTTATATTATGAAACAAATATTTTTGATTTTACTTTTTTTAAGATTCGATTCTTAAGAACATTATTTTTTATTATCATTTATTGACATTACATGATTTATTATAGTTTTTATTATATATAAATTTATGATATATATTATTTTAAATATATATTATTTAAATATATATTATTTATATATTATTGTATCTGTGTCCAATTGTATGTATTTATATGTATTGTTTAGCGTGCCCAATGTTTGCCACCAATATTTCTACTTGTTGTGGATACATGTCTGGATGATGAAGAATTAGGGGCACTTAAAGATTCATTACAAATGTCATTGTCTCTGCTTCCACCCAATGCTCTTATTGGTCTTATCACATTTGGCAAAATGGTTCAAGTTCATGAATTAGGATGTGATGGTTGTAGTAAAAGTTATGTATTTCGTGGCACAAAGGATCTTCAACCAAAACAAGTTCAAGATATGTTAGGTACGAATACAATAAGTCCCAAGTTATATTTACTATATTAGTCATTGTTCTTCATGATTACTTTATTGCATTTTATTCACATTACATTTTGATAGGTATAGGTAGACCAATTCCTGGACAAAATCCAAATCAACCAAGAGGACCTGGCGCGCAACTATTGCCAGCTGCTAATCGCTTTTTGCAACCAGTACATAAGTGTGATATGAGTTTGACAGATCTTTTAGGAGAATTGCAACGTGACCCATGGCCTGTTGGGCCAGGGAAACGTTCATTGCGATCTACAGGTGTGGCATTGGCAGTCGCCACGGGTCTCTTAGAAGCTAGTTATGCAAATACTGGTGCTAGGTATTTATATGTTGTAATATGATGTATATATGTTACGTTTTTCATTGTAATCCTACATATAATGCCATCAATGTATTTAAGGATTATGCTATTTGTTGGCGGACCATGTTCTCAAGGACCTGGCCAAGTTGTAACTGATGATTTACGACAACCAATCAGATCACATCATGATATTCAAAAGGATAATGCTAAGCATATGAAAAAGGCAACTAAGCATTATGATGCACTTGCATCACGTGCTGCAACTAATGGCCATATAATAGATATTTATTCTTGTGCTCTTGACCAAACTGGTTTATTAGAAATGCGACAATGTTGCAACTCTACTGGTGGTCATAAGGTGATGGGGGATTCATTTAATTCTTCATTATTCAAACAAACTTTTCAACGAGTATTTGCTAAAGATGCCAAGGGTGATTTGAAAATGGCATTCAATGCAACCTTAGAAGTAAAAACATCTCGGGAAATTAAAGTTTCTGGAGCAATTGGACCTTGCGTATCATTGGGAGTGAAAGGATCAAGTGTTGGAGAACAAGAAGTAGGTTTAGGTGGTACTTGTCAGTGGAAATTTTGTTCATTGACACCATCTACAACAACAGCATTATTCTTTGAAGTTGTAAATCAACATACAGCCCCAATTCCGCAAGGTGGAAGAGGCTGTATTCAATTCATTACCCAATATCAACATAGTAATGGACAAAGGCGAATTAGAGTTACTACTATTGCAAGAAAGTAAATATATTTTTTATTATACATTATATGCGATAATATTATAAATATTTATGATACTATAGGAATATCTTTAATTATCAGTTGGGCAGATGCATCGTCATCTTTGCATCATGTAAGCGCAGGATTTGATCAGGAAGCAGCAGCTGTTCTCATGTCACGTTTAGCTGTATTTAGAGCAGAAAGTGATGATGGTCCAGATGTTTTAAGATGGGTTGATCGTATGCTGATTAGACTTGTTAGTAGTTTCTATCATTAAAATTGTGCCCAATTACACTTAATATAAAGCTTAAACTTTATATGTTTATACATATAGATTTACACATAAATATATATTGTATCTATATATTTTGAGGTGTAAAATCTTATTATTGCAGTGTCAAAAATTTGGAGAATATGCAAAAGATGATCCAAATAGCTTTAGATTGGCAGAAAATTTTTCCTTGTATCCACAATTTATGTATCATTTACGCAGATCACAATTCTTACAAGTATTCAATAATTCTCCAGATGAAACTAGTTTTTATAGGTAAATTGTTATTTTATTTTTATAAAACACATGATATATTTAAAACTTATTGATACATTTAGTTCTCATATTTCATATATCAATATATATTTTTTGACATTCTAGACATATGCTTATGCGTGAAGATTTAACAAATTCTTTAATTATGGTTCAGCCAATTTTATACAGTTATGGATTTAATGGCCCTCCAGAACCAGTATTATTAGATACTTCATCTATTCAGCCTGAGAGAATTTTATTAATGGATACATTTTTTCAAATACTTATATTTCATGGAGAGGTAAGTATAACAGTATTAAATTAACATATATTAAATCTATTTGAAATGCAATATATACAAAAAAAATATATTTTATGTCGCTAATAAGTTATAACAGAGAATATATACAGGGTGTTAGAAAAGTCTGGAAACGGTCAAATATCTCGAAAACGAAACGTTTCTGAGAAAAATGTTTCGAACCAAAGTTGTAGGATTTCAAAAGATCTATTTACTAGCGCTATGAGTTTAACCTTGGGTGCTACAAGAATAGCTACAAGAATAAGTAATAAAAAATAGGGGTTCCCATTTAAAAAACGGAAGTTGACCTTCAAATGACCTTGAAAATGACCTTTAATGTCGAATCCAAGATCACTATTAGATAGCCCCCTTTGTTCCCTACAACTTTTATCCGAGTCGTTTTCCTTCAAACGTTGATCCTAAAAAGTTATGAGAGTGGAACTTTTAAAATGGGACACCCTGTATATATATATATATATATATATATATATATATATATATATATATATATATATATTTCACTAAAGAATAAAGATAAAAAAAATTACAGAAAACATTATCTTTTTACTATCATTAATTATTTTTTTATATTATTTTATTATATTTTAATTATATTTATATTATATTTATATTATATTGTGCGTGTGTGTGTGTGCGTAAATTATATCAAATATAAGTCTAAACATAATGCCATATGGAGTAAACTATCAATATTCTGCGAAAATTTGTTTTGGTTTAGTGTAGAGTTAATTTCAGTTTTTAATTTTTATATACATATTTATATTTATAGTCATGTATGTCTACATGTATATTATACATATATCTGAGTATAATGTGTGCATAAAATCTTAAATGCAAGAATTTGTAGCTAATATATAATTATTTATTTAAAAATACAATCTTTTGAATTGTAAACACTTTTTCTATTGTTTCATGATAAAGTTTATCCAATCCGGGCAATATTAGCGATTAATGTCATTGTACAATTTTATTATGACACTATAAATGTTACAAAAATTTTAAGTATTGAATGATTAAGATTATGAGACTTTTAAAATAAATAAATAAATGGTAAATAGATAAATATATCGATATATCTAAAAATATTATTTATTTCTAAATTTTGATTGTATATAAAACTCAGAAAGAAATTTATTCACTAATGTATATTATTTTGAAATTTATTTTTACAGACTATTGCACAATGGCGACAATCAAAATATCAAGATCTGCCAGAATATGAAAATTTCCGACAATTATTAGCAGCGCCTGTTGATGATGCAGCTGAAATCTTAGCTGGTAGATTTCCCGCACCTCGATATATTGATACAGAGCAAGGTGGTTCTCAAGCTAGATTTTTATTGAGTAAAGTCAATCCAAGTCAGACTCACAATAATATGTATGCTTATGGTGCGGTAAGTAAATATATTTAATATTTTGATATTTTATTTTAATAAAATAATTTGTCATGAAAGAAAATAATAGAAATAATAGATTTTATCAAAATTTATTATAAAAGACATTCGGTACAACATCTAAGAACCTTATTGATAGATTCTATAATTAATTTAACATTGGTTACATGATGATGAAAATAAATATTAGTAATTTTTTAATTTTATTATATGTGTTAATATATAATTTTTAGATTATTTATTTTAGATGATTTAATATATAGTATTTTAAATGATTATAGAAGTTAAAAATATGAAAAGTTATTACGTACATTTTCCTAAAATTAAAAGCCGGTTTTACTTTTTATATTATTATAAAACCATGCATAATAAAATTACTTATAATAAAGTTATTAAACATTTCAATTTTCAAATTGTATTATTTTACTTAAATATATATCATATGCTTGAAAATCACACATGCAAAATTTCATAAAATTAAAATTACCATTCAAAATAAATTAATCATCAAAATAAATTTAACATTTAAAATACATTTGTTGACATTAATGTCAATGGTTATTTTTAACAACTATTATTTCCTTAATATCTTCTTTGAAACCATATAAATTAAAATTTTTATTAAAATAATGTTGACGTATAAAAAAAATTATAAAAATTTGTGTTTATTTTATTCTTGTAAATTCTTTCAGAAATCCTTTTCACTTATTGTAATATATATAAGGTGTCCCTGAGCACTCCATCACGCATTTGTGAGGAGGTAAAGCGCAGTAAATTAAATAAAGAAGTTCTATTCCATGTAACGATTTTTGCAATAATAATAAAAATATTAATTATTAAAATCGGACGAATGAGAGAAGCGCTCGACCGCTCGGGCTATAGCACGGCCCACCGTGTCAGACATTGCCGTGTCAGACATCTGCTGGCGCGCGACGACGGGAGGGACAGCGCGCCGCTACCCGTGGTTACCGCTATCGGCGCTATCGCCAGTTTTGCCGCGCTCCGGTTGACACGGTGGGCCGTGCTATAGCTCGAGCGGTCGAGCGCTTCTCTCATTTGTCCGATTTTAATAATTAATATTTCTATTATTATTGCAAAAATCGTTACATGGAATAGGACTTCTTTATTTAATTTACTGCGCTCTACCTCCTCACAAGTGCGTGATGGAGTGCTCAGAGATACCCTGTATATGTGTATATATATATATAGGGTGTTTCTTAATAAGTGCGAAAAATTTTAGGAGTTGATTCTTTGTCGAAAATTAAGGAGGGTTTTTCATATAAATATATACTCTTACATCCCTCCCTGTGGAGTTACACTCCTTCAAAAATGGGGGTAAAAATTAGGTTTTTATTTTTTAGGTTTTTATTATAATTTTGTTTTTGTTCTAATTTTCCCAACCTTTACTCTAATTTTATTTTTATTTTAAAAATTAACTTCTCGTAATTCGAAACCTATGCTATTTAACATCGTGCTGTGCACGATAACGTATTTTATTTTTTTTTTCCTTGAAAACTATTGATTTTATGAAAAAAATAAAAGAACAAAGATTCTAAATAAATCAAACTTTTTAATGCATATTTTTAAATGATCATATTCCGGTCCATTAAAAAGTTCTAATAAAAAATTGAATAGAGGTTGCTAGTTTCAGCCCCTTATAACAATACGGGAAGTTGAAAAAAAATATTAATAAATAACTTTTTTACTAGTAGAAAATATCCTAGTTTCATTTCTTTAACTTGTTCTAAATTTGAGAAAAAAAATAAAAACCTAATTTTTATTTCCATTTTTGGAGGAGTGTGATTCCACAGGGAGGGATGTAGGAGTATATGTTGATATAAAAAAACCCCCTTAATTTTCAACAAAGAATCATCTCCTAAAATTTTTCGCACTTATTAATATACACACATATACAGGGTGTCCCAGACTACCCGTGCACCCCTTTTAAAATGAAAATAAATGGCTTTTATAAAAAATCGCGAACAATTTTTAAGTAAATCGGGTACGCTCTATCAAATGGTGATATTTTCAACTTTTGATTCCGACCGGAAATACGCCATCCGGATCGGAAGTTGAATTTTTTTAGAGGAACATGGTACTTTTTATTACAAATTCGAATTGTGCGTGAAAAAATAAGAAACTTTTGTATCAACCGTTTTTTCTGAAAGTGCATGTATCAATCTTAAAATTGACCTTGAAAGTAACTGTAAGACTGAAACCGTAAGATTGACAGAGGCACCCGATTTACTTAAAAATTGTTCGCGATTTTTTATAAAAGCCATTTATTTTCATTTTAAAAGGGGTGTACGGGTGGTCTGGGACACCCTGTATATGTATATTTTATCAGAGAGAAGAATGAGAGGTATCACGGCCCGCTTTTAAGTGATCCCTGAAAGCGATACGCCCTCTGTGGATCTTAAAAATGTGCACCTAAACTACGAAGCCAAGGTGCACGAATGTTCTCAGAGAGTAACATATAAGGTGCACAATTTCTGGTTCTATTCCGTCCTATGTGCACAAAATGTCGGTAGCACCAGTGCTGTATGGCAAGGCGCTTACGTATATCAAATAAATTTTAATATAAATGAGAAATGACGAATTTGCGATCCTCTCTCTCTCTCTCTCTCTCTCTCTCTCTCTCTCTCTCTATATATATATATATATATATATATATATATATACATATATATATATACATAGCAAAAATATATAGGGTGTTCCATTTAAAAAAATTGAAGTGACCTTCACGTGACCTTCAAATGACTCTTCAGTGTCAAACCAATGATACCATCTTATGGCCCCCTCGAAACCATAAAACTTTTGTCTGAAACATTTTTCTCTAAAATGCTTTGTTTTCGAAATAATTGCGTGCGTTAATTAAAATGGCTCACCCTGTATATATATATATATATATATATATATATACAGGGTGAGCCATTTTAATTAACGCACGCAATTATTTCGAAAACAGGTTTGACACTGAAGAGTCATTTGAAGGTCACGTGAAGGTCACTTCAATTTTTTTAAATGGAACACCCTATATATTTTTGCACACTCTTGTAGCTTATCTCGAGAGCTTTCCAAAACACTATAATTAAGTACCTTTTCGTTAAGTACTTTTTGAGTTATGAGGCTTGAAATAATTTCTTAATTTTACATAAACCGTAAAATATCTTGTAAAATATTCATTTTTCGATTATCTTACCTTAATACTTTTACGTACAAAATAATGAGAGGAATCAATTGGTGTAAAGAAAACACATAGTTGTTTTTAAGAAAAAATATGAAATTGTTAATTGCAAATTACATATTTTTTCTTCAAAACAACTATGTGTTTTCTTTACACCAGTTGATTCCTCTCATTATTTTGTACGTAAAAGTATTAAGGTAAGATAATCGAAAAATGAATATTTTACAAGATATTTTACGGTTTATGTAAAATTAAGAAATTATTTCAAGCCTCATAACTCAAAAAGTACTTAACGAAAAGGTACTTAATTATAGTGTTTTGGAAAGCTCTCGAGATAAGCTACAAGAATATGCAATGACAAATAGTAGGTTCCATCTAAGAAATTGAAGGTGACCTTCATGTGACCTTCAAATAACTCTTCAAGGTCAAACCAATGATACCATCTTATGGCCCCCTCGAAACCATAAAACTTTTGTCTGAAACATTTTTCTCTAAAATGCTTTGTTTCCGAAATAATTGCGTGCGTTAATTAAAATGGCTCACCCTGTATATATATATATATATATATATATATAAGGTAGACCATTTTAATCAATACACGCGAATATCTCAGAAACACTGCATTAAATCGAAAAATGTTTCAGATATAAGTTGTATGGCTTGAAGGGGGACATAAGAGGGTACCATTGATTTGACCTTGGGTGGCGTTGTCAAGGTCAGGGCAAGGTCACTTTGGATTTTTTAAATGGAACTCCCTATTTTTTATTACATATTCTTGTAACTCATCTCGAGAGCTTTCCAAAACACTATAATTAAGTTAGTTTTCATTAAGTACTTTCCGAGTTATGAGGCTTGAAATCATTTCTTAATTTTACATAAACCGTAAAATATCTTGTAAAATATTCTTTTTTCGATTATCTTACCTTAATACTTTTATGTACAAAATAATCAGAGAGGAATCAATTGGTGTAAAGAAACAACATAATTGTTTCGAAAAAAAAAATGTAATTTGCAATTAACAATTCCATATTTTTTCTTAAAAACAACTATGTGTTTTCTTTACACCAATTGATTCCTCTCATTATTTTGTACATAAAAGTATTAAGGTAAGATAATCGAAAAATGAATATTTTACAAGATATTTTACGATTTATGTAAAATTAAGAAATTATTTCAAGCCTCATAACTCAAAAAGTACTTAACGAAAAGGTACTTAATTATAGTGTTTTGGAAAGCTATCGAGATAAGCTACAAGAATGTGCAAAAATATATAGGATGTTCCATTTAAAAAAATTGAAGTGACCTTCACGTGACCTTCAAATGACTCTTCAAGGTCAAACCAATGGTACCATCTTATGGCCCCCTCGAAACCATACAACTTTTGTCGAAAACGTTTTTCTCTAAGATGCTTAGTTTTTGAAAGAAAAGGGGTGTACGGGTGGTCTAGGACACCCTATATATATATATATATAGAGAGAGAGAGAGAGAGAGAGATTTTTGATTGATTGATTGACCTTTATTAGCTTTCTCAGCTATTTGTAGTATACAATTTTAAAATACATTAAATAACATTAAATAATATATATTCCTTTAACATTCGCTTAAATGGTTCGATCCTATCACAATGTTTCATTTCGGCTGGTAAATCATATAGTTTCACTCCTTCATAAAACATACTCTTTTGCGCACTTCTTGTTCTGCGAAATTGTATTGCAATATCTCCGGCCTGTCGAGTTTGTCTTTCACTTACATTTCCTACTATTTCTAGTCTATTTCGTAGCTGCTCTGTCAGCAAATTCCTTACAATCTTAAAAATAAATAAACATACATTATAGTATAGCCTCTGTCTTACGGACATGAACTGCAACGCTTGCAGCATATGTTCCACTTTGGTATACCTATCACACTGTAATATAACCCTCATTGCCCGATTTTGCGCTACTTGCAATTTATCCAGCTGTGTTTCTCCCATATCCATTAACAACGTTGCACAATATTCGAAGTGAGGTGCTATGTGATTGCCTTATATACAATACATCTAGTATATGCCGATATACAATTTCCTATTCTATTTAAAAAACTCGTCTTCTTTCCTATCTTTTTTAACATATAGTCACAATGATCTTTAAATCGAAGTTTATCATCAATAATTATTCCTAGGTATTTCATTATCTCTACTCGTTCTATCTCAGTTCCATCCAAGCATTTTAATACAATATTTCCTTTCAGTTCCTTTCTTACACTCTTAACTATCATATATTTCGTTTGTCCTGCATTCATTTTCAATTTATTTGTATTCATCCATTTTTCTACCATATTAAATGCCATATTCATTTCTGACTCTAACTGCTCACTACTTTCACCAACTACATATATTAATGTATCATCCGCAAACATTTTTATACTACATCCTTCAGGACAAATTTTAATTATATCATTAATATATACAATAAATAACAAGGGTCCTAGTACAGATCCTTGCGGCACTCCATATTCAGTGGCATTAATTTAGACCATTTATCGTTGAAACGAACCTGCTGCGTTCTATTATTTAAGTATGATTTTAACCATTCTAAAACCATCCCTTTCATTCCATATTGATATAATTTTTCTATTAATCTTTTTCTATCTATTGTTTCGAAAGCTCGCTTAAGATCCATAAATATTACTCCAACCATTTTTCCTTCGCTAACTATTAATTTCCATTCGTCAACAACAGTTTGAATTGCCGTTTCACACGAATACTGTTTTCTAAAACCTGATTGATGTTCTGTTATAATACTATTAGATTCCAGATACATTTCAATTTGCTTCTTTACCACTAATTCTAACACTTTCTCATATATTGGTAGCATATTAATAGGTCTATATTCACTTGCTTTTTTAGCTTTTTCTATTTTTGGAATCGGTATTATCGTTGATGTTTTCCAACTCTCTGGACAGCAACCTTCCCTCAAAGAATTATTTATTACTTCAACAAACTCTTCTTTTATTACATTAAACGTTGACTTTAATACATCGCTAGTTATTCCTTTTTCCGTCCCTTTCTTTTTTGGTAATCTCATAACAATTTCCTCTAAATCCTTTACATTAATCATCTCAAAGTTTTCTACAATTCCTGTATTGTCAATAGCATAAACAATTCTTCTACCCGTATCTCTAGACTTATCAATATTTATAGATTTCACTAATTTACTAATACTTTGTACGTAATATATGTTGAATTTATCAGCTATATTACATCCGTTAATGTCGTCTATTATCTCAAAATCTATATTATCTATATCTTTTGTACCCCTTGATTCTCCTCTAATTAATTCTTTCAAAGTTTTCCACATTTTCGTAGGGTTTTCTTTATTACTATCTATCATATCTTCATAGTATTCCTTCTTCTTTTCCCTGATTAATTTAACTACCGCATTTCTTTCAGTTTTAAACTGCAACCAATTCTGTTCCATATTGTCGTACACTGCCTTATTATATGCTTCATCCCTTTTATTTGCTGCTTCTCTTATATCATCTGAAAACCATTGTTTCCCTTCCCAAACTTTTGGAATTCTAAACTTTTTCTTAGGTGCTATAATGTCCAGTGCCTCTACTATGCTATCAACAAATTTTTTCGCTCTCCTATTTACTTCCAAATCTTGACCTCCCCCCATTCTGTTTTCCACTAGACTACTAAATTCATCTATACTAAATTTACTATAGTCTCTGGCATTAAATTCTCTATACTTACTTTTAATTGTATTTAAATATAACACGATTTTTAGCCACGCATGATCTGTTATTTTAAGTTCATGAATTACCTGTAATTGCACTTTATTATTAGCAAAAAGTAGATCAATAATTGTTTGACTATCCTTTGTGACTCTCGTCGGTTTATTAACATACTGTTTCATACCTAGACTCAACATTAGGTTTTGCAATTTCTTTGTATAGAACGAGTCTACCATAAAGTCTATATTAAAATCTCCTAATACCATACAATCTCCCTTTGTTGTTAGTTCCTCTACAGTATCCTCTAAAAATCTAACAAAATCAGCGTCTGATGCACTCGGTGAGTAATACACTACCATTATCGTACCTTTATACATTTTTTCTTTTATTTCTATTGCAACACACCAGCAATTCGAAATTATTTTTTTCGTCAGTAATATTTTATACTTAACATCGCATCTTACATATAAAATTGCTCCTCCTGTATTTCTATTTTCTGCATCGCATCTAATTATACTATAACCTGGAACATTCACCTCACTATCTTCAACTTCAGCAGTCAATCTCGTCTCAGATAATGCTACAATTGCAGGATTCAATCTCTTCATAATCTGATGCTGTATCTTTATGCGCTAACAGACTTTGCGCATTTGTATATAATATTAATTCTTCTTTCTTCTGTGATTGCTATTTCGTATCCTCCCAGCCGACTCTCCTCTTCTCTTCCTGTATCGCCCTCCTGAATGTTGGACATTGCGGATCAAGCGCATCGTGCTCATCACTTATCTCCAAGTTGTATGCTTGAATTTTAAACATACAGTTTACGCATCTCTTTTTGGTTTCCCTGCATTCAAATGCTTTATGTTTCCCGGCACATTTGTGGCAAGTTTCATCTCGAGTACAATTTTTCGCAATATGAAAATAACCCCAGCATTTAAAACATCTTTTAACGCTAATATGATTAAACACAGGGCACTTATTCCATCCTACACTTAGTTTTCCTTTACTCAATATTAATTCATATGTTTTTTTATCTGTTTCAATTATTACAGAACCTCCTTTTTTTCCTCTTTTTCGTGATTTACTATCATCATTTTGCTTCTCTTTAATTATTCTCTTTAATTATTCAGAGAGAGAGAGGGGGGGGGATCGCAAATTCGTCATTTCTCATTTATATTAAAATTTATTTGATATACGTAAGCACCTTACTATACAGCACTGGTGCTTCCGACATTTTGTGTACATAGCACGGAATAGAACCAGAAATTGTGCACCTTATATGTTACCCTCTGAGAACATTCGTGTACCTTGGCTTCGTAGTTTAGGTGCATGTTTTTAAGGTCCACAGAGGGCGTATCGCTTTCAAGGATCACCTAAAAGCGGGCCGTGACACTTCTCATTCTTCTCTGATATTATAATACTTGGAGAATTTTAATCTATAAAATTCGATTATAAGAAAATATTAAAAATTATAAATTATAAAAAAATCTGAGGTAATATTAAACTTCTATTATGAAATTATGAAATGAATAATTTAATTTCAAATAGATTAAAGAATTAGGAATTGAAAGAAGTATAAATAATTTTTATGAATGTTCATGTATAATACCACTTGTAATTAATATTTTTATTTTATGTTACCATGATGCTGTGAACTATAGGGGATGCCGATACCTAACGGGGTGTGTTATTTTATTTAATTTTTTTTCCTCTATTTGCTTAGCTGCTTTGGTGATTGGATTATTTAAGATTAACAGATTGATATTCATATGCAAATGCATTTCATTGATTTTCTTATAATTTATTAATTTTTTATTAGTGTATTTTAGTACTTTTTAAATTATCTTATTTCATTTAAAAAAGGCCATAGAAAATATATAATAATTTTATAATTGTATATAGTATGGGTAAAAAAAAATAATACGAGCAAAAGATATAAATAATTTCTCATACAAAAATGGGAAGAAAAATAGAAAATATAAGAAAATTTTTTCGTATAAGGTTTTGTTCAAAAAAAATTTTTCTTTCATATTTTATTTTACCTATTTTTGCATGGATTTTTTCAATATAAAAATGAATCGAATATTGCTGGTATATTATTATGCGAATTATGTAAAAATAAATCTTAATAAATTTACAATGATATAGATGTATTTTGATATTTTAATTATATTAAGATTCTACTAATTATTTTTACAGATCGCATAAAGTGACATTATAATAATTCTTAATAATTATTATAGAAATAATTGTAATTTAAGACACATATGTATGTGTGTGTGTGTGTAAGTGTGTGTGCGCGCACGTATGTGTACATATACATATACCTGGTGGTGGGAAATTTAAAAGAAATTAAAAATTTATCTTTCTAAATATAAATTATCTGTTTTCTTAACATATGTGCAACATACTTCAAATTTGTGAAAAATATTATAGATTGATCTTTCAAGGGAGTGCCTCGTTTGACCACGTTGCGATTGACCACAGCCAATTATATCAACCTGTACTTAGGGTAACCAGCAAAGACTGACCAATCAAAGAGTCCTATTTTGAATTGGCCAATTGGCGACGTGGTCAATCGGGTGTCACCCTCTTTCAACATATTTATAATCATTTTGACATACTTTAAAGATAGACAATTTTTAAAACTTTATTCTTTTATTAAGTAAATTTTTAGTGTAAAATGCATATATAATTAGATCACTGTAAAAAAATTAAGGATAAATTTGTTTCGAATCTATCGAAGAATTTAAGTTTTAAAAAAATTTTTGATATTTTCATACATTTTCTTTTTACTAATATTGAAAAATTTCAAATTAAAAGTTTTAATTTTCTTAACTGCCTAAAATATATTTTGTTTTGTTAAAGAAATTTTTGCATAAATATTTCTTCCTTCATTTTTCTTCTATGTTTTTCTTTCTTATATTCTATAATACATACTTTGAATATACTTTAGAAAAAATTGAAATATTTTAGATAATTAAACCAAGTAAACTAAAAAAATATATATTTCTAATTAAATATTTTAATTTATAAATAAATTATTTTATATACAGGGTAGACCACTTTAATCAATACACGCGAATATCTCGAAAAGAAGAAGTTTTTTCAAAAAATGTTTCAGACAAAAGTTGTATGGTTTCGAGGGGGACATAAGATGGTGCCATTAGTTTGACCTTGAAAACCTGAAGGTCACGTGAAGTCACCTCCAACTTTTTAAATAGGACACCCTATATGCTTTTGCATATTCTTGTAGCTTATCTCGAGAGCTTTCCAAAATACTATAATTAAGTTAGTTTTCATTAAGTACTTTTCGAGTTATGAAGCTTGAAAACATTTCTTAATTTTACATAAACCGTAAAATATCTTGTAAAATATTCATTTTTCGATTATCTTACCTTAATATTTAAGGTAAGATACCTTTTATGCACAAAATAATGAGAGGAATCAATTGGTGTAAAGAAAACACATAGTTGTTTCGAAGAAAAAATATGTAATTGTTAATTGCAAATTACATTTTTTTTCTACGAAACAACTATGTGTTTTTTTTACACCAATTGATTCCTCTCATTTTTTTGTGCATAAAAGTATTAAGGTACGATAATCGAAAAATGAATATTTTACAAGATATTTTATGACGGTTTATGTAAAATTAAGAAATGTTTTCAAGCTTCATAACTCGAAAAGTACTTAATGAAAACTAACTTAATTATAGTGTTTTGGAAAACTCTCGAGATAAGCTACAAGAATATGCAAAAGCATATAGGGTGTCCCATTTAAAAAGTTGGAGGTGACCTTCACGTGACCTTCAGGTGACTCTTCAAGGTCAAACTAATGGCACCATCTTATGTCTCTTTCGAAACCATACAACTTTTGTCTGAAACATTTTTTGAAAAAACTTCCTTTTCGAGATATTCGCGTGTATTGATTAAAATGGTCTACCCTGTATATATATATATATATATATATATA
Source organism: Camponotus vicinus (assembly GCF_025532165.1). NCBI lineage: Eukaryota > Metazoa > Arthropoda > Insecta > Hymenoptera > Formicidae > Camponotus > Camponotus vicinus. Next base: position 5,160,354 of record NW_028141948.1, read on the forward strand.
TATATATATATATATATATATATATATACATATACAGGGTGATTCTGAACAAACGTTTGTCCTTAAAATATCAAATTCTTGAATGAATTCTAAGACGATTTTTCCTCTTGCAAAATTTTGCCCGGAGCTTAGTTTTTATACTATAAAGGAAAATAGTTAACTACTTACGGAACGAGTACAAGAGATAGGCAGGGACGGCGCGATATAGGCGATTACGTGGGGTGCTCGCCGCGATCAGCTGATTGCTATACGCGATGACTGTAACAATCAGTGTGTGTGTGTGTGTGTGTGTGTGTGTGCGTGCGCGCGCGCGCGTACACATTCTCTCACACACACTGATTGTTACAGTCATCGCGCATAGCAATCAGCTGATCGCGGCGAGTGCCTCACGTAATCGCCTATATCGCGCCGTCCCTGCCTACCTCTTGTACTCGTTCCGTAAGTAGTTAACTATTTTCCTTTATAGTATAAAAACTAAGCTCCGGGCAAAATTTTGCAAGATGAAAAATCGTCTTAGAATTCATTCAAGAATTTGATATTTTAAAGACAAACGTTTGTTCAGAATCACCCTGTGTATATATACAGGGTGGGCCATTTTAATCTATGCACCCAAATTTCTTTGTACCTAAGACAGATACGGAAAAATGATTCAGACAAAAGTTGTTTGGTTTCGAGGGGGCCATAAGATGGTATCATTGGTTTGACCTTGAAGAGTTATTTGAAGGTCACATGAAGGTCACCTTCAATTTCTTAAATGGAACCTACTATTTGTCATTGTATATTCTTGTAGCTTATCCCGAGAGCTTTCCAAAACACTATAATTAAGTACTTTTTTGTTAAGTACTTTTTGAGTTATGAGGCTTGAAATAATTTCTTAATTTTACATAAACCGTAAAATATCTTGTAAAATATTCCTTTTTTTGATTATCTTACCTTAATACTTTTACGTACAAAATAATGAGAGGAATCAACTGGTGTAAAAAAAACACATAGTTGTTTTGAAGAAAAAATATGTAATTTGCAATTAACAATTCCATATTTTTTCTTAAAAACAACTATGTGTTTTCTTTACACCAATTGATTCCTCTCATTATTTTGTACATAAAAGTATTAAGATAAGATAATCGAAAAATGAATATTTTACAAGATATTTTTTTTACGGTTTATGTAAAATTAAGAAATTATTTCAAGCCTCATAACTCAAAAAGTACTTAACAAAAAAGTACTTAATTATAGTGTTTTGGAAAGCTCTCGAGATAAGCTACAAGAATATGCAATGACAAATAGTAGGTTCCATTTAAGAAATTGAAGGTGACCTTCATGTGACCTTCAAATAACTCTTCAAGGTCAAACGAATGATACCATCTTATGGCATCCTCGAAACCAAACAACTTTTGTCTGAATCATTTTTCCGTATCTGTCTTAGGTACAAAGAAATTTGGGTGCATAGATTAAAATGGCCCACCCTGTATATATATACACACACACACAGGGTGTCTGATTCGTAAGGGACCAAACGAAAAGTGATGATAGATTGGGTCAAACTAAGAAGAAAAGTCCTCTACCATTTTGCAAAATTCGCAATAATTATTAAGTAATAAGCAAAAATGTCACATGAAGGTTACCTTTAATTTTTTAAATGAATCCCCCTATTTTTTATTATGTATTCTTATAGCTTATCTCGAGAGCTTTCCAAAACACTATAATAAAGTATTTCTTCATTGAGTACTTTTCAAAATATTCATTTTTCGATTATCTTACCTTAATATTTTTATATACAAAACAATGAGAGGAATCAATTGGTGTAAAGAAAAAACATAGTTGTTTAAAAAAAAAAATGTAATTTGCAATTAACAATTACATATTTTTTCTTAAAAACAACTATGTTTTTTCTTTACACCAATTGATTCCTCTCATTGTTTTGTATATAAAAGTATTAAGGTAAGATAATCGAAAAATGAATATTTTACTAGATATTTTATGGTTTATGTAAAATTAAGAAATTATTTCAAGCCTCATAACTCGAAAAGTACTCAATGAAGAAATACTTTATTATAGTGTTTTGGAAAGCTCTCGAGATAAGCTATAAGAATACATAATAAAAAATAGGGGGTTCATTTAAAAAATTAACCTTCATGTGACATTTTTGCTTATTACTTAATTATTGCGAATTTTGCAAAATGGTAGAGGACTTTTCTTCTTAGCTTGACTCAATCTATCTTCATTTTTCGTTTGGTCCCTCACGAATCGGACACCCTGTATATATATATATATATATATATGTGTGTGTGTGTGTATGTATGTATGTATTAGACAGCTATACCACAACTTATTCATATAAACATTGAAAATATTAAAAAACAATCATAAATTTAGCACATTATTTAGCGCAATAATAAATTATCTTATTTTGTTTTTAGGAGAGTGGGGCGCCTGTTTTGACGGATGATGTTAGCTTACAAGTATTCATGGAACATTTGAAGAAATTAGCTGTATCATCTACAGCATAAGTCAATATATATATTATAAATATTACATATATACATATATATATATATATATATATATATATATATATATATATATATATATACACATATACATATATACATATATACATATATACATATACACACACACACACACACACACACACACACACACACACACACACACACACACACACATATATATATATATATGTGTGTGTGTGTAGTAAATATTCATTTATATTATGTCGACAATTTATATACTTAGAAAAAGGAATATAAGTTAGTAAAAATTGTGCAAAATAAAATAAGCAATTGAAAAACGAATGTAAATTATAGATATAATTTTTTTGAAATTATAAGTTAAACTAACCTAACCTAACCTAACCTAAGCTGTGTTCCAAAATTCACTGCCAGCGCTGTAATCGTTACGTTATGAAGCATACTATCAACAGCGTTCCATTTTGTGAGAGCGTATTGCAAGTACGAATACGATATTCAAAACGGAACACTACTTCAGTGCTGGCAGTACTAGTAATCGAGTAACCTATTTAACCTAGAAATATGGAGAGGCGACAAAAATTTTTGACATTTAAATTTAATACTCGAAGAATCTGATGAAGAATTAAGCGATGAATCTGATTCGGAGGAAGTTAAAAATTTAAAGTTTTATAAAATTATAGAATATTATTGCCTTTTATATTATCCCTTTTCATTTCTACAGCTCTAACAATTATTATTTGCATCTCTTATATTATAATATTAAAATAAAAAATAAGAAAATTACTACACATTACTTTCACACATTCGCTTCCAATAAATTGTATACATATAATTTTTATTTCTAGTAAGCTTTATTAAAAGAGTTATCACAGCTTACATCAAAATCACAATATTGTTTTATATACTATATAAAATAAAATAAACTCTTGTATTTATGTAATAACTTAAAAAAAAGAGGTTGTGTTCCAAAATTCAGCGTTACAAACTGCATTCCAAAATTCATGGCAGCACGCTACGGCAGTGCTGTGAGAGAACAATGACGTCATTAATTCTGTTGTTCCTGCTGCAGCTCCTGCGGCTAGAAAGGTGAAGCAGTTACAATCTCTAAGATGGCGGAGACCATGGAATTATTAATAAGATTGTTAATAAGACTGTTATTTATTATATAGTATAAAATTATATAAGTACACAAGAGTTTTAAGTTATTATATAAATACAAGAGTTCATTTTATTTAATTTAAGAGTTTATTTTATTTTATATAGTATATAAAACAATATTGTCGATGTAAGCTGTGATAACTCTTTTAATAAAGCTTACTAGAAATAAAAATTATATGTATAATTTATTGAAAGCGAATGTGTAAAAGTAGTGTGTAACAATTTTATCTTATATTTTTTATTTTAATATTATAGTATTATAAGTAATGGAAATAATAATTGTTAGAGCTGTAGAAATGAGAAGGGATAATATAAAAGGCAATAATATTCTATAATTTTATAAAACTTTTAACTTTTAACTTCTTCCGAATCAAATTCATTGTTTAATTCTTCATCAGATTCTTCGAGTTTATTAAATTTAAATATATCAAATTGTCGCCTCTCTATATTTCTAGGTTAAATAGGTTACTCGATTATTAGTACTATCAGCACTGAAATAGCGTCACAGTATATACAGCAGCGCAACTCTGGCAATTTCAGCGTAAGTAAAAATGAACTGCACATGCGCGGACTTGGTAGGTAACCAATCACGGCAGTGACCTTCTGTCTTGCTTGCTTTCTCTTTGTCTCCCTAGCCTATTATACACACACTATACAGGGCGAGACATCTGACATCGAACATACACTATACTGGATGACTCATTTGAAATATACAATTTCAGATCAGTCACCCAGTATAGTGTATGTTCCAATGTCAGACGTCTCGCCCTGTATAGTGTGTGTATAATAGGTTAGAAAGAGAGAGAAAGAGAGAGCAAGTGAGACAAATGGTTACTGCCGTGATTGGTTATCTACCAAGTCCGCGCATGTACCACAGACTTCTATATAATATACTAGACTGCGAGCTCCTTATATACTAAGGCCCAGTTCCACAACTCGAGTTAACCCAAGTTTAATACGTTAAACTGGGTCCTGATTGGTCCATTCGCCACTTAAACTCGGGTTAACTGGATTGTGGAACTGGGCCTAAGTTCGTAATGGCCACGTTCGGAACGGCCACGTTCGAAATGGCCACGGATAAATTTGACCACGTTCGTAATGGCCACGTTCGAAGCGGCCACGTTCGTAATGGCCACGTTCGAAACGGCCACGTTCGTAATGGCCACTCGTTCGTAATGGCCACGTTCGAAACGGCCACGTTCGGAACGGCCACGTTCGAAACGGCCACGTTCGGAATGGCCACGGAATGGCCACGAAATGTTGGAAGCACTATCCCCTCACACACACACGGGCGGGCCTTCGGTCCCCCCTCCCGCACCCACCCCGTCCCCCTCGCTTCGCGTGAAAAGTTGCAAAGTGAACCCGTGCGCTATCGGGTTGGTGCGCTATCGGGATTGTGCGCGATTTACTTTGTGTGCTATCGGGACGTGTGCTATCGGGTTGGTGCGCTATCGGGAATTGTGTCAATTTTTCGTGTGCTATCGGGTTGGTGCGCTATCGCACCGTGCGCTAACGGGACCCTCCCGGCCGTTTCGAACGTGGCCGTTACGAACGTGGTCAAATCGAACTTTATTCAATATATCCCGTGGCCATTCCGAACGTGGCCGTTTCGAATGTGGCCGTTCCGAACGTGGCCGTTTCGAACGTGGCCGTTTCGAACGTGGCCGTTTCGAACGTGGCCGTTTCGAACGTGGCCGTTTCGAACGTGGCCATTACGAACGAGTAGCCATTACGAACGTGGCCGTTTCGAACGTGGCCATTACGAACGAGTGGCCATTACGAACGAGTGGCCATTACGAACGCGGCCGTTTCGAACGTGGCCATTTCGAACGTGGTCAAATTTATCCGTGGCCATTTCGAACGTGGCCGTTCCGAACGTGGCCGTTCCGAACGTGCCCGTTTCGAACGTGGCCATTACGAACGAGTGGCCATTACGAACGTGGCCGTTTCGAACGTGGCCATTTCGAACGTGGCCATTTCGAACGTGGCCGTTTAGAACGTGGCCATTACGAACGAGTGGCCATTACGAACGTGGCCGTTTCGAACGTGGCCGTTTCGAACGTGGCCATTTCGAACGTGGTCAAATTTATCCGTGGCCATTTCGAACGTGGCCATTTCGGACGCTCCCGAATTTAATACATAAATTTCGTGGACATGTATTTGACGCAAGTTAACGGTCTAGTATATAGTATAGATGTCTGTGGTGCGTTCCGAATTACGCATGAAGCGCGTAGACTGTTTAGAAAATCGTTCCGATTTAACCAATGCGCGCATTGGTAGCGCTTTAGTAGCGCTGAGAATTCTCTAAATTGTACTAACCGTACTAAATTCTTAGCACTCCTTCCAGCGCATTGACTGCCTCTACTCTCGACTTGAGGCAGTGATGCGTTGATGCGTTTATGCGATCTATGCGTTTTATGCGTAATTCGGAACGCAATAACAGATAACAGATTCTTTGTGACGATGGAAAAACAACAATTATATGAATTTCCAGTTTTAATTGAAGAAACTAATGAAATAATAACTGTTTTTAAATAAAAATGATATGGAGAAAGCAAGCCAAGCTAATATTAATATATTATTTTACCTTGATTTATTATTTTATTTTATTTATATTTATTATATATTTATATTTATTATTATTAATGTTTATTTATGTTTATATTTATTATTATTCATTTATATTTATTATTATTTACTTATAAGTGTTTATTTATTTTTTTATTTTATTTGTATTTATTATTTTATTCTATTTTCGTTTCCGAGAACGTTTCTGAGAAAAGTGTTTCGAACCAAAGTTGTAGGATTTCAAGAAAAAATATGGAATTGTTAATTGCAAATTACATATTTTTTCTTAAAAACAACTTCATGTTTTCTTTACACCAATTGATTTCTCTCATCATTTTGTACATAAAAGTATTAAGGTAACATAATCGAAAAATGAATACTTTACTAGATATTTTATGGTTTATATAAAATTAAGAAATTATTTCAAGCCTCATAACTCGAAAAGTACTGAATGAAGAAATACTTTATTAGAGTGTTTTGGAAAGCTCTCGAGATAAGCTACAAGAATAAGTAATAAAAAATAGGGGTTCCCACTTAAAAAACGGAAGTTGACTTTCAAATGACCTTGAAAATGACCTTCAATGTCGAATCCAAGGTCACTATTAGATAGCCCCCTTTGTTCCCTACAACTTTTATGCGAGTCGTTTTCCTTCAAACATTGATCCTGAAAAGTTATGAGGGTGGAACTTTTAAAATGGGACACCCTGTATATATTTGACGCATGCGCAAAAGTGCTAAAACAGACTAACTGTGCGAGAGAGAAGGTATCGTCTGCATCGTTATGTTTTCGCTCACTCCTACTGAGTTAGCAATATAGGAGTACTATATATATGTACATCTGACAGACAGGAGCTCGCGGTCTAGTATATTATATAAAAGTCTGTAGTTAAACCAGATCATTCAAAAACGCCATTACTTTTCGTCCTTTTTTAATTTTTAGAATTAAGGCCCTTACACAATGGTAGACAACAAGCAATAAGAACAGAAATGATGTCTATTCTCCGCTCTTATTGGCGAATATTTTCTATTCCGCGTTTTTATTGGTGAATAGTTTTTATTCCCTATTCTTATTGCCTATTGCCTACCCAAACAGCACAAGATATCCTCAGGATGATCCTGAATATATCCTAAATATCCTCGGAATATACGCGGGATTTATTCAGGATATGGTATAAAGCCAAACAGCTCAGGATATTTTTTGGATCTCTTAAGGAAGTCCTGCAAAACTGTAAGGGATATTTTAAGGATATCCTTTTGTGTTCCTCATTGCATCCCAAATTAGTTCAGAAAATATGTGATTGATACTACATATATATATGTTATTTGAAGGATTAATTTAGATTATATCCAGTATATGTTTCAAGGATTATTTAAGAAGAAATTTAAAAAATTATATATGCGTTGCATATATCCACACAATACGAATGGCTATTTGCCGACTGAATGGCTATTAGTCGCCATTTTTTAGTCAACTTGAAGTCGTCTTTTTAAGTCGACGTTTATTATTGTGGCCTGTTTTTTTGTGTGAGTGTATATTCACCAAGTAGCTACCAAAGATATCCAATGGATAATAGAAATATTCATATACTTCCACGAGTTTTACGCCTCGCCGCTAGGTGGCGAAAAGGAAAACGCTTAACCCGTAAGTGGAATTCATCTAAGACAGTAATATAAGGCCGCGACACAAGTCCCACGAATCACAGCTTATTGGTCAAAGAGCGCTATTATAGTCGCATCTCCTCTAGCTTTTGCAAGGAGCTTCAGAGCTCCATGTAATTAACCGCAGACAGTTAATTTTTTTTAATTCCATCATATATGTATCTATATACAGAACATTAAATCGATCAATTTTTGAGAAATGACATTAAAATAAAAATTTAGTAGTTAATGGACATTAAATTGACTGAAAATTGATTGAAAATTGACTTATAATCGCCATAAAGTTGACTTCTAAATCGACTTATTAATTGGCTGATAATCGACTATAGTCGAGTCATTTGTCGACTGTTAGTCGACTTTAAGTTGACATTCAATCTGACTTTGAAATCGACTTTAGACTTTTTCTGCCGACTGACAATCAATTAACAGTCGACTTGGTGCTGTTTGGGTACAAACATATATTTGACATATAAACTGCCAAATCAAGCAACGCGATATAAAATATGGGAAAAAATATGCTGGATATAACCTAAATTAAAATCCTGAAAATAGCATATAAAGCACCTCAACGATATATTCTGGACCAATTTAGGATGTATTGTAGACGTTTCAAGAGTTATAAAATTTCCTATGGACATCCTGCAAATATCCTTAGGACTTTGAAATAGAATCTCCTGAGGATATATCTAGGCTTTATGTGAGGCGCTCATTTACTATTCCTCAGGACATCCTCAGAATGTACGAGGATTACAAACAGATATCCTCAGGATATCTCCTATATCCATGCAGGACGTCCTTAAGGTACAATTTCATGCAGACGCTCGACGCTCATTTTTAGCGTCAAATCTGGTCACGTGATAGATTTTTAAATTCCCGCGTCGAGAGATAAAAGCTAAACTGTGTTTAGCTTTGACGCTCGACGCTCATTTCAATCAATCCAGTGGTTAGGCTCGTGGACCTAACATGGTTAGGCTATATTTCGCGTCCCTCTGAATTATTAAATATATTACACTGCACTCAAAATATCACTTGAAAATAATTTTTTATTACAGAATATTATATTGTTTGTTTCATATACTATCAAAGATGCGCTAAGTGATAAACAAGTCGATAATACGGATACAGACTCCGCAAACGCTCAAACAAGCATGGACGCTGGCTGTTTGACGCTATTGCCTCCTCCACAGATAGAGCGTCAAATGTAGTCACGTGACCAGATTTGACGCTAAAAATGAGCGTCGAGCATCTGCATGAAATTGTACCTTTAGGAGATCCAAAAGACGTCCGTGTGCTGTCTGGGTAGCATTGTGCAAGAGCCTGTAAAATAAAGATGGAAGCACATAAAATTGCATAGGTGCATAACCGTAAGCATAAGGAAATTGATTGGTCCACAAATATATGCATAAGAAAATGAACCAATCAATTTTCTTATGCTTATGGTTATGCGCTCCTGTAATTTTATGTGCTTCCACCTTAAGGGTGCCGTCACATGCGGCATAACTTGCGTAAAATGTAACTTGCGTATTCTAATTTTTAATTAAAGTTACGTCATTTTGAAAGTCTTTTACATGGGGCGTATTGTGCGGAATGCGTAACAAATACAACCAATTGTAGATTAGATTTTCCGTTGTACACTCTAATGGAAATGTTAAGAAGATTTGCGATTGGTCTTCGTAACCTACGCGTCTCGAAAAGTACGCATCATGAGGAACCGATGCTCTGTATACAAGTATGTGTGAAGCGGAATGTATGCAATATTTCTAAAGTTAAAAAGATTGAAGTATATAATTACTTCAATCTTTTTAACTTTAAAACGGTACATGTGTTCTTGAGGCCACGTTAAGGACAATCGGTGATACCAGTAGGCTCACTATTCAAAAAATGGTAATTATTTAGCTTAGGGGAGCCACCTCGGATAACCTTGACATATGTTGTCAAGGTCACTGTCCTGAGTAACATTCAAAAGGTTTTAGCCGGCGCTCGTTGTTTATTTAAAAGTTATTAACAAAAGAATTTCACAATTTTAATGCTTTTTGTTTCCGAAAATATTGATTTGAGAAAAAAAATTTTAAGCAAAAAATAAAACCGCTGAAAAACTCTATAAAAAAGGTTATATCCTTTTTTTTCATAAACCTACTATTTTAGCTGTTATTCTCTCTCTCTCTCTCTCTATACATATATATATATATATATATATATATAGAGAGAGAGAGAGAGAGAGAATCGCAAATTCATCATTTCTCATTTATATTAAAATTTATTTGATATACGTAAGCATCTTGCTGTACAATACTGGTGCTACTGACATTTTGTGCACATAGCACGGAATCCCAGTGAGAAATGATAAGTCGAATAAACGTCTAAGACATCTAATAAATGTCTATTAGACATCTATTAGACGTCTTAGACGTTTATTAGACGTCTATCCGACTTGTCATTTCTCACTGGGATAGAACTAGAAATTGTACACATTATATGTTACCCTCTGAGAACATTCGTGCACCTTGGCTTCGTAGTTTAAATGCACGTTTTTAAGGTCCACAGAGGGCATAATCGCTTTCAGGGATTACCTAAAAGCGGGCAGTGACACCTCTCATTCTTCTCTTTGGTAGTACATACGTTTCGGATAAACGAACAATTAAAAAAAGGGCCGCTTCGACCAAACTCCGATTAAGGGCCTGAGCAGAATAGCTGCCTTATAATTTTAAGACTATGTTTTATGCCTTAAGTCTTTGTCTTAGGTAACGCACAATACTGTGTGTTATGTCTCGAATCTTATGTATACGCGAACGTTTATTTCTTACAAACGTTCGCGTATACATAAGACTCGGGACATAACACACAGTATTGTGCGTTACCTAAGACAAAGACCTAAGGCATAAAACATAGTCTTAAAATCTTAAGGCAGCCATTCTGCTCAGGCCCTAACTCATAGGCCGGTATTCATAGTCCGTTCTTATATTTAAGATCGTCTTAAGAACCCATTCAACCAATCAAATAGCTGCAATGCGGTCATTGATTGGTTGAATGGGTTCTTAAGACGATCTTAAATATAAGAACGGACTATGAATACCGGCCATAGAGGTCTAAATATCAGAGAGGCGCCAACTCGTGCCTCCTTCTGATTGGTGGTGAGCTATCCGTTCTTAAGATGGCGGCTACGGTGACAAAGTGGGAGTAAACCTAGGGAATACTAAGGTAAACTAACCTGCGATTTACATGGACTAATACTGAAACACTGTCACTACCACTATAACATCACGTGCGTGTAGGATCTAAGATGGCGGCGCGGCGGCATGGTGGGGGTAGTTTGGCGTCTCTCTGATATTTAGACCTCTACTAACATTCGTATTAAGTTAGCCGGAAATTTTTCAGCCAACCAAAAATCTCCTTATGGAATCGTTTGTATTTCGTATGAAGATGTTTGAAGTGTGATTAAAAACGTTTGTGAGTAATTAGAATAATTATAAAAAATTAATCATTTTTACAGTATGTAGTTAGCCAACATAACTAAATATTAAAAATTCTCCTTATGAATCGTTTGTATTTCGTATGAAGAGTTTTGAAGTATAATTAAAAAGGTTTGTGAGTCATTCGTTTAATTTTAATTAAATTTTTTTATATTGTGAAGTTAGCCGGAAGCTATATAAAATGGACGCCGTCCTGTGATTGGTCGATTTACTTATGGTAAATACTAAAATTTTCTCATGTGTACTGACTTTAAGTGTAAGCAAAACGAGCAAATTTATCTCTTTTGTAACTTTTAATCCATGACTAATTTATTATTAATTCCGCATAATCGCATAATATATCATGGATCGTGGATAAGCGTAGATAATTGAAATATGTTTTTCTACCAATAAATAAGTAAATCTTTTATAATTGTTTTATAATGTAGTCATCATTCAGAAAATGATCACAATTTGTGATTATGTATTTAATTGTTATTTTATATTCGCTTTCAAATAATAAACTATATAATAATAAAATTTATATAAAAAGATGGTAATATATGTAATCCAATTAATTATAATTGACAAAATAATTTCTTGTGAAAAAATAAAAGTAAAATATATAGAAGAATTTTTTTTATAGCTTGTATAAAAAATCAGTTTTATGCTAAGTATATTATAATTTTCTGGACTGTAGTAATATTTAATATATAATTTTTGCTATATAAATATATATTTCTTCTTAATTGACAATAATTAACAAAGTAATCAATAATAATTAACAAAAAAAAATGATAACATAAAAGAATATGCTAAAAATGTGCGCTTATATATATTTGAAAATACAAAAGAAGACTTACTTCCGATAAGGCATGGGCAACTTTCAAGTTTTCGGATGCAAAAATAATAAAATCTACAGAGATATCTATTTTTGCTCTTACAACATCAGCAATGGATTCATATTGATATATGCCATCTCCTCTCTCTCGCATTTTGATGTAAGCCTTCCGATATTCTGTGACATAACTCAGCCGATCTTACTATCTGTAGAAATAGATTTTATATCAGAAATATATATTTATATAGCAAAAATTATATATTAAATATTACTACAGTCCAGAAAATTATAATATACTTAGCATAAAACTGATTTTTTATACAAGCTATAAAAAAAATTCTTCTATATTTTTTACTTTTATTTTTTCAAAAGAAATTATTTTGTCAATTATAATTAATTGGATTACATATATTACCATCTTTTTATATAAATTTTATTATTATATAGTTTATTATTTGAAAGCGAATATAAAATAACAATTAAATACATAATCACAAATTGTGATCATTTTCTGAATGATGACTACATTATAAAACAATTATAAAAGATTTACTTATTTATTGGTAGAAAAACATATTTCAATTATCTACGCTTATCCACGATCCATGATATATTATGCGATTATGCGGAATTAATAATAAATTAGTCATGGATTAAAAGTTACAAAAGAGATAAATTTGCTCGTTTTGCTTACACTTAAAGTCAGTACACATGAGAAAATTTTAGTATTTACCATAAGCAAATCGACCAATCACAGGACGGCGTCCATTTTATATAGCTTCCGGCTAACTTCACAATATAAAAAAATTTAATTAAAATTAAACGAATGACTCACAAACCTTTTTAATTATTCTTCAAAACTCTTCATACGAAATACAAACGATTCATAAGGAGAATTTTTAATATTTAGTTATGTTGGCTAACTACATACTGTAAAAATGATTAATTTTTTATAATTATTCTAATTACTCACAAACGTTTTTAATCACACTTCAAACATCTTCATACGAAATACAAACGATTCCATAAGGAGATTTTTGGTTGGCTGAAAAATTTCCGGCTAACTTAATACGAATTCTACTAACTCAATCGTTGATTAAAGGGTTGCCAACATGACAAAATAATTCAGTGTGACCAATTGTATTTCTAACAATATACAGACAGAAGCCTATGTTTGTTTTCCAGCAAGGTGACACAGTGCGACACAGTGCGACACACTCAAACACTGTGCATGAGTGTTTGTTGGAACACAAAACTCGACCATTGCGGACTACATTAATATTTTCGCTAGAATTTTTCACTAGGATAATTTTAAAGTGTGAAAGCAATAAAATAAGGTAATGATAAAAACAAAAACTAATGCTGATATAAAAGGTTATTAGTATTAAAGTATTACAATAACAATTTACACCACAGACATCTATACTATATACTAGACTGCTAACTTGCGTCAAATACATGTCCACGAAATTTATGTACTAAATTCTCACGCATGCGTAACGTTGGTGGACAGCAGTCACGTTTGTGATTGGTTGATGTTATGTACAATGTACATAAGTATGTAATTTGTGTATAAACTTACAGTTGAATATAAGTTATTTTTAAATAATATATAATGTTCTTCGTTTTTAATTAAAATTTATCACAGCCTTTAAAGATAAAATATATCAAAATATATTTAAAAGGTATATGATATAATTAAAATCAGGATTAAAAATATATATAGAAGATTAAAAATATATAAAGATTAAAAATATACAGGGTGACCCATTTTAACTTAGGCAGCCAAATAACTCGAAAAATAAGCAAGATAGAGAAAAATGTTTTAGACAAAAGTTGTATGGTTTCGAGGGGGCCATAAGATGGTATCATTGGTTTGACCTTGAAGAGTCATTTGAAGGTCACGTGAAGGTCACTTCAATTTTTTTAAATGGAACATCCTATATATTTTTGTACATTCTTGTAGCTCATCTCTAGAGCTTTCCAAAACACTATAATTAAGTACATTTTCGTTAAGTACTTTTTGAGTTATGAGGCTTGAAATAATTTCTTAATTTTACATAAACCGTAAAATATCTTGTAAAATATTCATTTTTCGATTACCTTACCTTAATAGTTTTATGTACAAAATAATGAGAGGAATCAATTGGTGTAAAGAAAACACATAGTTGTTTCGAAGAAAAAATATGTAATTTGCAATTAACAATTCCATATTTTTTCTTAAAAACAACTATGTGTTTTCTTTGCACCAATTGATTCCTCTCATTATTTTGTACATAAAAGTATTAAGGTAAGATAATCGAAAAATGAATATTTTACAAGATATTTTACGGTTTATGTAAAATTACGAAATTATTTCAAGCATCATAACTCAAAAAGTACTTAACGGAAAGGTACTTAATTATAGTGTTTTGGAAAGCTCTCGAAATAAGCTACAAGAATGTACAAAAATATATAGGTTCCATTTAAAAAAATTGAAGTGACCTTCACGTGACCTTCAAATGACTCTTCAAGGTCAAACCAATGATACCATCTTATGGCCCCCTCGAAACCATACAACTTTTGTCTAAAAGATTTTTCTCTATCTTGCTTATTTTTCGAGTTATTTGGCTGCCTAAGTTAAAATGGGTCACCCTGTATGTATATAACATTTATATATATATTTATATTTATTTTATTACAAAATTAAAAGTTTATAATGTAAAAAGTACAAGTTTTAAGGTGAAAACTTAAATATTAGCTGACTACAAGTGTCCACCATATTAGTTTTCCACCAATATTACGCATGCGCGACCGCCATATTACATGGTTTTCGGGGACACATTTTATGTACAAAATCAATGGGAGTTAGCGATCTAGTTATAGTATAGATATCTGTGATTTACACACGGATAGTTTTAAAAAATATTATTCAATGACTAGGGAACACACTCTTATTGAAGACGTTTTTAATTTACTTAGCGGCCATTGGAGTCGTTGCGATAGGTTTTCCCAACATGGTGGACACCGTTTTGGCATTTTTTTTTCTCGAAATGCAATTTTCTCGTACGAGTTTCTCGCCGAACTAAATTTTCTCGCAAACGTGACGTGAACCTTGTTGACGTATATCGTGGTCACGGTCAGCGTGGTATTTCGAAAATGTGAGGTTACATTTACCTGGGAAATCCGATCACAGCGACAAGCAATGGGAACTAAATTCTACTTCAATAAGCGACCTACCTCCACTACGCGAATTCGAAGGGAGTTTCCAGACCTGTATATAAGACCGTGGAACACACTCAAACTCTACACCGATGCTGTGTCGAGTTGTGTCTCGCTGTGTCGTTGTTGGAAAGCACTGTGTCTGACACTGTGCCACACAGTGTCGCCTGTGTTCCTTGCTGGAAAACACCCAATATAATTGTAGAAATACAGTATGGATGCTTTCGAAAATAGATTTGGTTACTGCCAGTAAAACCACTACAGTTGGCAGCAATGAAATTACTGGTGCTTTTTTTTTTTTTTTTTTTTTGACGCAGGGGAAATCTCCAAGGAGATACCCAATGCTCGCGGGGACGAAACATTGGGTTATGTGGGTTTTAGGGGCGCTTAAGACACGCCCCCGACCCACTAAAACCCCTGCGGTGACCTGGCCCGGGCCTGTCTGGGGCCCTCCGGGAACGAGCACCTGCAATACTTCCGGAGGGCCCCTGCCTAGCCTTGCCCGAGGGCCGCCATCTTTTTATTGGACGGCGGCCCTTGTCCCTCTCCCTTGTATATTTGGGAGAGGGGGCCTTCCCTTTGTTGCGGCACAGGAGGGTCACACTCCCATGCCGCTCCTCCGGGGGAGCAAATTTCTTCTCCCCGGGGAAGGACGAGGGCTTGGGTCTCCCGCTCAAGCCCCCGTCCTGTTTCGCCTTCCCCCCCTCTTTGTTGTAGGAGGGGAGGCGAGAACTACCTATATGTATAGGTGGGGTGATCTGTTTCAGTGATCACCCCACCCCCGTACCGGTGGTGTTATTAGGGGGCGGAAAGACTGTAGTGTTTTCCCCCCAGGTTTATCATCCCCCGTCCTGTCGGACAGGGGAGAGATCACTGCCTCCAATGAGGCGGCGACGGGGGGGGGGTCTCCGGCGTGTTCGCCTTCTTCCTGTTCTTCTACCTCTTCCCCCGTCGCTTTCCGTATCCTCTTCTTCGCTGCTGATTGCGGCAGCAGCCCTTTCTCTCTCGCGCTCCGCGGCTTCCTTCTGTGTCATCGTTCTGACACAGAAGGTTGCCACAGCCCTCCATGCTTCTTCGTTCCCGACCATTTCTTTAACAACGGCCGGGAGCGATAAATCCTCCCCTATAATTTCGGAAAGGACACGGCGCTCCTCTACCCATGCTGGGCAAATCTCGAGTGTATGTTGCGCCGTGTCCCTTTCCGCCTCACAGTGGTGGCATTGTGTCGTGCCTTCCTTCCCAATCTTATGCAGGTACTCGCCGAAACAGCCGTGTCCGGCGAGTACCTGCGTCAGGTGGTATGACATACTGCCGTGGGGCCTCTCTGTCCATTCGTCTAGGACAGGCCCCACGGCCCCGACGACTCTGCTCCCTGAATCTGTTGGGGGAATGGAGGTTAAGTACTCCCCCCACTCCTACATCATCTGTTGTCGGGAAATTACTGGTGCTGCGTTTCGTTTCTTCCACCAGTAAAAGCCAGTAAAATAGATGAAGTGCTTCCAAAATGTAGGAACATATTTTATTTGAAAATATTTTCTCTGGTGAAAATTAAACGCTTCTCGAAGTGTCAAAGAAGCGTAAACGAACAGAATAAACGCTTCTTAGAAGCTTCATTGACTTCCCATTAACTCTTCGCGATTTTAAATCTTCGTGCATATTTCTCGAACGCTCCATAAAGTGTATACGAAGCATTCCGTTACGTTTCCCTTACGCTTTAATATTTCATGTTTTCCTTTACGTTTCCCAAATGCTCTATAAAATGTGAACGAAGCACTCCGATACGCTTCCCACACACTTCAATGATTGACATTTAGAAACTCTTCATTTACACTTCCTAAATGCTCCATAAAATGTGAACGAAGCACTCCAATACGCTTCCCGCACACTTCAATGATTGACATTTTAGGAACTCTTCATTTACACTTCCTAAAAGCTCCATAAAATGTGAACAAAGCACTCCAATACGCTTCCTATAAACTTCAATGATTGATTGACTTAGAAACTCTTCATCCACATTTCTTCAACGCTTAAACACTGCATAAAACATGTATGAAATACTTTCCATACACTTTAACAATTTAAAGAAATATTTTTAAGGACGTCAAAGTTTCGCGCGAGCACGCAAGGATCTGTTAGTTCGTTCGTTTACCGCTACGCGACGTGCGATGCGCTATCTTTCTCGTATTTAAGTTTAGTTATGAGAATTATATAATGTTTACAAAGAGTAACAAATAAGATTAAAGATATACTTCAATTTAATTTCTGATCTCGATGCAGGAGCTTCAGATATTAAATTGATTTTATAAGTCGGACAAGTAAATGTCTGGCGAGTAAACGAAAATAATCCGTTTATTACCTATTTAAAATGTAAAGTGCAATATTAACGGTACAGTATAAATATAGTAGAGTATAAACATTCCATTCGTATTCGCCAATAAGTTTGATAACATTTTATTTACGTTCTTTAAAAATTATATTAGATATTTCATTCATGTTTGTCGGAGAGTTCGATAACGTTTCGTTTACGTTCCTTAAGGAGTTTGATGACGCTCCGTTTACATTTGAAGGATATTTCGTTCACGCTTGTCGGAGAGTTTTATGACGCTTTGTTAACGCTTTTCTAACACTTAATAGCCGCTTTCTTTACGTTCCGATGTTTCAATTTACGCCTTTTAATAGCTTCGTTTACGTTTTCGTCATTTTTCCGTTACATTAGATTTACTCTCCAATTCATGCTTTGTTAACGCTCGGTTTACATTTTATTTTCGCCAGGGTTTGAATTTTCAACTAGTGCCTCTTCTAGTGACAGCGATGATAATGAAGAATTAGATATTATAATAAATAATAATAGAAATGAAAGAAGAGTACCAAAAATTAGGAACTATTTAGAGCATGTTGTCACATTGTATACAGATATTGAATTTAAATCACATTTCAGGTTAATATATACACACTATTTATTCATAAGAAATATTGTATAATAATACAATACTTCTAATGTATATATAGATAAAAATATATAATATATAGTAATAATATATTATAATATATTATTATTATTATTATTTATATAATATACAGGGTGTCCGATTTGTGAGGGACCAAACGAAAAGTGATGATAGATTGGGTCAAACTAAGAAGAAAAGTCCTCTACCATTTTGCAAAATTCGCAATAATTATTAAGTAATAAGCAAAAATGTCTCAGCGCATGAGAAGCGGTAAATCGCTTGTAGTGTGTGATTATTAAGTGATCAAATGAAAAGTGGTGATAGATTGAGTCAAACTGAAAAGAAAAGTTCTCTACCATATTGCAAAATTCGCAATAATTATTAAGTCATAGGCAAAAATGTCTCAGCCCACGAAAAGCGATCTGTCTACCGCTTCTTATACTCTGACACATTTTTGCCTATAACTTAATAATTATTGCGAATTTTGCAATATGGTACAGGACTTTTCTTTTCAGTTTGACTCAATCTATCACCACTTTTCGTTTGATCACTTAATAATCACACACTACAAGCGGTTTACCGCTTCTAATGTGCCGGGATATTTTTGCTTATTACTTAATAATTATTGCGAATTTTGCAAAATGGTAGAGGACTTTTCTTCTTAGTTTGACCCAATCTATCATCACTTTTCGTTTAGTCCCTCACAAATCGGACACCCTGTATATAATATTATATATTATATAATTATTATATAATAATAATATATTATAATATGTTATTATTATTATATATTATGATATATATATATATATATATATATATATATATATATATATATATAGGATGTAACTTAAAAAGTACCCATTAAGTACATAGGCCGGAATGTGCGCCCAGGTAAAAGTCGATATTGATTGACACGATTTTATTCCATAATTACTGCATAATTAATATCTCCAAATTTTACGTGGTTATTTGCAAAATGGTATAGGGCCGATATTACATTTGTCGTACGACAAATTTTTTAAGCACATTGGCTGCGGGATAATAATTTTTTGAATCTTTAGAAACTTTCTATCCCGCAGCCAATCAATGTGCTTAAAAAATTTGTCGTACCACAAATGTAATATTAGCTTAAGACTTTTTAGTTCAATTTAGCGAGATCTTATAGTTTTTCTTTGGCACACAATAGGACGGACACCCTGTATATATATATATATATATATATATATATATATATATATATATATATATACAGGGTGAGCCATTTTAATTAACGCACGCAATTATTTCGGAAACAAAGCATTTTAGAGAAAAATGTTTCAGACAAAAGTTTTATGGTTTCGATGGGGCCATAAGATGGTATCATTGGTTTGACCTTGAAGAGTTATTTGAAGGTCACATGAAGGTCACCTTCAATTTCTTAAATGGAACCTACTATTTGTCATTGCATATTCTTGTAGCTTATCTCGAGAGCTTTCCAAAACACTATAATTAAGTACCTTTTCGTTAAGTACTTTTTGAGTTATGAGGCTTGAAATAATTTCTTAATTTTACATAAACCGTAAAATATCTTGTAAAATATTCATTTTTCGATTATCTTATCTTCATACTTTTATGTACAAAATAATGAGAGGAATCAATTGGTGTAAAGAAAACACATAGTTGTTTTTAAGAAAAAAATATGGAATTGTTAATTGCAAATTATATATTTTTTCTTCAAAACAACTATGTGTTTTCTTTACACCAGTTGATTCCTCTCATTATTTTGTACGTAAAAGTATTAAGGTAATATAATCGAAAAATGAATATTTTACAAGATATTTTACGGTTTATGTAAAATTAAGAAATTATTTCAAGCCTCATAACTCAAAAAGTACTTAACGAAAAGGTACTTAATTATAGTGTTTTGGAAAGCTCTCGAGATAAGCTATAAGAATATGCAATGACAAATAGTAGGTTCCATTTAAGAAATTGAGGGTGACCTTCATGTGACCTTCAAATAACTCTTCAAGGTCAAACCAATGATAACATCTTATGGCCCCCTCGAAACCATAAAACTTTTGTCTGAAACATTTTTCTCTAAAATGCTTTGTTTCCGAAATAATTGCGTGCGTTAATTAAAATGGCTCACCCTGTATATATATATATATATATATATATATATATATATAATATATTTATATTATATATAAATGTTCATATTTCTGTACAATTTTTATAATAATACATATTTTTTACTACAGAATGGAAAGAAATACTTTTAATTTTCTACTATACTTAATTGGACCAAAATTGGATAATATTCCATTCAAAGGAAGAGAAAAAATTGATATCAAAAAACAAATATTAATTGCTATATATGTCTTAGCAACTCCAGATTCGTATCGTTCCATAAGTGAACGATTTGATGTGTCAAAATCAATAATCTGCAATAACTTTCATTTTAATGTAACATCACAAATGTTAATGGTTATTCATATATTATCATAAACATTAATGGTTATGTAAAATATAGACTATTATAATAAAATTAATATTATGTGAAATATGGATTATTAATAAAATTATACCATTATGAGCACGATCATATACTTCTTTTTCTACTTTTATAATGTATTTAATATTTGTTATCTCATCGAGTAATTTCAAATTCATTAATTCATTTGATTTTCGTTGTATTCATATAAAGGGACAGATTTAACAGACTTTTCCATTTCTTTGATTTTTTAATTTCTTTATTTGTAATTTTTTTCGTTTTGTCTTATAAGCTTTTGGATTTGGAGATCACTCCAATGGCTTTACTGGTGGGAGAAACAAAACGCAGCACCAGTAATTTCACTGCTACCAACTGTATTGGTTTTACTGGCAGTAACCAAATCTATTTTCGAAAACAACCTATATCGTCAGAAATACAATTGGTCACACTGAATTATTTCATGTTGGCAATTTAATCAACGATTGAGTTAAGGTGAAAGCACATAAAATTGCAGGAGCACATAACCATAAGCATAAGAAAATTGATTGGTTCATTTTCTTATGCATATATTTGTGGACCAATCAATTTCTTTATGCTTATGGTTATGCGCCTATGCAATTTTATGTGCTTTTGGCCATCACACATGAAATTCCATAAGCACGTAAGACGTAAACGTAAGGAAATCGACCAATCACGGTCAAGTATTAGCCCCTCCAAGGGGTCAAAACTCGACCGTGATTGGTCGATTTCCTTACGCTTATGTCTTACGTGCTTATGGAATTTCATGTGCGAAAGCCTTTTCACCTTTAATCGGAGTTTGGTCGAAGCGGCCCTAGGCCCAGTTCCACTTATTCTAACCGAAGTTTAGCTCATTAAAGGAGGATTTACATTGCGTCCCAAACCCATTATATCCAATCAGACGTCATACATCGGACATTGAACGCAATGTAAATCCTTCTTTAACGAGTTAAACTTCGGTTAAAGTAAATTGTGGAACTGGGCTCTTATATAAAAAAGGTCGTTTTCCAGCAAGGAGACACAAATAGACACAGTGTCAGACACTAGAGAGTTGTGTAAAGCTGCTTGTTGGAACATTATTTAATTCTCAGCCGATAATTCGCACTTTAATAATAGTGATTTTTCTTGTAAAATTTTATTCTTACATCTCTTACAAATAACCTAACCTAACCTATCAGTTTCTAAAAATTATATAGAAATTAAAAATTGTGTATTAACGGCATAGTAAGTGTAATTTATACAAATACATTTTGCTTAGGCCCAGTTCCACAATTTACTTTAACCGAAGTTTAATTCGTTAAAGAAGGATTTACATTGCGTTCAATGTCCGATGTATGACGTCTGATTGGATACAATGGGTTTGGGACGCAATGTAAATCCTCCTTTAACAAGCTAAACTTCGGTTAGAATAAGTTGTGGAACTGGGCCTTAGGGCCGTTTCGACCAAACTTAATCGTTGATTAAAGGGTTGCCAACATGACAAAATAATTCAGTGTGGCCAATTGTATTTCTAACAATATACAGAGAGAAGCCAATATAATTGTAGAAATACAGTATATCGTCAGAAATACAATTGGTCATACTGAATTATTTTGTCATGTTGGCAACCCTTTAATCAACGATTACGTTTGGTCGAAGCGGCCCTTAATATTAATTTTATAAGAAATTTCCCTATGTTCGTCAAATAATTGGCAGCCATGAATTGAACACAAATCTCACCTTTTTAGCTGTATATACTTGTGTTGAGTTATGTCGTTGTAGGAAAGCATTGTGTCGAACACTGTGTGACATTGGCTGAGTTCAGCAGAAAAAACTGCTTTGCAACTGTTGTAAAATTCGTGAGCCTGATTGGTGTATGCTCTTAATTTTGACTGAATCTAAGAGCATACACTAATCAGATTCACGAATTTTACAACAGTTGCAAAACAACTTTTCCTGTTGAACGCAGCCATCGAGTACGTTTCAAGGATCCTCTATGGCAATCGGCATTGCATCCATCGAGCAAGATACCAACATCGCTCTGGAGTCGCATATCACTGTGTTAAAAAGCAGCATTAGGTGTGAGGTCTGGATAGCTCAGTGGTCTAGAGCAGTTGCCCGGAAAGCGAAAGACTCGGGTTCGATTCCCGATCCAGCCACTTGCGCCTCACATATTTTTCTAGTCTGCGAATATTGTTTTCTAGCAATTATTCGTTAGGCTGAAAAATGTGTGAATGCTCTCTCCACAGGATATGCGTCAATGCCGTTGCCACGGATGGATTCTGTCGCTCGTTGATCAAATGGGCGTAAAGACACGTCCAACCTCCTCCCACATACATCCCTATCTTTCTCTGGAGGCCTGCAACGTTAATCAGGTTTAGTAACAACCGCTGTTGCAACTACTGGTGTTAAATGCCGTGTAAACCGTGCTTTACGCCGATGTTATTACACCAGTTGTAGTAACGCTACTCCTGCTGAGGAAAAGGAATAGACTTACAAATCCGGCTTTAAGAAGACGTGTAAACGCTACGAGAGTTATAACAATCGTATTGCCAACCTGAATAATCAAGTATCAACGAGTGACGAGTACTAGTATACAAAAACTGCCAATAAGTTAAAGTAAAGAGGAATAGTGATAAAATAAATCCTTGCGTGTAAACATCACTTTTAGGGAGTTATAACTACGATTGTTACTAAACCAGATTAACGTTGCCGTGTAAACGTACTCAATGACGTATATAACTAGACCAAGCTTTCATATAGTTTATAGGTGAGGGGAGTGAAGCCGGATATTGACAGTTTAAAACAGAGAGATAACGTTGAATGGTCTCTATGCTTTCTCTTTTCTATAGACCAGTGCTGTCACTTACAACTTTCGACCGGATTTCTTAGCTCACGCCTACCGCTCTCCTCTTACCGCGCGCGCGTTAGCAACCGCGCCGCCGAACGCTCGTAACTAAGGAGCACGGCGGTAACCTCAGGCACGTGCGCGTCACAAATGTAATGTGGCAATCTATCTAAGTTCTCTTTACTGTTTATTAATAATAAAAATAATTATTCTATTATTAATTACGTATATATTCTGTAACAATTTAAAATATTTGTGTTTTGAAACGTAATTACAATAAAGAGAACTTAGATAGATAGATTGCCACATTACATTTGTGACGCGCACGTTCCTGAGCGCTCCTTTCTAACGAACAGCGCGAGCGATAAGAGGGGAACAGTAGGCGTAAGCTAAGAAATCTGGCCGAAAGTTGCAAGTAAGTGACAGCACTGCTATAGACTGTCAAAAGCAATATGGCGTGATATGACACAAACGCAAACTGGACATGCGAAACAGTATATGAGTAAAATTGGTAAAAATACACGTAAAAATATATACATATATTTGAAAAAAATATTACAAATATTGCATTAAAAAAAGGACAAAATGGCTGTTTGCTGTATTTGTGGCATCGATTATGCACCAAAATCAATTTTATTACTAAATAAATATAACAATATTTGTATTATGATCATGTGTATACTGCATAAAATAGTATTAATATCAATAATGTATCAAGATAAATGAAAATTTCGATTCCATTTTTATTTCTGTACCACCTTATATATAGCTCTTGACAGCTTTGGGACGGCCACGCTCCAGCTTTGCTTCTTGTATGATAGAAAAGGAAAGCATAGATGCCGTTCAACGTTCTCACTCTGTCTTAAACTGCCAATTTCCGGCTTCACTCCTCTCTGAGAATGCTTGGTCTAGTTATATACGTCCAACGACATATACAGGGTGTTCAAAAAGTCCCGGACCGGTTGAATATTTCATAAACTATGCACTTTAGAAAGAAATGTTTCAGACAAAAGTTGTATGGCTTGAAGGGCGCCATAAGATGGCGTCATTGGTTTGACCTTGAAAAGTCGTTTGAAGGTCACCTTCAATTTCTTAAATGGAACCCCCTATTTTTTGTTACTTATTTTTGTAGCTTATCTCGAGAGCTTTCCAAAACACTATAATAAAGTATTTCTTCATTGAGTACTTTTCGAGTTATGTTTCGAAGAAAAAATATGTAATTTGCAATTAAGAATTACATATTTTTTCTTAAAAATAACTATGTATTTTCTTTACACCAATTGATTCCTCTCATTATTTTGTACATAAAAGTATTAAGGTAAGATAATCGAAAAATGAATATTTTACTAGATATTTTATGGTTTATGTAAAATTAAGAAATTATTTCAAGCCTCATAACTCGAAAAGTACTCAATGAAGAAATACTTTATTATAGTGTTTTGGAAAGCTCTCGAGATAAGCTACAAGAATAAGTAACAAAAAATATGGGGTTCCATTTAAGAAATTGAAGGTGACCACGTGACCTTCAAACGACATTTCAAGGTCAAACCAATGACGCCATCTTATGGCCCCCTTCAAGCCATACAACAATTGTCTGAAACATTTCTTTCTAAAGTGCATAGTTTATGAAATATTCAACCGGTCCGGGACTTTTTGAACACCCTGTATACATAAGTAGTAAGACTAGGCGGGATCTAACCCAGGGATCTCAGGGGGGTGAGGGGCGAGGGGAACTGGCGGGGGGGGGGTGACGTCACGTGCGGGGGAATGACGTCACGTGCGGGGGGGTGACGTCACGCGCGGCGGGTGACGTCACGCGCGGGGGGGGTGACGTCACGCGCGGGGAAGGGGGGATCCGCGGTGCGAGCGATGGATGAGGGGTCCGCGTGGGAAGGGTGGGGGGGATCCGCGGCGTGACCGATGAACGAGGGGGTCCGCGAGGAGAAGGGGGATCCGCGGAAAGAAGACGGTGGTGTGAGAAGGATAGCGCTACGTGTGGGAAAAGGATAGTGCGAAGTGTGTGAAGAGGACAGTGCCACAAGGATGCCATCAACGTACGACAAGGATGACGTTAATGTGGGACAAGGACGACGCATTGTAAGATGACGCATAGGTGGGAGAAGGACGACGCAAAGGTAAATGAGTGAGTGAGTGATAGCGACGAGCATATGAAAGAGAGAGAACGATAATATCGCGAGACAACGTGTACGAAAGAGAACGATATTGCAAGAGCAACGCGTGTGAGAGAGAACGATAGCGCGAAGAGAACGCATACGAAAGAGAACTATAATATCGCGAGACTTAGAATGATAATAGCGCGAAATTAACGCATGCGAGAGAGAACGATATCGCGAGACTTACAACTAACGTGCGAGAGAGAGATAGCGCAAGGGAACGCAAGGAGAGGCGCGTAAATAATCACATTCTTTTCACAATTAAAATATAAAATTTATTTAAATGTGTGTGTAAATACATGTGTGTGTGTGTGTGTGTCTAATAATAGTAATATAATATTAATATAATAAAAATATAATAATAATATAAAATATAAAAAAAAAATATATATATACATGGGGAGGGGGTGATGCGCCAGGCTAAGAGGGAGGCCGCTCCTGGAACAGAAAAAAGATGCTGCGTTAATAGAAATATATTACGATAAGATTTATAAAAAGAAAAAAACACACATCTGTCAATCCATTCCTGTTCCTCCACTCCTCTTTCCTCCTCCTCCTGCTCCTGCTCCTGCTCCTCTTCCTGAATCCACTCTTTCTCTTCTATTTCATCGTAAGGCTCTTCCCCGAAGAGCCGCCGCAGGTCGAAAATGTCTTCAACCTGGTGATGGCGACTCTCCGGGGTGTCGCCCCACGTATAGGAGAAGTCCTCCCTCTCAGCCCGGCGCACCGCCCGCACCCACTGACGGTGCTCTATATTCATGAAACCGGGAATTTCCACCTGGTCCTGGAACTACATAAAAAAATATTCATTTAAAAAATACAAAATTTTTCACAAAATAATCACAAAATATTCACAAAAACGATACTTACATTCCACGTAAAAGTCATGTTTAACACCACGATGCACAATGTATCCATTAATTTCGTCTTCCAATCTTTATAAACTTGAAGATCCATTTTAGTTCTTTTTTTTTCACACTACTCGCGCACACGATTCAGAACTTTGTGAAGAGGCAACGAGGTCTCGGCACGAGATTTTATAGTAGAAATGTGGCATTATCATCATATCAAAAACGCGTCGTAAGACAAAAGTGCGGTCCCATGCAACTCAGCGTGGTATATAATACAATATTAATATTATCATACCACGACTTTGTGAGGAGACAATCGTCTCGGTACGAAACTTTAGAATAGGGACGTATCATTATCGCTTTACCAAAAACGCGTCGTAAGACAAAAGTATGCATGTTCCCATGCAAATTAGCATGATATAATATAACATTATAATATAATGCGTCAACCCTGATCGAACGGTTATTGAACGGTCATCGAACGCCCATCGAACGGAAACGAACGACCGTCGAACGGCTATCGAACGGTAATTGAACGGTCATCGAACGGAAATGAACGCCCGTTGAACGGTCATCGAATGGAAATGAACGACCGTCGAACGGAAACGAACGCTCGTCGAACGGAAATGAACGCCCGTCGAACGGCAATTGAACGGTCATCGAACGGAAATGAACGACCGTCAAACGGAAACGAACGATCATTGAACGGCTATCGAACGGCTATTGAACAGAAATGAATGGCTATCGAACGCAAAACTATATTTTCAATTAAATTATTCTTCAATATGTCTGCAACCTTATTATGCTGTATGGGTATCTTCGTTTGCTTACCAAGTGTTGAAAAAATAAATCTTTCATCAGCCGGCCATGTATAATTTTCCTCATATTCGAAGTATCTCAATATCAAGCGAAACTTGTATAAAGTTCCCGATTGTAAATCTTCCACATGATATATTACTTCTTTGTTATAATTCATTTTAATATAATTCGTTGTGTGCCACTTTTCTGCTGCAATATCTCTGTACTCTAGTGTAGAAAAGATCGTCAGATTAATGTTTGAGATCCATGAAATGTCCATGCTATTAATGTCGACCCTGCTCAAAGTAATATTAATTGGTTCTGAATATATATCGATCTTGCTTAAACTCTCGTTGTAGAAATCGCTGAAATTAATTGGATACACACGCACGTATATCAAGTAATCTTGTACTGGTAGCGACAAGTTAATCTTTGTGAAAAATCTGCCGTCTGCCACACGTTTCGGCACATTGATAAATTGTTTGCTCTTTTGTTGCGTGCCGTTCACTAATGTAACTGACTTCCAATGCACTTCGCAAGTGACGGCCACGCAGTTCACTTTCTTGGGTGGCATCCAATAAACTACTGCTATAGTAGGCGTCAAAGCTAGAACACTAATGTTTTCAGGTGCATTAAGCTTGCCCGATTTAGTTTTTATCGGTATCACATTCGAATGCAATGGATTTATTGATAATTGATCAAAGTAAAAATTGCTTAAAGTAAACTTCAACTTGTACTATGTAAATGGTGTTAAGTTCTGAATTTCGTAATATCGCTCGTACGTCTGCACATTGAATTTCTCAGACTTGTTGACATTGTTGTCTAAGCAGGACAAAAAAAAAGGCTTACGGTAATAGTATATACAGGGTGATTCAAAATAACCTAATTGTCCTTAAAATGACACATTCTTGAGTCAATTCTAAGACGATTTTTCCTTTGGCAAAATTTCGT
Source organism: Camponotus vicinus (assembly GCF_025532165.1). Lineage (NCBI taxonomy): Eukaryota > Metazoa > Arthropoda > Insecta > Hymenoptera > Formicidae > Camponotus > Camponotus vicinus. Next base: position 5,188,765 of record NW_028141948.1, read on the forward strand.
CCGACGCTTAGTTTTTGAATTATTAAAAGAAGTAATTAACTTATGACGGGTCGGATACAAGAGGCAGGCAAGGGTGGCGCGATTCACCGTCAGACGCGGGTGCTTATGCGCGGCGCCTGCTGCGATCACCTGATCGCTACAGACATACACATGCGAATACATACATTCCCATTCTCTCTCTCTCTCTGCCTCTCTCTCTCCCTCCCTCACTCTCTCTCTCTCTCTCTCTCATTTGCTTACTCACTTTAAGTCATTATTATTCTTACTTAAATTATTATTTACTTTTTATTATTATACATTTTCGCTTTAATTATTATTATTATTTTAAATTGTACTGGTTTTTTTTTTTTTTTACGAGAGAGGGGAAAATGCATTTTATGCATACTCACCGGACGGTCCGGTGAGTTATGTGGGACTCGAGTACCAAGTCGAATTACCAACTCGGTACTCCCTACCCACTAAAAACCCCTCTCTTTCGCGAATTTTCTCTAATACTGTTTATTTGACATCCCGAAATCTGTTTTCACACAACACTAAAGAATAGTTATTATTACCTTGTTCGATGTATTGCTGTAATTCCTTGAGAAATGAATTTTCCGATAGATCGTACTTTCACTCAAATTGAACGTAGATATCAAGTTCTAAAGGACAGAGATCCACACTAAATAATTAATCGAAAGTTCTTTTTTCTTTTATAAACTGTATTCTTTTATAAACTTCAACATAATCACATTCATTCACTCACTCGATAAGACGAGAAATTTACCAATGACTCTATCACTAATCACTATCAATCACTGTCGAATAATCACTGTTGGCAATTAGAAACCACTCGATTAAAGAAAGACACGCGCACATACGTTATTACACGACGTGACGACGCGACAACGCGACGATATTTACTCGGCGACAGCAAGCAGTTTTTGGTTATGGTAGGTTACGGTAGGTTAAGGTACTAACAGCGCTGTCGAACGTGAACATGTGTTTGATTGAAGACGCGACAATTTAGCGTATAATATTATTATCATATGATATTTATACATCGCATATTTGTTTTAAAATTAATTAGAATAAATAAATGTTTAATACTTTCACTATTAATGTTAAATATTATTTATTATTAATACTAAATATTATTATTAAATATTCTTAAATATTATTATTAATATTAAATATTTATTTATTATTACTAAATAGTATTATTAATACATAAACTTAAATTTAAAGGCAATAAGAGCTAAACGCGGATGGTAGTGCGTAAGTTCAACGAGAAATAAGTTTTCGTTGAAACTTATTTGTGTGCACAGGGCACAAATTTTCTTGGTACGATACCAAGCAAATTTAAATAATTCTCAATTCGAGAATTTATTTAATTATTATCCCTCTTTCCCCCCTGTAATGTTGTAGGCGAGAAAAAAATCGGGCCGAAAGTCGCTGAATCGGGAATCGAACCCGAGTCTTTCGCTTGCCGGGCGACTGCTCTTACCACTGAGCTATTCAGACCCTTCAACTCGATACTTCTCGGTCGCCCACAATTATATATTAAATTGAAGAATAACGCCATCTTCCGCCGGCGTGAAATTTAAATAACTATAAGAAATTAGGCTCTGTGTATTAAAACATTTAAATTTAAGTAAATTTAAGTTTATGTTTTAATACACAGAGCCTAATTTCTTATAGTTATTTAAATTTCACGCCGGCGGAAGATGGCGTTTTTCTTCAATTTAATATATAATTGTGGGCGACCGAGAAGTATCGAGTTGAAGGGTCTGAATAGCTCAGTGGTAAGAGCAGTCGCCCGGCAAGCGAAAGACTCGGGTTCGATTCCCGATTCAGCGATTTTCGGCCCGATTTTTTTCTCGCCTACAACATTACAGGGGGGAAAGAGGGATAATAATTAAATAAATTCTCGAATTGAGAATTATTTAAATTTGCTTGGTATCGTACCAAGAAAATTTGTGCCCTGTGCACACAAATAAGTTTCAACGAAAACTTATTTCTCGTTGAACTTACGCACTACCATCCGCGTTTAGCTCTTATTGCCTTTAAATTTAAGTTTATGTTTTAATACACAGAGCCTAATTTCTTATAGTTATTTAAGTATTATTAATATTAAATATTTATTTATTATTATTAAATATTATTATTAATATTAAATATATTTATTTATTATTATTAAGTATTTATTAAACTATTATCTGATTGAAAATCGATAATCATATGAAAATAATATGAAAAAATATCATTAAATTCTGGCGTTTCAATCTCTCTTGGTTTTTTCTTATGGTTTTAAAATCAAGCGCCGATGTACGGCTGCTCCTGATACAATCACGTTAGATTTTTCAAATGTACGTGACAAGTCGCGAAAAAAAAAATAACCGCCAAGGTTAAAACGCGCATCACCCCTAGACAAAGATTTAGCTGAATGCGCTAAAATCGAGCGCCGATGTACGGCTGCTCCTGATGCAACCACGTTAGATTTTTCAAATGTACGTGACAAAACATCGCTCTAACCCCAACGTCGTACAAGTATTTGGACATTGGAATAAGCGTTGGAGGTGTATCGTACGTGGAACTAATTCTCGGCGATAATCGAGGCAATCAAATAGTGTTGCTTTTTTCAACGTGAAATTTGTTGATGCAGAAGCAAGCAGACGTTGAAAAATTTCTACAATCGACTGCTCTCCCATTAAGGATTGGAGATTTATCGATCGAAATGTATCAATCGAAAATTGTGAAACTCACATTATGTGAAAATTCTTTGTACATGAAACCACAAACATTATTACATTTATTTAATTTTGAAAATTGTATCGATCATATGCACAATTGGTTATGCGAGAATACGTATCTCGTGAATGAAAAATTTAAACAATTTGAATCTGTATTACAACGTAACAATATTACTACTGTATGCGATGCTGTCGCAAAAACGATACGCGAGAGTGATGTCTTTAACAGCGAATCATTAATCGATTGCGAATTACTAACATGCGCTGTAAATGATATTCTTTACGATGCGTGCAATAAATAATTATTTTTATTCCATCTGTGATTTTAATTCTTTCCTTCCATACGAATAAGAATATTTGACAATTTTTCTCAACACGTTCCGCTAAAGATGTAGAGAAATGCTGAGGTAGATGAGACGTGATGCTCTAGTTAGAATGAGACAAAAGATATTAAAAGATATGTAATGAAGAGGAGCCTGTGACATTAGAATATTATTTCTTTCGTTGTTCTTTGCGTTTCATTAGTCTTGTGTTTCGTTGGTCACATATAATGGCTGAAGACGTTATTATCATCGATGATGATACGGATGATGATGATTATTGGATGGAGAGAGAGAGAGGAGAGAGAAATGGAGGAGGAATCATCCGATGGGAAACCTGATTTCCGTTTTCGGATTAGTCAAGATGAAGAATTACTTCAAATAGAGCGGGAACAACTTTCAAAGAAGAATCTGGAAACTTCAATCGTTCAGTTTATAAGACATCAAGAGCTCGGCTTGGAAAAACCTCGCACAGTATGTTATATTTTATGAAGGATATTTCAATGTCCGAGAAAAGTGATCATCATATACTAAATTTCAAATCTGACCGGAGTCATTCTGATAGTACTGTGAGAAATAAGCGAGAAGTCGATGAAGTTACACTCGAAAATATTTCTATCATCCCAGAAACAATCGGTAAGTTGCAAAAAAAAATGCATAAAACATTAATAAAAATATCTATGACGAAAAAGTGTAAATATAATTTAAATTCAAGAGAGAGTGAAAATCAAATCTAAAAATATCTTCCAGTAGTGAGAAGAATATAAATTCTATTCCATCCAAAAAAGAAATAGAAAAGCATAATATAAACATAACATTGTACATAAAAATTTTCATGATTTAAGATAAAGTCAATTTTATTAATTTGCTACTTTGTTTTGAAGCAATCGCAAATATTGTACTTCTGATTTCTTAAGCTATAGGAATTTATCGAAAAATACTTGTCATCTTATTAAAAGTTATTTATTCGTTTTTGCCATGGATTAACGATTACTTTTCTAAATCTTAAATGACGCAAAAAATTCTTATATTATTTTTTTAAAGATCAATACTGTGCTGATTTCCATATTTTGTAGTTCACATTTATTTTTTCTCTTTCCTTTATTTTTACATTAAATTGTTCTTTCTGATTTACTGAGATAATCCACTTAATCTTATATATAATTATGTTAATATGTACGATCTTGAAATCTCTAGAAAGCAGTTTGAACAAGCCAACATCTCTCAGAGCATTTGTACAATTCGACAGTCAATTCATAGAAAAAGTAAACGACATTTTTGTGACATTGAGGTAAAGAATCTAAATTCTCAGTTTGTATTTTTTCATTTTTCTCTCTTTTCCTAAATTCAACGACATAAATATATCAAAATGTTAATTCTGTTATAATTTTACTAAATATAAAGAGACTGAAATGTTATTCTTTTAGATGGAACCAACCTAATTTTACCGATGAAATAATACAAGAGTACACGTTGCAGTGTTTTATTATCGAGGACTTAAAAGAGATTCAAATCGGCGAGAAAAATATCACAACTACAGGAATCGAACTACAGGAATCGAAGTGCTAACATCTAACACGACATATTATTTTCGAGTACGTGCGTATACTAAAATTGTTGCTGGTCCTTACACGGATTTAATCAATGTGTCGACTACACATGAAAATCCAGTACCTAAATTATTACTCGCAACGACTGCAGGCATGCAAATATGGGACGTGGATTTAAACATTACTAATTTCTTATCGTCAATGTACGTATACTGATAAAAAAGAAATAGTTATAATTATCATAAATTATTTTTAACACTAACTATAAAGTTAAAGTTATTATTATGCACAAGTTTATTATTATCAACATTATAGCAGTAATAACTATAAAATTAAAAATCTCAACTATAATTTTTTTACTATACAATTATAGTTGACTCCTTTTTACAGATCAGTAGTAAATTTCGCTTATTCGATACAAGACATAGAATTTATTGGAGTACCCCGGAAAGAGATCTAATGACACTGAAGATTAATGAAAATAATATCACAAAAATAGCTACATTTGATTATATTCTAGGTGCTCTCTGCATTGACTGGGCAGCAAGAAATCTATATTGAACCTATGAAGAGTCAGACTACAATTATTACATTGTAAAGTTCGACTTAACAATGTGGGAAAATGGCATAATTAAATTTGATAAGATTTTAAAACCTAAACAAGGCTATATAAATGTATTACCGTCTATAGGGTACGTTTACTACCGTTCGCGTGAAAAAATAATTTTCCATTAAAGATTTAAGCAAATTTGTAATTTTTCCATAATTTTACGAGGTTTTATCATTAAGATCAAAAGTAAAAAAAATAATAATTTATTATATAATTACAAGAATTTCGAATTTTCACTACATACAAGTTTTTGTTTTTGTTAAAATAATGTTTTATAATGAGTAAAATAATTATATATTTAAAATAATTATAAATTTTTTAGAATTTTCTATTTCGATTTTAACACATCGAATGATGGATATAATGATTTGGTGCAATATGATCTCGATGGAAAAAATAAGCAAATTGTTCACACAAAATTATACTCTTGCCTATCTCGTCAGACAAGGAAACATCTTGATTTTATGTATAGTATTGTTATGAATAATGAGGAGCCGTTAGTTTACTGGATAAGTTCTGATCTCATAACTGTGACAGATCTTAATGTTTCTATGTGCAATATGATTTTACACAAGAAAAACATAAGTGATAACATCGATTTCCAATATATGACGATTGACAAAACAAACATGTACCTTTTAGTATTTAAAGAGAGTCAAAATACTCAACATATCTACGTTTTGAAAAAGAAATATGTAAATCTCAGCGTAATTGTAAACGAATATGTTGAAAAGATAACAACAAAGACAGATGTAAAAATCTTTAGTTACATTCACGCTTTGGATAAATCTTTGCAACCATATCCTTCAATGAGATGTCTAACACCTGACGAAAATGTTTATAATTTTGAGAATGTGACTGCAACGACAAATAGCATCATTGTAAATCTTCCGGAGCCGGTTGTAAAGAGATGCAAAAATATAATTTACCAATATATATACATATATATATATATACATATACAGGGTGAGCCATTTTAATTAACGCACGCAATTATTTCGGAAACAAAGCATTTTAGAGAAAAATGTTTCAGACAAAAGTTTTATGGTTTCGAGGGGGCCATAAGATGGTATCATTGGTTTGACCTTGAAGAGTTATTTGAAGGTCACATGAAGGTCACCTTCAATTTCTTAAATGGAACCTACTATTTGTCATTGCATATTCTTGTAGCTTATCTCGAGAGCTTTCCAAAACACTATAATTAAGTACCTTTTCGTTAAGTACTTTTTGAGTTATGAGGCTTGAAATAATTTCTTAATTTTACATAAACCGTAAAATATCTTGTAAAATATTCATTTTTCGATTATCTTATCTTCATACTTTTATGTACAAAATAATGAGAGGAATCAATTGGTGTAAAGAAAACACATAGTTGTTTTTAAGAAAAAAATATGGAATTGTTAATTGCAAATTATATATTTTTTCTTCAAAACAACTATGTGTTTTCTTTACACCAGTTGATTCCTCTCATTATTTTGTACGTAAAAGTATTAAGGTAAGATAATCGAAAAATGAATATTTTACAAGATATTTTACGGTTTATGTAAAATTAAGAAATTATTTCAAGCCTCATAACTCAAAAAGTACTTAACGAAAAGGTACTTAATTATAGTGTTTTGGAAAGCTCTCGAGATAAGCTATAAGAATATGCAATGACAAATAGTAGGTTCCATTTAAGAAATTGAGGGTGACCTTCATGTGACCTTCAAATAACTCTTCAAGGTCAAACCAATGATAACATCTTATGGCCCCCTCGAAACCATAAAACTTTTGTCTGAAACATTTTTCTCTAAAATGCTTTGTTTCCGAAATAATTGCGTGCGTTAATTAAAATGGCTCACCCTGTATATATATATATATATATATATACATATATATACATATATATATATATATATATACTATTACCGTAAGCCTTTTTTTTTGTCCTGCTTAGACAACAATCTCTCTATATATATATATTAATTTTTTTAATAGAAGCTTGTCAGAATGACATTCAAAAAATTCTACGATTATTGATTACAATCCAACAATTATTGTTGGATATAAACCCAAATTTTTCACAAGAAAATGCAATAAATATGAATTTACCAATTCGAACTCCTGAAGCACTAAAGCAATTTAATGAATTGATAACACAAGATTCCGCATCTTTACTGCAATATGTAAGTATACTTTTTATCAATTAAATATAAAAAACAATGTATAATAATTAAACACAAATATGTATATAATAATTAAATTAAATCTTTACAGAAAAAATTGATTAAAACTATAGGAGGAAAAAACTCGGAACAACATGTAAGGAATGCGTTAAAACTTACTCTAACTGATGAGTTAGCTTACAAACTCTCATGGACAGACCAAAAAAATACTATTGAAACAAGATCCATGAAATTTGTTGACGTCATTATAGGTATTTTATTTTTTCATACTTATGTCAGAATTACACACACAAAGAGAGAGAGAGAATGATACACTAAGGATCATTTCACAATAGGTTGCAAATATTCCCGTTTCCAGTTGATAATTGCGGATTGACTAATCAAAACAAAGCAACTTGTCGCTTCATGAATCCGCAACTATATCAACTAGCAACGGAAGTATTTGCAATCTATTTTGTGGACTGACCCTAATGGCGACTCTGACACCTAACTTTTCAAGCCTGCACTAAGATTACTATGGTGATCTTCAGAAAAATAAATTTGCGTTTTTAACAGAAACGCGCAATGTAAAACCATCAGTGTATAGCATTGGCGTACAATTTATCTATTATTATAGCAATGCAATCACCAACTGATAATCGTGTAATTATATACATTAAATGTTCCTGGTAGATTCTATAATCCTTATATTCATATTAGTCAATTATCATTTATTCTGTTAATGTTTTACACTGAGATACTATTTATCTCACGATTAGTGAATAGAATATAATATATGGTGCATTTAGTATCACAAAATATATAATAAATTTCACGCCAATGCCCTACATCTGTTCTACAATGACAAATTTTCTGTCAAAAAGTTAAAATATATATATATAATACAGACATGCAATATAATAATATAGTAATACATACATATGTATATAACACAGTGACTGTTATAGATTAAAATATTTTGGAAGAACACAGTATATAACATATTTCTATTGTAAACTCTTCAAAATATTTTAATCTACAATAGTCACTATTTTATGTATATGGAGATTATTATTTTCAATTAAATTGTTTTATTAATTTTTTACTCCATACTTTTAATGTTCAAGAATTAGTTTATTATTTAATTTCTTTAGGAAACATTTGTAGTTTTATATTTTTTAATTAATAATTTTTAAGTAGAATATATTCGGAATATTATTTTAGAAAATAGTAAATACATGTTAAGGAATTTATAATTTTATTAATTTTGTAATTTAAAAAAAAAATTAATTATAAATATTTTTTCAGAAGTAATCATCAGTATTGCTGGAAAAAATACTTCTTCTCATACCATTCAAACTACAATTAAAAACTGGCTACAACATGCTGGAGATCGCATAAATCAAAATATAAAACGACATGAAAAGAAGAAATGAAGTATTTGGAAATAGTATTAATTTTTATTTCGATTTGGTTTTTTATTTACTATTTTCGATAAATTAAAAAGTTAAAATTTTCTGTTTTATTGTCATATAATTTTATTTTTTGTATGCAGCACAGTATAGTAATTTTGTTTTTTATATAATTTTGTTTTTTATATAAAATTTTTTATATAATTTTATATAATTTTGTTTTTGTTTTATATATTTTACGTGTGCAATGTGGCAATTTATTACCTGATATGTATAAGAAAGTATTAATTATAATATATTATAAAGTATATATATTATAATATATAAATTATATATTAAAATAATTATAAAATTATCTATATTATAAAAATAAACTTTTAATATATAACTTTAATTTTAATAAATTTATATATAAATAACAAACAATTTTATTTTTGGATTATTCAAATGTTACAACATATAATTTCTTAAGTTTGTATAGCTCTGTTTGTAAAAATTTTTAATAAAAAAAATTTATATATACATATAAATGTATTATGGAGTATTTTTTATATAATAAACCATACGTAAAAATAATTCTATAAAGAAAGTCTTAATGGTAACATTTTCTTAACATCTATAATAAGTCAGATTGAAGTATTCTTTTAGATGTCCTTTATGTGATGTCTTCTTTTCCTCTAAAATCGACGCATTAGAGGACTTATTGATATCATAATGTTATCATCTAGATAGAGTTGTCGGATGTCTAACTCTTGAATCTGAGTGCTTTAAGAACTCTTTTTGATAACTTATTGCTCATTGGGTAGTTATTAAAATAAGGATGGAGCAATACGAAGAAATTAAAGAGCAATTGTTTTATGTTGGATATAATTGCCGAAAACTATTAAAACATTTATTCCGATAAGTGGCCGACATGTGGCATTGTCGTAGTTTTGTGAAATGATTTATTGATTGTTAATTTGCGATAAAATAATGCAATAATCGTTAAACTAATGATGGAGCAATAGGGAGCAATTAGGGAGCAATCATTTTATACCGGATGTAATGGCCGAAAACCATTAGAAATATGTTTTTCAGTAAAAATGATCAATTATATGTTTTTTGCAAATATTAAAAAAACTATTAATTTTAGGAGGGGAGCAATTGTAGATTCGGACGGAGCAATTAAGGAGCAATCGTTTGAGCTATAGTTTATTAAAAAATATGAACTTCCAGCGCTAACTTATTTCCGGTCGACGAGATACTATTAAAGACCGATGGTCTTATGGGATTTAGCGTGACCAGAAAAAAACGTGGAAAGTGCTGTTGTAGGTAACAAAATCTTTACATTGTCAATAATAAAATAATGATTTAATATATAATTTCATTTTTAAAACAGGTACATAAAAGATTTATACATTTTCGGTAATAAAACAATAGCTGAATGACCTGAAATACTCGTATGATTTAAATAACTCTTGTAATTGTCTTCAATATAATCAAAACGGCCGGTAATATCATCAATCTTCTATTATCTCTGGGCCCACCGGGGCCACTTGGTGGTCACGAAAATTTACCCAGGGCTGTCGGTCTTTAACAGTATCTCGTCGGTGACACGGACGATATCTAACTGCACCTGACCTGCGAGTAGCTGCATAGTTCTGCACACAATTTGAAAATTTTTTAAAATCTTTTTTCCAAAAAATGGCTCTGTGGCGAGCTAGAAATCCTACTGATTACGAATATCATAATTTTAATATGATTATCTGTATTTTAGCCAAAATAATGCTTTTACGAATTGGTAGTTCCCGATTCTCCGTGGGAGGTCTCCACCGTGCCTTTAGCCGACCCTTAGTAGTAGTAGTAGTAGTAAAAAGACGGGTGGGGCTAGATCAGTCCTTGATGTCACCTAGATCTGAAAGATCGTCTGTAACCCCGTGGTTGTCTGAGGTTATAAGCGATCCAACTTGGCCCTTGCAAGAAGGTTATATAGATCGCCCACCCTCACGTTTTGTAATACACTGGGTTCAGCGAACATATGACCCCAGAGTGTGTATCTCCTAAGAGCAAGAGCGGGACAGTAACACAGAATGTAAATGCTGTCCTCTTTTTCTTCGCTGCATAAACGGCAATCTTTCCGCTCGGCCAGGTTGAAATTAAATAAGTGGGCCCTGAGAGCCACATGGCCCGTGAGTAAGCCAATGGAGATATTGAGCTTCTTTCTGCTCATGGTTAGGAGTTCATCCATCCTTTTAGAAAGGGGTTGGTTCAGCAGAAGCTTGGCTTGACGACAGCCCTGAACCTGGCCCCACGAAACCAGATGTTCCCGTTTTAAAGATTCTTTGATGAGTCTTTTACCTATGGTAAAGGGGACGCCGACGACCTGTCTAGCCGGGACTTCGAGGGTGCCTAGCTTTGCCAGGCCGTCCACCACCTCATTGCCATGGATTCCCTGATGACCGGGAACCCAAGCTAAGGTGATCCTATTGGATTCGCTTAGTCTGTTGAGCGCTAGCATGAAGTCCCAAACCACCGAAGACTCAGTGGTGGTCTTGGCTAGAGCGTTAATAACTACCCTACTATCGGAGCAGATGAGTATATTTCTGTTAGTGGCTTTAACTACAGTTAGTGTTTGCACACTCAAGGATTGCTAGAACCTCAGTTTGAAAAGCCATGGCCAGTTCCCTTAGGGAGTAAGATTCCCTATGGTTAGTCCTTGAGCCGTAGACTCCAGCTCTAAATCGTCCTTCTGCCCCCGAGCCACCCATGTACCAGATGTCCCAGTTAGGCCGGCAGATTCGTTCTGGTTTATTCGAATCTTCCCTAGAAGGTATCTGGGTTTTGAAGAACTTAAAGACCTGGGATTTCCTAGATATTCTATCCTGCAGCAGAGAGAATGGGTGTTCATGGAGGAACGATAGTCGGTATGACCAAGATGCTGTCCTCTCCAGTCACCTTGACACTTTAATCTGTAGGCAGAAAGTTTGGCTGTGCTGATAATAAAGCGATCCAAGGGTGGAAGACAGAGTGCAATCTCAAGCGCCTCCGTAGGGGTGGTTCTCATGGCCCCCATCCCGACCTAAGGTAACAACCCTGAAGGCTTTTGAGTAGGTTCCTGGCCCTCACCTTCTCCACCCTGGGCCACCAGACCACCGCAGTATATGTGAGACGGGGCAGTAGAATGGCTTTGTAGATCCAGAGGGCAATTCTGGGTTTAACGCCTCACGTTTTACCTACAGTCCTTCTACATGCCCACATAGAAGTGTAGAATTTTTTGCGTTTAACTTCAAGATGAAGTTTCCAGCTTAATTTGAGGTCAAGATGGACCTCCAAGTATTTTACCGAAGAAGTGTATGGTAGCTCTTTGCCCTAGAGCCTCAGAGGCCCTATGAATTCGGGCTTGTATTATCTGGTGAAAATCATAGCTTCAGTCTTAGACGGATTGACCGTAAGACCTTTGGATTGACATCAGTTTTGAATAATCTTGAATGCTTTATGCATAAGCTCCTTAAGGGTTGAGAGAATGCTACCTCTCACAACTGCAGTCACGTCATCCGCGTAGTCACAGACAAGGAGGCCCGCTTCTTGTAATTTAACCAAGAGTTCGTCCACCACAAGGCACCACAGGAACGGAGAGAGGACGCCGCCCTGCGGGCAGCCTCTGGCCGGAAGATCACTCAAGGTTTTGTCTCCGTAATTAACAGTCAAAGTTCTGTATACTTTGATTGTTAATTTAGTTCTAGCATACTTTGTGTCCAATCGATCAGAGTTTCAGAGATGTCATGCCTGTGCATGGCCTCTTTGATTGCTGTATATGAGGTGGTATCAAATGCCCCCTCGATATTCAGAAATAGTCCTAGAGCATACCCTCCTGTGTTACACTGTTGACACATTAGTGGTGGCCGATTGGGGGAACGCCGCGGCCATGGCCAAGACGGCGGTGGCACGTGTGGTGCGTGAGGTAACTGGTATGGGTTTAAAGATGGTGGCGAAAAAGACCGTGGCGCTATTCTTTTATGGTAGCGCCTTCGGCAAGCCGCCAAGAACCCATATCCGGGTATGTGACGCCCGCGTCCTGATAGGGGACCGACTGAAATACCTAGGTCTCTTATTGGATGGCAAGTGAAAGTTTGGGCCTCACTTTGAGGCCCTTGCCCCCAGGGTGGAGAAGTTTGCGGCTGCGTTAGGCCGGCTTCTTCCAAACTTTAGGGGCCCGGATGGCAGAGTCCGCCGAATATACGTGAGGACATCAACTCTGTCGCCTTATACGGTGCTCCAGTATGGGCGGCGGAGCTGGCGGCCGCGCGACGCGCTAAAGACGCGCTGAGGCGCGTCCAGCGCACAATGGTCGCCAGAGTGACCCGTGCATACTGCAGTCTCCCACGCGGCGGGCTCTATTTTGGCGGGTTGGACCCCCTGGAGTTCCTCGCATTAATGTATCAGGAGGCCTATTACGGTTTTTGAAACGAAGTGAAAATAACAAAAGTGAGGAAATTTACTAGAGTATCTACAATTTCATTTGTCGAAATCTAGTAAATCTGTTCACTTTTGTAATTTTCACCTCGCTTCAAGAACCGTAATAGACACCCAGGAGGTCTACATGCGAGAGAGGGAACTAATGGGGGAACATGATGTAACCAACCTGCCCGGGAAAGTTAAAAAAGCCATCCGGTTCCATGCCCGACGGAAAATGATTAAGAGGTGGAGCAACCATCTCTCTGCCCCAAGAACAGCGGGGCAAAGAACCGTCGGGCCATCCGGCCCTGTCTGACAGAGTGGCTGGACAGGGTCGAGGGCGAGTGGCCTTCACTTGGACACAGTACAATTGGACACGTTACAATTAGACACAAAACTTTGCACACGATTCAATTGGGCACCGTTCAGTTGCGCACCGTTTAAGTTCACACCGTTCATTTGGACACAGAAATATACGCACTGTTTATTTGCACACTGTTCAGTTGCACACCGTTCGTTTGCACACCGTTCAATTGCGCACCGTACCTCTGTTTAGGATTATGAGTTCCTTGTCCAAGATGAAGTTGTGTAGACTCTTCCCTTTCGGGTTAATGTTTGAGCTGCCCCAACCGACGTGGTGGGAGTTAGCGTCACAGCCCAGGAGGAGTTCGAATCTTGCCTCCTCAGCATGGGCAACCAGGTTTTTAACATTGTCCTGGGATGGAGGATTACAGGAATCGTAGGGCATGTAGGCTGACCCTATGAGTAAGTCCATTGTCTTCTCCTCCTCCAGGTTGATGCTCGTCTGGACGATAGTTAAATCTTCGCTGCTAAGCTGAGGCAGAAAAGTGATATTAAGACTTTTGTTGCAACGGATGTCCTTAGTTTGCAGTTCGAGCAGGCTCTGAAAATAGTTCCACAGCCGCCCAAACCTTTGATGGCATTATTCAGGAGCCAAGGCTCCTGGATAATGGCAAGGTGTGTGTGCAGCGCAGTGGTGCTCCTGGCAAGAATAGCCGAGGCACCTTTACTGTGATGCAAGTTAATTTGGATGATGAGTACCGTGGAGACCATCATATTTAGGCAGTCCCCTCTGATGTCCCCTGCACAGATTCAGACTTCCTGTCGCACTCCCTTTCGAGCAGCCTAACGGATGCCCGTCCGAGACTGCAGCAGGGCCTGAAATTACAGGACTTCAGGGCGTCCAGAGATTGATCCCCAATCAGGCAGGCGAAGTAGGTGCTCGTGGCATCCCAACTCACGCTCCCCCTGGTGACGATCCAATCTCCGGTCGCCAGTCCTGTGTTTTGTCTGCCGAGGAGCCTCAAGGCTTCCTCAGCAGACAAGTCGGGCTCCTCCACGTGTACCACCACTCGATGGCGCCTAAGCAGCTTATCGACCGGCACTACACGTAGGGAGTTTCTCCCCACCTTCAGGTCGGAGGCTTTTTAGCCAGTCCTCCGACTGCTCGTCGCACGCAAAAACATAGGCTCCGTCTCTCTCCCAGGAGCCGGAGAATGTGGAGGCTTTCGTGCCCTCGGGTAATTCGAGGATATGCCCTCCGATCATCTTCCTGATCAATCCACATTTCGCGGCTCCTAGCTTCTTGTCAGGGAAGCCCTCCAAAATGAGGGCTAATCTGACAAGCCCTTTGGTCACTTGGGCATATGATCCTTGATCATTGATCTTGGGTCGTTTGCCCTGGCGAGTATCGATGGAACTAGGGGTGTTATTCCCCGGCCGGGCACGTTTAAGCGCCACAGTCGGGGCTCCACCGCTGCTGGGCCCAGGACTAGAATCAGCTTCAGCGGGAGGGATTTGGGCTTTGGTAGCCTCTCTCTCCCTCTGAAGCTGTTTCTTGTAGCGTCTCCTTGCTGCTCCACTGTATCGGACTCGGGTTTTAGGGTGGTCTTCAGGCAAGACAACCCCCGAGTTTCATTCTTCCGATTGTTCGCTCCCTAAGGAAGCCACGCCCTGGAGGACTTTGTCCATGATGGTGTTTTTTGTTGTTGTTTTTGTCTGTGAGTTCGTCAAGTCCATTTTCGTCCCACGAGTACCGCGGATGCGCGACATCACCCAACCAGAGCCGCGAATTGGCTGGAGCTTGGCTAAATACCCCGGAGGTCGCCCGGTATCCGGGGAAACCGTTCGAGACGCAGCACCCCCTGCGCCACGCAGCCGTCGGCACGGTTTCATTAACACCTTGGCTTGGGGGGTCCCTCTTCGTTGGTCGCACCCGGCTCCACCCCTTAACGGGTGGGCCCGGATGCGACCGTAAGCCCCTCCACCACGCCAAGTTGGAAACCCATTCGGGGGGTAGCCGACTCTTGACATATACAATTTCAGATCAGTTACCCAGTATAGTATATGTTCCGATGTCAGATGTCTCGCCTTGTATAATATGTGTATAATAGGTTAGAAAGAGAGAGAGAGAGCAAGTGAAACAAAAGGTCACTGTCGTGATTGGTTACCTACCAAGTCCGCGCATGTGCAGTTCATTTTTACCCACGCTAACATCAGAGGTGCCGACAGAGAGTTGCGCTACTGTATACACTGTGCCCTTACACAATGCAACGGGTGACACCCGATTGACCACGTCGCCAATTGGCCAATTCAAAATAGGATTCTCTGATTGGTCAATCGTTGCTGGTTACCCTAGGCACAGGTCGATATAATTGGCTGTGGTCAATCGCAACGTGGTCAAACGAGGCACTTTCCTAAGCAACAGGCAATAAGAATAAGGAATAAAAACTATTCACCAATAAATACGCGGAATAGAAAATATTCGCCAATAAGAACAGAGAATAGATACTATTTCTGTTCTTATTGCCTGTTCCCTAGCATTGTGCAAGGCCCTGAAGAATCTCGGTATAACAAGTAAAATAAGTCTTAAGGCCCTTTCACAATGCTAGGCAACAAGCAATAGGAACAGAAAATAGTATCTATCCTCTGCTCCTATTGGTGAATATTTTCTATTCCGCGTATTTATTGGTGAATAGTTTTTATTCCTTATTCCTATTGCCTGTTGCCTAGCATTGTGCAAGGGCCTTTAGACCTCCGCTACAATGAGTAAAAGTCGTAAGCGAATTGATCAACCATAGGGCTCCTGCACACAGGACGCAACAATGCGTTAGGCTAATATTACATTTGTCGTATGACAAATTTTTTAAGCACATTGATTGGCTGTGAGATAGAAAGTTTCTAAAGATTCAAAAAATTATTATCCTGCAGCCAATCAATGTGCTTAAAAAATTTGTCGTACGACAAATTAATATTAGCCTTAGACTTATGCGTGGCGGTAGAAACCAATCACGTTCGATTGCTACTTAGCGGTTGAGTCCGCTGAATGCGGCCGATGACGTAAAAAGATTACGATACAAGTTGACACATCATACTGGATGCTTTCTATTTAGCGACACAAGTGTCATTCTATCTTTGTTTGTTGTTATTCACTGAAAAAAGATAGGGTGCTTTCCAATTACAATATTCCTAGACACTTTTGTGCACACAGTGACATAAAGTGCGTTCCAATTGCCATAATTGTTGACACAACATTACACATCCTTACTCAGCTTGAGGGCTACCAGTCGGATGTGTAAGCTTGTGTTTTCTAGTGACAAATAATAGTTACAGCAACTGTAAATACGCACATATGCGCTTTACGGAATTCCAACAAGTAGTAGATTTATTTTTAATATTTACTTAACAAAAAATGTAACATGGATTGCGAAAATATTAATCATTGAAGTAATAAGTAATTCGAATTATCTTGTATAATGAACTTTGCATTGAACTATAGAACTAATTGGAATGAGCGCTCCTTTGTTACGAACCGAGCCCGCTTGTGCGACGAAGGCCATCGCTATTTGGAATCGCTTTCTCTATTACACTAACATGCTATAGTATATTTCCCATCATTTCATGCCATACAGGGTGACAATGAAATAGATAACCTAAGAGTTAAGAGGAACAGATTCATACGTACTATCTGTGCCCATACTTTAATCAATATATATGTTTGAACAATGAATATACAAAAAATATTATTGTAATGAAATGGATCATTTAAGGAAATATAACGACGACAATAAACGACAATAAACGAAATAAAATAATGTTTTAGTTTGCTAAATTTTTGGTGAAAAAATTCTGTACGCAACTTTAATGCGTATGCAGACGTACAGGGTGTTCCATTCTAAATAATACGCTCAAATATCTCCGAAATGTGTTAAATAAAAAAATGTTTCAAACAAAAGTTGTATGGCTTAAAGGGGGCCATCAGATGGTGGCAATGATTTGATTTTGGAGAGTCATTTAAAAGTCACGTGAAGGTCACCTTCAATTTTTTAAACAGAACCCCTATTTTTTATTACTTATTCTTGTAGCATATCTCGAGAGCTTTCCAAAACACTATAATAAAGTATTTCTTTATTGAGTACTTTTCGAGTTATGAGGCTTGAAATAATTTCTTAATTTTACATAAACCATAAAATATCTAGTAAAATATTCATTTTTCGATTATCTTACCTTAATACTTTTATGTACAAAATAATGAGAGGAATCAATTGGTGTAAAGAAAAAACATAGTTGTTTTTAAAAAAAAAATATGTAATTGTTAATTGCAAATTACATATTTTTTCTTAGAAAAAAGATAAAGATTTATTAAGAATTTCTTTCGGCGAAATCTGGGAAAAAACACCAGTACATTTATAAAAGCCTAGAAATAATCAATATGTATAAAGACCTGGAAAAAACCAGTATATCTATAAAGACTTGGAAAAAAACCAGTACATCTATAAAGACCTGGAAAAAACTAGTACATCTATAGACCTATCCTAGATCTAGGAAATAATGGTAGACATGGAAATAATCACAATATCTTAAATTTTAAATAACTTATAATATATTGTATACATAAATATGTAATTTGTTGAGAATAATATACAATAGATTAATTATCAAATTAATGCATTAAAAAAAATGTGGTCCTGGAAAAAACCCTATGACATATATATATGTGGCGTTTTGCCACACACCACAAATACATACTGACATACCGCACCGAGCGCCTGCGGTGCGGCAGCCCGTGCGCGCGATACACGAACGGTAGCGCGAACGTTAGGGGATGCCCCCGCGCTGAATCGCGGGACGGCCAACAGATGGCCCAGCAGCAAATCCTTTTCGCGTAATCAAGAACACGCCGAGACGATATATAAGGCCGGGCGCAGCGACGAAATTTCGAATCTCGATTCACCTCTCAGCTAGCAATAGTGAAGAGAACGAATACGCAGATTATTTTTGACGAGCCTTACACGCTCAGGAAGGATTCCTTCGAGGCGCAGCCGGATTCCACGGCCGCTAATCTCGCCCCGATCACCCGGGCCAGCAAAGCAGCCATGTGAGGACCACGAGCCTCCGAAGAAGCGAGTCACCTTCCAGTTATTGCCGTGGCAGCTGATTCCACTGGAACTGGATCCGCCACGACTTACAAGGCCACCCAGGATATTGCTGAACACCTGGGACATCCGAGTACGGCGCTACACCTCACCTACCATCATCGGAAGCTATCCGGCCTTGCTCTCTCCATTGCCTCCATCACCCGTGGGCAAGAGAGAAGTCGGAATCCAGACGGCACGCATCTCCGTACATCGAGGGATCCAGGTCCAATCAGCGACTCAGGAGCAAGCCAGCCAATCAGACAGTGATTGGGAACCGAACCATACGTCCACGGCAACACAAACGGAGGATACGGTGGCTGACCCGAACAACAACAGCCTAGGGTCTCTGCGGGTCACTAAGACCCTACCGCCAATCACGTATCGGGAAAGAATAAGAGCTTATTCTCAAACGGTCCTTTTCAGGACCACATAAAATTGATGCCAACATACTTTACTGTACATAGCCACATAGAATAAATTATTATTTTGTACAAACAAGGAATCTAACTACGTCGTACCTACACTCAGCCTTATCCTCGGCGAACGAAACTGCGAACACATTACGAACACACCACGCGCATAAACTAGATAGAGCGGAAACTCAAGCCGCCATATATATATATATATATATATATATATATATTAATAATATTTTTGCAATATTATTAATATTGTTGTAACATTGCAGCAACATTGCAATATTGCCGCAATATTACTGCAATGTTCTGTGCTGTATGGGTATATACACACACATATATATACATACATATACTGTATACATATACTGTAGTTTTTTTTTTTTGCGAAAGAAGGGAAAATGCATTTACGCACCCTCGATCGCTCGTGCGGCCTCCGCGGCCTTGTGGGACTCGTCCTACCTAACGGACCATATCCACTAAAAACCCTTCTCTTTGCTATTATTTCAGTCCTTATTGCCGGGATTCGAGATTGCACATGACTTTCCGGGTGCCAGCAGATATAAAATATTCTATATAAATTTGTACAAATTGTTTTATTATTGTATTATAATGATAGATAATAAATTAGATTTGATAATGAATAATTATATTTTTTTTAAATCAATTTGTATGTATTTGAGAAAAATATATTTCTTAAGAGCTTCTAGTTATTAAAATTTATCTCTTATTTAATATTTAATTTTTATTATATTTCTATTATATACCGTTATTTACTATTTCTTTTGTGAAGAAGGGGAAATACCTAACGTATACTCCATTGGCCATCCAGCGGAGTAGTATGAGTATTTTGTATCCATTAAACCACGTTCCCTCTCTTTTACAGTCACTTTTAACCACTATGTGATTCGAGAATTGTGCGAGAATGTATATGTTATGTGCTGGAATATAAAATGGCGCTGAGAGATTTCTGCATCCACATACCACGCAATAGGAGCTGAGTGTTTGAAATAGTCCGCATTTCAAATAACTGTTTCTTTCTAAACCTACCTGCAACAATAAGCAACTTTGCTACATAGATTAATATCAATATAATGAAAAAAAGTATATTATGATAAGAAATTATTAACTTAAAAAAATCTGAAAAAATAACATTAATTATGCATATTAAAATACTAATTTGATATAATAAAAACATGGTTCTTAACGCTTGTCGGAAACACAACAACAGAAGCGCTAGAACATATATTCTTATCCCAAAAAATGCAATGTAAAAAATGTAATATAAATATAAAAATATAATAGACATAATATAATTAGCATAGCATATAATAATTAATATAAATAGCAAAAAAATGATAAGCAAGTTTTATTATTATGTGTGTAACTTTTATCAATGTAGTGTAATTACTCACAATTCTTGGAATAAGAAATTTATTAAAGCAATATATATTAAACAATAGTAAGCAATGTATGTATATATACATAAATATATACAGGATGATTCAAAATAACCCTATTGTCCTTAAAATGACATATTCTTGAGTCAATTCTAAGACGATTTTTCTTTTGGCAAAATTTCGTCCTACGCTTAGTGTTTGAATTATTAAAGGAAGTAATTAACTTATGACGGATCGGATACAAGAGGCAGGCAAGGGTGGCACGATTTACCATCAGAGGACCAGCGCACAAACATTGCCGTAGCGCCTTACGCCACCTTACGTAAGAACCTTATGTTACGTGACACGTAAACCAATCCTACGGCAACGCACAAGAAATTCTAACGTTACGTTAATTACGTTAATTAACGTAAGAATTTCTTGTGCGTTGCCGTAGGATTGGTTTACGTATCACGTAACATAAGGTTCTTACGTAAGGTGGCGTAAGGCGCTACGGCAATGTTTGTGCGCTGGCCCAGACGCGGGTGCTTACGCGGGGTGCCTGCTGCGATCAGCTGATCGCTACATACACACACATGCGAATACATACATTCTCATTCTCTCCCTCTCTCTCTCTCTGTCTCTCTCTCCTTCCCTCACTCTCTCTCTCTCATTTGCTTACTCACTTGAAATCATTATTACTCTTACTTAAATTTTTATTTACTTCTTATTATTATACATTTTCATTTTAATAATAATTATTTTTTTAAATTATACTGTTTTTTTTTACGAGAGGGGAAAATGCATTTTATGCATACTCACCGGCCGGTCCGGTGAGTTATGTGGGACTCGAGTACCAAGTCAAATTACCATCTCGGTACTCCCTACCCACTAAAAACCCCCCTCTTTCGCGAATTTTCTCTAACACTGTTTATTTGACATCCCGAAATCTGTTTTCACACAACACCAAAGAATAGTTATTATTACCTTGTTCGATGCATTGCTGTAATTCCTTGAGAAATGAATTTTCCGACAGATCGTACTTTCACTCAAATTGAACGTAGATATTACGTTCTAAGGGACAGAGATCCACATTAAATAATTAATCGAAAGTTATTTTTTTCTTTTATAAACTGTATTCTTTTATAAATTTCAACATAATCACATTCATTCACTCACTCGATAAGATGAGAAATTTACCAATGACTCTATCATTAATCACTATCAATCACTGTCGAATAATCACTGTTAGCAGTTAAAAACCACTCGATTAAAGAAACATACTCGCACATACGTTATTACACGACGCGATGACGCGACAATGCGACGATATTTACCCGGCGACAGCAAACAGTTTTTGGTTACGGTAGGTTAAGGTACTAACAGCGCTGTCGAACGTGAACATGTGTTTGATTGAAAAATCTACCGTAACTTACCATAACCAAAAACTGTTTGCTATCGCTGGGTAAATATCGTCGCGTCGTGTAATAACGTATGCGCGCGATCTGTATGAAGTTAGCTCCGCACTTTTTGAATTTTATATTTTTATTAATTGTGTTGCATTGTGCTACGTTTGCGCTGATTTGTGCCGCAAACCGTAGCTTAATAAGTTAAACCATTTTTTAGAAAATTAAAAAAAACGAAATTTGCGGCAGCCCCGCACTTTTCGAATTTTGAATTTTTATTGATTGTGTTGTATTGTGCTACGTTTGTGCTAATGTGTGCTGCAAACCGCAACTTAATAACTTCAACCATATTCAAGAAAATTAAAAAAGAAAAAAATTACTATTCCCGCACTTTGTTCCAATCGAGTTCAATTTTTTTTAATAAATTGACATAAGTTTGTGCCGTATTGTGCCGTTAAGCATACTTTGTTATCTTATTCCATTTAGCTAAAAAAAATTCGTAAAGTTAAAAACAATAATAATACATAAATCATTTTTTACAGCATTAATTGAATTTCTATCAATTGTGTTATATTGTCCTCATAATTAGAAAGGCTAAACAGGTAAGAAAATATAGGTAATTATAAAGTTTGATTAAATATTTAATAAAAAGGAGTGGGGGTGAAAAAAGATTTAACATTTTTTATTTTTTTCCTCTTGTGTCACATTGTGCTACACGAGTACAACAACTTCTCCTAATGACAAAATGCCGTCAGATCATTAGTTTTTGTTGTGGAACAGAAATTAGAAACGGATTTTTAGGAATACAAAATTTTACATGCATGTATTTTTCAAACTATAATAGATAATCTGATTCTGCAAGTTGTGCTATATTTTGCTACCAAAGACGAAGAAATAACAAGCAAAAGATGCATCAACAATCCCAGGGATTGATTAAATATCGATTAAAAGGGGATGGGGGTGAACAAAAATTTAATTTAAAAAATTTTATTTCTCTTGTGCCACATTGTGCTAGATAGACGAATACAACTTTTTCTAATGACAAAAGTTTCTCAGATCGTTAAATTGCGTAGCACATACGAAATTAGAAATCGGACGTTAGGAAATTTCGCTACGTCCACGTCGTTGGTTCCGGGTAATGCAAAACGCGGCTTTTAATTATCAAGAAAAGTTGTGCCAGCACACAGTCCCCCACACTAGGTGGAACTTTGATCAAATATTTTTCACTCCCCACTAATTTTGTTAGATTTTCTCAATCACTTTAATTTTTCTCTACCTTTTTCGAGATTGGATAGTTCGTCATACTTATTGTTAGCACAAATTAATACAGTTCGCGGAATTCGATTATCTATCGCTGTTTGTAAGTTACGCGAGTTTAAAATTTTTCATTCCTAAAATTTCCTAACGTCCGATTTCTAATTTCGTATGTGCTACGCAATTTAACGATCTGAGAAAATTTTGTCATTAGGAAAAGTTGTTGTACTCGTCTAGCACAATCTGGTACAAGAGAAAAAAAGTAAAAAATATTAAATTTTTTTCACCCCCACCCTCTTTTAATCGATATTTAATCAATCCCTGGGATTGTTGATGCATCTTATGCTTGTTATTTCTTCATCTTTGGTAGCACAACATAGCACAACTTGCAGAACCAGATTATCTGTTATAGTTTGAAAAATACATGCATGTAAAATTTTGTATTCCTAATAATTCGTTTCTAATTTCTGTTCCACAACAAAAACTAATGATCTGACGGTATTTTGTCATTAGGAAAAGTTGTTGTACTCGTCTAGCACAATCTGGCACAAGAGAAAAAAAATAAAAAATGTTAAATCTTTTTTCACCCCCACTCCTTTTTATTAAATATTTAATCAAACTTTATAATTACCTATATTTTTTTATCTGTTTATCCTTTCTAATTATGAGGACAATATAACACAATTGTTAGAAATTCAATTAATGCTATAAAAAATGATTTATATATTATTATTGTTTCTAATTTTACGAATTTTTTTTAGCTAAATGGAATAAGATAACAAAATTTGCTTAACGGCACAATACGGCACAAACTTATGCCAATTTATTAAAAAAAATTGAACTCGATTGGTACAAAGTGCGGGGCTAGTAATTTTTTTTTTATTTTCTCGAATATGGTTCAAGTTATTGAGTTGCGGTTTGCGGTATATATTAGCACAAACGTAGCACAATACAGCACAATCAATAAAAATTCAAAATTCGAAAAGTGCGGGGCTGCCGCAAATTTCGTTTTTTTTAATTTTCTAAAAAATGGTTTAAATTATTAAGCTACGGTTTGCGGCACAAATCAGCACAAACATAGCACAATGCAGCACAATTAATAAAAATATAAAATTCAAAAGTGCGGGGCTAACTTCACACAGGTATGTGCGCGTATGTTTCTTTAATCGAGTGGTTTTTAATTGCCGACAGTGATTATTCGACAGTGATTGATAGTGATTAGTGATAGAGTCATTGGTAAATTTCTCGTTTTATGGAATGAGTGAATGAATGCGATTATGTTGAAGTTTATAAAAGAATAGAGTTTATAAAAGAAAAAATAACTTTTGATTAATTATTTAGTGTGGATCTCCGTCCCTTAGAACGTGATATCTACGTTCAATTTGAGTGAAAGTACGATCTGTCGGAAAATTCATTTCTCAAGGAATTACAGCAATGCATCGAACAAGGTAATAATAACTATTCTTTGGTGTTGTGTGATAACAGATTTCGGGATGTCAAATAAACAGTGTTAGAGAAAATTCGCGAAAGAGGGGGATTTTTAGTGGGTAGGGACTACCGAGTTGGTAATTCGACTTGGTACTCGAGTCTCACATAACTCACCGGACCGGCCGGTGTGTATGCATAAAATGCTTTTCCCCCCCTCTCTTAAAAAAAACAGTACAATTTAAAAAAATAATAATTAAAGTGAAAATGTATAATAATAAAAAATAAATAATAATTTAAGTAAGAGTAATAATGATTTCAAGTGAGTAAGCAAATGAGAGAGAGAGAGAGAGAGAGAGAGAGAGTGAGAATGTATGTATTCGCATGTGTGTATATGTAACGATCAGCTGATTGCAGCAGGCGCCCCGCGTAAGTACCCGCGTCTGACGGTGAATCGCGCTACCCTTGCCTGCCTCTTGTATCCGACCCGTCATAAGTTAATTACTTCCTCTAATAATTCAAAAACTAAGCGTCGGACGAAATTTTGCCAAAGGAAAAATCGTCTTAGAATTGACTCAAGAATGTGTCATTTTAAGGACAATAGGGTTATTTTGAATCACCCTGTATACAGGGTGTCCCATTTTAAAAGTTCCACCCTCATAACTTTTCAGGATCAACGTTTGAAGGAAAACGACTCGGATAAGAGTTGTAGGGAACAAAGGGGGCTATCTGTAATAGTGACCTTGGATTCGACATTAAAGGTCATTTTTAAGGTCATTTGAAGGTCAACTTCCTTTTTTTAAATGGGAACCCCTATTTTTTATTACTTATTCTTGTAGCTTATCCCGACAGCTTTCCAAAATACTATAATAAAGTATTTCTTCATTCAGTACTTTTCGAGTTACGAGGCTTGAAATAATTTCTTAATTTTACATAAACTATAAAATATCTAGTAAAATATTCATTTTTCGATTACTTTAACTTAATACTTTTATGTACAAAATAATGACAGGAATCAATTGGTGTAAAGAAAGCACATAATTGTTTCGAAGAAAAAAAATGTAATTTGCAATTAACTATCACATATTTTTTCTTAAAAACAACTATGTGTTTTCTTTACACCAATTGATTCCTCTCATTATTTTGTACATAAAAGCATTAAGGTGAGATAATCGAAAAATGAATATTTTACAAGATATTTTACGGTTTATGTAAAATTAAGAAACGATTTCAAGCCTAACTCGGAAAGTACTTAATGAAAACTAATTTAATTATAGTATTTTGGAAAGCTCTCGAGATAAGCTACAAGAATAAGTAATAAAAAATTGGGAGTTTCATTTAAAAAATTGAAGATGACCTTGACGTGACCTTCAAACGACTTTCTAAGGTCAAACCATTGACACCATCTTGGCCTCCTTTAAGCCATACAACTTTTGTCGGAAACATTTCTTTCTAAAGTGCATAGTTTATGAAATATTCGACCGTTCCGGGACTTTTGGGACACCCTGTATATATATATATATATATATATATATATATATACAGGGTGACCCATTTTAACTTAGGCAGCCAAATAACTCGAAAAATAAGCAAGATAGAGAAAAATGTTTTAGACAAAAGTTGTATGGTTTCGAGGGGGCCATAAGATGGTATCATTGGTTTGACCTTGAAGAGTCATTTGAAGGTCACGTGAAGGTCACTTCAATTTTTTTAAATGGAACATACTATATATTTTTGTATATTCTTGTAGCTCATCTCGAGAGCTTTCCAAAACACTATAATTAAGTACATTTTCGTTAAGTACTTTTTGAGTTATGAGGCTTGAAATAATTTCTTAATTTTACATAAACCGTAAAATATCTTGTAAAATATTCATTTTTCGATTACCTTACCTTAATAGTTTTATGTACAAAATAATGAGAGGAATCAATTGGTGTAAAGAAAACACATAGTTGTTTCGAAGAAAAAATATGTAATTTGCAATTAACAATTCCATATTTTTTCTTAAAAACAACTATGTGTTTTCTTTACACCAATTGATTCCTCTCATTATTTTGTACATAAAAGTATAAAGGTAAGATAATCGAAAAATGAATATTTTACAAGATATTTTACGGTTTATGTAAAATTAAGAAATTATTTCAAGCATCATAACTCAAAAAGTACTTAACGGAAAGGTACTTAATTATAGTGTTTTGGAAAGCTCTCGAAATAAGCTACAAGAATGTACAAAAATATATAGGGTATTCCATTTAAAAAAATTGAAGTGACCATCACGTGACCTTCAAATGACTCTTCAAGGTCAAACCAATGATACCATCTTATGGCCCCCACGAAACCATACAACTTTTGTCTAAAACATTTTTCTCTATCTTGCTTATTTTTCGAGTTATTTGGCTGCCTAAGTTAAAATGGGTCACCCTGTATAAGAATGCGCAAAGCGCGTGGTGTTGTATCGCACGATATGAATGTGTATGCGTTTGTATGCAATAAAGGCGTTGTTCGGAAATGCAGAGCGAGTTTCGTATAATTCACTAAAAGCGTTGCTTTCGTAATGCAAGACGCTTCGTGTATCGCGCGTGTTTACGATCGCGTCGGTTCAATGACCGTTTGACGTAGCGCGACTAGTTTTTCAGTATACGCGTCTGGGCGGTCGGTCTAGCCCCGTTTTTCTGTACACGTTTTTGTAGGCGCGTGATTCCGTGAATCGGCTGGTTATTTCGGAATAAGCCTATTTCTTGTTAACGCAGAAATAATTCCCGGTATGGCTGGAAGTTTTCTCGGGAGCGCCGTGCCGACGAGAATACTCGTCCGAGGTAGCTCTCCACTCTACCTCGAGATTTAATGCACCGGCGTTAGATGGTCGGATTTTGAACCGATGATCGAGATCCCTCGATCGAACCGGAGTGCGCTCTGGTTCGCTTATACGGTCAGAATGTGTCTAGATGGATTAGCCGAATCAAGTATCGAGAGAGCTCGAAGGAGGAAGAGTTCGCTCTACCTCCGTGACTTGAAGTTGGGCTAGTTTTCTAGGAGCGGTCTAGGTTTCCTTGGTGTGCTTCACTTGAGTGAGCGGACTAGAAAAAAGGTGTCTAATTTGCCGAATGCGGCCTTTTTATACCGGCTAATTACCCGCGTCGGCGCGCGGCGGTATTACCCCTTCCGAACGGGTTTCGGGAAGCGGTACGGTCGGGCCCGTTCGGAGGGGTTCGGGAGATGCGCCGAACGCGGGTTTTCGCCGGTCGGCGGTTCGGGCCGCATCGGCGACGCTCGGTGGTTTTCGGCTAACGGCTAAAAGCCGTTTTCGATTGTTTTAAAAATGTGGGCGCACTGCGCCCCTGCCTCTGCCCGGCGGGTGTTCTGCCGGGCGGCAGCTTCCGGCGGATCGCATGCCGGGAAACGATGCATCTCAGGGGGTGCACGGGGTGCATCGTTACATCACCTCCCCCCCTTAGAATTGTGCCTGAATTCGAGGCACACATATTAGCTCGATGTTCGGAGCGGTGGTCGGAGCGAACGGATGGTCGGTCGGTCGGACGAATGGACCCTCTGGTTCGGACGGAACTAATCGATTTTCCTCTTATAGCGGAGCCTTCCGTCCCCGGAAAAGCGTAGGATCCACCGTCCTTGCGGTGTTCGCGGCTTGTAATGCCGGCTCACATGTACCGCGAAGTGCGGTACTTCCACGATGAGACCGGGCTCGACCTCCACCTTGATTGGAGGTGCGGTTAGGGGCCCTGCAGGTCGCAGGATCTCCTCCGGGGCCTCAGCTGCGGTCTTGGTCAGCGGTGGTGGCGGCTTTTCGTAAGGCCGGATCGGCCTTCTCCCTGGTGGTGGCGGAGGCTGGGCCAAGAGCATTTGCCGTTTTCGCTCGTTGACCCGGTCGGACCTCTGGATCATTGTTCCGACCCTTGGCGGCCGCGGCTGCGGCGGCTGTTGCGGCTCTGGTGGCGGAGCCGGTGGCGCGGGTTGCGCTCCTTGTTCGGCGGGTTCACCGAGGTACTCCTCGATCGCTTTTAGTATCTCCTCGCTACTCGACATCTCGGATCGAAGTGACGCTTGAGTCACTCGCTTTCATCTTCGCTATCGTCATCGTTGTTATTGTTGTTGTCCTCGTCCTCGCTGTCGGTTTTTGCCGATTTTAGATCTTGGATGTGTACATGTCGGAGCCACTTCCCTCGCCTGCTGCGAAGATCCACGATTACGGGCGAAATCAGCCGACGTACTTCGTACGGCCCGTCGTACTTTGGCGCGAGCTTTGCGTTAAAGTTCTCCGCTTTCTTGGAGAGCTGGTGGCTTCTCCTCCACACCCACTCGCCCACGTGCGGTTTCCAGGCTCTTCTTCGCAAGTCATAATAATATTTTTGTTTTTCGAAGGCTCGGGCGAGATTTATTTTTACCAGCTCGTTTGCCTCTTGCAGCTGTCTACTTATTGTCTCAGGAGCTGGCGGTTGCTCGATCGCTGGATCGTCGGCTACCGGTGCAACTAATTCGCGTCCGAAATTAAGGAATGCTGGTGTGTATCCTGTGGCGTCGTGAACGGCGGTGTTGTACGCGAATTGGAGCGCGTTTAATTTTTCGTCCCAGGTCCTTTGATCTTTTCCGGTGTATTGGCTAACCATGGTTTTTATCGATCGGTTAGTTCTTTCTACTGGGTTGCAGTGCGGTGCGTACGCTGGTGTGGTCACGTGTTTTATGTTGCACTCTTCTAATCTTTGTTCCAATTGTCTTGACCGTAACTGCGTGCCATTATCCGATAGGATTGTCTCCGGTTTTCCGTGCCGCAGGATTATACTGTTTGTCACGGCCTGTGTGACGGCATCGGCTGTCGCTCGGCGTAGAGGCACCAGTTCGGTCCATTTCGAGAAACAGTCTTGCATAACTAATAGCCAAGTGTGTCCCTTTCTTGATCTTGGCATTGAGCCTATGAGGTCAATGCAGACCTGCTGCCAGGGTCGTCTTATCTCTGTTGCGTACCAATTTCCTGCCGGTTTTTCTTGAGACGCTTTGTGGCTCTGGCAATTTCTGCAGTTCCGGACATATCTCGTAATGTCGCGGAACATCCCTGGCCAGTAATGTCTCTCGGCAATTCTTGCTATGGTCTTTGCAATGCCGAGATGTCCCGCCGTTGGTTCGTCGTGGTACTTCTGTAGAACCTGCTGCCGCACTGGTGCTGGGATACACAGTTTCCATTGCTGGTCGCTGCTCATTTCCCTGAAGTTCAGTGTGTGCAAGATGTGTCGGTACAGTTTCCCGTTTCTAATTTCGTATCCTGGTCTGGTGGCTGGGTCCTGTCGTACTTCTTCTAACACTCGGTCGTACCACCAGCAGCGTTTCTGTTTGACGGCCGCGATTTCAGGGTAGCGCGACAGCGCGTCTGCCACGCGATTCTGTACCCCTCGATGGTATTTGATGTCGAACTCGTACTGCTGCAACTCGAACACCCAGCGCCCGAGTCGTCCGGACGGAGATTCCAATTTTTGCAGCCACTTCAGGGCCTGATGGTCAGTTATGACCGTGAAGGCGTAGCCTTCCAAATAACTTTTCATCCGCCGGATTCCCCAGACGATCGCTAGGCATTCGAGTTCGGTTGCGGTATAATTTCGTTCTGCAGCGTTCAACGTTCGACTCGCGTATGCTATCACCCTTTCGCCGTCTTCATGTTGTTGCGTCAATACTGCACCGAGGCCGAAGGTGCTCGCGTCGGTTTGTAGCACGAACCGTTTTAAGAAGTCCGGGCAAGCTAGTACTGGAGCGGAAACTAGTTTCGCCTTTAGTGTGCGGAAAGCCTCTTCCTGTTCTTTTCCTCATATCCAGCGCGCGTTCTTTTTTGTAAGTCGCGTAAGAGGCGCGGCTATCTCGGAGAAACCCGCAATGAATCGCCGATACCACGAGGCCATCCCTATGAATTGCCGAATCTGTTTAACCGTTCGCGGTTCTGACCAGTCGGCCACTGCGCTGACCTTTTCAGGGTCTGTCCGAATCCCCTCCCTGTCAATGATGTGCCCCAGGTACTTTAACTTATCTACGCAAAATTTGCACTTGTCAGGGTTCAGTCGTAATTGTGCATTTCGGAGGCGGCGGAAAGTCTCGGCGAGCAGCTTGAGGTGTTCGTGGAACGTTTTACTAATTATTATGATATCGTCCAAATAGACAAATACGTGAGGTTCTAAATCTGGCCCGAGGACTGTATCTAGCAATCTTTGGAACGTCGCCGGTGCCGAATGTAACCCGAACGGCATTACTGTGAATTGGTATAGTCCCTTCCCCGGAATTGTGAACGCGGTTATCGGTCGGCTCTCCTGTGCAAGTGGGACTTGCCAATATCCGCTTTTCAAGTCGAGCGTTGACAGGTATCGTGCTTCTCTCAATTTATCCAATGTCGCGGTGATTTGTGGTAACGAGTAAGCATCCTTGTGTGTTACGCCATTTATCCGTCGGAAATCTATGCAGAATCTATGTTTGCCATCTTTCTTTTTCACTATTACGATGGGGGAGCTCCATGGACTGTGTGATGGCTCGATTACGCCCTGCTCCATCATTTCGTCCACTTCCTTATTAATAATCGCCTGCATGGCCGGATTGCGTGGCCGGTATCTTTGTTTGATGGGTGTCTCCTCTTTTAGACGTATGTGGTGCTCTACTTTGCTGGTTGGTCCGCGGATATTCTCGAACTCTCGTAGTTCCTTCTCTAAAAACTGCTGCAGTTGTTCCTTCTCGTCCGGAGTTTGCACGGCTAGTCCCCCAATCGTGTTGCACCCTGGAAGCCATTTTTTGATGTGCCTTGCCGTGGAGGGACCCCCAAGCGGAGTCGGTACTGTAAACCTATTCCTATAATTATTTCATCCTCCATGTGTGGGAGGACGAAAAAGTTGTGCGTGATGGTCCGGTTACCCACTCGCAGTGGGAGTTTCATGTAGCCATGTGTTTCGCCTGTGGACCCGTTGGCTAGGCATACTGCCCCTCTTTCTTCCCTGATCTCAATCCCCTCGGTGTTCAGAATCTCGGACGTGTGCTTATTGATTAATGAGATCTCTGACCCCCCATCTATCAGGGCGTTATAACTTCGTCCTTGAATGCGTATCTTTATATGCGGTCGCGGTGTGAAAGTTATGCGGGGCTCAGGGTTGTATTTGCGACCGCGTTCTCCCCGGCCCCGGAGGCTTTTCCCGCCTTCGGGTGGCAGTCTTTGGGGGTGACCTCCTTTTGGACACGTAACTATTCGATACCGCTCGATTGGACACGCATTATTGGACACGTTTTATTGGACACCGCTCGATTGGACACCGCACGATTCGACACCGCACGATTCGACACTACACGATTGGACACGCGCACATTGCACGATTGGACACGGCAGCATTGGACACTGCACGATTGGACACGTACATTGCACGATTGGACACGGCAGCATTGGACACCGCACGATTGGACACAGCACGATTCGACACCGCACGATTCGACACCGCACGGTTGGACACCGCATGATTGGACACCGAACAATTGGACACCGCACGATTGGACACCGCACGATTCGACACGCACGATTCGACACCGCACGATTCGACACCGCACGATTCGACACCGCACGGTTGGACACCGCATGATTGGACACCGAACAATTGGACACCGCACGATTCGACACCGCACGATTCGACACGCACGATTCGACACCGCACGATTCGAAACCGCACGATTGGACACCGCACGGTTGGACACCGCACGGTTGGACACCGCACGATTGGACACCGCACGATTGGACACCGCACGATTCGACACGCACGATTCGACACGCACGATTCGACACCGCACGATTCGACACCGCACGATTCGAAACCGCACGATTGGACACCGCACGGTTGGACACCGCACGGTTGGACACCGCACGATTCGACACGCACGATTCGACACCGTACGATTCGACACCGCACGATTCGACACGCACGATTCGACACCGCACGATTCGAAACCGCACGATTGGACATCGCACGGTTGGACACCGCACGGTTGGACACCGCACGATTGGACACCGCACGATTGGACACCGCACGATTCGACACGCACGATTCGACACCGCACGATTCGACACCGCACGATTCGACACGGCACAAAGAGCATGGAGCAGACACACACACACACGGGGGGGGTGCAAGGGGGGCCTTCGGCCCCCACCCACCCCGTCCCCCTCGCTTTGCGTGAAAAGTTGCAAAGTGGAACCTCGCTTCGCGTGGAAAGTTGCACCCTATCGTAGGCATCCCTACCGGCGGGGTGCATACATGTCCAAATGTGCGGTGTCGAATCGTGCGGTGTCGAATCGTGCGGTGTCGAATCGTGCGTGTCGTATCGTGCGGTGTCCAATCGTGCGGTGTCCAATCGTGCGGTGTCCAATCGTGCGGTGTCCAATCGTGCGGTGTTCAATCGTGCGGTGTCCAACCGTGCGGTGTCCAACCGTGCGGTGTCCAATTGTGCGGTGTCCAATCGTGCGGTGTCCAATCGTGCGGTTTCGAATCGTGCGGTGTTGAATCTTGCGTGTCGAATCGTGCGGTGTCCAATCGTGCGGTGTCCAATTGTGCGGTGTCCAATTGTTCGGTGTCCAATCATGCGGTGTCCAACCGTGCGGTGTCGAATCGTGCGGTGTCGAATCGTGCTGTGTCCAATCGTGCGGTGTCCAATGCTGCCGTGTCCAATCGTGCAATGTACGTGTCCAATCGTGCAGTGTCCAATGCTGCCGTGTCCAATCGTGCAATGTGCGTGTCCAATCGTGCAGTGTCGAATCGTGCGGTGTCGAATCGTGCGGTGTCCAATCGAGCGGTGTCCAATAAAACGTGTCCAATAATGCGTGTCCAATCGAGCGGTGTCGAATCGTTACGTGTCCAATCGGGATACGCCCGTCTTTGGTCAGGACTCCGTCCTGCCCGCATTGCGAGCAAATTTTTTTTGCTTGCCTTCGGCACTGCGCGCGCGTGTGCTCTCTTTGCTTGCACCTCCAGCAGCAGTCTTTCTTATTGTATACCGCTGCTATTGCCGGTGCTGTGGTGTCTTTTTCCCGTTTTACTGCCTCCTTTTGTTCTTGTATTATATCCTCGTACTCCGCGGCCCGTGTTTGCAATTCTACTATACTCCGTACGTCGTTGATCCTCACGTAGTGTTTATACGTCGAGTTCATGTTCTCGTAGATTACCTCGAGCTGCTCGTCTCGCGAGTATCCCCCGGCCCGACGCATCAGTGTCATCATTACCGTGACGTACTGTGCAAATTTCTCCGTTGATTGTTGATGCCGCCCCATAATTTCTCGACGCAGTGTAGCCGCGTATCGCCGTGGCAAAAATTGCCTTCGAAAATCGCGCTCAAAATCGCCCCACGTCTCCCAGGAGTCCCGATAGTTTCTAAACCATAGGAGAGTATCTCCTTTCAATAATTCCGGGAGCCCCTGCAGTAGTTGAGCTGGTGTGAACCCGTACGCCTGCCTTAATTCCCCTACCCTTTCTAAAAACGCGGCAGGGTCCCGGCCGTCAAAATGGCATCCCCATTTGCGAATTTGGTTAATTGTCTTTCCCTCGTACGCGAATGCCATCTGTGGCGGTGGGCGTTCAGAATTCCGGATTTGTCTGAGTCGGAACTGTTAACCTGAGCATCGCCCCCTGGGCGCCTAATTCTCCCACGCCCGCCTCAAATTCGTCAATCTGTTCGGGATGCTCGTCCGCGAATCGGCCCACTCGTTTGTGGAGTTCCTCCAGAGTACCCGTGTTTTCGATATTTAGCGCTTTCGCCAGTGCGGTTAACTGATCCTTGTTCAATTTGTATACCCACGCTTTCATTCTTTTACTCGCACGCTCTCTACGTCTTCCGGTTTAAAAAAAAAAGAAAACTGTTCGGGCGCCAATGTCACGGTCGATTTCCGCTTAAATCGCCGTCGGATAGACGGAGTCGGGATCAGAGTCCGGTTATCGCAGAAAGAAAAGCGAGAGCGTGTGTGAATGTAAAAAAAATAAGATGTTTATTATAACTCGTACAATGTATGTGTGTGGTGTTATAATGCGCACGTGTGGTGTTGTTCGTGATGTATAAAATGCGCGAAATACGTGATGGGGTATCGCACGGTATAATTGCACGTGGCGTATATAAGAATGCGCAAAGCGCGTGGTGTTGTATCACACGGTATGAATGTGTATGCGTTTGTATGCAATAAAGGCGTTGTTCGGAAGTGCAGAGCGAGTTTCGTATAATTCGCTAAAAGCGTTGCTTTCGTAATGCAAGACGCTTTGTGTATCGCGCGTGTTTACGATCGCGTCGGTTCAATGACCGTTTGACGCAGCGCGACTAGTTTTTCAGTATACGCGTCTGGGCGGTCGGTCTAGCCCCGTTTTTCTGTACACGTTTTTGTAGGCGCGTGATTCCGTGAATCGGCTGGTTATTTCGGAATAAGCCTATTTCTTGTTAACGCAGAAATAATTCCCGGTATGGCTGGAAGTTTTCTCGGGAGCGCCGTGCCGACGAGAATACTCGTCCGAGGTAGCTCTCCACTCTACCTCGAGATTTAATGCACCGGCGTTAGATGGTCGGATTTTGAACCGATGATCGAGATCCCTCGATCGAACCGGAGTGCGCTCTGGTTCGCTTATACGGTCAGAATGTGTCTAGATGGATTAGCCGAATCAAGTATCGAGAGAGCTCGAAGGAGGAAGAGTTCGCTCTACCTCCGTGACTTGAAGTTGGGCTAGTTTTCTAGGAGCGGTCTAGGTTTCCTTGGTGTGCTTCACCTGAGTGAGCGGACTAGGAAAAAGGTGTCTAATTTGCCGAATGCGGCCTTTTTATACCGGCTAATTACCCGCGTCGGCGCGCGGCGGTATTACCCCTTCCGAACGGGTTTCGGGAAGCGGTACGGTTGGGCCCGTTCGGAGGGGTTCGGGAGATGCGCCGAACGCGGGTTTTCGCCGGTCGGCGGTTCGGGCCGCATCGGCGACGCTCGGTGGTTTTCGGCTAACGGCTAAAAGCCGTTTTCGGTTGTTTTAAAAATGTGGGCGCACCGCGCTCCTGCCTCTGCCCGGCGGGTGTTCTGCCGGGCGGCAGCTTCCGGCGGATCGCATGCCGGGAAACGATGCATCTCAGGGGGTGCACGCGGTGCATCGTTACAGCTTTAACGCGTGTTTCATAAGAGCCTTTCATAGTATAATGAACACGTTTGCCACCAATAAATTTACTAATAATTCCATTGCAACTTTCCATAGAAGTACTAGTAAATTGATATAATAAACTATCAGCATTTTCTATAATACGTTTCATTGCAATTTCAATTTTTAATAATAGCCCAGCCTTCTGTAATTGGAGTATAAGATTTTCTTCACCTTTTTGTTCTCCATTACAAAAATATTTAAGAGAAGGGCAACTTTTATGTTCACCAAATACATGGCTGGGCATATTTTGCAAATCTTTAATTAATCCTAAGAGTTTTTGCTTTCGGGATCCTTTTTTATTGCGGCGAAACGTTACAGCTTTTACTACAGCGTTTCGAATTTTCATTACGCTGTTCGTAACTTTTTTTAATTTTGAGATATTTTTACCACCACTATTACCCGCTTCACGTATTTTATTACATAGATTACGGAAAAAATGATTCGTGCATTCAATCTTCTCCATAACAATATCCTCATCTTTCTCAGTGATTTCCTCAATATGTTCTTCATCTATTGTTTCTTCCACTTCTTGTATTAAGCAAGTCATTGGATCTATATCGTCATAAATATCCATATCGCTTTCTGTTACTTTAGTCTCGACGTTTAAACAAGATTGTCCACGGCAGTGCCCGCATACCGCAGAACAGCGAAGACCTATTTTTCTACAACTACAGCTCGCGCTACAGCCTTTAGTGCAGTTGCAGAATATAATATTTAGTAATAGATCAGGAGCCGGTGGTAAAACGGTTTGAATAGGTTCCAAACTATTGTTGACAATCATCCACCCCCATTCTTCTGAATTTAGATAATTATCAAGCCATTTCTGGACTTGCAAATACACTCTAAATAAATGTTGTTGTGATGCATAGAATGTGGGCGGTAGATTTGATAATTTTACGGGCTTATTTAGTCTGGTTGCCTTTACAAATGAATAATATCTGTGAGAATCAATCGATTTTTCCTTCTGTGGAGCGTTGTACATGGCCAGAAGTAAGCGAATTCCATTTTCAGTTATTGTTTCTCGTGAACTTTGTGGCACTTTGAAAACCTCAGCACAATCCTGTAAATCCTTGCGATTTTGGAACAACTTAATAACCTTTTTTTTTCCAATCTGAAATAGTGCAGATGTAGTATCACATCCGCTGATAGCATGGATCAATAAAATGTGATTTTTACTGTTTTTAAAATTGTCAAAACTTTTGAATGA
The DNA here is from genome assembly GCF_025532165.1 of Camponotus vicinus. Classification (NCBI taxonomy): domain Eukaryota; kingdom Metazoa; phylum Arthropoda; class Insecta; order Hymenoptera; family Formicidae; genus Camponotus; species Camponotus vicinus. The sequence continues at coordinate 5,225,666 of NW_028141948.1, forward strand.
GTATACTTTTGTTTCAGCTTTCCCTTTCCCTGGTTTTAAATAATAAATTTCTTGATCAGGTGAAGTTCTTGCAATTAAAAGAATCAATAAATCAACATCCTCGCCAACGACTATTGTTTCAATATTAGTATCTCAAGTAGCAGAATGACGTCAAATGATATCTTAATAACGTCTTAATGACATCATAGACGTCTTTAAGACGTCTTTAGACGTCATTTTGCTACCTGGGATGATAGTGCTCCAATGCAGTTTTTATGATGAGAACATCAGCGTCATCTTGGGCTTGTTTGACAGAGATGTTAGCAGCCTCCAATTTTTGCGCTAACATAGAAATAAATCTACTTTTGTTTTTTTCGTTGCTTATCTTGTTTTATAAGGACATTCATGGACGCATCAAACATTAAACATCAAACGCTTCCTTCCATTATATACCCGATTGATCCAAGGAACGACATTATCAAATAGAAGCCACTGAGTCTCACTATTATTTTAGAAAAATCAGAGGTTTCGAGTGAAGATGCTACTATTTCTCGCGCTTTAATATATAAAGGTTGGTCAAATGTAATAACACATGTGTTGTGACCATGTTTTTTACAATTTTCAAGAGCACAGTGTAAAGCAGTATAAATAGTATTATAATTACTTGCAGGTTGGGGTGAATAAATGGTAGAAACAAGATTCGTGATTGTGAAAAATCCTGATTATTTTTTGTCAGAGACTGAATATATCCATTCCAACCGGGTACCTGAGATTGATTATCCCACTTTCCAAAGAGCCATAATACATCAATTTTTCGAAGCATGCAGGCTGTTGTTTCCTCATGGCAGTCGAATCTTTCAACTGTAATTTTATTTAATCCTGCTGAATTATAATTTTCATAAACCTGAATAGGAACGTGAGCTTTTAATGCAAGGTCATGAGCACTTGACATTGTTGTCTATATTGGTTGTTCTGGTGCGATGGAACCCCCTATTTTTTATTACATATTTTTGTAGCTTATCTCGAGAGCTTTTCAAAACACTATAATTAAGTTAGTTTTCATTAAGTACTTTCCGAGTTATGAGGCTTGAAATCATTTCTTAATTTTACATAAACCGTAAAATATCTTGTAAAATATTCATTTTTCGATTACTTTACCTTAATACTTTTATGTACAAAATAATGAGAGGAATCAATTGGTGTAAAGAAAACACATAGTTGTTTCGAAGAAAAAATATGTAATTGTTAATTGCAAATTACATATTTTTTCTTCGAAACAACTGTTTTGAAAATTTTTTAACATCTTTCAATAGCAAATTAGCAAAAAATCATCGTATTGAGATAAAATAAAACTCAAATTAAACATTCCTCTTGAAAATAGTCTTCTTAAAAACTTCAAATTGAGTTACAAAAATGAGGAATGCTGAAGATAGTCTTTAAAAAATAGAAAACAAATTTTTTTTAAACTGTTGCATTGCTCAAGAGAATCGGCTTCCTGGTACAAAAATGTATGATTTATATATACCCACACGGAAAAATTTATCTAATAGATTTCTAATAAAGGTCTAAATGTCTGTATAAGGTCCATATCCTCTATAGATAATTAGTAGATATATATCATCCACATATCTATATCCACTAAGTAGCTACCAGAGATATTCACTAGATATACACATGTTATCCACATATCTATATTCACATAGAAAAAAAAGCGGGCCACTAAATTTTAGCATAATTTTTTAACATCTTTCAATAACAATAAATGAGCGAAAAATCATATTAAGATGAAATAAAATTCAAATTAAAGCTTGAACATTTCTTTTAAAAAGCAAAAACACAAATTTGAATTACAAAAAATGTTTTACAACATGACGGACGTCGAAAATAGACTTTGAGAAATGAGAAATAAATTTTTTTTAACTGTTGCATTGCTCAGAAGAATCGGTTTCCTGGTTTAAATATGGTTTTTAAACTTATTTATTTCTTAACAAATATTTTAATAAATTTTCTACGCCTTTTTTTTGATAAAGTTATACCGTTTTGAAGAAAATATTACAAAATGAAGCTTTCTTTGTAAAAATCTAAAAAAAATTTATTTTCTATTTCTCAAAGTCTATCTTCAGCATTCGTCATTTTGTAAAACATTTTTTGTAACTCAAATTTGGTTCTATTTAATTTTTTAAAGAGAACTATTTAATTTGAGCTTTATTTAATCTCAATACGGTGATTTTTTGATTTGTTGCTATTGAAAGATGTTAAAAAATTTTGCTAAAATTTAGTGGCCCGTTTTTTTGCGTGTGAGTGTGATATATTCACCAAGTAACTAACAAAGATATCCAATGGACATTTATATACTTCCACGAGCTTTACGCCTTGTCGCTAGGTGACGAAAAGAAAAGTTCCTTGTGGCGACAGATACCACTTGGACAGCTCCGATTAGCCCAATGGAACAGTCTTAACACTTGGCAGCAGCGTCGCTGGGATGACGTGTTTCTATCGGGAGCGTCCCGTTTGACCACGTTGTGATTGACCACAGCCAATTATATCGACCTGTGCCTAGAGTAACCAGCAACGATTAACCAATCAAAGAGTCCTATTTTGAATTGGCCAATTGGCGACGTGGTCAATCGGATCCCATCCGTTTCCGTCTGCTGGAGTTGCCGGCCGGCTTTTCCCACTCCATCCGTGGATCTTCACCGTGCCAGTCGAACTATAGCAGTTCTCGTGTAGTGCGAAAGGGAGTGGTTCATTGGCGCACAGTACAATTGGACACGTTGCAATTGCACACCGTGCCATTAGACATTAAACTGTGGGCAAAAGAACTGTGCGTAAAAGAACTGTGCGCAAATTTACTGTATTTGTCATTCGTTTATAAAATAAAAAGTTAATAAATTGATAAAAATGTCAAGTCTTCTACATACATGTGTGTATATTTCAAATTATGCAAAATTGTGTATGGTGTCCAAAAGCAACAGTGTCCAATTGAACTATGCGCAAAAAATATGTGTCTAAATGAATGGTGTGCAAATGTAACGTGTCCAATCGAACGGTGCGCAATCTTATGTGTCTAATAGCACGGTGTACAATTGCAACGTGTCCAATTGTACTGTGCGCAAATAAAGGCTTCTCGTGCGAAATGTTCCAGTCGCACGTGTTAAAGACTGATTACATAATTAGTAGATACTTGTTAATATTCCATTGGTATTTCGAATTTTTATATGTTGATCTCGGTTAATTGCTTAGTGTAATTTATAACCAGACTATCTGTTTGTATGTTATTTTATTACTTCGACTTGTGATTTGTAAATTGTAACAGTCATAGAACATTCTGGAACATACCGGTATTTTGCTTCACTTTGAATACTGTGATAAAGTATTTAACTTTTGTATATCGATCGATATTTTGGAGTAGACTTGTGATATTAATAAACTAATGTGATCCTCATCAGATTTTATACTACAAATATATTTGATAGCTGAAAAGTAAAAGTGCTTAATCATTCTGTTATATATGTATTAGCGTTTAAGAAGCGCGCGCTAGTGTAAAGTAGCGCGCCGTCCGGAATATTCGCGACCGCTATGCGTGCGCGACGCGACTACATTTATCCGCGCAGATAGCCGTTAGAATTCGGAGTAGAACGAGCTCCGCTCGCACGTAGACACCGATGGCATATAGAACCACGTAAATTAAACGGCCATTAGTGAACCTACAACTGTGTTGTATTAAATCAGAAATTGTAAGACACAACAGTTGGCGACGAGGATGGGATCTTCATAAAAAAAAAGAAGATCCTTGGAAGTAACGACACGCGTAAAGTGCGTGCCAGGTTTCGGAGCAGCCACGTGACAAGTGAAGACGTGGCGCGGAACATTCCAGAAGGATTCAGGTTTTTTTCAGTAGCTACGTAAATAGTGAATACGTGGCGTGAGATAGACTCACAATCAGACGAAAATGCCGGGAGGAAATCAAAACGTGGGTGCAGAAACCTCCGATTTGCCCGCCCGCCAGGTAACGGAGCAAACCTCCGGATCTCATAATATGATACAAGTAGATTTTTTCGATTCAAAGCAGCAAACCTTCCAAAGATGGTTACAACGGTTGGAAGAAGCTTTTCGAGTATTTCGAATACGAGAAGGGAACGAGAAAGTCGCTTATCTGCTGCATTTTCTGGGCGTAGAAGCATTCGGAATTTTTTGCGATCGAGTGGATCCTGAAGATCCATATCAAATGTTGTATGATGCCGTGTTAACAAAACTAAAAGAATATTACGCTTCGGAACCGTTAGAAATAGCAGTAATTTTTGTCTTTCGAAAACGGTTGCAATTGCCGGAAGAACGCTTTCAAAAATATATGGCAGCATTACAGAAGCTGTCATTGCATTGTAAGTTCGGAGATTACTTAAAGACGGAACTCAGGAATCAATTTGTATACGGACTGCGAAATCAGCGGATTCAAGGTCGACTATTGGAGACAGCGAACCTAACGATGGAAGCAGCCCTTAAAACGGCCAGCGGGATGGAGTTGGCGGAAAAGGGAGTAAATGATTTGAAATCAGAAGCGACCGTTGCGGTGGATTTTGTCGGAGCAGGCGCCAAATCCAAGAAAAAGACGGAGGGAGAGACCAAACCAGAAGTGCAAACTAAAAATAACAAACATGGAAGGAAAACAAATTCGTCCTCTAGGATGAATAAGTCGAAATTGAAACCGTCATATAATTCGAAAACGTTTTCTAATAATGTTTCTTATTATAGGTGTGGACGGAATCATCTGGCGCCTGAGTGTACTCTTCCTCGACATATTAAATGCCACGAATGCGGAGGATTGGGTCATTTGCAGAAAGTCTGCAAAAAGAAATGTAAGACTCAATTGTTGGAAGAAGTTTATAAGATGGATGAAACGGAACATTCTCGTTTTCGGGATAAATTCACGGTCTCTCTCTCTCTGGAAAAACAGCGAGTCATTTTCGAGGTAGATTGCGGAGCTGCGGTCACTCTGGTGAGTGAGAAATGGTTGCGACGAGTATTTCCACATTTAAATATACAGAGGACATAGTTAAGATTACGTTCATACTGTAAACAGAATTTTGCGCCGTTAGGTTGTGATCGGACGACTTATATACGGGTAAAATTATCCGAGGATGTAGTTCTCTTACCTTTACTTATTACGGTCGCTAGCTTGTTTATCCATCAACAAGCAAGGATTTATGGGTGTTGTAATTCCAATGCTAGAGCAGTCCCTGGAATATCCCCTGGCCTCGCCTTACTGCGTCGCGCCACCGTACCAAGTTACACAATGGCCGCCGACTACGTCTCAATGCTGCGTCACGCCACCGTATCAGATTACAAGATGGCCGCCGACTGCGCATCAACGAGAGAAATTTGCGACGTATTCTCGTCATGCTTCTTCTCTCTAATACTTTTTCTTCTGTTTCAGGTCGCCGCTGGACGATGGACTTCGCCGTTGGACCCCGTTGGAAGGATGACTTCACCGCTATGGATTCCTCCTCAGGTAAGTCACCGTGTTAGTAAGAGATATTTATTTGACAAATATTTCTTTTTCAGATCACTCCCGGATGTACGAGACACTAACTATCTAGGATCTTGGACTTTATCACATGGATAAAATAATAACCGTCAATGTTCAAATTTATATTAAATTAATATATTTAATAAAATAAAATATAATGAACTCGGATTATTACAGTCAGTTTCGCTTTAATAAAAACGAATTATTTTCACACAATATCGCCGTGCACGCGGAACGGTATTTCTCGTCGTTTCGATTTTGTATCGCATCGAACGCGTCCGGGAAAGAAGCTCTCGACTGAGCTCTGCAGCCCTTTATATATCGGTCTCCCCACTTTTCGTTCTCCCCACCAACAGCGCTACTGGGCGTTCCCGTGTGTTCGCAGACACAACGCGCTGTTAATCGGGTCGTTTTCCCATTGGTTTACGTGATTTTGCTGTGCGCAGACGCATTGCGCATGCGCACTTCGGGTTTTTTTATGCGCAGACGCTTCGCGCTTGCGCAGTCGCTCTTTTGCACTTAGTTTCCATGCGCATTTGCACTTTTCATGCGCAAACTACATTTTCACATGCGCGGTACCATAATTCATGCGCAGTTACTTCTTTACAGTATATTTTCTTATTCTTAGTGTATATTATACGTTTATTTACTATTTTAAACATATTTAAGTATATTTTAACATATATAACCATCTTAATTATATTTAATATACTGAAGTGCACTTTCGGTGTACACTTTCTACACCTTTCGCTTTATTGGGCTATTTTCTTTAGAGTGCTTCCCAATTTGCACTATTTACTTAAATTTATAGGTTAGAACAATGTTTCTTTAATCATTTTTACGGTTTACAGATAACTATATTTATTTCTTATCTTTACAGAATATATTTGTACTTTGGCGTGTCTCGAGAGTCTTTTCCCTTTGTCATATCTTCGCTTTCTTTTTCCAGGATCACCCTTGGAATAAATTTGCCGTCTGGTCCCAGTATCATCGCCTTCTCAGCAGCTCGGTATTTTTCCACCGATTTCTCCCTGGCTGGTTCTTTCTGTGTGGTCCCCGATGTTCCTGGCGATGGTTCAGCTGTTCCGGCATCCTGAGGAGTTGGGGTGTTCTCTGTGGTCGGTTTCAAGGTTTTGTCAAGGTTAGAGTGCGCGATATTGACGATGTACGCGAGTTAAATATGTATGTGGTCCGTTATGATCGAAGCCCACTGTTAGGCCGTGAATGGATAAACCAATTAAAAATTTTAGGAAAAGTAAAAGAAAGTTTAAAAGAAATAGAAACTATTAAATCGCTCGAAACTTATAATAGTGATATATTAGAGCAATTATTTAATAAATATCCCGAAATTGTAAGTGAGGAGTTTTCAACCATGCGTAAAGTCGAAGCTCATTTAAAATTAAAAGAAAATGCGAAACCTGTATTTTTAAGAAGTCGAGCAGTTCCATTTAAATTAAAGGAAAAAGTCGAAATAGAATTAGAAAATTTAGTGCAAGCAGGTATTTTGGAAAGAGTAGAATCTTCCAGATGGGCAACGCCAATAATACCGGTATCGAAAAAGAATGGTCAAATTCGAGTTTGCGGCGATTTTAGCGTTACGGTAAATCCATTGTTAATTGTGGATGAACACCCCTTACCTACCATAGACGAGCTGTTTGCGTCCATGGCGGGAGGAAAAATATTTTCTAAAATCGATCTGAAACAAGCGTATTTGCAATTACCATTAGCGGAAATAGATAAGGAAATCTTAACATTAAATACACATAAAGGATTATATCGAAGTAACCGTTTGATGTACGGAGTAGCGTCAGCGCCGGCGATTTGGCAACGAACAATTGAAAGCATTTTAAGTGTAATTCCAGGAATCGCGATATTTTTAGATGATATAAGAGTAACGGGGAAGAACAGAGAAGAACACATGAAACGTTTAGAATTAGTTTTCAAGCGATTAGCAGAATACAATTTACGTATTAATAAGGAGAAATGCGAATTCCTTAAAGAGAGTGTGGGGGCTCGTCCGGGATGGCCTGACTTGGTCCTTCGCCTAGACTCAATAATTAGTAGGGAATGTCGGGTTACAGGAGGTTAATTCGATCGAGTTAATATGATATTCTTTATTTTTCGAAAAACGAGAATGTTCCAAAGTATCGTCCTCTTGACTGAATCGCTTTAGGTAGACTCTTCCACGGAACAGAGAGCGATTTCACGGAAGTACCGCTTAAATAGATCGATCGGGAAGAATCTCCCTACTACAAATTGTCGGACCAATTGTTACCGATAGCGAGATTCTATTGCTCTGATTAGTCGCAGTCTCGGTGGTAGGGATCAAATTCGACACATTACGATTCTGACTTTCGAGGAGATAACTCCCGTCTCGAAAGAGAGAGAGCTACCAGCCCCAAAACAAAATAGAGTCGGTCAAAATAACGTTCACAATCGACCGTTGTCGAACTCAACTTGAATTCTAATATTATTGCCTACAGCTCGGCCATTCTAACTTTTGGCCGTCCCGGTCACATACAAATAAAATATAATCGCTCGTAATTATTAAAATCTCACGCTATGCATGTACATAAAGACGCATCTGATCCGGCGCTAAAACTATTATACGGACGATGAGTCAATTGGTAACCATCGACATCGGTTAGGACATAGCGATCGTGATCTAAAACCTTTCTCACAACATAGGGACCCTTAAATTTCGGCAATAATTTTTTATTAATCCCGCCGTCGTTTCCACGTTGCGAATCTCCACATAATCACCGACTTTATACCTATGTGCAACTTTTCGTCGTAAATTGTATCGCTCGGCGCCTTTACGCTGTGTCTCGCTTATTTTTTCTTGAGCAGTTTTTCGCATTAAACTAAAATTCCGATCAATATCATGATCGTGTTCAATAAAATTACGTAACACGTCGTTCGTCTTTCCTCGCTGATCTAGGCCAAATAATAAACGGGCCGGCGTCTCACTAGTCGTACGACAAACGGTATTATTTAACGAAAATTCTACTTGGTCTAATACACGGTCCCATTTCGAAGGCATCTCGCACAATTTCGCTAACATTGGAGTTATCACTCGATTGAACCGCTCAACTTGCCCATTTGCTCTCGGTGTACTCACCGCAACTAATACCTGCTCGATCATCTCGGACTTTAAATATTCTTTAAATACGTCAGATGTAAAACACGTTCCGCGATCGGAAATCAAACGTCTCGGCTTACTATACGCACGGAAATAATCATAAAGATGTCTCAACACTTCGTCCGTCCCGGTCGACTTACAAGGATAAAGCCTAATAAATTTAGTAAACGCATCAATAATTACAAGTAAATGTCGGTAGCCTTTCCCGGTTTTTTCTAACGGACCCATGTGATGAACATGTATAGTTACAAATGGCAAGCTTTCCTTCGGTATACTATGCAGATATCCCTCAGCTTTCCCGCTCGGTGGGGAAAATTCAATACATTTCAGACAGTTAAGAATATAGTCTTTAATTTTCTCACGCATACGAGGAAACCAATAGACCCTGGTAATATTTTCTACGATCTTATCGATATCTACATGACCGAGGTCGTCATGACATGTTCGCATTACGTTCGACTCCATAGAATAAGGAACATAGAAGAGCAACTTTTTGTTTTTGTCTTTCCTATATACAAGTCCATCTCGCAATTCATAATGCTTCATATCTCTTTTTTCGAGTTCGTCACGAATTTTTAAAATATCCTTATCGCGGTCTTGACAAACGGACAAGGTTTTTTCCAACGTGCTGCCCTCAAGTACAAGTACGCTATAACATCGGCTAAGCGCGTCGACATGGCTCATCCGTTTACCCGGACGATGAACAATTTCGTAATCGTAATTCTGTAAGAAAAGAGCCCACCGCGAGATTCGAGGATTCACATCCTTTTTACTTAAAGTTAACCGGAAGCTATCGCAATCCGTAACGATTTTAAATTTCCGCCCGGCGAGATATATGTGAAATCTTTTCAATGCATATACGGCAGCGAGGCATTCTAACTCAAAGCTATGATACTTTGCCTCGACCGGCGTCGTCCGCTGACTCCAAAACGAAATCGGACGCCACGCTCCATCATCTTGCTTCTGAAGCAAGATACCGCCAAAACCGCTAGCGCTCGCATCACAATGCAGCTCTGTCTCTGCCAAGGGCGAATAAATCGCAAGTACTGCCCTGCTCGATAAATGTCGCTTAAGTGCTTCGAAAGCAGAGTTCTCGGCAACGCCAAATCTAAAGGTAGTGTTCTTCTTTATTAGGTCATACAGCGGTTTTGCTAACACAGAAAAGCAGGGGATAAATCGCCAGAAATAACTTGCAAGACCAATAAATCTCTGCGTATCTTTTACGTTTCGCGGTATTGGATAATTAAGGATGGATTCGACATTCTCATCGCTCGGTCGTATGCCGTATCTATTAACGCAATACCCTAAGTACTTTATCTCCGTCTGCGCAAAATAACATTTATCAAAACGGAATTGTAGGCGATGTTTACCCGCTATTTCAAAGACTTCAGAAAGAATCTCGATATGTTCATCCATATCTTTAGTCGCGATCAATAAATCATCGAGATAGATCAATATTTGATTTCTTCGAACCAAAGGTTCAAACACAACATGTACGAAACGCTGGAAGACGCGCGGCGCGTTCATTAAACCAAACGGCATATACAAATATTCAAACTGACCTAGCGGTGTCACGAAGGATATATACTTTACAGAAGCTTCGTTCATCTTTACGTGATGAAATCCGTCCTTCAAGTCTAAAACGGTAAAATACCTCTTGTCTCGCAAACGATCAATATTATCGTCGATTAATTCCGTTGGAAAATTATCACGCACGGTAATCTTATTTAGTTCGCGGTAGTCAATACATAATCGATAGCCGCCGTCCTTTTTTTTCGCTAGTACAATTGGACTTGCATAAGGGGAGCAACTCGGCCGAATAACCGCTCTTTCTAAGAGGTCGTCCAGGATCCTCCGCAAAATCTCCTTATCTGCGAATGATAATCGACGCGGACGCGAACTTATAGGCTGTTCGTGCTTTAACGCAATGACCATTTCAAAATCTAATGTGCATTTTTTTCCTCGGAGACTTGTCAGATAGCACGAATCATAAGCCCCGCGGATTCGTGCAGACACATTCTCATCAATATCCGGATTAATATTCAATCCGTCGGATGGACGGACAAAATCATCGTTATACTCAATGTTCATTAACTGATTAATCGCCTGTTCCTCCTCGACACCCGAAACTCTGACAGTTTCCCCGAGAGTAACACATATTCGCGGACATTTCAGGAAATCTCTTCCCAACAGAACGCTGTATGCCATCATATCGCTCGGTACCGCGTGAAATATTATTTTAACCTGCACGCCATTGACCTCTAAAATGCCGAAAAATACGCCGTCAATTCTCAACCGTGAGCCATTGAGCCCGCAAAACTGACCAACCTGCTCCCGCTCAAGCGAGTGCGACTCATCCCGAATCACATCGCTCCGCACAAGACTAATCGGCGATCCCGAATCGATCATCGCGTCAACGACGTAACTACACGGTCCACTATTCGCAGTCTCGGCAACAATTTTTACACGGATCATATATGGATCCGGCAACCCGACGGGCTGTATCGCGCTCGCGGACGCAATCCGCGCAAGGTCCTTGTGTGCATCCGACGTCAAAGGCTGATTCCGCTTCGGACACTCCTTCGCCAGGTGCTCCGTGGATCCGCACCCGTAGCATGCTCGTCTCGCCGGTGTCCGTTTGCAATGCGCCGCAATATGCCCCGTCTCATGGCACTTGAAACATTTGGTCGGCTTCCCTTTTGTATGCGGCGCCTCAAACATTCCACCGCCCGTCCTTGCTCCGTCCTTTCTCGTTCTGACATCGTTTGGTTTTTTAACGTCGAGTTGAACCTTCTCAAACGCCTTTAATAGCTGGGCTCCTGTTCGGTAATTCATCAGACGAGCCTGGTTTTGTAGTCGCTGGTCCGGCACACCCTCGATTAGATAATCAATAATCTCACCCTCAGCAACTGGTATACGGTTTGCCAAAATCATTTTATCGTGGTAATAATCACAAAATGGCTCCCCTCCTTTCCAAATCAGAGATTCAAATTCCCTTCTTAAAGCCAGTTTACCCGGGCGTAAATCAAACATGTGGTCCATTTCCTGGAGTAATTCTTCTATAATCATTGTCAAGAACTCGGCCTTCGAATAAAACCAAGACAGTGCACGCCCCTTCAATCGTGAGCTAATTAGTATCCGCGTTGAACTCTCATCCAAACTATACGAGGATCTCAGCAGCCGCAACTGCTGCCTCCATCTCCAGAACGCGTTGTCCGTCCCGTCATACTCGGGCAATAACTCCCTAATGCTCCTCACGCCACCGGACATCGGAACAGCACCGTCGCTCGCCGCCGCACCCGTCATCGAGGAAGAACCCCGCAGCATTTCCAATTCTTGCCTCAGCAGCCGCTGCTCCCGTTCCCAGAGTTCCTTTTCTCGTCGCAAGAGCCCAAGCTCCGTCATCGTCGCATCATCGCGCTCCTCCGTCTCCAACGCCACGACGTCCACGCGCTCCTCTCGCTCCAACGTCTCACCGTCCGTTCCCGCCGCCCCGACAGCCACACATCCCTCCGTCGGTCGACACACAGCCCCGGAACCCGGCGAGTCCGTCGCGAGTAATGCACTTCTCCGCGTAATAAGCTCCTTCCACACTCTCGGATCGTCTTCGTTAAGGCGCTTAATTAATTCGGCTTTAGTCCCGTTCGTGGTTAATCCCCGTTCCCGAAGAGCCTCTTTTAATTCCACCACCGTAAAACCGCTTCCCGGGCCAAGTTCGGTACTCATTTCAACGTCTTAATATTTCAATAATCAGGAACTATACTCGTGTTCACGCACAAAAGTTCTCCGCGCCCAAAATTATATGTCCGCGTTCGCACACTCCGCGTCCCCACGACACGCGCCACAAGAAAATTATTTTACTCACAGTAAGAGCAATCAGCAAAGCCGGAGGCAGTGTCCAGATCCCACTTCTGATAATACTGTGGGGGCTCGTCCGGGATGGCCTGACTTGGTCCTTTGCCTAGACTCAATAATTAGTAGGGAATGTCGGGTTACAGGAGGTTAATTCGATCGAGTTAATATGATATTCTTTATTTTTCGAAAAACGAGAATGTTCCAAAGTATCGTTCTCTTGACTGAATCGCTTTAGGTAGACTCTTCCACGGAACAGAGAGCGATTTCATGGAAGTACCGCTTAAATAGATTGATCGGGAAGAATCTCCCTACTACAAATTGTCGGACCAATTGTTACCGATAGCGAGATTCTATTGCTCTGATTAGTCGCAGTCTCGGTGGTAGGAATCAAATTCGACACATTACGATTCTGACTCTCGAGGAGATAACTCCCGTCTCGAAAGAGAGAGAGCTATTAGCCCCAAAACAAAATATAGTCGGTCAAAATAACGTTCACAATCGACCGTTGTCGAACTCAACTTGAATTCTAATATTATTGCCTACAATAGTATTAGTTATTGTGGATATCAGATTGGTAAAAATGGAATTTTTAAAGAGAAAAGTAAAATAGAAGCAATACGCAATATGCCTACACCTAATAATATTACGGAATTAAGAGCTTTTATTGGCCTGATTAATTATTATGGTCGGTTCATCAAACAGTTGAGTGATTTGTTACGCCCATTGAATAACCTACTTAAAAAGAATATTGATTTTAAATGGACAAAGGATTGTGAGTTAGCTTTCAATCGGGCAAAAGCGGAATTTGAGAGAAATGAAATTTTAGTTCCGTTTGACTCAAAGTTGCCAATCATCTTAGCCACTGACGCTAGCCCGTATGGTTAGGTGTGGGAGCAGTACTATCATACATATACCCGGATGGAAGCGAGCGAATTATACAGTGCGCTTCTAATTCACTTACGGAAACGCAAAAGAAGTACGCGCAAATTGACAAAGAAGCGTACGCCATTATATTCGGTATTAAAAAGTTCCATCAGTTTTTATACGGTAATCATTTTACGTTAATAATGGATCACAAGCCCTTAGCGCAGATTTTCAATCCGCAAAAAGGTTTACCAGCGTATAGCGCGATGCGAATGCAACATTACGCGGTATTTTTACAAGCGTTTAATTTCTCCATTAAATATAGAAAATCAAATGATCATGCTAACGCAGATGGACTCTCGCGATTACCAATAGCGGAAAAGCGAATGGCAGAGTGTGATCCTATAGATGTATTTTTAATGAAAAATTTAGAAACATTGCCAATTACAGCGAAAGAAATTTACAAAGAATCACGCGAGGATAAATCACTAGCAAAGATAATAAATGCTTTGGAACAAGGGAAAAGTCTCGTGCCATTAGGTTATCTAGATAACGAATTTTCTTTACAAGATGGAATAATTTTTAGAAGGGAAAGAGTCGTAATCCCGAAATCTTTAATTAACCGAGTTTTGAAAGAGTTACACGAAGGACATTTCGGCTGTGTTAAAATGAAAAATTTAAGTAGAAATTTTTGCTGGTGGTTAGGCATAGATAAGGATATTGAAATGTTAGTAAAAAATTGTAGCGCATGCAATACATTTAGTAATAATCCGAAAAGCATTAAAATCAAACATAATTGGGAACCTGCAACAGAACCTTTTCAACGCGTACATGTAGATTTTGCGGGACCCTTTTTAGGGTATAATTTCTTAGTTTTGGTCGATGCATATACTCGAATGCCCGAAGTGCATATGGTAAAAAATATTAACGCGGAAACGACTATAAAGAAATGTCGAGAAATATTCACTACATTTGGATTACCACAAGTACTAGTATCAGATAATGGTAGAACTTTTATTTCCAAAGAGTTCCAATTTTTTTAAAACAAAATGGTATTTTTCACAAATGCACAGCGCCATATAACCCTGCTACGAATGGGTTAGCAGAACGTTTTATACAAACGCTTAAACAAGGTTTGCGGAAGTTAGGTAAGGCAAACAAAAATGTTAAACGAAATTTGCAAAAAGTATTATTTCATTACCGATTATTACCACATCAGGAATCTGGGAAATCACCAGCAGAATTAATGTTCGGTAGAAATTTAAATAGTAGATTAAATCTAATCCTTCCTAGAACAGAACTAAAAGTCAAAAGTGAGGATGTAATATCAAGTAAAATGAAGCAATTTGAGATAGGAGAGACAGTGGCTGTGCGTGAATATTTAGATAAAAACATTAAATGGCGATTCGGAATTGTAATCGGAAGATTGGGTAAATTACATTACAGAGTACAGTTACAGGATAATAAAATTTGGAAACGTCATGTAAACCAAATGCGAGCAGTCGGTTCGGCAGCGGTCAACAATACGCAAATGGAAGCGTTGGATTATGGTGGCTCGATTATTAATGCAAATTCAGATTCTAAGAATCCAAGCGAATTAATCGAGCAACCATCCACATTATCAGAAAGAGAGAAACCGTTGAAAATATCCTCAGAGCATCCTGAACCACGAGAATTACAGGTAATACCTGTGAACGCCGAGCAAGAGGAGGCGCCAGATCAAGCCGTCCGCCCTGATGTTTCACCTGCGTCTAAAGTACCACCTACGTCAGTAGCGAACCAAGAACGATCAACGCGAAAGCGAAAACCACCGGATCGTTTCGGAAAGTATGTGTCGCATTAATATATTTTTGGTGACGAGGTAATAATTATTTTACGAGGAGAAGAGCTGTTATATATGTATTAGCGTTTAAGAAGCGCGCGCTAGTGTAAAGTAGCGCGCCGTCCGGAATATTCGCGACCGCTATGCGTGCGCGACGCGACTACATTTATCCGCGCAGATAGCCGTTAGAATTCGGAGTAGAACGAGCTCCGCTCGCACGTAGACACCGACGGCATGTAGAACCACGTAAACTAAACGGCCATTAGTGAACACACAACTCTGTTGTATTAAATCAGAAATTGTAAGACACAACACATTCCGTTCAAATAATCGTCACGTGTCACTCCGGCAGTCATCTTGTCGCCCGTTATAGATATCGAATACGCGTCGGCTAACACGCGAGGTAGTGCGCACACCACCAGCGCCTATATCTTAACCTGAAAGTAGGACACCATCTAAGATAGTATCTAAGGCCGTGGCACAGGTCCAACGAGTCACGGCTTATCGATCAAGGAGCGCGGACAATTATAGTTGCATCTCCTCTAACTTTTGCGAGTAGCTCCAAAGCTCCATAAATTAACCGCAGACGGTTAATTTTTTTTTATGGCGAATTCCGTCATATTGTTACGTCCCTGGTTTGAGTCGCGGTCGAGTCTGTCTTGAAAGAGGAAGAAGATCTCGTTGTCAAGGAATTGTTGATGGAGCAGCCGTCATTTGAGTCGGAAGCCAGCTGTCAAGCTGAGCGGTCGCGTTTCGATCCGCGGCTTATCGTTATTAATGTTCCGTGTTCTCTGTGTTGTGAATAATCCTGTGTTCAGTTATTAAAGTTCTTACGTTCCTTTAAACCGTGTTATTCACGAGTGCGCGGGTGCCGCGTGGTTAGCGTGTGTCGATCGGTTGTGTCGCGCGCGCGTTCGATATATCTCGAGGTCGTCGCCGCGGACGCAACAATATATACAGATCATTGAATGAATATCCAACCAAAAATAAATATTAATATAAATGTAGTAAATGTCTCTATGGCCGTGTTCCGAATTTACTGTCAGTACTGAAAATCTATTAAAACTAAAATCTTTAGGTCACGTATACTATAGATTTTCAGTACTGGCAGTAAATTCAAAACACGGCCTATATATAATAAATATCCACTGAATATTGTACGGATATCTGCAGGATATTGATTTACATATCCTGTAGATATTTATGAAACCTCGAATTGCGGACATTTGGATATCTACAGCATCTCTAATAGCTATTTTTCATATATTCGTGGATATCCTCAATGCTTATGAAGAATATCTAGTGGATATCTAATATTATTTTCTGTATGG
This sequence comes from Camponotus vicinus, assembly GCF_025532165.1. NCBI lineage: Eukaryota > Metazoa > Arthropoda > Insecta > Hymenoptera > Formicidae > Camponotus > Camponotus vicinus. The sequence continues at coordinate 5,242,186 of NW_028141948.1, forward strand.
GTATGTTTAGGCTCATTTATTTCCTAACAAATCGATATTTTAATCAAATTTCCTACGATCTTTTTTGATAAATTTATAAGTAGAGTCCGTATCTTGGTGCCGTTTTCCCCACTCCAAGTGCATGCTAGCGGCCGAGCGCCGCGAAAAGCAGTACCGTCTATGTCGGTCTAATGATGGTAGCAAAGAGAGCACCGTTGCGTAGAAAAAGAAAATATAATAATTTATTATATTATTTTATATTTTATATAAGTAGGTATACTAGGCCGGTTCTAACTCAGGTCCTCTCAGGGGGGGTGAGGCGCGAGGGGAACCGCGGCGCGGGGGGAGTGACGTCACGCGCGGGGAAGGAGGAACTGCAGCGCTCGCTGAGTGACGTCACGCGCGGGGAAGGAGGAACTGTGGCGCTCGGTGAGTGACATCACGCGCGGGTAGGGGGGATCCGCGGCGCGAGCGATGGACGAGGGGGTCCGCGAGGAGAAGGGGGATCCGCGGAAAGAAGACGATGGTGTGAGAAGGATAGCGCTACGTGTGGGAAAAGGATAGCGCTAAATGTGTGAAGAGGACAGTGCGACAAGGATGGCATCAACGTACGACAAGGATGACGTTAACGTGGGACAAGGACGACGCATTGTAAGATGGCGCATAGGTGGGAGAAGGACGACGCAAAGGTAAGTGACAAGCATATGAAAGAGAAAGCGATGTCGTGAGAACAACGCGTGCGAGAGAGAACGACAATAGCGCGAGAACAACGCGTGTGAGAGAGAACTATAATATCGCGAGACTTAGAACGATAATAGCGCGAGAACAACGCGTGCGAAAGAGAGAGAACGATAGCGCGAAGAGAACGCGTGCGACAGAGAACGATAGCGCGAAGAGAACGCATACGAAAGAGAGACTTACGATTAACGCGTGCGAGAGAGAGAACTATAATATCGCGAGACTTAGAACGATAATAGCGCAAGACAACGCGTGCGAGAGAGAACGATAGCGCGTACGAAAGAGAGACTTATGATTAACGCGAGACTTACAACTAGCGCAAGAGAGAGACGCAAGGGATGGGAACGCAAGGAGAGGCGCGTAAATAATCACATTCTTTTTTAAATTACAAATATAAAATTTATTTAAATGTATGTTATACATTGTGTGTGTGTGTCTAATAATAGTTATATAATAATATAAAATTAAAATTTAATTGGGAGGGGGGGGGGTGATGCGCCGGGTTAAGAGGGAGGCCGCTTCTGGAAGGCTAAGGGGTCGATGTGCCGGGCTGAGGGGGGCCGCTCCTGGAATAGAAAGACATACATTTGAATAGGTTTTTAATAATTTATTTTAGAACTTTTGATGTATTATAAATTGAAAGTTACTTACAATACTTTCCATTCATGGCATTTTCCATTCATCGTTATACAATACACACAATTTATATTTTGATGCAGGTTTGGATTCACATATCTGTTTATCCTCTCGTCGGCCATTCATATCATCGCGTAAAAATCTCTAAAATCTCTAAAATCAAACATTAATTTTAAGTGTTTTAAATTTATTACACATCGACAAAAATATTTTACCTTCAACGTTTCCAATTTCCGCCGTAATATATTCTCATGCTCATCTTCTTCCAGTTTTTCAAAATCTTCTATTAATTCGAGATTTTCACGCAGTTTATTTCCAATACATTTTACTTTAGAATGATTAGGTTCTATATTGAAACATTTACATCCATGATATTTTGCAAAATCTCGCGCACATATTTCTCGAGCTAGGAGAAATGTCCTCAACGAATTTGTGCGTTTTTCCAAGCCGAGCTCTTGATGTCTTATAAACTGAACGATTGAAGTTTCCAGATTCTTCATTGAAAGTTGTTCCCGCTCTATTCGAAGTAATTCTTCATCTTGACTATCCGAAAACGGAAATCAGGTTTCCCATCGGATGATTCCTCCTCCATTTCTCTCTCCTCCCTCTCTCTCTCTCTCCATCTCATCCATTTCTCTCTCCTCTTTCTCTCTCCATTTCTCTCTCCTCTCTCTCTCTCTCCATCCAATAATCATCATCCGTATCGTCATCGATGATAATAACGTCGTCTTCAGCCATTATATGTGACCAACGAAACACAAGACTAATGAAACGCAAAGAACAACAAAAGAAATAATATTCTAATGTCACAGGCTCCTCTTTATTATATATCTTTTAATATCTTTTGTTTCATTCCAACTAGAGCATCACGTCTCATTTACCTCAGCATTTCTCTACATCTTTAGCGGAGCATGTTGAGAAAAATTGTCAAATATTCTTATTCGTATGGAAGGAAAGAATTAATATCACAGATGGAATAAAAATAATTATTTATTGCAAGCATCGTAAAGAATATCATTTACAGCGCATGTTAGTAATTCGCAATCGATTAATGATTCGCTGTTAAAGACATCACCCTCGCGTATCGTTTTTACAGCATCGCATACAGTAGTAATATTGTTACGTTGTAATACAGTTTCAAATTGTTTAAATTTTTCACGAGATAGGTATTCTCGCATAACCAATTGTGCATATGATCGATACAATTTTCAAAATTAAATAAATGTAATAATGTTTGTGGTTTCATGTACAAAGAATTGTCACATAATGTGAGTTTTACAATTTTCGATTGATACATTTCGATCGATAAATCTCCAATCCTTAATGGGAGAGCAGTCGATTGTAGAAATTGTTCAACGTCTGTTTGCTTCTGCATCAACAAATTCCACGTTGAAAAAGGCAACACTATTTGATTGCCTCGATTATCGCCGAAAATCAGTTCCACGTACGATACAGCTCCAACGCTTATTCCAATGTCCAAATACTTGTACGACGTTGGGGTTAGAGCGTATCTTCTTCCAAGTATACGAGTCGCACAACGAGGCTGAATGCTATAAAAATATAAATAATTAGATCAATATTTTAAAAAATTAATAAATAACAAAATTTTTAAACGATCGAAACTTACGTGTCATATTTTTGCTTCTTACACGGTGGAGTTTCACCGTTTCGAATCGGAACGTAAAAATTCATGTTGATTTCTTCAGTGAACCTTTTACACGCGCGATTGATGCAATACTGATCGTATTAGAATTATTATTAATTCAAATAGTATCGCAAATTGCGATGTAGAGGGGATTATTGCTGACACGACATTTTAATTTCCTCTAAAATTTTGTCGCGCCGATGTACGGCTGCGATGATATCATCATCCCCAGAACAAAGATTTAGCTAAATATAACAAAAATTTTCAAGCGCCGATGTACGGCTGCTCCTGATGCAATCAAATATACGTGACAAAACGCGAAAAAAATAACCGTCAAGGTTAAAATGCGCATCACCCCTAGACAAAGATTTAGCTGAATGCGCTAAAATCAAGCGCCGATGTACGACTGCTCCCGATGCAATCACGTTAGATTTTTCAAATGTACGTGACAAAACGCGAAAAAAATAACCGTCAAGGTTAAAACGCACATCACCCCTAGACAAAGATTTGTAGCTGAATGCGCTAAAAGCAAGCGCCGATGTACGACTGCTCCTGATGCAATCACGTTAGATTTTTCAAATGTACGTGACAAAACGCGAAATTATCAAGGTTAAATTGCACACGCTATTCCGGGGAATTTTTTAAGATGAAATCATTCTAGAATGTTCGATGATATGCACGAGACAGTATATAAATCATGATAAAGAGACACACCCCGCCAGTATTTTCGCTAAAGTACATCCGGAACTATCATTGGGAAGCGCATTTCGCAAGTCTGATACAATATGGAGGAGCAAAGTTTGCGAGAGCAATCCACTTTGGTGAATTCGCTGGAAGATTACATTGCGTGGGAGCAACGATGCGATACGTATATCGAGTCGCTGGAAGAGCAAAGTCGAATCAAACGACCACGATTATCGATCGGAAATCGACAATCGCTGATTGCTCGGATCGCGCGCCTCGAAGGGTTGAAAAATTCGTTACGTAGACGTTTCATACACACGGGTGCCGGATGTAGCGCGCGTCAAAATGAACTTGTGTGGCGTGCGATTGATACGGCGTTCGAGAGTCGTATATTGACTGGTGCGGTGATAAACTATAATTACATCGAACCTCGCCAATTTCTCGATGACGCCAAAGACATTGTGATAGAACATGTGTAGGACGTTATGAAGAAACATTATAATGTGAAAGTGAACACTATATTTAATGGTGAATTCGTGTCGGGTAATAAACGCGCAAATAAAAGTATCAATACGAGAAACTATGAACTCTTTCGCACATCCGATTTACGCGAGTGGTACGAACGGTGCGTTATCGAGCCCACCCTAGCATCGCTCCAAGAGTTTCAGGAACGCGACAGCGGGTGGGTTTTGTCGCGAATACTAAACTTGACTGTAAATATAAATAAGTATAATCCTATGCGCGCGGGATGTTACATCAAATTACCGCGGGAGATTATGATGAAAAGAGCGGTGATTAACGTACAATCAAAGGACAATGCGTGTTTCGCATGGGCAGTGGTCGCCGCACTATACTCCGCAGAAAGGAACGCGGAATGGGAATCATCGTACCCGCATTACGCGACAGTGCCGAATCTCCGGGACATTGAGTTTCCAGTGACTGTGAATCAAATAAAAAATTTTGAACTTGTTAATGACATTTCTATAAATGTGTACAGCATCGAAGACAAGAACAGCATTGTCCCGATACGTCTTTCGCAGCAGAAGCGGGACAAGCATGTCAACTTGCTGTACAGGGTGTTGCGTCAACATACAGGTCATTACGACGGGTTGCCTGCCCATAGGCGCGCAAAGCTGATAATATAGGATAGGCAATATAGATCATTCGCGCACAATTATCGACGTATTATATATACTAGTTGTCATGCTATGAACGCGTAATAAGCTGTTAGAAGAAGAAATTTTACAACGAAAAATATATTTTTCGTAAAAGAATTATAAACTATTGTCGTATAACATTTTATAAAAGTGTATGTTTAAAATTTATACTTTATATATATTTTTTTTTCACACACACAATACTAAATTTTTTGATAAGATTTGTCGTGAATTAATTTTATTGTAAAATATATAACTTAACATAATATAACTCTTAACATTATATTTCAATAATCCTTATCTATATATAATTACAATAATATTATATTAAAAATAATATTAATAATATTATAAAAGAATATTAATAATATTATAATGTTATAATATTATAATATTATTAATATTTTAATAATATTAATAATATAATATTATTGTAATCATATATAAATAAAGATTATTGAAATATAATGTTGAGAGTTATATTAAGTTATATATTTTACAATAAAATTAATGTTACATTATATATATTATAATATTAATAATTGTTAGTTAAATATTAAGTAATATCTAATTAACTTTTATTTAAAAGGAAAAAAACACTTGTATAAGTATAAAATTGAAAAACTTTTATTTTAATATAATTTATTTACAGTAGGTTCGAAGTAACCTCCATTGTGCTCTTCACATAAAACAACACGTCGCACAAAACTTTCTCGCACTCTGCTTAACAATTGTGGCGATACTTGCAAAAAGGCAGTTTGTATACGATTAATTAAATCGTCTCTATTTTGTGGTAAAATTTGATATACTTGGTCTTTTAAGTATCCCCACAGAAAAAAATCTAACGTTGTCAGATCCGGAGATCGCGGCGGCCACTCCTGGAAATTACTATATTTGCCAATCCATCTGTTTGGAAATTTCCTGTTTAAGATGGTACGGACGACAATTGAAGTATGGGCAGGATGACCATCTTGTTGGAAAATTATGGTTCTCCGCAAAGCTAGCGGTACATCTTCCAAAAAGTCATCTAATGTATGCTCGATGAAATCAGCATATATTTCTCCATTGACGTGATGATTTTCTGGGAAAAAGAACGGCCCAATAATCATATCGTCAAGAATGCCCGCCCAAACATTAACACTGTAATATCCTTGGATATGAGTTGTTTTGCGGCAATGAGAATTTTCTTCAGCATAATGATGTTCATTATGTCGGTTAATGCGTCCTATGAAATACGCACTCGTCTGTCCACAAAATTTTTTTTAAAAATGCATCATTTACCACATTATCAAGGTCAATCTGAAAGATATTGACATAAATGAAATAATATACTCATTGCATGTCTATTACATTTTATTCAAGTCATTCATACACTTACCTGGTTTAACATCCAATCGCAGAATGTTTCACGACGAGCAAAATCGCCAGGACATGAACCTTGACTTGTATGTCTTTTGAATGGTTTCCATCCGAGATCTTTTTTAATAATTCTATGCACTTTTGTATATTTTATTTGTAGATCACGTCCAATGGCTCGTGTACTGGTGTGCGAGTTATTTTCGAGTGCCATCCTCACTGCATCAATTGATTCTCTTGCTCTTGATGGGACTCGCTGTGGCTTCCGTGAAGCATGCAACGTGCCATGTCCGCATAATCTTGCACATAAACTATAAAAAAAGCCATGTCCTGGGTGTCTCCTCTCTGGGAAACGTTCTGCATATAATGCTGCTGCTCGTCTTTGGCTTTTATGACATTCGCCATAAATTAATAACATATCGACGAGTTCTTGATTTCCGTATTGCACATCCTTCATTTTCAGATATTGCACACAACAATTGACAATCAGATTTGATTATACTAAAACATTACAAGCGCGAGTGGTAGGATATAAACAAATAAAATTTTCATACCACTGCATATACGGTGCAATACGGAAATCAAGAACTCGTCGATATGTTATTAATTTATGGCGAATGTCATAAAAACGAGCAGCAAATATATTTTTCGTTGTAAAATTTATTTTTCTAACAGCTTATTACGCGTTCATAGCGTGACAGCTAGTATATATAATACGTCGATAATTGTGCGCGAATGATCTGTATTGCCTATCCTACATTATCGGCTTTGAGCGCCTATAGGCAGGCAACCCGTCGTATTGACCTGTATGTTGATGCAACACCCTGTACATTGAAGACGACAACAGCGTCGGACATTTTGCATGGAAAGAACTTATCCCGGCTAGTGAGCTCGCAACTGAGCAAAAAGGACCACAAGAAATATATCTGCGACCGGTACGTATAATTTATATAATTCAAATGATTATAGGTTATACACTTTGTTATATAAATCATAATTAAAATTTTTCTTTTACAGGTGCCTGCATTATTTTAATTCGGACGCCAAGTTGCAGTCGCATACGGTCGACTGCCGTGAGATGAATGGTTGTGCTATCCGGTTACCGAGCGATAAGGACAAGTGGCTCGAGTTTAACAACTTTAATCGGAAGGAGCGGCTTCCATTCATCATATACGCCGACTTGGAATGTGTTCTGGCCAAGACGGAAGAAGAGAAAAACGCATATCAACACCATCGGGTATTTAGTTTAGCCTACTATGTACATTGTTCGTTCGACGAATCTTTATCGGCGTATCATTCGCGTCGTAGCGCCGATTGTATAGCATGGTTCGTTGAAGACCTCAAAAATTTAGCGTTACGTGTAAAAAATATTTTAAAAACAAATGTCCCCATGGTAAATTTAACACCCGAGGAGTGGGAGAAATTCCATAGCGCCATTCAATGTCATATATGCGAAAAACCGTTCGCGGAAGACGATACACGCGTTCGTGATCATTGCCATCTGACCGGGCGGTACAGAGGTCCAGCACACTCAAATTGCAATTTAAATTATAAAGAATCTTTTTGTATTCCCATAGTTTTTCATAATTTATCCGGTTACGATTCGCACTTTATTATCGAGGAAATAGCCACAGCGTTCGAAGGGAGAATAAATTTATTACCAATAACTAAAGAGAAATATATTTCGTTTACCAAAAATGTTTGTATGGAAGAAGAATCAAAAACTCATGTAAAATTACGTTTTATCGACTCATACAAATTTCTCGCATCGAGTCTCGACAAATTGGCATCATTTTTGGACAAAGACAAACTCAAAATTTTAAAATCAGAATTTCAAAATTTATCAACCGATCATTTCAATTTGTTAACGCGAAAAGGTGTATTTCCATACGAATACATCGACTCTGTAGATAGGTTGCAAGATACGTGTTTACCACCGCGCGAATCATTTTACAGTTCCTTGACCGGTGAAACTGTATTTCAGACCGATTACGCGCACGCCGAGAACGTCTGGAACCGATTCTCCATTCGGACGCTAGGCGAATATAGCGATTTATATCTTAAAATTGATGTCTTGTTATTAGCCGATATTTTCGAAAACTTTCGAGATAAATGTATCGAAAGTTACGGACTCGACCCCGCGTATTACTATACTCTCCCCGGATACACGTGGGACGCCATGTTGAAGCATACGAAAATTACGTTCGAGCTGCTTACCGACATCGACATGGTTATGTTCATCGAACGTGGTATACGCGGCGGTCTGAGTCAATGTTCGGGTAGATACGCTCGCACTAATAACAAGTACATGGAGTCGTACGATCCATCGAAACCATCATCGTACCTAATGTACTTTGATGTAAATAATTTGTACGGATGGGCAATGTGTCAACCGTTGCCCTACGCCGATTTTCGATGGGTTGACGACATCCAATTTTGACATATCATCGATCGCGCTAGATTCGCCTACAGGCTATATCCTCGAAGTAGACCTCGAGTATCCACAACATCTTCACGATGCGCACACTGACCTATCGTTTTGCCCGACACGCGACAAACCACCTGGCAAGCGGGAATTCAAACTGCTTGCAACGCTATACGATAAGAAGCGTTACGTGATACACTATCGCAACCTGCAGCAGTGTACGCGTCACGGTCTTCACATCACAAAAATACATCGAATTTTACAGTTTTTACAATCTCCCTGGCTTCGAAATTACATAGAACTAAATACACATTTCAGAACATTGGCTAAAAATGATTTCGAAAAAAATTTAAATAAATTAATGAACAATGCGGTGTTTGGCAAAACGATGGAAAATGTGCGCAATCGCGTCGATGTTAAATTATTAACAAAGTGGGATGGTCGATACGGCGCAGAGGCAATGATCGCGAAACCAAATTTCCATAGCAGAAGCATTTTTTCAGAAAACTTAATCGCTGTGGAATTGCACAAACTCGAGGTGAAATTCTACAAACCGATTTACGTGGGTATGTGCATACTCGACATATCCAAGACATGTTTGTACGAATTTCATCACGAGTATATGACACCAATGTATCACGACAAATGCCGGGTAATGTACACCGATACGGATAGTCTCATATATCACATTGAGTGCGCGGATGTGTATGAGAATATGAAGTGTGATATCGTCAGATTCGACACGAGCGATTATGCGGTGGATAATGCGTACGGTATACCGCTTGTAAATAAAAAGGTACCGGGTCTAATGAAGGACGAAAACAACAGTGCCATAATGACCGAATTCGTCGGGCTCAGAGCAAAAATGTACGCGTTACGAGTGAATGGGAAAAAGGACACGAAGAAAGTTAAAGGTGTCAAGAGTAACGTTGTCGCGAGAACGGTAACGTTTGATGATTACACGCGGTGTTTAAACGAAGAGATTGAAATGACGCGTCAGCAGTCGTGTATACGATCTAAATTACATCAAGTATACACGATCAACGAGACGAAAATTGCTCTGAGTCCGTACGATGACAAGCGGTATATCGTACCCGAAACCACCGATACGTTGCCGTGGGGACATTATAGAATACCTTTGTAAATAAATGTATATTTTGTTTATTATTAATTGTATATTTTGTACATAACCATGTATATATTTTATATATTTTATATATTATTAAATATTTATATATTAAATTATTTATATAGTTTATATGTATATTATTTTAATAAATGTTTATAATACATTATTTTTATGTATCCAAGAGTTGTATGATTTATCCATTCCCAACCATTTCACGTATACGTCATCACCCTTTTCCCGCAAAATTTTTTCCACGAGAGATATACGTCGGGATTAGCGACGCGTTGTAACTCGTATTCGTAGAATCCTCCAGCGACGGGATTTCCACGCGAATCTTCGAGTATGAATGTCGCGGGATTAGTTTTCTGCACCTCGACAATCTTAAAAACTTCGGTCGTCCAATTAGGTGTGAAATCTTTTTCAAAGATGGTCTTGTATTTACTCACGTGTACCGAATCACCTACTTTAAATTTTGTTGGAGCCGCAATTTTTACGTTGCTATACACCGTATTTAAGAGTTTCTCGGCGATCGCTGGAGTGACGTCGGCAGGTCTCATACCGATGGTGCGATGTTTTCGCGTATTGTACTCTGCAACGAGTTGAGATAGCTCGTCGATCCATTTGTAATTTCCATTAAACGTAAACATTTTCCACATATTGTTTTTCAAAGTACGATTGAATCGTTCCACGACCGAGGCTTTCATAGCGGAATACGTCGAGTAATGATTAATGTTGTGTTTCTTCATGAGTTTCTGCACACTCGCGTTGTAAAATTCTTTTCCTCTGTCGGTTTGAAAATTTTTCGGACACCTTCTATCATCTCCAATAATCTTTGCGATCGTTTCGGACATTTCGTTTCCGCTCTTACTCTTGAGCGGTACGGCCCACGCATACTTGCTCAACACATCGATAACTGTGAGTATGTATTTATGACCCTTGTTGAGTCGAGAGTACGAACGCATGTCGACCATGTCCGCCTGCCATAGATCGTCGTATCCGCGTACAATGACGCGTCTTCGTGGAAAATTTCTTCTCGCCGGAGCATGTAATTCCTCGACTAGTTGTCGCTTTTCGGAGGTGTTTTTCTTTCGCACGTTTGATCGAGGCATAATTAATATTGCGATATTAGTATGTCTCGTTTACTGTGCCGAGTCAGATGTTGCATATCTCAGCACATTCTTTATCTTGTCCATCATTATTCGTAGCGCCTGCATGTTTGTTTCGAGCGCGATAATTTTTTGCTCAATTTCTCCCTGTCGATCTCTCAAAAGTTTATCCACGTATCGTTTGTTGACGGCGTCAGTATCAGTTTCCGGTTGCGCTACGCGTTGAATCTTGCGCGACCTTGCGTCAAAGCTGGTAGTAGTCTGGCAGAGAGCGTGATTGCGAACGTAATTTCTCAATAATCCATTCCATTGATAGTACAAATTATTCGACGTTCCGAGCGATAATCCAAATTTATTAATCGACATTTCGGTACCGAGAACTTTGACCGAATGACACGTATCGTCGACACATAGTTTAATTTATAATAATGCCGGCCTCGCGAAGTTCTTCGATAATTGACAAGATTTCATTGTCGCGAGCATTGTTGCCGGCTCGACGCGAAGCGTCCAGCAATCGCAAACGATCTACCAATTCGTTGGGATCGTTCCAATGCACGTAATCGATCATGTTGTCATTTAGCGTCATGGTGCGCGGCGCGTCTATACCTCTTCCCACCTTTCTATCGGGGAATAATGGCGCAATTATATATTTGTACTTGTATCCTTTAATACTTTTAATAGGATTATTAACTTTGTTGTCACGTTTATGCGCATTTGTTGCTTTTAATATACTTTAATATTTATACAAATCGTCTTGAGTGTATTTTTTATGATTGGGAATATTGCTAAAAATCAAATCGTAGATACCTTCGGTTCCCGTATATTTTATTCCATCGATAATTATATTACACAGCTCCACAAAAAAAATGAAAAAATTACCCATTAACCCAGACCACCCTTACTATACGTAAACGACCACGCTAAATCCGAATCCGAGGTGCAATTTGCTCCATCACGTCAGGTTTTTCTCCTAACCTCAAAAAATAGGCAAAAAACGGTAAAACTCAACAATATCAACCCGACAACCTAATCAAACCTCATAACTCCATATCCCCATAACCCCATAACCTCAAAACCTATAACCCCATAACCTCAAAACCTATAACCCCAAAACCCCTGTGACGTTGCCGTCCCGACGCGCGTCCATCCGCCCCGGAAATCTTCACGGGGCGCGAGCCGAGCGGCCGCGCCAGAAAAAGATTGCGAGAGCCGTATCGAAATCTCCGGAGAGACGAGCCATTATCCTTTTTCGCGCTAGTATTAATTATTTTTTTTGTATCATTTTTGTACGTCGGGCAACCCGCCGGAGGGAAACCAGAAGAGGCCCAAGAGGAATCATTACGACAGCCGATACGACAACGCCGGAGGAACAGAGTCGCGGGTGGATTTCGCCCCCTTCAAATAAAGGAAGGAAATCATCTGTCTTGTGGGCCGAAGTAACCGGGCCGGATCGGCGCCTCCCTCAGAGGAGGGAGGACGGAAAATCTACCTCCGGACGATCGTGGATAACAGGATCGCCGAAAGTCAGCATTTTTAAAGTATCGGGGCCGTTACGACCCCCGATACGGCGTTGTCGCGGGGCGCAGTAATACCTCGCGTGTCGCGGCGCTATTGGCCGCTAATCCGCGCACCCCTGCGCGCAGAATTGACGCCGCTATCGACCCTGGATCGCGAGATCCAGGGACTCATTCTGGTGCGGGCGCTCTCAGCAGATAGTCGCCAAAAATTGTCGTTATTGTTTTGTGCTTCGTTGTCGAGATCCAGTCGAGAGGACGAGCCGAGGATCATCCCCTGGCCACGGGAGAAAGTATCGGTGAGGTTGCCCATCGCTAATTGTAAGCCACGTACGCGATTCTGCCCGCGGACCGGCCGCTCTGTCGCCGTCGCCATTTTCGTGTCTCGTTGTCGCTCGGGCCTTGTACCGAGCTCGCGATTTTCGTGTATTTCGGGCGACCGGAGACAAGCGACCGAGGCATCAAGGACGATCGTAACGTAGGCCGTAGCTGATAAGGAACCGTTCGTCTCTCTCCGGGATTCGGGGTGTCGTAAAACGCGTAGTGACCGGCTCTCGTATATCGACCACGTGCGCGGTAAATCGCGGGGAATGCGTCCGCTATCCGTGCTGTCGAAAAGAGTTGTCGAAACCGCGTAAGACATCCCCGCAATCGATCTCCGGGTAATTTTCGTCTGTAATTAGCGTGTATGTGAGCGTGTGACCGTGTGCGTGTGACGACGTGGCAAATGTCGTGCTGTCCTTGTCGCTCTTGATACTTGTACGAATTGCGTTTATTGCGCGGTAATTGTCGTACGTTCGAGTGTGTCGCGGTGCATAATAGATTGAGAAAGGGTCGAAATTCGAGGATTTCGCGTAGATAGAAAGCGTTACGCCGAAAAGAAGCGAAGCGACGTCCGACGGCTATCGAATTCCGAGCGAATCGAACGCGCTCGTCGCGGGCGACAATTTCTCGTCTTCGCAGATTTCTGGATTGTTCTCGCTCAAATGTTAAGCCTCTTTTCGAACTTATTGCTGTCGACTAAGTGAGCGAGCGAAAGAATAAAGCATAAAGATCGGTAAAATTGAGTCGTTAATGAGATTGTCGAAATTTCCGTTACGATCTCGAAACGCCGTTCGGTTTCGCAAAGTCCGGCCATAAAAACGGGCCTAGAGGACGATAAATATCTTTCTTATGATCTCGATTTCGTATTGCTATTGTTATCACCGCTGTCGATCTGTTGTACGTTATTTCAAATTTTCGCATTTATGTTAAACTCAGTTATATTTCGTTAATTCAGTCTCGCTAATTTATGTCATTATTACTATTTCTTTCTAAAACTTGTTATTTCTTTCCCTTTATATTCTTTTCTATTATATTTCTTTTATTTAAATAAATTTGTTACATTCTCTTTTCTATTAAATTCGCGTAACTTATTTGAGTGTTCGTTTGTCGTGAGCGTTAAATCCCGTTGTGTTCGTCAATTTTCGTAATCACCGACCGCCTCGCATAAAATAATTCTGGATCCTTTTCAACGGACCCTGCCCCTCTACCGTTAGGTGAGCTAGTCGGCCCGTGGCGAAACAGGCTAACGTTCTTCGCGTTATTCTGACGATTTTGCGAATTGATACGTGGAAGACCGTATCTGGCGCCCAACTTCGAGATCTCGAGACGGCCTTCGCTTCGCCGCGGCTCGCGCGAGAACACCCTCCATCTGAGTTCCTCCGAGCGCGAGTATCTCTATCCACCTTGTGTCTTTTTTTGACGGCGTTTTCGCTCCCCATTAACATCCTCCTCTCCAACACCCGAGGAGGATCGAAAAATTAAAAATAAAAAGACGTCGCACCCCATAATTCCAAAACCCCATAACCCCATAACCCTATAACCCCAAAACGCAGTAAGGAAGAGACTTACACGCGTTTAAACCCCGAAACTCAGAAAGTTCGATCCAGATATGCGTTCCAACCCTATAACCCATAAACTTAATAACCCCATAACCCCAAAACCCCATAACCTCAAAACCCAGTAAGGTCGAGGTTTCCTTTATTGCAATTACCTACATTCAGCCATACCGAGGAACAACGACGTGGACGTAGCAGACTTCTGTTCCCTTTGGGGTGCTTGATTCACGTGAGTCCCCTTGCCTCTTACTGTTCGGGTTGCTTGATTCACGTGAGTCCCCTTGCCTCTCACGTATAAAAAAAAAATGAACTGTGAAAACTATGTCTTATTTATCATCTCTTGTCCGTTTGTGGTAACGCACTTGTTTGTTTTCAAAGGATCTACGGAGTGAACGCCGCTTACGATTTCCGCTGTCTGTTTCCTTATCTCTTTTCAAGTTCCAGCAATAGTCAGCCATCATATTAACACCCCATATTCCCTGGTAGTGCTTCTCCATATCTTTCATATCTTGATGACATCTCTCTCCTTGTTCCTCACTGAAGTCTCCGAGTTTATCTGGAAAGTAATCGATATGTGAATCTAGGAAATGAAGTTTAATGCTCATATTGCACCCTAAAATCTGATAGTTTTTAACCATGTTACTCACCAATTCCTTATAATCCGGACTTTTATGATTCCCTAAAAAATTCTGCGAGACCTTGCGGAAACTAGTCCATGCTGCTTTCTCTGCATCCGTCATCTGCGCCGTGAAATTGTCATCGTTGAACAGTGCCCGAATTTGAGGACCATCAAAAATACCTGCCTCCAACTTAGCATCACTGAGTTTATGCATTTTCCGCGCTATGTATTTGAAACAATTGCCGTCTTTGTCCAGAGCCCTCGCAAATTGTTTCATCAAGCCAAGTTTGAGATGGAGTGGAGGAATTAAAATTTTCGTTTCATCAACAAGTGGTGGTTTTATGACGTTTGTGGATCCTGGCTGTAGGGAAATTCGTTCTGGCCATTTCTTCCTCTTGTAGTGACTCGCGCGGTCTCTGCTATCGAAAAGACACAAGAAACACGGAAATTTAATGTTTCCACTCTGCATCCCAAGTACGATGCCTATCATTTTAAGGTCTCCGCATATCTGCCACTGGTGGTCCGAATATTTTATTTTTTCCAGAACAATTTTTACATTCTCGTACGATTCCTTTAAGACAGTGGAGTGAGCTATAAGTATAGGAGCTAGGACGTTGGTGTTGTGGAGCAAAATAGCCTTTAGACTATGGATAGAGGAGTCCATGAAGAGACGCCACTGTTCTGGATTATAGACATGTTCTCTCAAACTATTGATAAGTCCAGCAATATCATTGCAGTATACTAGCTCTTGTGCTTCATCTTTAGTGAAAAACTGTCTTAATTCTTGCTCTCTGTTCCTATACATTGTGATCTTCGTACCTTTCTCCAGCAAATTCTTCTGCTTTAACCTTGATGCCAGGAGTTCGTGAGCCTCTTTTGATAAGCCCAGTTCTCTGCCTAAATCGCTCAACTCAGCTTGGCTAAACTTCTGCGGTAACTTGCTTCTTGCATCGTGCTCGTCATTGCTCCAACCTTCACTTTCGATTTCACTCTCACTTTCCCCCGTCACTACTTCTTCTTCACTCTCCTGCATTCCTACTTCTTCACTAACCTCCATTCTTACGGCACCTCCCATAGCGCTAGTTTCTCGCTCATGGTGTTTCTTTGGGCGACCAGACTTTGTTGAAACCATAACAGCTTGTACGACATTAGTTGTATTGGCATACTTAATTTTTGATCGATTTCCGGCATTGAAACCGTGAGTATCAGTCATGCAGAAATAACAATCTTTCCGTGATTTCGGCATACCCCATATGACAGGTGTTGAGTACTTCAAGCACGAACGGTCTTTGTTCTTGTGACATGTTGTCAACATTTTATGACAGGTTCCGCAGATAGTGTGTGGTACCCAGTTCGTGATCTGTTATTTCTGATGTGAAACAGTATCTGTATGCATCAACAACAGATTCATTGATTTCTCTCCGATTCTTCAATGGTTGATACATACCACAAACGTAACAAAACGTATCAGGTTTGGCAGGATCTTTATGGTTGTGTGGATTTGAAGATACTTTGGTTGTATTACGTCTTGTAGCTTTATACTTTGCAGGGGCCAAAGTACCCACCTCTGCAAAGCTGCGGTCGCATGATGACGACGCCCGCGGGCCCGCTTTCTCACCCTGACCAGCCGCCGATACTGGGGTTCCGACTCCCTGCATCGTAATTTTTTTTCGTGTGCCTGCCATGACGGCATGAACGCCGTTATCCAGGGACTATGCCGGATCACGGAACAACTCCGTTGCCCACCGTCACCACGTGGAGGTGCCATGGATGCAGACACACGAAAAAAATTTTAATATCAATTTGGTTGGAACGCATATCTGGTTTAAACTTTCTGAGTTTCGGGATTTAAACGCGTGTAAGTCTCTTCCTTACTGCGTTTTAGGGTTATAGGGTTATGGGGTTATGGGGTTTTGGGGTTTTGGAATTATGGGGTTTTGAGGTTATGGGTTTTGAGGTTATGGGGTTATGAGGATATGGAGTTATGAGGTTTGATTAGGTTGTCGGGTTGATATTGTTGAGTTTTACCATTTTTTGCCTATTTTTTGAGGTTAGGAGAAAAACCTGACGTGATGGAGCAAATTGCACCTCGGATTCGGATTCAGCGTGGTCGTTTACGTATAGTAAGGGTGGTCTGGGTTAATGGGTAATTTTTTCATTTTTTTTGTGGAGCTGTTATCTTCCATGTCCACATCAAAACGTTTATCACCGAGCATCATTCCTTCGCTGGTAAATTTAACACCGTAGACGTAATCCATACTCTTATTTTTATCAACACTCATGATAGCTCCTATATATTTTTGCGCTAGTGGACCAAAATGATCTCGAAACGTTTTCTGACCTTCGGACGTTTCTAATTCGTGTCGGATCGATGTTACAAATGAATCGGGCGTGGTCTCGTAAATTTCTTCGACGGACGGGGATGGCATTGTTTGACGCGATTGTACTTTTATCGGAGTAGAAACAGTAGCTGTTTTAGATAAGAATTAATACTGCTGATAATCACAGTTCGGAATTATCTCGTTATTTTATTCGCAATTGCACATCTTCGTCGCGCTACAATAACCCTCTCCCATACAATGAGGGAGCTCGCGTCTTTCTTCTCCGGTCTCCGCACGACCTGCTAGCGCGCAGACGCACTCGCTAACATATCCGCCTCCCTTGAAAGGACAGGCTTTCAAATAAACTAACAATTTCAAATTAAAGATTAAATGCTAACTCAAATAATGCATCGCACATGGGCTAATGAAATTATATCTTAACATAAATTATTCTTGGCAACAAATGAAAGAAAGAAAAATTAAATTCAGACTCGGCTACATCATGTCCTTTAACTTAACTATTCGTAATTAATTATTCAATGTCTTTAAATCGTCTATAGGTATCGGGCATAATTTCTTGACCGATCTCTTGACTTCACCGCTTCGGGTCTTTACTGATACGACCCTCACAATTCCATCCTGGCCAGGAAATAAGGCAGTAACTCTGCCTAGGGTCCATTGAAGCGGCGGTACGTGGTCTTCCTTCAATAGAACCAACGTGTTTAGCTCTATGTTGTCCTCGCCGTCTGCCCACTTATTTCTTCGTTGTAGCTCCTGCAGGTACTCGGCCTGCCATCGATCTCAGAATTGTTGACCCAATTTCTGAATATGCTGCCACCTCGTAAGACGGTTTTCTGGAATATCAAGATAATCCCTTCGTGCAGGTAAGATGAGCGAATCTCTAATCAAGAAATGGGAAGCAGTAAGCACGGAAAGGTCTGCTGGATCGCTGGACAAAGGAGTCAATGGTCGCGAATTTAAAATCGCTTCGATTTCGGCCAGAAGAGTGGCGTACTCCTCATATGTAAGTATCCTTCCTCTCGTGACTACATAGAGATGCCTCTTCGTGATCTTTACCACCGCCTCCCATGAGCCGCCAAAATGCGGAGCACCGGGTGGTATAAAACTCCATGCGATCTTCTGTTGAGCGAGAGCTACTTGTATGTCTTCTTTCTTCCTCTCGAGGAACTCGTAGAATTCCTTCAACTCTCGAGCTGCTCCTACAAAATTTATCCCGTTGTCCGACAACATCTGGGAACAGATGCCGCGCCGCGCTGTAAAACGGTTTAAGAGGATGCCGGATTACCGACAAAACGATTATTTTTTTCCATACCGAAATTTTTTTATTGATTGCACAGAATTATAATTCCTTCTCCACGATTAAAGTATATATAAAAACAAAGCAGGAACCTACTAGTTTTATGTCAAAAACAAAAAAAATTGAAAAATTACAGTTTTTTTATCAGCTTCTGACGTCAACCCGTAACAAAACTTGCTTAATATAAAAATGTTGCAGTTTATATGTACAAAATAACATAGCTTCCTGTTAGAGATTGCATGAAGGAATATAAATAAACTTTTAGAAATGAGTTTAGAATCGTAGTAAAAATAATTTCGGTACGCAAAATTTTCACGCATATTGTTGAGTGTGAGACTGCGATACAAGAGTAAAACAGAGCAGTAGATTAGTTGCTCGCTATCGCGACAGACGGCGCTATAGTCGGTTTGTGTGACAAGGAGAGTCAATCTCGTACCATCATTCTTTTTCATCTTGCGTGTAATAGTATACTTCAGTATACATGTACGCGCACATTAAAGCATTACATTCTTGTTTTCTTTTTCGAATTCCGCGTCATAGATACTCGCTGTCACGCAGCGGCGTAACAATCGTACGCGTAACAAGCTGCGGGAAAACAGCGTTACAACGAGTTACGTAGAAAATATTCTGTGTAAGTTATACATATACACAATATATATATATATATATATATATATATATATATATATATATATATATAATGTGTGTGTGTGTGTGTGTGTGTGTGTGTGTGTGTGTGTGAGTGTATGGGTGTGTGTGAGTGTGTGTATGTATAGACGTATGTATGTACAAAAGTGATGCGAGAATTACGTGAAGAAGCGAGAAGATAATAAGAACGATCAAAATAACAATAAGAGCGAACGAGAAATAACACGAGCAACGAGGACTCGAACTCGAGAATCTGATCTTTCTTTCACACTATTATTTTCCTCTCGCTCACATCTATTACTGTCCCGCTCGCTCCTATTATTGTCTCGCTCGCATCTATTACTGTTTCGCTCGCTCCTATTATTATCTCGCTTGCATCTATTACTGTCTCGCTCGCTCTCGATTCTTGGGTCCGCTTATCTTTTCGAGCTGTCTATCACGATTGTCAAGTGTGACGGAGAAAGCAAGACTATAAGTAGAAAGCGAGCGAGATGACCTATCATCAAAGAGTTCCGAAGTCTCTTACAATCGGTTTCTTCGCTTCCTCTATCCATTTGCAATTCACGAAAATGTAAACATCTTATAAAATAAAAATTGAAACTTTTATTTTTAATTTCATCGGTTTGAAAATAATTTCAATGAATTAATGAGATTTTTGCGATTAAAATGATATCAAACACGACGTAAATCGGGTAATTTTTAATTAGTCTGATAATACAAGTTTTATAATTATAAATTTAACTAAATTTATGCCACTTATATTGTGTTTGATATTATTTTAATCGTAACATTCTCATTATTCTATTAAAATTACTTTCAAATGAATAAAAAATGCATTTCATTTTCTGACATATATTCGTGAATATTATAAATATAGTCTCATGTAAGAGACTTCGCAATGTTCGACATCGGAAACTTTTTCGTTATTTATGATAATTTATAATAATTTATAATATAATAAATTACGACTTTAAATTGCTATAAAATAAAAACTAAAACTTTTATACTTTATTTGATCTTTTTTGATAAAAAGGGATTAATGAAATTTTTGCGTTTAAAATGACATCGAACATAATATATTTCGGATAACTTTTACTTATTGTTATATAAGTAAAAGAATGTATCTAATTGAAAATTATTCGAATAAAATGTTGAGTTGTTTAATGTGATTTTAGTCGTAAAAATCATATTAATTCTAAAATTATATTCAGTAAGATAAATTAAGTAATGTAAAAATTTTAGTTTCAAATACATTTTCAATGTTATTAATTGTGGTGTTCACATGACGTCTCCTGGTCTAAATATGGTCGATATAATTAATATTAAATGATCTATATATTGTGCAGTGAAACAAATTATCTTAATTTATTATACATATTAAAATTATTTATTTATTTATTTCACATATTTAAATGTACCAGAAGATGTCATGTGAACATCACAATTGATAACATTGAAAATGTATTAGAAAAATTTTTGTATTACTAAAATTTTTACATTACTTAATTTATCTTACTGAACATATTTTAGAATTAATATGGTTTTTACGACTAAAATCACATTAAACAACCCAACATTTTATTCGAATAATTTTCAATTAGATACATTCTTTTACTTATATAACAATAAGTAAAAGTTATCCGAATTATATTGTATTCGATGTCATTTTAAACGGAAAAATTTCATTAATCCCTTTTTATCAAAAAAGATCAAATAAAATATAAAAGTTTTAGTTTTTACTTTATGGCAATTTAAAGTCGTAAATTATTATAAATAACGAAAAAGTTTCCAATGTTGAACATTGCGAAGTCTCTTACATGAGACTTTATTTATAATATTCACGAATACATGTCAGAAAATAAAATGCATTTTTTATTCATTTGAAAGTAATTTTAAAAGAATAATGAGAATGTTGCGATTAAAATAATATCAAACACGATATAAATCGCATAAATTTAGTTAAATATATAATTATAAAACTTGTATTATCAGACTAATTAAAAATTATCCGATTTACGTCGTGTTTAATATCATTTCGCAAAAATCGCAAAAATCTCATTAATTCATTAAAATTATTTTCAAACCGATGAAATTAAAAATAAAAGTTTCAATTTTTATTTTATAAGATGTTTACATTTTCATGAATTCGGAATGGATAGAGGAAGCGAAGAAACCGATTGTAAGAGACTTCGGAACTCTTTGATGATAGGTCATCTCGCTCGCTCTCTACTCATGGTCTTGTTTTCTCCGTCACACTTGACAATCGTGATAGACAGTTCGATAAGATAAGCGGACCCAAGAATCGAGAGCGAGTGAGACAGTAATAGATGCGAGCGAGACAATAATAGGAGCGAGCGAGACAGTAATAGATGCGAGCGAGAGGAAAATAATAGTGTGAAAGAAAGATCCGATTCTCGAGCTCGAATCCTTGTTGCTATTTCTATCTCGTTCGCTTTTATTGTTATTTCGCTCGTTCTTATTACCTCGCTTCCTCATGTAACTCTCGCGTCACTTTTATACATACATACGTCCATACATACACACATCCACACTCACATCCACCCACCCACACACACACGCACGCACACACACGCACACACACACACACACACACACACACACACACACACACACACATATATATATATATATATATACACTCACCCGCAAAAAAAGCGGTACACCTAAAATTTGAGAAAATTTCATCAAATTTTAAATGATCATAACTTGGTAAATAATGATGATAAAAATATGTTTAAAAAAACAAAATGAAGGCTGTAATGTCCACTTTAAGAATATTTAAGTGGCAATTATGCTCAGCCATTGTTTTCAAAATGGCGGATAAGGAAGTGAAAGGATGTAAAATTGATTATTAAAGGATCGAGTTTGGGACGGTGCACGGCGTAAATCAGGTAACGCAGCCCAATGAGACCAAATGCTCGTGAAAGTGTGGAGTGTTATCTTTAAAATGTTTTTTTACCGAGCTCGATACGATGATTTTTCGCTGAGTTATTCCGAATTTAATTAAAAACGCTCTTTTTTCTTCTTCAATTTGCAGCTCAGCGAATAATTATCGTATCGAGCTCGGTAAAAAAGCATTGTAAAGGTGATACTCCACACTTTCACATGCATTTCGTTCCATTGGGCTGCGATACCTGATTCACGCCACGCACTGGAGCAAAGCGGGAACCTTTATTTATCGGTTTTGTATGCTTTCATTTGTCCGCTATTTTGAAAAAAAATGGTTGCACATAATTTCAATTTAATTTAGGTGTGTGTGTGTGTGTGCTCGTTTGTATACCACAAGGATAAGGACCCCGTGGTTCGTCAGCTCCACAGTTTTTAAAGACTCCAAACCCTCCTTGTGGCGTGTGTGTGTGTGTGTGTGTGTGTGTGTGTGTGTGCTCGTTTGTATACCACAAGGATAAGGACCCCGTGGTTCGTCAGTTCCACAGTATTTAAAGACTCCAAACCCTCCTTGTGGCGTGTGTGTGTGTGTGTGTGTGTGTGTGCTCGTTTGTATACCACAAGGATAAGGACCCCGTGGTTCGTCAGCTCCACAGTATTTAAAGACTCCAAACCCTCCTTGTGGCGTGTATGTGTGTGTGTGTGTGTGTGTGTGTGTACGGGCGCACGCATGTGTTTATTAATAGTGGGTATGACCTCCTCGTGCGCGTATTACCTCATTCATACGATCAGGCATACTCTGTATTAGTCTTTTTATTTCATCCTGCGTAATTGCATCCCATGCATTTTGAAGAACTCTTTGAAGTTCTTGCAGTGACTGAGGTGCAGGTACGTGATTTCGTACTTTCTTGCCGAGATGTTTTTTCCGTTTGAGACGTGCTTATGCCAGGTACATTGAAAGACTATAGTACAAGTTATGCGATTGATTTGCTAGCTCTCTAGACGCGTTGCTCCTTGCGACTTCATCTATTGAAACCATAATTAATTACTTCTTCTCGAAATTACTTCTCGATTATGGCAACGATAACTCCAGAAAAAGCTGCTCAAGTTGTTGCTTTAATTGAAGATGGCAGAAGTCGAAGATACGTTGCTGAGGCACTTGATCTGTCAGTGTCAACTGTGCAACGTGCTTATGCCAGGTATTTAGACACCAATTCTTTCAAGAGGAGGCCTGGTTCTGGGCGCCCTCGACGTACCAATGAAAACGATGACCGATTTATTGTTTTAAATTCATTAAGAGACAGACATCGAACAGCTGTTCAAATTCGAAACAATTTAAGGGATGTCCACAATTGCAATGTATCCGTTGACACCGTTCGGAGAAGATTAGCGGAACAAAATCTGTTTTCGCGCAGGCCAGCGGCTGTACCTTTTCTTACAGGTCGTCATCGCGTAGCTCGACTCAATTTTGCAGTTGCGCATAGAGACTGGAATTACTCAGACTGGGGCAAAGTACTCTTTAGCGATGAATCTCGTTTTTGTCTCTATTCTCCAGATGGACGAGAACGAGTTTATCGTCGTCGTGGAGAACGATTTGCAGATTGTACTGTAAGTGAAAGGTACAGCTACAATGGAGGCTCTGTGATGGTTTGGGCAGGTATTTCAGCGGACGCTCATACAGATTTGCACTTTTTTGACAGGAACATGAACGCAGATGTATACGTGGAAGACATACTCCTTCCGTATGTTGTTCCGTATGCACCCTTTATCGGAGAGAACTTCTTGTTTATGCAAGACAATGCTCGACCACACACTGCGAGAAGAGTGTTTGATTTCCTCGATGAAGTTGGCATAAATCGACTTGTTTGGCCAGCAAGTAGTCCGGATTTAAATCCCATTGAGCATTTGTGGGACAATCTCGGCAAGAAAGTACGAAATCACGTACCTGCACCTCAGTCACTGCAAGAACTTCAAAGAGTTCTTCAAAATGCATGGGATGCAATTACGCAGGATGAAATAAAAAGACTAATACAGAGTATGCCTGATCGTATGAATGAGGTAATACGCGCACGAGGAGGTCATACCCACTATTAATACACACATGCGTGCGCCCGTACACACACACACACATACACACACACACACGCCACAAGGAGAGTTTGGAGTCTTTAAATACTGTGGAGCTGACGAACCACGGGGTCCTTATCCTTGTGGTATACAAACGAGCACACACACACACACACACGCCACAAGGAGGGTTTGGAGTCTTTAAATACTGTGGAGCTGACGAATCACGGGGTCCTTATCCTTGTGGTATACAAACGAGCACACACACACACACACACACACACGCCACAAGGAGGGTTTGGAGTCTTTAAATACTGTGGAGCTGACGAACCACGGGGTCCTTATCCTTGTGGTATACAAACGAGCACACACACACACACACACACACACGCCACAAGGAGGGTTTGGAGTCTTTAAATACTGTGGAGCTGACGAACCACGGGGTCCTTATCCTTGTGGTATACAAACGAGCACACACACACACACACACACACACACACACATACACACACACACACGCCACAAGGAGGGTTTGGAGTCTTTAAATACTGTGGAGCTGACGAACCACGGGGTCCTTATCCTTGTGGTATACAAACGAGCACACACACACACACACCTAAATTAAATTGAAATTATGTGCAACCATTTTTTTTCAAAATAGCGGATAAATGAAAGCATACAAAACCGATAAATAAAGGTTCCCGCTTTGCTCCAGTGCGTGGCGTGAATCAGGTATCGCAGCCCAATGGGACGAAATGCATGTGAAAGTGTGGAGTATCACCTTTACAATGCTTTTTTACCGAGCTCGATACGATAATTATTCGCTGAGCTGCAAATTGAAGAAGAAAAAAGAGCGTTTTTAATTAAATTCGGAATAACTCAGCGAAAAATCATCGTATCGAGCTCGGTAAAAAAACATTTTAAAGATAACACTCCACACTTTCACGAGCATTTGATCTCATTGGGCTGCGTTACCTGATTTACGCCGTGCACCGTCCCAAACTCGATCCTTTAATAATCAATTTTACATCCTTTCACTTCCTTATCCGCCATTTTGAAAACAATGGCTGAGCATAATTGCCACTTAAATATTCTTAAAGTGGACATTACAGCCTTCATTTTGTTTTTTTAAACATATTTTTATCATCATTATTTACCAAGTTATGATCATTTAAAATTTGATGAAATTTTCTCAAATTTTAGGTGTACCGCTTTTTTTGCGGGTGAGTGTATATATATATATATATACAGGGTGATTCAAAATAACCCCCTTGTCCCTGAAATGACACATTCTTGAATCAATTCTAAGACGATTTTTCCTTTGGCAAAATTTCGTCCGAAGCTTAGTTTTTGAATTATTAAAGGAAGTAGTTAACGTATGACGGGTCGAATACAAGAGGCAGGCAAGGGTGGCGCGATTCACCGTCAGACGCGGGTGCTTACGCGCCTGCTGCGATCAGCTGGTCGCTATACACATACAGACACACATGCGAACACATACATTCTCTCTCTGTCTGTCTGTCTGTCTGTCTGTCTGTCTGTCTGTCTCTCTCTCTCTCTCTCTCTCTCTCTCTCTCTCTCATTCGCTCACTCACCTGTAATTTTTTTTTTTTTACGAGAGAGGGGAAAATGCATTTTATGCATACCCACCGGTCGATCCTGTGAGTTATGTGGGACTCGAGTACCAAGTCGAATTACCAACTCGGTACTCCCTACCCACTAAAAACTCCTCTCTTTTCACGAATTTCCTTTGACACACTGTCCCTCTGACTTCCCGAGATCTGTTTTCACATAACATCAAAAAATAGTTATTATTACCTTGTTCGATGACTTTTGATGTATTGCTGTAATTGATTGAAGGAGAAATGAATTTTCCGATAGATCGTACGTTCTCAAATTTAACGTAGATATCACGTTGCAAAAGACAAGAAATCCACACTAAATTATTAACTGAAAGTTTTTCTTCTTTCATGAACTGTATTCTTTTATAAATTTTAACGTAATCACATTTATTTACTCACTCGATGAGACGAGAAATTTACTAATGACTCTATCACTAATCACTATTAATCACTGTCGAATAATAACTGTTGGCGATTAAAAATCACTCGATGAAAGAAACACGCGCGGACACGTTACTACACGACGCGACAATGCGACGATAATTATTCGGCGACTGCAAGCAGTTTTTTGTCATGGTAGGTTGCGGTAGGTTAAGGTACTACTGGCGCTATCGAACGCGATCATGTGTTCGATTGAAGAATGCGGTAAACATAATAAACATTTAACATATTAATATTATTATTATCATGAATGTGTGTGATATCCATACATCGTATGATATCTATTTAAAAATTAATTAGATTAAAAAAGTGTTATTAAAATATTTATTTAATCTAATTAATTTTTAAATAGATATTATACGATGTATGGATATCACACACATTCATGATAATAATAATATTAATATGTTAAATGTTTATTATGTTTACCGCATTCTTCAATCGAACACATGATCGCGTTCGATAGCGCCAGTAGTACCTTAACCTACCGCAACCTACCATGACAAAAAACTGCTTGCAGTCGCCAAATAATTATCGTCGCATTGTCGCGTCGTGTAGTAACGTGTCCGCGCGTGTTTCTTTCATCGAGTGATTTTTAATCGCCAACAGTTATTATTCGACAGTGATTAATAGTGATTAGTGATAGAGTCATTAGTAAATTTCTCGTCTCATCGAGTGAGTAAATAAATGTGATTACGTTAAAGTTTATAAAAGAATACAGTTCATGAAAGAAGAAAAACTTTCAGTTAATAACACAGCCACACAAAAAAAATTTTTTTTCTGATCTGGGGGTCTGACCATGTTTACTATATGTTTTTGGGGTCGCTGAATCCGAATCCGAGGTCTATTTAACCCCATCACATCAGGATTCTGCCATAACCTCAAAAAACCCATAATTTAAGCTATTAAACGCATATAACCCTAAGAATGAAGTTGTAATCTGAAAACCCAAGCTCTTAAACCCCATAACCCCATAACCCACTTAACCCCATAACCCCATAATCCACTTAACCCCATAACTCAATGATTTGAAAAACTAACATTAAATGAATAAACGTAAAAATATAGACTTTTAGGGTGAAAGGGTTTTTAGGACACAACAGTATGTTTCGGGTGCTTCAGACAAAACAAAAATTGTGCGAGAAAAGGTGCAACGACCAGATTTATGCGGTTATTAAAATAACGTATATATCAAGTTAAATGTCTGATATACGTGGTTTTGGAGTTGATGTACATTGAGTTATGGGGTTAAATGGGTTATGGGATTAAATGGGTTATGGGGTTATGGGGTTAAGTGGGTTATGGGGTTATGGGGTTTAAGAACTTGGGTTTTCAGATTACAACTCCATTCTTAGGGTTATATGCGTTTAATAGCTTAAATTATGGGTTTTTTGAGGTTATGGCAAAATCCTGATGTGATGGGGTTAAATAGACCTCGGATTCGGATTCAGCGACCCCAAAAACATATAGTAAACATGGTCAGACCCCCAGATCAGAAAAAAAAATTTTTTTTGTGTGGCTGTGTAATTTAGTGTGGATTTCTTGTCTTTTGCAACGTGATATCTACGTTAAATTTGAGAACGTACGATCTATCGGAAAATTCATTTCTCCTTCAAGCAATTACAGCAATACATCAAAAGTCATCGAACAAGGTAATAATAACTATTTTTTGACGTTATGTGAAAACAGATCTCGGGAAATCAGAGGGACAGTGTGTCAAAGGAAATTCGTGAAAAGAGAGGGGTTTTTAGTGGGTAGGGAGTACCGAGTTGGTAATTCGACTTGGTACTCGAGTCCCACATAACTACTGGATCGACCGGTGGGTATGCATAAAATGCATTTTCCCCTCTCTCGTAAAAAAAAAAATTACAGGTGAGTGAGCGAATGAGAGAGAGAGAGAGAGAGAGAGAGAGACAGACAGACAGACAGACAGACAGACAGACAGAGAGAGAATGTATGTGTTCGCATGTGTGTCTGTATGTGTATAGCGACCAGCTGATCGCAGCAGGCGCCCCGCGTAAGCACCCGCGTCTGACGGTGAATCGCGCCACCCTTGCCTGCCTCTTGTATTCGACCCGTCATACGTTAACTACTTCCTTTAATAATTCAAAAACTAAGCTTCGGACGAAATTTTGCCAAAGGAAAAATCGTCTTAGAATTGATTCAAGAATGTGTCATTTCAGGGACAAGGGGGTTATTTTGAATTACCCTGTATATAGACACACACACACACGTACAGATTATATATTTTACCAGATGCGGTTTGCATGTGTGCTCTGGTTATTAAAATATTTATTTCAGAGGCGATCTATTCGTGAGCTGATTATTAAAAAAAAATCCAGAGGCGATTTAATTCGTGTGCTGGTTGTTTTTAGAAATATTTCATACCAGATGCGGTTTGCATGTGCGCTCTGGTTATTAAAATATTTATTTCAGAGGCGATCTATTCGTGAGCTGATTATTAAAAAAAATCCAGAGGCGATCTAATTCGTGTGCTGGTTGTTTTTAGAAATATTTCATACCAGATGCGGTTTGCATGTGCGCTCTGGTTATTAAAATATTTATTTCAGAGGCGATCTATTCGTGAGCTGATTATTTTAAAAAAATCCAGAGGCGATCTAATTCGTGTGCTGGTTTAAAAGAACCCAGAGGCGATTTAATTCGTGTGCTGGTTATTGAAAAAAAATCCAGAGGCGATTTAATTCGTGTGCTGGTTGTTTTTAGAAATATTTCATACCAGATGCGGCTTGCATGTGCGCTCTGGTTATTAAAATATTTATTTCAGAGGCGATCTATTCGTGAGCTGATTATTAAAAAAAAATCCAGAGGCGATTTAATTCGTGTGCTGGTTGTTTTTAGAAATATTTCATACCAGATGCGGCTTGCATATGCGCTCTGGTTATTAAAATATTTATTTCAGAGGCGATCTATTCGTGAGCTGATTATTAAAAAAAAATCCAGAGGCGATCTAATTCGTATGCTGGTTTAAAAGAACCCAGAGGCGATTTAATTCGTGCGCTGGTTATTGAAAAAAAATCCAGAGGCGATTTAATTCGTGTGCTGGTTGTTTTTAGAAATATTTCATACCAGATGCGGTTTGCATGTGCGCTCTGGTTATTAAAATATTTATTTCAGAGGCGATCTATTCGTGAGCTGATTATTTTAAAAAAATCCAGAGGCGATCTAATTTGTATGTTGGTTATTCAAAAAAAATTCGAAAAGCGATCTTAATTTGTGTGCTGGTTACTTTCAAAAATGTTTTACATCAGATACGATTTGCCTGTGCATTCTGGAAGCGAAATTTAAACGAAATTTAATTCAGAGATCATAAAGACATTGCCTCAACTAAAAGGCATATTTGATAAGAATAAAAATCCAGATAAAATGAATCATTGAACCGATTTTTACACGTTATAAGAGAATTCTTATTTTGAAAGTGTGCTATATTATATTGCGATAATTCTTATATAATTGTAGCATGTCATATAGCGACAAAAGCTAACAAATTATTGAGCAAATTATACTGATCGCTGGCGATTATTTTGATAACACCAAGCTTCGAATGTACGATAGCTTACCCGGCTGTGTGGTCTATTGGTGCCTAAAAAAAATTACTTTTATTGCCGTTGCCTACAAATAATATAATATTTGAAATGTTTTAACTTGATAGCATATGCTATGAAATTTATGCTGCGGCTTTCCCTACACTACTATAAACTATAGTCTTAGAAGGAAATCCTTGTAAAGAAAAATATTTCAATAATGTGAAATGTACAAAGCAACATTTTTTTAAAATTATAGCAGAAAGTAAATTGCCTTTTCCAAAGTGATAAATTATTCATATATCTTACATTTATCATATCTGATCACAATATTCTAATGAATATCGTTAGAAAAAGACGCCTCAGTACAAATATCTCATTTGCATATATCGGAGAGACGAAAAAAATATATATTATGGTTGCGTCTGGAAATGGACGATGAAACCTATTATATTATCGATATAAATCTATCATTTCGATGCTTTTGAAACAAAGAATGTATTATGAAAATATTTATATTATTTATCAATTTTACGACATTACATCAATTTGCATAAAACATTTTATATTGTTAGCTTTTGATTATATCGATTTAACAAACGTCGTGCATAAATTGTAATTTGCAGAAAGTTATATGCAAATATCTTTTTTATTGTATATACAGAATGTCGCAGAGTACTATACATATATAAGCGCTTGTGAGGAGCGCAGTAAATTGAAGAAACAAGTCCCATGGCATTTTACGATTTTCGCAATAATAGAAATTATAAAATAAATAAATTATATAATAATATTAAATAAAATCGAACGAATGTGTATCTACGTGTGTGTGTGTGTATGTGTGTGTGTGTGTGTGTGTGAGAGAGAGAGAGAGAGAGAGAAGCGCTCGGCCGTTCGAGCTGTCGCATTATCCAGTGTGTTAGGCATTTTGTCGACGCGCGGCAAGGGGAGGGACAGCGCGGCGTGGCGATGACGTAACGAATGACAACGGCATGTCCCGTTCTTCCCCTTGTCACGTGCCGACGCACGAAAAGCCTAACACGCTGGACCATGCAATAGCTCGAACGGTCGAGCGTTTCTCTCTCTCTCTCTCTCTCACACACACACACACACACACACACACACACACACACACGTAGATACACATTCGTTCGATTGTATTTAATATTATTATATAATTTATTTATTTTATAATTTCTATTATTGCGAAAATCATAAAATGCTATGGGACTTTTTTCTTCAATTTACTGCGCTCCTTACAAGCGCTTATATATGTATAGTACTCTGCGACACTCTGTATATACAATAAGAAGGATATTTGCATATAACTTTCTACAAATTACAATTTATGCATGACATTTGTTAAATCGATATAATCAAAAGCTAACAATATAAAATGTTTTACGCAAATTGTTTGATGTAATATCGTATTCGTAAAATTTATAAGTATATAATATTTATAAATATTTTCACAATATATTTTTATTATATATATAAAGAAACATAGCTAAATGAGAGCAATGATATTAGAATTATGTTTAAATATGTACGCAATAAAGATAGATCTATGCTCTAAAATCGTTGCTTGTGCGAGACGATAGAGCAGTGAAAATGCAACATATTTTTTGTTCCAATAAACACAATGTAAAGAAAAGCTTTCACATTGCTCTTTCTAAAATATGCATGTCTTTTTATTCTAGAAAATACTGTCGGTAACATAACTATAAGTGTTGGTAATGTACCGACACCTTTAGTTATGTTAAAATGAGGGCGCCTACCCGTCGGAGTTCGGCTGCGACTCCGGCATCCTCTTAAGGCCGCTAGAAATGCCGCTGTTGAGAGATCCGATACGAGCTCTAGATGCACGGCTCGCGTTGCAAGACAGGTGAAGAGTGCTATATATCCCTTCGATATATGTATTCTTCCTCGGCGCCGACTTTCACGCACATGCAGGGGGCCGGCGTAGTCCACACCAGTGTTCGTGAAAGGTCGCTTGTACCCGATTACTCTCTGCTTCGGTAAGTCTCCCATTTTAATTCCAGGAGTAGTTGGATGAAGTCTGAAACAACTTAAGCAATTTTCCACTATCTTACATGCCTCTCGGCGTCCGCTTAACGGCCAATATCGACTTCGTACCGCACTGAGAAGTTGCTCAGGCGGGCAATGATGCAAACGTCTGTGTTCTTCGCGCATAATCGAGCTTGTTATAAAATGTCTTGCTGGTAGTATGATAGGATGCCTTCTTTCCATCGACAGACTTGAGTGTCGGAGTCTACCACCTACTCTAATTAGTCCCTTCTTGTCAAAAAGGGGGTCTAGCGCTCGCAGCTTGCTCTTGCTTGATAATTTTCTATTTTTGTTTAGATCTTCATAGTCTTGTGAAAATGTCTCCTGTTGAACCATCCTTGCTATAATTTCTTCCGCGTTCGTTTACTGTCAACGGGCCTTTTATCCTAGCTTCTTGCACGTTGTGCTTCCATCTCATACAATAAGCGATTACTCGCTTGAGTTTCTGGAATGTCGAAAATCTCGTTAATACATCCGTCGCTTCGCTGTTAACATTACCGTTGGCGTTTTTAGCTCCGGCAACTCTGCTTCTGGTTCCTCCATATTGGCTGGCCATTGACTTCCGTTTGTCAGCCAATGTGGACCTTGCCAACATAGTTCGCTTTCCGCTAGCACCTCGGCGCTGACTCCCCTTGACAGTAAATCCGCTGGGTTTTCGTTTGTTGGCACATGATACCAAGGGATGTTCTTCGTGATGTCGTGAATTTTGGAGATACGGTTCGCCATGAACGTCTTCATTTTGTTGGGCGGAGTTTTTATCCATCCAAGTACGATCGTTGAGTCGCTCCATAATCTTATGCTTCTGATTCGTTCACTATACGCCTTCTTCGCAACCGCACACAGGCGTGAAAGCAGGAGAGCCGCTTCTAGCTCTAATCGCGGAATGGAAATCGTTTTGAGCGGTGCCACCTTTGCCTTGGCACAGATAATGTGAGAGTGTACCTCTCCTTGCTTATCTTCGCTTACTGCATACGAGGGTGGTCTGAAAAGTTTCCGACCTAACAAAGATACAAGACATTTTTTCTTCAAATTTATTTTTATTTTTCTACATAGTCTCCTTGTAAGTCTACACACTTCTCCCAGCGATGCTCCCATCTCTTTAACCCGTCCAAATAGTACTCGGCGTCTTTCTCTGCAAAATAATTGTTTACGAAGGTGATGGCCTCCAAATTTGACGAAAATCTCTGTCCTCCGAGCGCAACTTTTAGCTTAGGGAACAAAAAAAGTCGCTTGGGGCTAGATCTAGTGAGTAAGGAGGGTGGTCAAGCAGTTCAAACCGTAATTCGTGGATTTTCGCCATGGCAACCGCTGAGGTGTGAGACGGCGCATTGTCTTGGTGAAACAAAATTTTTTTTTTCTGCAAATGTGGCCGTTTTTCCGCAATTTCTGCCTTCAGCTTGTCAAGTAATGATGCGTAGTATGCTCCTGTAATGGTTTTTCCTTTTTGAAGATAATCGATTAAGATAACTCCATGACTATTCCAAAAAACAGTCGCCATCACTTTCCCAGCCGAAAAAACAGTTTTTGCTTTTTTTGAAGCCGATTCCCCCTTCGCAGTCCACTATTTTGACTGTATTTTTGTTTCTGGGGTATAATGGTGTATCCAAGTTTCATCTACAGTAATTAATCGGCGCCAAAACTCTGATTTATTGCGCCTAAACTGCGCCAACAGAGCGTTGGAAATGTTTATTCGAACACGTTTTTGGTCTAACGTGAGCAAACGCGGCACCCAACGCGCGGACAGCTTTCTCATGCCTAAATCTTGATTCAATATGTGACAAACACGTTCTTTGGACATATTCATAGCCTCTGCTATCTCTCTCACTTTAATTCGACGGTTGTCTAGCACCATTTGGTGAACTTGAGCAATGTTATCGTTAGTGGTTGCAGTTTTTAGACGACCCGAACGTTCATCGTCTCCCAAGCTGGTATGGCCACGTTTAAATTCAGCTGCCCAAAATTTCACGGTAGTAAATGATGGTGCAGAGTCCCCGTACACAGCGTCCAACTCGTCTTTGATTTGCGTAGGCGTATTGCTTTTCAAAAACAAATATTTAATGACAGCTCGATACTCGATTTTTTCCATTTTCACAAAAACACTCACATCGACTCACTCAAACGATTGTCAAACAACAACTGCGCGTCCAAAATGGCTGAAATTTTGGTGAGTACCTTTCAAAAGATGCGCAAACACATTCCCTAGCTTTTGTTGATGAGTGCTGCCATCTTCATGTTGAGGTCGGAAACTTCTCAGACCACCCTCGTATATGCAAGCTCCATATGCTCGCTCTGAGGCGTCTCCGAATCCGTAGATCTCGAATTGCCTTGAACTATTTGCAGGAACCACGTTCCGAGGTATCTGAAGCGTGTTGATTCTTGCCAGCAACTTGTAGTACTCTTCCCATGCAGATGAAAGTTCTTGAGGTATCGGCTGGTCTCATTCGAGCTCATTCATCCACAGTCCTTGCATGATTATTTTTCCGTTGATTAACACCGGTGCCATAAGGCCGAGCGGGTCAAAAACCCGAGCTTTTGATAATACGACTCTCTTTGTTATCAATCGGATTTCTTCTAGCTCGGCTTCATATTGCAGACTGTCAGACTTGGCGTTCCACAAAAGTCCTAGCGTTTTAAGCGCTCCTTCCTTGTCTATGACAAGCGCTTCTTCTGTACTGCTCTGCGCAGCGAGATGTCTCAAAATCCTTGGATCGTTTGAACGCCATTTACGAAGATGAAACTGACCTCGGTTTAACAACTGAGACAATTGCCTCTGTAATTCTGCTGCTTCTTCAATAGTCCTGGCTCCGCTAAGGACATCGTCCATGTAGCAATCTTCGAATATTGCCTTCGCCGCCAGTGGTAAGTCGCTGCTTTCTTCTGCCAACTGTCTGAGACACCGTATTGCTAGGTAAGGTGCAGAACTCGTTCCATAGGTGACGGTATTCAACTCGAACAGCTTCACCGTTTCTTTCGGGTCTTCTCGCCAGAGTATCTGCTGCAATGGTCGATCTTTCTTATCGACAAGGATCTGACGAAACATTTGAGCGACGTCTGCTGTCACGATGTACTCAAACTATGCCCTAAAACGAAGAATGACATCGTTTTTTTGTAAGTTTGGGCCCGCCATGAGTTTATCATTTAATGAAGTGCCGAGCGTAGTCTTGGCCGAGGCATCGAATACAACTCGGAGTTTCGTTGTCACGCTTTCGGCTCGCACAACAGCTTGATGGGGTAGTACGTAAGATTCAGCTCCTTGATTCTTATTGTTCGCCGCCAATGACATATGCTTCTGTTCTATGTAGTCCTTCATAAATTTGATATATTCTTTTTTCAGGTCCGGATTCTTCTTGAAACGCCTTTCCAGGGACACCAGACGTTTCATGGCCAGCTCCATTGATTCCCCTAGCTGGATGCTTGCTCGAATCGGTAACCTCACGATAAATCTTCCAGCTGAATCTCGTTTGAAGGTATCGATGAAATGCTTCTCGCAGGCCTTCTCTTCCTCTGACTGTATTTGTGTTTCGATGATCTCCTCTTGAGTCCAGAAACGCTCCAATTGTTGATGTAACGTGTCATTCGTTATTGTTAAACACATTTCCGATGAGTTGGGTCCAGATTCAAACATTTCTCCGCCGACGATCCAACCCAGCTCCGTATTCTGCAATGCAGGCTGGCCTCTTACGCGATTTCTCGGTGCTCCGCAAAGTATCTTCCAGTACAATCCTGAACCGATGAGTAGATCAATTTCGGCCGGTTCGTCGAAACTCGGATCCGCTAAACGTACGTCCCTTGGCATGGCGATCTTGCTCACATCTATCCTACTTTGAGGCAGTCGCTCCGTTATGGTGGGCAACACACGACATTCCAATGTCGCTGTAAATTCGCTATTAGCTGCTTTGATTCGTAAGTCCGTTTTCTTTGTTGACCTCGTTTGCGTCTGACCTATTCCGGTGATAGGGCGGTTTTCCGATTTGCATGTTATTTTGAGCTTCCTCACGAAACTTGCCGTTACTAAATTTGACTGTGATCCCGGGTCGAGTAATGCTCTGCATGTCTGCAGGTTTCCTTTGACGTCGTAAACGTAAACTCTAACTATCGATAAAATCACTCTTGATGCAGGTTTCTGTACGTAGAAGATGCTCATGGGCGGACCTTCCTGTCCGGTGTTCGCTTCTGCCTTCGTTGCCACTGCACTCGCCTGATCAGAGCAGCAGGTGATCACCGGTGCTGCCGACGCTTCGCTTTCGTTCGGCTGATTTTCCGCCTCCCGATGGAGGAGTGTATTGTGACGGGGCGTATCCCGATTGGACACGTAACGATTCGACACCGCTCGATTGGACACGCATTATTGGACACGTTTTATTGGACACCGCTCGATTGGACACCGCACGATTCGACACCGCACGATTCGACACTGCACGATTGGACACGCACATTGCACGATTGGACACGGCAGCATTGGACACTGCACGATTGGACACGTACATTGCACGATTGGACACGGCAGCATTGGACACCGCACGATTGGACACAGCACGATTGGACACCGCACAATTGGACACCGCACGGTTGGACACCGTACGGTTGGACACCGCACGATTGGACACGTACATTGCACGATTGGACACGGCAGCATTGGACACCGCACGATTGGACACAGCACGATTCGACACCGCACGATTCGACACCGCACGGTTGGACACCGCATGATTGGACACCGAACAATTGGACACCGCACGGTTGGACACCGCACGATTGGATACCGCACGATTCGACACGCAAGATTCAACACCGCACGATTCGAAACCGCACGATTGGACACCGCACGATTGGACACCGCACAATTGGACACCGCACGATTGGACACCGCACGGTTGGACACCGCACGATTCGACACCGCACATTTGGACATGTATGCACCCCGCCGGTAGGGGTGCCTACGATAGGGTGCAACTTTCCACGCGAAGCGAGGTTCCACTTTGCAACTTTTCACGCGAAGCGAGTGGGACGGGGTGGGTGCGGGAGGCCCCCCTTGCACCCCCCCCCGTGTGTGTGTGTGTGTGTGTGTGTCTGCTCCATGCTCTTTGTGCGGTGTCGAATCGTGCGGTGTCGAATCGTGCTTGTCGAATCGTGCGGTGTCGAATCGTGCGGTGTCGAATCGTGCGTGTCGAATCGTGCGGTGTCCAATCGTGCGGTGTCCAATCGTGCGGTGTCCAATCGTGCAGTGTCCAACCGTGCGGTGTCCAACCGTGCGGTGTCCAATTGTGCGGTGTCCAATCGTGCGGTGTCCAATCGTGCGGTTTCGAATCGTGCGGTGTTGAATCTTGCGTGTCGAATCGTGCGGTGTCCAATCGTGCGGTGTCCAATCGTGCGGTGTCCAATTGTTCGGTGTCCAATCATGCGGTGTCCAACCGTGCGGTGTCGAATCGTGCGGTGTCGAATCGTGCTGTGTCCAATCGTGCGGTGTCCAATGCTGCCGTGTCCAATCGTGCAATGTACGTGTCCAATCGTGCAGTGTCCAATGCTGCCGTGTCCAATCGTGCAATGTGCGTGTCCAATCGTGCAGTGTCGAATCGTGCGGTGTCGAATCGTGCGGTGTCCAATCGAGCGGTGTCCAATAAAACGTGTCCAATAATGCGTGTCCAATCGAGCGGTGTCGAATAGTTACGTGTCCAAAAGGAAGTCACCCTTGTGACGTCCAGCACACTTCCTGCATGTCGACGACCTGCATTCCTTCGCTACATGTCCTGCATTCAGGCCATTGATACAGAGCTTCTTTTCTCGTATTGATTTCATCCTTTCTGAGATGGATTGCTTTAGAAGTTCCTCGCATCGATTAATAGCATGATTTCCATTGCAAATTTTACAACTTATCGCGGTGGTCGTTAGTGAGACCTTCTTTTCCTTTTTTACTTTAATTGTTGATTTCTCATTTGATTGCGGTTTTACTTTACCTTCATTAAATACTCGTAGTGTGTGACAGCGTTCTGTCAGGAATTTTAGAAATTCCTCCATTGTTGGCATGTTATCGGGTCTTCGATCCTTCGCGATATTCTGCCAGTCGCGTTGCTCAATGAAGTCCAGTTTCTTTTTTGCTAAATGAAGGAGCATCGTCTCCCACTGGTCAACTGGCTGCTGCAGAGCCTCGAGAGACTTCGTGTGCGTGCGGATGTGCCAAACGAATTGCCGAATTGAGTCGGCCTTGTTCTCCTTTGTGATATCTGGAAATTGCAGTAACGCCTCGAGATGAGTTTCAATTATTAGCGTTGTATTGTCGTAGGTGTCCTTTAGAAGCTTTCAAGCGTTCCTATAATTTTCATCGGATATGGTGAATCCTTGAATGACCTGACGTGCTTCTCCTTGAAGCTGACCTATTAAATATTGATGCTTTTGCATTGGTGTCAAATCCGGATCGCGATGTATGGTAGTTTCAAAACTATTCTTGAAAAAAATCCACTTTGTGAAGTCTCCGCTGAACTCAAGTAATTTAATTTCTGGGAGCTTTGGTTTGCTTCTTCGCTGATGCAGATTCCTGTTATGCTCTGGCCAATTTGGCCCCTCTGCCTCCTGTGGGGCTATCTGCGCTGCTTGATCTTGATGTACTGCTTCTGCGATGATCTCTTGAAGCCTCGCTGCTGCCTTGTAGTAGCCTGCCTCGAAGAGTTGCCCTTCGGCTTCATTTTCCTGTATCGCCGCGAATTCTTCTTCGCTTGCCTCCGGCCTTGCTTCGACAAGCTCGTTTTGTATTGCCTCAAACTTGTCCCACAATTCTGAGAGCTTTGCTAACCTCACTTGTGCATCGTTTGCATTTTTTGGTTCATCGGAATGCAAGTAAGTTAATATCCTCGTTACATTGCCCTTGTATCGGGCACGTCTTTGTTTCAATACTCTTACGTCTGTCATGTTGTACAGGAATCTGAAATATAGCTGGATTAGAAGGAATTCCTTGAGCAATTCACTCACTTTCTTGATTTTTCTTCAAGCCCTTGTCGCTTTCCGAATCTTTGAGGTTATGTTGGGTTAAGTTAGCGCGAAGACGACACTCTGTTTATTCGTCCCGACGTCTAGATGTGTACATATGCACTTCCTATTATATTTGTTTATACTTGTTTTGTATGTTAATCACACAATATATTCGACCACGTGCCTTTCCGCCATTATACCGGCACTTCGTTGCGTCGCGTTGCTTGTACATCGATCGTGGATCTTACATGCTTACGCTCGCATGACTCAATTTCTCAGTCGTGTCGAGCCAGTACGTTGGGCGCCAAAATGTTTTAGATAAGAATTAATACTGCTAATAATCACAGTTCGGAATTATCTCTCTATTTTATTCGCAATTGCACATCTTCGTCGCGCTACAATAACCCTCTCCCATACAATGAGGGCGCTCGCGTCTTTCTTCTCCGGTCTCCGCACGACCTGCCGGTGCGCAGACGCACTCGCTAACAGTAGCCATATTAGAAAATTGTTTGATCGATTCGGTGTCGAATATATCGGCGAATCGTTTATCGGCATATTTATCCGTGCTCGCTTTATTCCTTGCTTTGACTCTTTTATTTTTTCCTCGTGCTTCTCTCCGAACGTCAAACTCAA
Source organism: Camponotus vicinus (assembly GCF_025532165.1). NCBI lineage: Eukaryota > Metazoa > Arthropoda > Insecta > Hymenoptera > Formicidae > Camponotus > Camponotus vicinus. The sequence continues at coordinate 5,281,583 of NW_028141948.1, forward strand.
TGGCTCGATTTTTGGCGCATCAGATTCCACAGTATTTTCGACAAGCTGTTTTAAAGGTTCGGTAATTGGCTTAAATTGTCTTTCCAATGCAACGTCTTCCTCCATTTTACCAGTTTTCACGCGCGATATTTTTTGCGAATTGATTCGCTCGTTATTGCTCTCTCTCGCAATCTTTTCACGATCGCCGTTCATGATGCTCGATCGATGTGTCGATGACGACTGATCGCTTTACGGTATCGCGAAATCATTAAATCCTTTTCTATATCGTCCATCAACGTGCTGTCTTTATCAATGACTACGAAGCCATATTTGCGTTGCCAACATTTCTGACACAATGCGCGGAAATCGTCGTAAGACATGTCGGTATTTACATGATCGTTGTACACATGTTTCAAGTTTGTGCCGTCTTGTTTAAATAAAATCAAAAGATTCATTGTCGCGTATAAGATGCTTAGGTATCTTGGCGTACGTTTGACAAAGATAGAAACAGTCGACGCTTGAGTGTCGACCCATTGCAAAGTACTCTCTTATCGTATCTTGCTTGTCGCATGCTACGTCATCAAAAATAAAGATGGAATTCGGAAGCGCCTCGCTCGGTGGAATGACATCGCTGTTATTAGAGAATGTAAAATAATCAATTTCGTCTATAGGTGCTAGTAAATTTTCCAAGTATCTATATTTCGGTTGTTGAAGCGATTTCGAGTATACGTACACGTTCTCGAAACGTACACCGTACGAACTTTCTATCAAACTAATCAACACGTTTGTCTTACCGCAGTTTGAAGGGCCGCAAACGATACCGCGTATAGTAGTCGGTAGCCTGTTTCCATGCTTGCGTACTTTTTTCTCCAATATTAGTCTATCGTCGAAATTTGATACTTTGATTATCCGCGCTTGTCGCACGAACCGCATGTTTTCTCTTTCGAATCAATTTTGCGAATGATCACGAGGGGGGAGACCTATTTATAGAGGTGTCTCGACTCGAAACTGCTCAGTATCAAAAATGTTTCTCCTTCTGTCGGATAACAGAGACATTCTCTGGCTTACCGCTGAACAACTGCAGTATATCCCAAAGATTGTTTTACTACAAAATTTTGGTGATTACGTGGAACGATTGTGGGACAAGCTTCCAGAATATATAAAGACTGATTCGGAGGTTCAACAATATCGTTCGTGCATGCGACATTACAATCAGCCGTGGCAGCGAACACACATCGACGGTCCACCACCGTTAATAAAAGATTGCTACGAATGTCAGCGAGAATCGTAAGAGGTAGCGGTCTCTTAAATCGTGCGATAAACGCGCTTCCCATCGAATTACATATTCCCGGTTATCAGTTTTGCGGCCCGGGATCTCGATTAGAGAAACGATTGGCTAGAGACGATCGAGGCATCAATCCATTGGACGCCGCTTGTCGCGAGCACGACATTGCTTACTCGCGAAGCAACCTAACCTCGGTCAATGACACGTCGCGGATCGCATACTAGCTGCAAGAGCGCGAGAACGCATTACCGCGAGGGATTCGACTCTTGGCGAAAGAGCAGCCGCTACGACTGTTTGGGCGGCAATGAAGGCAAAGACAAAACTCGGCATGGGGATGAAAAAGCCGTCGACGACAAAGAGGAGGAAAAAACGAATACTTCCAGTAGCGAAACGCGGTGGTATTTTACCACTTTTACCGTTGTTGGGAGTTGTCGGTTCTTTGGCCGGCGGTGCGGCGGGAATCGCAAAGGCGGTAAACGATAGCAAGGCGGCGCAACGTCAGCTGGAAGAGTTGCAGCATCACAATCGCGCTATGGAAGGTCGCGGACTTTATCTCACTCCGTACAAGCGTGGACAGGGATTCTCGACAAAGTCTAAGAGAAAAAACGTCGAAAAAACATTAAAAATGCTTACGGGTGCGACAACTAACGGGCAATTGGAACAATTGGCGAAACGTATGCGCATACCTTTCTTTAGAGGTGTTTTCATGCGCAATAATTTACATAAGCGGTGTACGATGAAACGAGAGCGGTATCAATTTGGATGACGTTGATGGTCCCGGTACTCATTGGGTAGCGTACGCAAAGAGGGGAGATCGTGTCGTATATTTCGACAGTTTTGGAAATCTTTGACCACCCAAAGAATTGCGCGATATTTCGGACGAGTGAAAATTGAATACAATTACACATCTTATCAAAGTTACAATCAGAGCATCTGTGGACAGTTGTGTTTAAAATTTCTTCAAACAGTCGACGATCAATTTAAAGCCTGACAATCCATCGTCACGACTCAGTATTCGTTCGACATGTCACTGACACTTACGTTGACTGGCAGAAGCAGCGTTCTCGCTGTAAGCTATTTTCCCGCTATAGATTTGACCGATGCCGATTACGAGCTCGGATTAACGGATTTTGAAACTTATCATACGATTCCGAACGTAAATTTTTCGAATAATAAATTTTACTTTGGCAACGACGACAAAGAAATTACGATTCCCGAAGGATCGTACGAATTGCACGCTATAAATGACTATCTCAAACGCGCAATTTTGCGAGATGAACACCTTTCCAAAGATGTTGAAAACGATTATGATGAGGAATATCCAATAGCGCTCCGCGCCAATCATAGCACATTAAAGAGCGAAATCAAATGCGCCTACAGAATAAACTTTACCAAACCCGACAATGTAGGATCCTTGCTTGGATTCTCGTCGAATCGTATATTGCAGCCTCGCAAGTGGTACGAATCGGACGAACCGGTTAATATTATAAACGTAAATATTATTCGTATAGAATGTAACGTGACTACTGGTGCGTACAGCAATGGCATGCGCGTACACACGATACATGAGTTTTCACCGAGCGTACGGCCAGGATATAAGATATCGGAAACGCCGGCACAGATCATTTATCTGCCGATCATCGTACGGAGCATTACGGATTTAACGATACGTATTGTGGATCAAAGAGGTCGATTGCTCGATTTTCGAGGAGAAGAAATTACCGTAAGATTGCATATACAGCGGCGACAAACATAGTATGCTTGTGCTGAACGAAACGGAGCACGCGAGAGACAATACTTTTACGAGGGATAATACTATTGCAGTAAGGCGAGCGGTATCGGGTGACAATAATAAGATAGCTGTTAAAAAGAAGCTGAGCGTGTTGAATCGTGAATTTTTAAAATCATTGGGATTCATCGTACGAAAAGAATGATTGATATTTTGAATATCGGAGGTGAGCCAGTCTTTGATGATCGCATTGTCAAGATTGAGACTCATCCGTACGCCAATACGACGATTGGATACAGCGATAAGATACGAATACCTATACAACATCAGGATTTGTACACGTTACCGTGCGAAAGCTTTCTTTACATCGAGGGAAGGTTTAATGTGCGTAAAGCGAATGACGAAATGAAGGTTGTATTGGGAAACAATTGCGCCGCATTCATGTTTGATGAGCTTCGATACGAACTCGACGGAGTAGAGATTGATCGCAACAGAAATGTTGGAATAACTTCGACGCTCAAAAATTATGTCTCTCTAACGCACCAGAAAAGTATAAACTTGAAGAACGCTGCGTGGGATTTGACGTACAACGGTGACAAAAATTATTTCAACTATTGCGTACCGCTCAACATGTTGCTGGGATTTTGCGAAGATTATAAACGCGTTGTGATTAACGCTCGTCACGAATTGATTTTGATACGTTCGCGCAACGATAATAATTGTCTATTCGGACATCCATCGTCGGAAGCTGAGATTGAATTACTCAAGATACAGTGGCGTATGCCTCATGTAATATTGAACGAGATTAATAAATTGTCGATGTTACGAATGTTGGAAAGCGGACGATACTTGAACATGAGTTTCCGATCTTGGGATCTATACGAATTTCCTCTGCTGCATAGCACGACTAAGCATTCGTGGACCGTGAAACCTGCCTCCCAGTTAGAGAAATCACGATACGTGATCTTTGCACTGCAAACTGGTAAAAAGAATTCAGTGTCACAAGATGTTACATTATTCGACGACTGCAAATTGACCAACGTTAAACTCTATTTAAACTCGGAATTTTATTCCTACGATGATTTAAATTTAGATTTTGAAAAAAATAGATTTGCCGTCCTATTCGACATGTACTCTCGTTTTCGCAAATCTTATTACGGATGCGATAACAGCACCACGCTATTAACCATTTCAAAGTTTCTACATTGCGGTCCTCTCGCGATCATTGATTGCTCGCGGCAAAACGAGTCTGTCAAAACTGCTACCGTGGACATGAGAATAGAGTTTGAATGCAGGGAAAATATACCGGCGAATACTACCGCCTATTGTCTCATCTTGCACGATCGGGTTGTCGAATATAATCCATTGACCAATGTAATCCGCAAAATTACATAAGTCAGCAAATATCCCCTCCATTGCATATGAAGAAAAATATAAAAGATTGAGATGTTTGATGATCGACATCAGTCTGCGATCAGATCTTGTCATCATGACTCCGCCAACGTTTGTGGATCTACAAGGATTTATAGTTGGGAAAAATTTTGTCGTGAAGGAAGCTGCGGTTCTGAGAAAGGGATCCGTACTTTCTCATTACATTTTTATATGTCCCAAACCATGGCACATGCTCACAAAATCTGAGAGATGCCAGGTTTTATGGCTGATGAAAAATCACCATGGATTATCGTGGGATGATGGACACGTTTCATATTGGAAATCGAAACGTTTAATTACGACGGCGGTGATGAGTGCAACGGAGGAGGATGATGCGTCACCTCTCGTATACGTTAAAGGGCACGAAAAACGACAATGGCTAGCCGATGTACTGGACAATGATGCGAGAAACGATGTGATTATCGAAACTTTGGATGCAAACTATGAGGATGTAGCTTCTTTAAATAAGTTAGATGTTAAGAATACTGTACGTTGTGAAAATCATGTAAAAAATTGCGCTTTACAAAATGTATTTAAGATTTATAATTGGTGGTTGAAACATCATGATAATGATTCATCGAATCCATATTTATAATAAATTGATGATGCGATATATTTTTATCGTCTTTCTTATTCTCTCCTTTCTTTCCTTTTCCTTATCTATGTACGTGCGCAGTATTGTGTTTCCGTACGTGACACAGCTGCCACAGATATTGTATTTCGATACATGGTGATACATTGTAATACATTTAAATATTTGATAATTGAATATAGTTTTGCGTTTGATAGCCGTTGATTTCCGTTCAACAGTTGTTCACTTCTGTTCGACGAGCGTTCGTTTCCGTTCGACGGTCGTTCATTTCCGTTCGATGACCGTTCAATTACCGTTCGACGGGCGTTCGATGACCGTTCATTTCCGTTCAACGGGCGTTCGTTTCCGTTCGATAGCCGTTCAATTGCCGTTCGATGACCGTTCATTTCCATTCAACGGGCGTTCGTTTCCGTTCGACGGGCGTTTGATGACCGTTCATTTCCGTTCAATGACCGTTCAATTACCGTTCGATAGCCGTTCGACGGTCGTTCATTTCCGTTCGATGAGCGTTCGTTTCCGTTCGACGGTCGTTCGATGACCATTCATTTCCGTTCGATGGGCGTTCATTTCCGTTCGACGAGCGTTCGTTTCCGTTCGACGGTCGTTCGATAACCGTTCATTTCCGTTCGACGGGCGTTCATTTCCGTTCGACGAGCGTTCGTTTCCGTTCGACGGCCGTTCGATGACCGTTCATTTCCGTTCGACGGGCGTTCATTCCCGTTCGATGACCGTTCGATAGCCGTTCGATAGTCATTCGTTTCCGTTCGACGGGCGTTTGATCAGGGTTGACGCATTATAACGTTATATCATGCTAAGTTGCATGGGACCGCGCATACTTGTGTCTTCCACGTTTTTGGTAAAGCGATAATGATACGTCCCTATTCTAAAGTTTCGTACCGAGACCTCGTTTTCTCCTCACAAAGTTGTAATATGATAATATTAATATTATATACCATGCTGAATTGCATGGGACCGTACTTTCGTCTTACGACGCGTTTTTAATATGGTGATAATGCCACATCTCTACTATAAAACCTCGTGTCGAGACCTCGTTGCCTTGGCGATTTTTGCGGTCACTCTTTGTTTGATTTATTTTCGTTCTTTATATATTTCGACCTTTATATATTATTTACAATTAATGCTAATATGCTAACGAAAAAAATAATTATTGTAAATTTACTTATTTATTTTATTAGTAGTAATATATTTCTCGTATAATATTAAACATTTCCTTATATTATATTTTTGACAGAAAGCATTCGAATTTTCTTTTAATATATGGAACAAAATGTTAAAAATTAAATGTCAATCATTAAAAAAACTGTAATATTTATTTATTAATGTTATAAAATATTCCTAGGAACAAAAAAAATAAATTACACAAAAATAAAAGAAAAAAAAATAGTTACACACGGCGAGATTCGATCCAGGGATCTCGCGGTTACAAAAGAAGAACGCTACCAACCGAGCCACCGGGGCGCTTCGATAATGCTTCATCGCAACGTCTTAAGAAATGCTGGCAAATCTTCAACATTTTTTTTCGGACGAATGCTTGAGAAACGCGTTCTCTCGCTTTAACAGAACTTGTTTCTAATTAGGTACTACACATAAAAAAATCCTCGTTTGAATCGGTGAGGGACACGTCGTGCACTCCCCTTGTCAGAGTGAGAATTCGGCGAAGCGTAACGAACTTTTCTTTCAAGAAACATAAATTGTAAGTAACTTACAATTTATAATACATCAAAAGTATCCTAAAATAAATTATTAAATCTAATGAAATGTGTGTCTTTTCTGTTCCAGGAGTGGCCTCCCACTTAGCCCGGCGCATCAACCCCCCCCATTAAATTTTAATTTTATATTATTATATAACTATTATTAGACACACACACACACACACACAATGTATAACACACATTTAAATAAATTTTATATTTGTAATTTAAAAAAGAATGTGATTATTTACGCGCCTCTCCTTGCGTTCCCATCCCTTGCGTCTCTCTCTTGCGCTAGTTGTAAGTCTCGCGTTAATCATAAGTCTCTCTTTCGTACGCGCTATCGTTCTCTCTCGCACGCGTTGTCTTGCGCTGTTATCGTTCTAAGTTTCGCGATATTATAGTTCTCTCTCTCGCACGCGTTAATCATAAATCTCTCTTTCGTATGCGTTCTCTTCGCGCTATCGTTCTCTCTCGCACGCGTTCTCTTCGCGCTATCGTTCTCTCTCTTTCGCACGCGTCGTTCTCGCGCTATTATCGTTCTAAGTCTCGCGATATTATAGTTCTCTCTCTCGCACGCGTTAATCATAAATCTCTCTTTCGTATGCGTTCTCTTCGCGCTATCGTTCTCTCTCTTTCGCACGCGTTGTTCTCGCGCTATTATCGTTCTAAGTCTCGCGATATTATAGTTCTCTCTCACACGCGTTGTTCTCGCGCTATTGTCGTTCTCTCTCGCACGCGTTGTTCTCACGACATCGCTTTCTCTTTCATATGCTTGTCACTTACCTTTGCGTCGTCCTTCTCCCACCTATGCGCCATCTTACAATGCGTCGTCCTTGTCCCACGTTGACGTCATCCTTGTCGTACGTTGATGCCATCCTTGTCGCACTGTCCTCTTCACATACTTAGCGCTATCCTTTTCCCACACGTAGCGCTATCCTTCTCACACCACCGTCTTCTTTCCGCGGATCCCCCTTCTCCTCGCGGACCCCCTCGTCCATCGCTCGCGCCGCGGATCCCCCCTACCCGCGCGGACCCCCTCGTCCATCGCTCGCGCCGCGGATCCCCCCTACCCGCGCGGACCCCCTCGTTCATCGGTCGCGCCGCGGATCCCCCCTACCCGCGCGGACCTCCTCGTCCATCGCTCGTGCCGCGGATCCCCCTTCCCCGCGCGTGACGTCACTCACCGAGCGCTGCAGTTCCTCCTTCCCCACGTGTGACGTCACCCCTCCCGCGCCGCGGTTCCCCTCGCGCCTCACCCCCCTGAGAGGACCTGAGTTAAAACCGGCCTAGTATACCTACTTATATATATAATATATATATATATATATATATATATATATATATATATATTATATATGTTATTTTGTACATTATGTATAATATTGTTGTGTCCTCGTATTCCTTCCCTGCAGATTACTTGGTCACCCGTGACGTTCGGCAGAAGATCGTCTTCGAGCGCGTTGCCAAGAAGAATGTTGACAAGATGAATGACAGTCAAGTCGAAGAACAGCCATCGGGCTGTCCGGACGCGTTCTCGTTTACGAGCCATAATTGTGTTAATATATAATCCGTTGTGTTAGTCTGTTATTAGTGTGTTCTGTGTTCATATTAAAGTTCCTGTGTGTTCTCGAAAAGTGTTAATTTATTTAACGCGATCCACGATAGCCGTTCTCTTAGTGCGTGTCTTCGATAAATCTCGAAGTCGTCGCCCCGGGCGCAACAATATTATAAATAGACATATATTCTATGTTAATATATATACAGGGTGTCCTAGACCACCTAGAAAATATCTTGTAAAATATTCATTTTTCGATTATCTTACCTTAATACTTTTATGTACAAAATAATAAGAGGAATCAATTGGTGTAAAAGAAACAGTTATTTTTAAGAAAAAATATGTAATTGTTAATTACAAATTACATATTTTTTCTTCGAAACAACTATGTGTTTTCTTTACACCAATTGATTCCTCTCATTATTTTGTACATAAAAGTATTAAGGTAAGATAATCGAAAAATGAATATTTTACAAGATATTTTATGATTTACGTAAAATTAAGAAATTATTTCAAGCCTCATAACTCGGAAATTACTTAATGAAAACTAACTTAATTATAGTGTTTTGGAAAGCTCTCGAGATTAGCTACAAGAATGTGCAAAAATATATAGGGTATTCCATTTAAAAAAATTGAAGTGACCTTCACGTGACCTTCAAATGACTCTTCAAGGTCAAACCAATGGTACCATCTTATGGCCCCCTCGAAAACAAACAACTTTTGTCTGAAACATTTTTCTCTAAAATGCTTAGTTTTTGAAAGAAAAGGGGTGTACGGGTGGTCTAGGACACCCTGTATATTTTTTCCCTACGCGACGGTGCCTTCTTTACTACCATCACTAGACCGGCATAGACGGTACTGCTTTTCGCGGCGCTCGGCCGCTAGCATGCACTTGGAGTGGGGAAAACGGCACCAAGATCCAGACTCTGGTTATAAGAAGAAAATGTTACAAAACAATCTTCAACAATCGTCAACAGTCTTAGAAGCAATGTTAGAAAGCAATACCACTATTGAATATACACACACACACACATACATATGCACGCACGCATACGTACGCGCGCGCGCGCACATACACGCACACGCACACGCACATATACACATGGGATCAGATTCCTGCTACGTCTACGTTGTCTGGGTAACGCCAAAAGCATGACACACGCATGCATATGTACACGCACATACTCATACAAGATTTAAATCTATCTCTACGTGGAGCATCTTGGATCGAGATACTTTTTAATTTTCTTTTTCAAAGTTTTCCATGATAATTTATTTCTGAATTGCAGATTTTACAAGAAAAGGTTCTCCTGAGCAATACAACAGTTTAAAAAAAATTTGTTTCCCATTTCTCAAAGTCTATCTCAACGTCCGCCATTTTGTAAAACATTTTTTGTAACTCAAATTTGGTTTTTTTACTTTTTAAGAGAAATGTTCAAGCTTTAATTTGAGCTTTGTTTCCTAATACGGTTGTTTTTTTGCTAATTTATTGCTATTGAAAGATGTTAAAAAATTGTGATAAAATTTAGTGGCCCTTTTTTTATTGTGTGTGAATGTAGATATGTGGATAACACATATGTATATCTAGAGGATATCTTTGGTAGCTATTTAGTGGATATGAATATGTGGATCAAATATAAACATCTAATAAATATCCCTGGTAATTTTCGGGATATATAGATATTTTGTACATTTATTAGATATCTACCATTAGATATTTACTAGTTATCCATAGAAGACATGAACACTATATAGACATTTAGACATTTATTAAATATTATTTGAGTATTAGAATATATAAACCAACATTCATACTGCGCGCCATACTATACGAACCTGATGTACATAACTAGTCTATAACTAGGGGAATTTTAATTCTTTCGTTTTGTCACTTGTGTGCAACATACTTACTTTCCTGTTTCCGCCTTCTTTTTATGAGACTCTTAAGAATACACGTTTCTTATATTCTAAAAGTATTTGCTATTATTATACGTAAAACCTATCAGATATCTATTAGATAAATTTTTCTATATGGATAATAAGAGATATTCAAAGTATATCCTGAGAATATATGAGAAATAATATACTACAAGAGATGTTACGGAAATGTTCTCAGTATATTACATCTGTAACGTATGTACAGTGAGCGACAACGATTCTGTCCTAGGCGGGGCAAGGGGAACGTAAAACTGGCCAATCAGCCGGCAGCGCGGCAGTGGTTGATTGGCCAGTTCCACGCTCCCCTTGCCCCACCTAGGACAGAATCGTTGTCGCCCACTGTACATTCACAGTATGAATATAGAATACTCGAATATGATATCAGTGATATATGTGACATAAACTTATTTTATTAATAGCATATATTGATGTTCATAATATATGCTTGAATGAAAGAGAAATCGTGTAGCTAACGAAATATATTAATTACGTCTATATGCGGGACGTATTTCTATAAGTTATGAATCTATAAATTATGGATGTAGCACGGATCTGAATTAATCGATTGTTCTATCATAGTACCAAAAGGGGATATGGCCATGTAGTTCCAGGCGGCGTAAAATGGATGTACGCGCCGCTAGTGTATGACATAGAGAAAACGTTTACAGGGAAAATGGCGATCTGGCTCCTCTCAGGCTTCTGTCTGCCCTAACTGTCTGTCAAAATCACATAAAAGATATCATATCCGGTTTTATTCTAGCGGCATATTGTCCATTCTCTGGTTAAGGATCTCTAAAACCGTAATCACACTACGAGTTGCGGGCTCGGTTGCGATTGAAATTGACCAATCAGAACAAAGCAATTTGTCGACCGGCTACTCTGATTAGTCAATTCCAATCATAACCAAGCCGCAATCCGTAGTGTGATTATGGCTTAAGAGTCATTCCAGAATACGTTAGAAATGTCCCGTTGCCAGTTGCCAAACCATTGCGATCAAATTAGCGTTAAGCTAGTTCGACGCAATGGTTTAGCAACTGGCAACGGAACATTTGCAACGTATTCTGGAATGGCCCTAAGGATCCCTATAGGAGATGTGCCCGTCCGGAAAGGTGGCTGCTCTAGTTTTCTGTCTGATTCTGAATAAAAAAATGTAGACAGTCCTGTACGGCCATGGACGTAAGAAATACATGGACGGAGCATAAAGTATTCTTTTAGACGTGAGAAGTGAAGCCTGAGGGGTAAGGGGTCTACACTAAACTCTAATACATACTGGAACGAGCCATCAGGAGTGGCGGGCAGCCAAACTTGGAGAAAGACAATCATATTGTATAGGTATCTCTATCCTTGTTGCGATTTTCTGATTGGTTAATCGCTTCGATAAAACCCTTCTATAAAAACATTGTTCAAAAAATGTTTCGAGATGGTATTCAAGAAAAAATCTATAAATAATTCAACAATAGTTTTCTATGATTATATTCTTGTAACTAATTATCATTAAGAATACTTACTATGCCACATTAACAACGTTGAAATTAATTGAGGCAAATGTTTTTAGTAAAAGATACACGTTAAAACGAGACAAATGTATCTATACACTATTTGTGTACTTTTCGTCAATCTTGGCCGCCTCCCACCCTGCCTAAACAAAGGGATGGTTTGTTCCAGTATGTATTAAGGCCCTTGCACAATGCTAGGCAACAGGCAATATGAATAAAGAATAAAAACTATTTACCAATAAATATGCGGAATAGAAAATATTCGTCAATAGGAGCAGAGAATAGATACTATTTCTGTTCTTATTGCCTGTTGCCTAACATTGTGCAAGAGCCTTTAGAGTCATTGAATAAAGAATACCAAGAAAGAGGAGGGGAGCTTGTGCCAATACGGGTGGAGTCGGAATGGTTTAGTTTTATGACATCTTTATGACGTAATATAACGTCATCGGAAGCGAAAGGATAGCGGTAAATTTCAAACATTTATATTTAATTTGCAAATCTCTTATTAACATAAATATATTTACATATGAGACATTACGTCTTAGTTTTTGAATATCCATATAAATAACAATTTACCATCTTTTCTACCAATTCACGCATTACAAATATCATAAAATTGTTTTACTTTTTTTATCGACACTCGATCATATCAACAAAATTGAGGTTGTGTTACAAACTTAGCTTGTATCCCACCAGGTGTCACTAGTAGAATTGGTTCAGTTTTATGACGTAAATCCGTTGCATCTCGACCACTGAATTTTCGCTTCATGCTCCTTCCTGGTATTCTTTATTGAATGATTAGAGTTCAGTGGGGATCTATCGTCGGCCATCTTAGATGCCTTTTTTTTGGTAACGATGGAGAAATCCTTTATGGATACCCGCACTCCCCGGGGAGGAAGGGCGGGTTATGTGGGACTCCCCACATTTAACGGGTATACCCACTAAAACCACCGGATGCCTACTCGGATGTTTAGGGGGAGGCCAGGGGCATTGCTTCCGGACGTCCTCCCCCCACCATCCGACTTCAACCTGTGGGTGGACCCTCCTCAGAGGTCCGCCCACACCGCCGCAATTGCGCGGCGGCTCCTCCTCTAACTGTGGCACAGAGGGGCATCACCTCCACTCCACGCCCCCTCGGGGTTTACGGAGGGCGGGGCCGGGACTCGAGCGAGAGACTCGAGCCCCGGCCCCCCCAGCCCAGAGCGGTCCCCCCCAAATGGGGATGGGGAATCGAGCCCGCACTCCGGGCTCTTCATTCTGTCCCTCCAGGGGCGTGCTTCCTTCCCTCCCCGTAGGGAGCGGGATTCGGCAGTACCCCCGGAGAGCGCCGTCTCCTTAATGGGTGCCGCATCGGGGAGCTTAGCGACTCCCTGGAACGGCACCTCCTTCTCTCCTCGGCAGGCGGCGGAGAGGCCGCCTTAGCAGCCCCCCACCGCCGGTCGAGGTCATCCTCCCCTATTGGCGTTACGGGGAGGGTGGTGGTGGCTATTACGCCTCCGCCTCCGCGGAGGCGGGCCTCCACCCGGCGTAGGCATGCCCTCGTTTCTTGGCGGATCGGGAGAGGCGCCCCGGCGATGACCTTCGCCGCGCCTCTCCCTCTCCGCATCCTCCTTCTACAGCATGACTTTGCCGCAGAAGGAGGACACTGCTCTCCAGACCTCCCCACTCGCAAACATCGCCGCTATTACGGCCGGCAGGGAGAGGTCCGTCCCCACCGCGGCCACGAAGCCCGCACGCTCGGCCGCCCACGCCGGACAAAACTCCAGCGTGTGCTGCGCTGAGTCGTGCGGGTGATCGCAGTGGTGACACTTCGTGGTGCTCTTTCCTTATCCTGCACAGGTACTTACCGAAACATCCGTGTGCGGTGAGCACCTGTGCCAGATGCGCACCCGAGGGATGACGGGGGCGTATGTCCTTGAAATCCCGGGTAATAAGAAAGAGGATAGGGAGTCCAAGGCGGAGGCCCTTGCCGCGGAGATGCGGCTGGTCTTCGCCGAAGACCCCTCGGTAAAGATCTCGAGGCCGTCTGCCGTGGTCCGGGTCAGAGATTTGGATGAGGCCGTAACTACGGACGAGGTTGTTGCAGCTATTGCAGCAAGAGGCGTGGCTAAGATGAGTGAGATCAGGGCGTCTATCACCAGGTCCACCAATGGAATGGGGATGGCCTGGGTCCGTTGCCCGGTCGCGGCGGCTGATGACTTGGCCAAGGTTGGCCGTATTAGGGTTGGATGGTCGACCGTGAGGGTGGAATCGACGGCGGCGCGTCCCTCCTACTGCTTTAAGTGTTGGAGGGAGGGACATGTTGCCGTCAGGTGCAGTGGAAGGGAAGACGGCGGGTCGGGACGGCGAAGTCGGACGCACCTAAAGAGGACTCGATGGGGATGGAGGTGGAGATGCAGCAGCAACAACCACAGCAGGACCCACCCAAGGCGCAAAGGCCCCCGAGAGAGAGGAAATCGAGGAGGGAAACGGTCGAGGTGGAGAGGACACAGGATGGATAGGGGTAAGCGTAAGACCTCTATCGTATTGCAGGCCAACCTCAACCACGCCCGCCATGCACAGGATTTATTCCTGCACACAATGGCGGAGCGTGGCTGCGGGCTGGGAGTCGTGGCGGAGCCGTATGCGGTCCCCCCGACCACCCGTTCTGGTTTGCGCGCGGGGGCTCGGGGCGGGCCGCACCACGCGTGGCCATCGTCGCCCCCCTGCAGGATGGGGGCCAGTGGCAGTTGTTTCGCGACGAAGAGGTGGGGGACCACCTGTGTTGTGGAGGTATACACCCCCCGTCGCTGAGCCTGGCCCAGTTTGAGGCCGTGCTCGGCGAAATGGAAGGAGTGGTGAGGAGCAGTCTCCCCGGGCCGGTCTTCGTGATGGGTGACTTCAATGCCAAATCGGCGAGTTGGGGTTGCCGGTACGGGGATCGGCGCGGGGAGGTGCTGTTGGATTGGGCAGGATCACTAAGGCTGACCCTGCTCAATGAAGGGACCGTGGCCACGTGCGTGAGGCCGCAGGGGGAGTCCATCATCGATTTGACGTGGGCCTCTCCTGCGGCCCTGCGCATGGTGGGTGGCTGGAGGGTGGCTGCTGAGCTCGAGACCCTGTCCGATCATAGGTACATCGAGCTCAGTTTGGCTGCCCACCGGCCACTCACCGGTTCACACATGGAGGAGGAACGCAGATGGTCCCTCACGAAATTGAAACCGGACCTCCTGATGGCTTCGGTGCATGCCTTGCTATGGGTATGGGGAGAGGAGGCCCAATCCTGGAAGGGAACGGGCGTGGAGGAGTTGGCGTTGAGGCTTCGCAAAGCTCTCTGGGGAGCTTGCGACGCCTCGATGCCAAGGGTAAGAAGGGATGCGGGAGGAGGTTGGTGTACTGGTGGACCGAGGAAATCGCGAAACTTCGCGAAGCCTCGGTCCGGGCCAGACGCCGGCTTCAAAGGTACCTGCGACGGAGGCATAGGAGCGAGGCAGGCACTGAGCGGGCGCGGGGGGAGTATCGGGAGGCCCGGTGCTCCCTCGGTGCAGCCATTAGGAGGTCCAAGACCAGGGCTTGGGAGGACCTTATCTCCTCCCTAAACGAGGATCCGTGGGGGCGCCCGTACAGGATGGTCCTCAAGAAGTTGAGGCCGCGGGCGCCTCCGACCACGGAGTCCCTGGACCCTGGGTTCCTCGGGGAGGTGGTCGGGGCCCTCTTCCCCGGGGGAACAGGGGATGCGACACCCTTCCCCCTTTCGGGAGAAGTGCCCGAGTGGAGAGAGGATTGGGAGATGTCGAAGGGGGAGATGAGGGATGCTGTCCAGAAAATGAAGACGAACAAGGCTCCGGGTCCGGACGGCATCCCTGGGAAGGTTTGGGCCCTGGTTATGGGTAAAGTCGGGGGTTCCCTGAGGTATCTCTTTTCGAGATGCCTCAGGGAAGGGGTCTTTCCTTCTTCCTGGAAAGAAGCGAAATTAGTCCTTCTTCCTAAGGGGGGAAGGGATCCCACGGAGCCGTCGGCTTACCGGCCTCTCTGCCTGCTAGATGAGGTCGGTAAGCTGATGGAAAGAATAGTGGTGGGGCGGCTCAATGAGCACCTGCGGGAGAATGCGGGGCTCAGCGAGCGGCAGTTTGGGTTCCGGGCGAGCCGGTCGACTATCGACGCGGTTGTTGAACTGCGGGCCTACTCGGAACAAATTATCCAAGGCGGGGGGGTGGCGTTGGCTGTGTCTTTAGACATAGTCAACGCCTTTAATACCCTCCCGTGGGATAAGATTGGTGCGGGTCTTCGGGCGCATGGGGTCTCGGGCTACCTGGTTAGGATAGTCCGGGCCTATTTTGAGGGTAGGGGAATCGTTTTCCGCGACGCGGAGGGGGTGTGTAGAAGGAGGCCAATTCGTCGCGGGGTACCACAGGAGTCCGTTCTGGGTCCCCTCTTGTGGAACCTCGCGTACGACGAGGTCTTGGGAAGGGTTCTTCCCCCCGGCTGCCACGTCATCTGTTATGCAGATGACACTTTAGTGTTGGCCGGGGGAGGAGCTGGGAGGACGCGATCGCGAGGGGAAACGTCGCGGTGGCCGGGGTGGTTGGGGGCATTAAAGGTCTGGACCTGGGGGTAGCCCCTCGGAAGACGGAAGCCATCTTCTTCCACGATGGCTCCCGGGGGGCTCCCCCCGGACTTTATCTGAGGGTTGATGGACATGAGGTCTGGGTGGGAGCCCGGATGAAGTATCTGGGCCTCCACTTGGACGGGAGGTTGGACTTCGGGGAGCACTTCGCCCAGCTGGTCCCCAAGATGGGGGGGGTGGCGGCCTCTTTATCGAGGCTGCTTCCCAACCTCTGGAAACCGGACGGCCGTGTCCGCAAGTTATATGTGGGCACGGTCGGATCGGTAGCCCTGTATGGGGCTCCGATCTGGGCGGATGCGGCCTCGAAGTCCAGAAAGATCGGGACATCTTTTGCGGGGGGCGCATCGGCCCATCGTGCTGAGGGCCGCCCGTGCATACCGCACGGTGTTGTATGCGGCGGCGGCGCTGTTGGCGGGGGCCCCTCCCCTGGAGCTCCTGGCCCGGGACCAGGCGCTGATGTACTGGAGGATCCGGGAGCTTTGGGAGAGGGGAATTAATCTGGGCCTGATCGCGAAAGGAGCCATCAGACGCCAGGTGGTGGACTCTGTCCTCGTGGACTGGCAAAGGCAATTGTCTGGGCCGGCCTACGAGGAGCAGAGAGTGGTGAGGGCGGTCTTACCGGTTTTTGCGCGATGGGTGGGGAGAAGCTGGGGGCAGATTACCTTCAGGGTGGCGCAGGTGCTGACCGGACACGGGTGTTTCGGTCAGTACTTGTGCCGCATCGGGAAGGAGATGTCCCCCGGATGTCACTATTGTGAGGAGGACCGGGACACGGTGCAGCACACTCTCGAGGCCTGTGTGGCCTGGGAGGTGCAGCGCCGTGCTCTGGTCCTGGTTATAGACGAGGACCTCTCTCTAGCGGCGGTCATTAGGGCTATGACGCAGGAGGAGGAGTCGTGTAGGGCGGTAACGGTCTTCTGTGAGGCCGTCATGACGGCGAAGGAGGAGGCCGAAAGGGAGAGAAGAGAAAGAAGAAGGATGCCCCCTCCGCCACATGTGCCGGGCATCAGGAGAGTACTGCGGGGGAGAAGGAGGCTGCTCGGGCCCCCGGCCTCGCCGCGGGACCATCCCTGAGGAGGAGGAAATATCTCTAAGAGGAGGAGTAGAGGAGTGGGAGGAGGTTTAGGGGACAAAGGAGCCTCAGCTATAGCAATACGGCTCCGCAGTGCCCCCCTCCCGCTCCTCCCTCACTGCACAAGAAGAGGCCCCTTGACCAGGGGCTGCGGCGATTGGGGAGCCGGCGAGGAGCGGGGAATCTCCCGCCGGCATATTCCCCGTTGGCGGTACTGGGAGGTGGAGGTGTCTCTCCTCCCGGTAATAATAGAAGGTAAGGCGGTGGGGGGGTCGCGGAAAAATGCCCTTGGCGTACCTGTGGCCCTCCCGCTTAAGCCGCTGAGGAGGCCGCAGGGGTTTTAGCCGGTAAGAGTCCGGCATAACCTCCTCTCCCTCCCCGGGAAGAGGAGGTATCCATGAGGATTTCCCCTGCGCAAAAAAAAAGTCAATTCGACTGTTGACAAAATACTCACGCTCATGTAGCTACCTCTAAAATGATGTAAATAAAAATTGTTTTTGTGACAAGGTTATAGAGAAAGAACGGTGTACAAACAGTTAACTGTCCTAATATCAGTTCATAACTTCAATTTGTTGCATCTTCTAAACCAATACCATCCCCCACTTATTTCTTACATAGAATTATTTATAAAACCCTCCTCTACAACATATTTAAGTAGCAATAAAATCGATGAGGTCTGATCTTTTATACATATTTGCCAAATTAACTAATGGAGAATCTTAATAACTTCACAATTTTATCTTATATATCACATAGAAAAAAAATGATTTCTGACTAGAAAAATGGAAATATTTTTGAACTAAACGTTATAAATGAACAGTCTTTGTATTTAAGTATCACATTTATCTTTGTAATTATGTATCACATACAATGAGCGATTATTAACGTAAAAAACAAGTAAACAAAATTGTTTAAATCACTATTCAAAAGTGAGTATATAAAATATGAAAAAATAAAGAAACAAAATATTTTATGAAAACAAAATCAATTGTATGAAACTACAGTATAAGAAAATTTATGTCTTAAAACATTTTGAAAGATAAAAGTACTTTTATGAAACTGTGTCATAAAGAAATCTAAGTTAACAAGAAATAAGAAAAAAGCAAATTTTTTAAACATTACATGTTAGAGTTTTTCAAGTAATTTTTCCATTTGTTCTTTATAAATCATTATAGCTTTATCTTGTCTTTCCATTTTTTCCTTATACCGTTGCATTCTTACTTGTTCCCGTTCCTTTGCTTCTATTCTTTGTTGTGGACTCCATTCATCCAATTCTTTCGCTACACTGCTTTTTTTCTATCTGGCATTTCTGATACATTTTCTTTTTCATAACGATTGTCAGAACTATATAATGATATTGCTTTCTTTAAAGGACCCCGCACAAAACGGGGAAATTCGGTCCCGGCCAAATTTGATAAAACTGTGCCATTTTGTACTTTGAGTCATACTGATCAAAAATTGTCACGGGCGCAACCCGATCCTATGAGCCGTTTTAGAGCTACAGTGGCTCAAAGTGCGGAAATGCGGCCACGCCATAACGTTAGTTGTCTTAGATATAGATTTGTTCTGGGTTCTTATTAATACGTATGTGCAGTGTGTCATGCACTATCCGTTCTCAGATGCCATTAGTACACAGAATTAGAACCCAATCCATTTACGCACTCTCTCACACACATGGGTTATACAGTCACACACACACACACGCACACACGTACGCACGCACGCACAAAAGGGATCAAACATCCGTCACGTCCACGCCGTTGATTTTGGGTAGCGCTGAGAACGGATAGTGCATGACACACTGCACATACGTATTAATAAGAACCCAGAACAAGTCTATATCTAAGACAACTAGCGTTATGGCGTGGCCGCATTTCCGCACTTTGAACCACTGTAGCTCTAAAACGGCTCATAGGATCGGGTTGCGCCCGTGACAACTTTTGATCAGCATGACTCAAAGTACAAAATGGCACAGTTTTAACAAATTTGGCCGGGACCGAATTTCCCCATGTTTTGTGCGGGGTCCTTTGGACATATTCTATTTTTCATTGTTGGTGATATTGAAAAATTGGTTTCACTATTGATTTTTCACCTAAAGCATCTCCCATCTCATAAAATTCGGGACCGTGGTCAATCAGGACCTTGGTCATTCGGGTCATCGGGACCGTGGTCAATCGGGATCGTGGTCAATATCAACTGTGGTCAATCGCAATGTGGTCAATATCAACGTGGTCAATATCAATGTGGTCAATATTAATGTGGTCAAACGGGTGCCACTCTACGAGAGTTCGCGTATTTTATTTATTATAAATTTTTAAGAGCCAAAATGCAAAATCTGGCTCTGTAGCGCTCGACTTCATTCTATACGGATATATTTAAAAAAATTCATAGAAAAATATAACTTTTTCAAGGAGAAATAACGCTTTAGCGGGTATTATTAGATTTATATCTAACGCACATATGAGGAAATTTCTGTGGTAACATACCTGACAAGGAAAGACTATCACTCTGTCTTTCTCTCTCTTACACTTCGTATGTATAGGTAACATCTGTATAGGTACAGTGAGCGACAACGATTCTGTCCTAGGCGGGGCAAGGAGAGCGTAGAACTGGTCACAATCAGCCATCGCCGCACTGCCGGCCAGTTTTACGTTCCCCTTTTCCCGCCTAGGACAAAATCGTTGTCGCTCACAATACAACACCAATATACTGCGCATATGAATATGACTGTCAGAAGATGTCAGATAAAAACCGGCTACTATTCCTTTTTCTCTTCATTATTCAAATGATGAAAGAACAAGGATAGCAATAGTTATTATCTGATATCTTCCAATTAATCATATACGTAATACATCGCATTATACAGGGTGACCCATTTTAACTTAGGCAGCCAAATAACTCGAAAAATAAGCAAGATAGAGAAAAATGTTTTAGACAAAAGTTGTATGGTTTCGAGGGGGCCATAAGATGGTATCATTGGTTTGACCTTGAAGAGTCATTTGAAGGTCACGTGAAGGTCACTTCAATTTTTTTAAATGGAACATCCTATATATTTTTGTACATTCTTGTAGCTCATCTCGAGAGCTTTCCAAAACACTATAATTAAGTACATTTTCGTTAAGTACTTTTTGAGTTATGAGGCTTGAAATAATTTCTTAATTTTACATAAACCGTAAAATATCTTGTAAAATATTCATTTTTCGATTACCTTACCTTAATAGTTTTATGTACAAAATAATGAGAGGAATCAATTGGTGTAAAGAAAACACATAGTTGTTTCGAAGAAAAAATATGTAATTTGCAATTAACAATTCCATATTTTTTCTTAAAAACAACTATGTGTTTTCTTTACACCAATTGATTCCTCTCATTATTTTGTACATAAAAGTATTAAGGTAAGATAATCGAAAAATGAATATTTTACAAGATATTTTACGGTTTATGTAAAATTAAGAAATTATTTCAAGCATCATAACTCAAAAAGTACTTAACGGAAAGGTACTTAATTATAGTGTTTTGGAAAGCTCTCGAAATAAGCTACAAGAATGTACAAAAATATATAGGGTATTCCATTTAAAAAAATTGAAGTGACCTTCACGTGACCTTCAAATGACTCTTCAAGGTCAAACCAATGATACCATCTTATGGCCCCCTCGAAACCATACAACTTTTGTCTAAAACATTTTTCTCTATCTTGCTTATTTTTCGAGTTATTTGGCTGCCTAAGTTAAAATGGGTCACCCTGTATATTGGGTTGGGGAAAAAGTTTCTTCGTATTCTCTCGGTAAATGGCGTCAGGATCGTATAACTCTGGTAATATTAATCGGATCTAGCAATACTTGCATACGTTTAAAAAGTAACATATCATAGAGAAATTAAAGAAAAAAGTTGTGATATTTATTTACTCAGTCAAAAGTTATTACGTCTTGGAAATGAGTGAAAATAAAGAAGAAATTCGATACATTTTGAAATTTTATTATAAAAAAGGGAAGAATGCGACTCAGGCTGCTAAAAAAATTTGTGATGTTTATGGATATGATGCATTATCAGTACGTGTGGCACAAAGCTGGTTCAAGCGTTTTCAATCTAGAAATTTTGATGTCAAAAATGCACCTCGCTCTGGTCGACCAATAACTTGTGACGTGACGCCTTTTTGCGCTCCATCACAGTGACCCGCCGGGGGAGGAAGCGTACGGAGGGTCGTTCTTAGCACCTGAGGGGGGGCCCTTATCCGATCTCGTGATATATCTTTGTATAGATTTCTGTGTTTGAGATTAATTTTAAGCGAGCAGAGCGCGGCAATCTGAGCGAGCGGATAATAAGTGATGTACAGCAAGATCCCGGAGGGTGCAGTTACCGAAGAAAGGAAGAGGAGAGTAGCGGACCAATGCCTCCACCCGAAAGGAAGGTCGCGTATCGAGATCCCGCTCCGCCGCTATCCATATGTAACCATTATATTAATATCCGCTAATTTTAGAGAAACAACGACGGGGAAACCAGGACGAAGGAACGATCAACACTCTCCCAGGCTGCAGACTGAGGAGAGGAGATGCATCCGGAGACGGACGAGGATACGGCCTGGCCACCCCAAAACGTCCGATCTACCGAGAAAATACAATCGTCCAGAATACCGTCAACGTCGGAGTTTGGCTCCTATCGAAGGACAACCCGCACTACAGCAGGACGAAATTTGAAAGGGCGGAGAATATCGACTCCTTCTCATCGAAAATCGACAGGATGCGCGGAAAATCGGCGCGGGACTCGAGGGCCTTGCGGAGCATTTATCACAAGTCACTGTTCGACGAGCTACAATAGCAAGAGGACGATTCTCCGTACGAGCTGCGATACCGAGAGAACGACCACAGCCAAGCAGCGAGGACCCGGATACCGGAGATAAACTGTAAGCCGTCGCTCAGGTAGCCGTAGAAATATTCCCGGATACAGCTGGCGTCGTACTCTTTCGTGATACCGTCGCGAGGCGACGGTGAACTCGTTACCGAATTGTTGTAGAAAGCCTGCGTGCTTTTCTCGCGTTTCGTTGCCGGACGCCAGTTGGACCCCGGGTATCGCGGATTTGTCCCTCTCAGGGGGTTCGTCGCCGACAGTCATTATACCGTATCGTTAGCGCCGTATCGTATCGTATCGTATCGTTTCGTTTCGTATCTCGTTGCGTGGAGCGTCGAATTGTGAATAGTAATAGAGTCACGAAATTCCGACGCTATCGTATTGCGTAAAGAATAGCGGGGTTTGCGTTTCGTTCTTCGCGAGTGAGAGTTACCGTATATCCGAAATCCACTCAGCAAGAATTGGATAATTCGCGAAATCTCTGTTTAAAATTTACGTCCGTTACCGTTCGTGTTGTTTGAAATTACGTCGAGTTTGTTTTCGCCGAGAGTGAAAGGTCGGGAAGATACCGGATAACATTGCGAGATAATACTTGTGCCCGCTGACGTGGAATTACCGTTACTTAGAACCGTCGTTACATTTGATTTTTTTTTGCGAATTTCTTGTGGACTTTACTCGCGGTCTGTGAAATTATATTCGATCTCGGAATTATCTGTTAGTCGCGCGTATCATATGTATTCGTTCCCGTATAGATAATAATCGACTTTCGTATCTGTCTTATAACTCTGATGTTTCTTTCCTTCGAAATTTATATTATCGATTTCGTTACTTGCGTATCTTCTGCATGTAATCTTTGCTATTTTCTCCGTACCGTTAACCTTTTCTACTGTATTCATATCGTCTTTGTCGTATACTTTGTTATAAACTTTGTCCATATACTATAATTGTTAAATATATTTATAATAATAATTGAAGGAGTGTCGATCATTTCTCTCTCCCGGAAGTTATTTAGTGTTCTCTCTCTAACCTACAAAGAATCCTGCCCCTCTGTCATTTATTGAGCTCTGGGTTATCGAACCTTTCCGTTACCGTAACGATATCGTGGCGCGGGAGACCGCGCCTGGCGCCTAATACCGTTCTCCTTGTGAGAGCTGCGAGATACCGTACGCTAACGTACTCTGAGATACCGTTTTTTTTGTAAATCAACTATTTTCTTTATCGGCTAAAATTGCACGCCGCCTCCTCCGGATCGGCGTTCCCGAGGCGGACAAAGGCGTTGCAAAATTTTTGGCGCCCAACGTGGGGCGCGACGCCGTGTGGAAGTACCGAATATAATACCGGAAAGTATTTAGAGAGAGAGAGAGAGAGAGAGAGAGAAGGAGTGAACCCTTCTTTTCTCTAGTGATCGACATTTCGGTGTTGTGTCTTTGTTACCGTGTTTGTGCAGTTAAATAAAAATTTTTTTTTTGCAGTGATTGTTGTAGGTAAGTTAAAGTACTGTGTATCGTTCAATTATTGTCATAGTATGTGTGTTTTGGAAAATACCCAGCTCCCGAATATGCACTCCTCTCAGCGATCGCGCGTCTTTCCCCACTCGATCACAATGCCTCGAAAATCAGGTGATCGATTTCTGCGAATCGGAATTCTCCACGTTTTTTCTCCCCAAGCCGTCTGCCGAAAAAGTATCGGAATCTGCGGGGAGATCTCTCGCTCGCTTGCTCACTTCTCGGAAGTCCACCGAAAGAGCCTCACGATTTCGACAATAGTATCGCGATATAGTTAATAAAAAACCAAAAAAAAAATCCAATCAGATTGTGTTTTACTTAACCGCCGAGCTTTACGAGAAAGCTGTATCAGCATCCCTGGGAACGATATCGCTCATCGTCAAGTACATCGACCAGTTCAGAGCTGTTCCCGAAACATTAATTTTTGGTCCTTCGAGCCGGATCGGCGTTAAGACGAACTTTTGAAGCATAACCGCCATCGTGACCGCTATAAGATAACGACCGTGACTCAACAACCACAACAATATGAGTTCGTTTGAAAAGCTCATGTACAAACAATCGCAAACGATCAATTTAATCTCGAGATCGCTGCCCAATTTCAAAAAGTTGGGACACTCCAAGATGACTCGTGCCGCATCAGAAAACCGAATCTCGATCCTGAAGGGACTGTTTGCCGACTTCCAGGACCTCGACGCCGAGCTCTACTGCCTCGCGGACGAAAAAACTCGAGCCAGCCATCCCTACTACGCGGATGACAGCTTCTCCACCTGCGAAGCCATCTATAACGAAACTCTCGACTTCATGCATGAGGTAATCGCCGGACTTGCGCCTCACGCTCGGACGTCGGAGTCCGAGGCTTCGATCACCGGACCGTTAACGCGAACCGTCTCACATCTTCCGCGTCTAGAGTTGCCGACCTTTGATGGGTCATTCGTAGCTTGGGAGACGTTTCGCGATCGTTTCACGTCCATGATTATCGATAATCAAGGTCTTTCAAATGTCGAGCGTATGCATTATCTTTGTTCTGTTCTCTCCGGCGAGGCTAGCCAAGCCATTAGCCATTTAAATGTAACGGAAGCAAACTTTCCCGTCGCATGGGACATTATTTCGTCGCGATATGAAAATAAACAGCGTTTAGTTAATACGCACTTGCATACATTGTTCTCTTTAACGCAAATCGCGTGCGAGAATTCCAAGAGCTTACAGAATTTACGCGATCAAACGAACATGTCGATTCAGGCGCTGAAAAACCTCGGACGTCCCGTTGACCACTGGGACGATATTCTTGTTCATCTCGTATCGAAAAAATTAGATAAAGCATCAAGAAAAGCTTGGGAACTAAAATTAAGCGACACGGTCGAAGCCCCGTCATATTCCGAACTTAATACGTTCCTGGAATCTCGCATACGAGCTCTCGACGCGATGCTCCCGACGAATTCGGGAGGACCATCCGATGTAAACGCGAAGTCCTCCAGATCGAAAAGTGTCTCGTCACATTCAGCGACTGCCTCTAAATTCGTTTGTCCTATTTGCAAAAAGAATCATCTTTTGTATCAATGCACGTCTTTTCTCGCGAATACTCCCACGCAGCGCCATGAATTTATTAAGACTCACAAGCGATGTTTTAATTGCCTCGCCGCCACGCATCTCACGAAAGAGTGTAAAAGTGAGCATCGATGCCGTAAATGTTCGCAAAAACATCATACGCTCCTGCACTTGTCGAGCGACACGAAGTCACCTTGCGACGAACTGTCAACCGCTAGCGCGTCAACCGTAAGCGCGGCGACCAAAACAAATTCGGAGACGGAAATACAATCGCATATTATTTCCAATGTCTTTTCCTCGAAAACAGCTGTGTTACTCGCTACCGCGCGCGTTCGTGTATATTCGCAGCAAGGTCGCTTCGCTCATGCTCGGGCCTTGATCGATCAAGGCTCAGCTGCCACCCTGATCTCCGATAATCTCGCGCAACTATTACGACTTCCGCGAATTAAACAAAATATCTGCGTAACCGGAATTGGGGAAGCGCAGTCGTACGCGCGCCACACCGCTTGCATTCGCGTAAGTCCCGCGAATCGGGCTGAACCCGCGTACCCGACGACCGCTATTGTTCTCCACTCGCTCACGAGATACGCACAATGCGTTTCTCGCACGAAAAATTGGGCGCATGTAGCCGATCTCACTTTAGCCGATAGCGATCCTATGAGTGCTGAGTCAATCGATATTATTATCGGTGCCGACCTATATGGCTCGTTCATTTTAGAAGGAATTCGAAAGGGCACACGAGATGAACCCATTGCGCAAAATACTGTCCTGGGCTGGATTCTTTCCGGTCCGATATCCAGCTCTTCCTCACCCACTTCTGTGCATACTCATCACGGTGCTATCCATTGCAATCTCGATTTAACTCTTCGTCGCTTCTGGGAAATAGAGGATTTGCCGCCGACGATTCATTTGAATAGCGAAGAAAGACAATGCGAGAATCACTTTCTCGCCACGCACACGCGAAATGAACACGGGCGATACATCGTCAGGTTACCGTTTAAAGGCAATTCTCATCACAATCTCGGTGATTCTCGATCCGCTGCTGTAGCCAGTCTCCGACGGCTGGAGCGGCGTCTTCAATCCGACGTTAATCAAGCTTCAGCTTATTCTGAATTTTTAACGGAATATCGAACTCTCGGCCATATGGAAAAGGTCTCCGATCCTGACGCCTCCGTGTCGCGCGAACGTTATTACATTCCACATCACGCGGTGTTTCGTGAAAGCAGTACAACTTCCCGACTTCGCGTCGTGTTTAACGCCTCCAGTAAGGTGTCGACTGGCAAATCGCTGAACGATTATTTGTTGGCCAGACTGAAACTGCAAACCGATCTCGCTGCTGTCATACTTAAGTGGCGCTTGTTTAGATACGTCTTCACAGCCGATATAGCCAAAATGTATCGGCAAATCTTAGTCGATCGGCGTGATCTGGACTATCAGCGTATCCTGTGGAGAACTTCTTCCTTCGATCCGATCGAGGAATATCGTCTCGTCACCGTAACCTACGGAACAACTTGCGCCCCCTTTCTCGCTCTGCGAGTTTTACGTCAACTTGCCGTTGACGAGGGCTCAAATTTTCCATTAGCTCTCCCAGTGTTGCAACATCAAATTTATGTCGACGACTGTATCTTCGGCGCCGACGATCGAATTCTGGCACGGCAAACCCGCGATCAACTTGTCGAGCTTCTCAAAAAAGGAGGTTTTCATCTGCGAAAGTGGGCGAGTAATTGCTCGACGCTGCTCGCGGACATCGATCCTTCCGATCACGGTCTAGCCTACAGTAAAGAATTACACGCGGACGAATCTCTTAAAATCCTGGGTATTTCCTGGCATCCTGAACGTGATGCCTTTCATTTTAACATCTCCTTAACTACCGCCCCCGGTAAAACTAAGCGGGAGATTTTATCTACCATAGCCAAGTTATTCGATCCGCTCGGCTGGGTTACCCCCGTAATAATTACCGCCAAAATTCTATTACAAAAGTTATGGTCGCTGAAGAGTGATTGGGATGAGGCCGTCCCGACTCATATCTTTCAAACTTGGTCTGAATTTCACGCTCAGCTTCCAAAGCTCGAGGCGCTAACCATTCCACGATGGACGGAATACGGCCTTCATATCATCCACACCGAACTACATGGTTTCGCCGACGCCTCCATGACCGCGTACGCGGCAGCCGTTTACCTTCGCGTGGTTCCCCTTAACGGCCCACCCGTCGTATCACTCCTTGTGGCGAAATCAAAAGTGGCGCCGCTTAAAACGATAAGTGTGTCACGCCTTGAGCTATGCGCCGCGTTGCTGTTAGCGCGCCTTGTAACATTTGCTCGGTCGACCCTCGAAATTCCGTCCCTGAATTGTTATTGCTGGACCGACTCAACGATCACTCTCGCTTGGCTCAGTCAACCACCGTCGCGATGGAAAACCTTCGTCGCGAATCGTGTGTCAAAAATCCAAGAGTTAATTGCGGACGTAACCTGGCGACACGTTTCGACGACGGATAACCCCGCCGATTGTGCCTCTCGAGGTATCTCTCCGAACGACATCTTGACTCATCAACTCTGGTGGTCTGGGCCGTCCTGGTTGTCACAGAACGCAACTCTTGGCCGCGGTCTTCTCATCCAATGGATGTTGCTCCTCCTGAGGAGAAAATCTCACTTCATTCAAACCCCGCTAACGTGTCGGAAACGTGGAGTCTTCAATCTCGCTTTTCCTCGTGGCCGAAATTATTACGCGTAACTGCCTTCGTCATGAGATTTGTCTCTCGTCTTCGAGGTCAGAAATTAATCTCAACTGACCTCTCCAACACAATTTCAAAACCTTCGCTCATTTTGCTATTGAGCGAGATTCAGGCAGCACGAGTTTTTTGGGTCAACGCCTACAAGCTGCCACATTTCCGCTGGATCTTTCGAGCTTGGAGAAGTCGACATCAGTCTCAAGGTCAAGCCAGCTCTCTTCGCTCAGCCCGTATCTCGACAAGGACGGCATAATTCGAGTGCGAGGGCGGCTCGATAAATCCGATTTACCCGAAACTGCAAAACATCCGATTATCTTGAAATCCCATCCGCTAGTCACATCCATCATCTCCGATATTCATCTCCGAAATCATCACGCCGGACCTCAATTAACGCTTGCTTTGCTTCGCCAAGAATTCTGACTTTTGCGCGCGCGAGCTGCAGTGCGCTCAGTTCTATATCAATGTGTAAAATGTACGCGCGAAAAAGCTATTGTTCCGGACCAACTTATGGGCGCGCTTCCGAAATATCGAGTGAATGCCGTCTCTCGAGCTTTTGTGCATACGGGCGTCGATTACGCGGGTCCGATGTGGGTTCGACTGGCTTCGGGTCGAGGACACAAGTCGCAGAAAGCCTATATCGCCCTTTTCGTGTGTATGACCACGAAGGCCCTTCATCTAGAGCTAGTTTCCGACTATTCAGCGAGCGCGTTTATTGCCGCTTATAACCGATTTGTTTCTCGCCGCGGCTTACCCTCCGCGATTTATTCCGATAACGGTACGACATTTCAAGGTGCCGACCGAGAACTTACTTCTTACTGAACCGCCGTGACACATCCTGACTTCGTAAATCGAATCGCAACCGAAAGAGTGTCATGGCATTACATACCCCCCGCTGCTCCTCACTTCGGAGGGCTGTGGGAAGCCGCGGTACGGAGCGTAAAACATCATCTCAAGAGATGCGTCGGATCACATACACTGACTTTCGAAGAAATGAGCACCTTGTTATGCCGTATCGAAGCGTGCCTAAACTCTCGACCGATCGCCGCCATTTCTGATAATCTTGACGATTATCGAGCATTAACTCCGGGGCATTTTCTAATCGGCACCGCTCTAGTAGCTTCCCCCGAACCCAGCGTGCTTGATATCAGCGAAAGTCGCCTTTCTCGCTGGCAAGTTGTGCAACGCCTCTGCGAGGGGTTTTGGAAGTCATGGAGGCACGATTACCTACACACCCTACAACAACGATCGAAATGGCGAATTCTCCAGAAGCTCGCAAAAGAGGGTCAACTCGTGCTCTTACACGATCCTAACGCCCCTGCTAGTCATTGGGCTCTCGGGCGCATTATTCGCTGTCATCCCGGCGACGATGACATAGTTCGCGTCGTAACAGTCAAAACCGCGAAGGCCGAATATAAACGACCAATATCGAAAATCTCCTTTCTTCCAATTAATATAAATGAAGAAACAGACAAGAACTCGGCCATGGCGGGCGGCGCTCTCGGTTAAAAAAAAAAAGAGGGAAAATTTTCTCGCCTTATACGCAGTCCAACTAGCGCCTACATCAAGTCGCGGTTACCGTTCTCGGTATATTGTATATATATTGTATATATTGTATATTTTGTCTACATTGTCTATTGTATGTGTCTTTATATTGCGTCTGTCTTGCGTCTACTGTAAGGATTTCGAATGTAACCTTTCGAGGCGGGCGGTATGTTTTGGAAAATACCCAGCTCCCGAATATGCGCTCCTCTCAGCGATCGCGCGTCTTTCCCCACTCGATCACAATGCCTCGAAAATCAGGTGATCGATTTCTGCGAATCGGGATTCTCCACGTTTTTTCTCCCCAAGCCGTCTGCCGAAAAAGTATCGGAATCCGCGGGGAGATCTCTCGCTCGCCTGCTCACTTCTCGGAAGTCCACCGAAAGAGCCTCACAATTTCGACAATAGTATCGCGATATAGTTAATAAAAAACCAAAAAAAAATCCAATCAAATTGTGTTTTACTTAACCGCCGAGCTTTACGAGAAAGCTGTACCAGCATCCCTGGGAACGATATCGCTCATCGTCAAGTACATCGACCAGTTCAGAGCTGTTCCCGAAACAGTGTGTTTCCGTAAAATTATCGTTTATCATAATTTAAGGCCCTGATAACGACCCTGGAATTTGTGTGCTCCGTAAATTAAGGTTACCGAATACCATGTTGACGCTGCCGGATCGTCCCCTCAGAGAGTTTTTTTTTGTCGCTCTCTCTCATTACAGGCGATCATATAATATTTATTTTCGTTTCTTTTGCCGTTTTGAAGGGGGGTCACCTACCGTTCGATTACCGTTCTGACTGGTATTTATAATTCAAATTTACGTACTTTCCGTTAGTTTCCGTTACTTCGACGGTCTTATGTGGTGTTTTTTTTTGTACCGCTGGTGGCTCTTACTTCTAGTCTTAGGGGGCAGAATAATATTATCTCTGAAATAATATTTGGAAAGCACTGTTGTTCTCTGCACCTGTACGACCGTGCCTTTTGTTAGCGAATAATAATAACGAGAGAGTTCTGTTTTGATTTCTTATATTCCCCTTTGTCTTCTAACGCGTTTCGCATTGGTGATACCGGGTTATTCGTGTAAAATTCCGTTCGTTAACTTCTTTCGTTTTCTTTCTTTTATTTAATTATATACTTCAATTTTTTTTTATCTTATTTATCTTTATTATTATTATATTATTTTTTTTCTGAGCCTCTCGTTCATATGAGGGAGGATAGCGATCCTCATCAGTGGGTGCATAATTTGAATATTGGGCAAGCGCGTCAACATTTGGCGGATAGAGGGTTGAGTGTCCAGGGAATATTGCCAGTTTTGCGCGCGCGACTCCTCCGATACGAGAGAAGCGTGAACGGGGAAGGTGAGGAAGACGAGGACGCGATGTCGCTAGAAGAGAAAGGAGACGCGAGCGCACGGGACCTATTGGGGGAGGGCGCCGCGACTGACCCGAAAAGCCCCTTGTTATTAGGGGGACCAGAAATAAAAGTGGATGAGGTCGCGGGGAGAGCTACCGATTACCGTCCGACTCAGCGCGCACATACGGTCGCCCAACCGACTAATTCTCGTCCGGGACGAGCGTCTACCGCGGAAACCTATAATTTAATGCGGAAATGGAATCTGCATTTCTCGGGAAAGCGGGGTAACGATGCCGAAGCTTTTTTATTACGCATCAAAGAAGCCCGCGCGATAGTGCCGATCACCGATGCCGATCTTTTTAAGTGTCTGCCCTTATTTTTATCGGAAGTCGCGTTATACTGGTTTCGACTGGAAAGCGAAAACTGGCGGAATTGGAATGATTTCGAGGCAGCGTGGAGAGCGCGATTCGGGGATCTGGATTATCAATACGCGCTCCGCGACGAAATATTTCGACGTACGCAGGGGGAGCACGAAACTGCGGCAGACTTGCCTACGGGCACTACTTGGTCGGATGATGCCTCCCTGGCCGTTAGAAGAGCAATTAAATTTCGCGCATCGAAACATGTTACCGCGCATGCAAATAGCAATCCGACGCCAGGAGTTCAGAGATTTCGCCACTCTAGAGTACCTAGCTACACGAATAGAACGAAGCTTCCTGGCTGAAAAGAATTACCGACCCCCGTTACCGCCGGAACAGTCGATCTTTCCGGATTTGGCCTACCACGCACCGAAAGGAAAAGCCAAGAATACCGCTACCGTTGCTACCGCTACCGCTAAAAAGAAGGAAAAAAAGAAGCCGACCAAAACCCCAACCGCGAATACCGCGCAAAAGGACACCGCGGCCGCTATCGTTACCGAACCCTCAACGAGTGCTACCGTAATCCCTACCGCTAGTACATCAGATACCGTAAAGTGCTGGAATTGCGATAAGACCGGACATCGGGCCCGCGGATGCACGGAACCGCGATGGAAATATTGTTACCGATGTGGGAAGCGTGACTTTACAGTAAAGACCTGCCCTACCTGTTCGGGAAACGCAAACCGGAGCCAGTAGACAGGGTCCCTACGACTCCGAGCCCAGAAAGCGAGACCCTGATTACCGTACAAGATACCGTAGGGGACGATACATTACTCCACTCGTATGTTACCTTAGAAAGAGAGGAGTTGCTGCCGCTGCGGTTCGTTAAAATCAAAATACAAGAATACACTCTCGCGGCCCTCGTGGACTCGGGGTCCAATCGAACCTTACTGGGCCGTGAAGGAATAAAAATTATCCGCGCGTTGGGAATAAACACCGAGAGAGACAGGGGGAGACAGATACGAACCGCGAATGGACAGATCGCCAACATCAAGGAGGAAGCTAGGATACCGATAGAATTAGAAGAGCAGTATCGTGAAGTTACCGTAGCCCTGTTACCGAATTTAGCGGTGCCGTGTATTTTAGGATTGGATTTCTTGACGAAATTCGGGATAATATTAGATTTGGACGCCAGCGAATGGTGTTTTGCCAGAGTACCACACAAGAGATACCGTCTTGTTACCGAGGAAGATACACGCGAGACCTCTTGTTGCGGGCTATCGGAATTAACACCCGCGCAAGAAAGAGTATTGGAAAATTTTTTACGGACGTTACCGAAATCGTCGGAGGACCCCGGAGTTACCGAGCTTACCGAACATAAGATAGACGTAGGTACCAGCCCACCGATAAAGCAACGTTGTTACTTGGTATCGCCTAAAGTTCAGGAAGCTATACAAGCGGAAACCGACAAAATGCTTCAAGCAGGAATAATAGAGCTGTCGTTTAGCGAGTGGTCGAATCCCATTGTAATGGTGAAGAAACCAAACGGAAAGTACCACTTTTGCTTGGATTTTCGAAAGGTCAATGGCGTATCGAAGAAAGACGCATACCCGCTACCGAATATGAACGGGATCCTCGACAAATTGCGTGCAACTCGTTACATCTCGACAATTGACTTGAGTCAAGCTTACTTCCAGATACCGTTAGCCAAAGAGAGTCGCGAGATTACCGCGTTTAGCGTTCCCGGAAAGGGACTATATCATTTTACGCGAATGCCATACGGGCTTACGGGAGCACCGGCAACTTTTCAAAGGTTGTTAGACAGCTTAATAGGGCCGGAAATGGCCACACGCGTTCGCATATTTGGACGATGTCGTGATAGTTACACCGACATTCGAAGAACATATGGCTTGGCTCAATAAAGTGCTGGATAAAATCACTACCGCCGGACTTACCGTCAATCTGGACAAGTGTGAATTTTGCCGTTCTCAAGTGCGATATTTGGGATTTATAGTACAGAAAGAAGGGCTAACGGTGGATCCCGAAAAGACACGGCCGATCTTGGAATACCCTGCACCGCGAAATATTAAACAATTGCGGCGGTTTTTAGGCATGTCCTCATGGTACCGCAGATTTATCCCGCAATTCGCGACCCTTAGTGAGCCATTGACGCGGCTTCTGAAGAAAGGCAAGCGCTGGGAGTGGGGGGATGATCAGGGTCGCGCCTTTGAACAAATAAGGGACCACTTAGTTACCGCACCGACATTGGCATGCCCGAATTTCGAGATACCGTTTGTTCTGCATACCGATGCCAGTTCCGTGGGGTTAGGCGCGGTATTGATGCAGACTGTTGAGGACGAGGAAAGAGTGATAGCCTTCGCAAGTCGAGCTTTATCAGATCCTGAAACAAGATACTCCGTTACCGAACAAGAATGTTTAGCAGTTGTCTGGGCAATACAGAAATTTAGACCCTATTTAGAAGGATACCGTTTTACCGTCATTACCGACCATAGTAGCTTACGACTACACAACTTGAAGAACCCCACAGGAAGACTCGCGAGGTGGGCGTTAGAGTTGTTAGAGTATGATTACGAGGTAATTCACAGAAAGGGTGCTTTACACCATGTGCCCGATGCGCTTTCCCGAATGTTCGAAACAGATAATACCGAGGATACCGTCCTGGTCGCGACAAATTCCGCGCACGTGCCTTCCGCTATAGATACCGTGGATTTGGCGAGCACTACCGACAAGTGGTACCGAAAGAGATATAAGGACGTAATAACGACTCCGGAGAAATACACGTAATGGAAGGTGATAGAAGGGCGACTATATTTTCTGAGACCGAAACGCGTAGTTTCTGAGATAGTGGAAGATTTAGACCGTTGGAAGTTGGTGATACCGCAGGAATACCGTAAGGAGGTTTTGAGGGAATCGCATGATATGCCGCAAGCAGGCCATTTGGGTACCGAAAAGACCTATCGGCGTGTTGCCGTTTCCTATTTCTGGCCGAATCTGTTTCGCGATGTTACCAGTTATATCCGACAATGCGACTTATGTCAGCGGACTAAGGTCGAACAGGCGAGTCCCGCGGGTCTCATGGGACGTCGCATTGCGGACGGACCCTGGACTGCCATAGCTGCCGATATTATAGGCCCGTTACCGCGCAGTAAGGCTGGATTCCAGTACCTTCTGGTCATCCAGGATCTTTTTACGAAATGGGTGGAATGCAAAGCCCTGAGAGCCGCGACAGGTCCAAAGATTACCGAGGCGTTAGAGGATTTGGTGATATCCCGATGGGGCGCCCCGAAGTTCCTGTTGACAGACAACGAGACTGAGTTTGTCAATAAAGTGATGAAGGCATTCGCCGAGACCCGACAGATTACGCACACTACCGTGCCCCCATACCACCCACAGGCTAACCCCGTTGAACGCGTAAACCGAATTCTAAAGATGATTATCGCATTTATCGAAAAAGACCATCGGGAGTGGGACGAACACATCTCCGATTTTCGTTTCGCGTATAATACAGCCTGTCACTCATCGTTGGGAGCGTCTCCCGCCTTTTTGAATCTCGGACGCGAATTGGAGCCAGTACATTCATTGGGTAGGCGCAGCCGGGGGGTTACCGAAATTGAACCGGGGGATACCGTGAACTGGACGGCCCGAATGCAGAAGATGCAGGCCCTACGGGAATGGGTTCTCGAGAGTTTGGACAGGCCATACGAGAGACAGGCATCGAGGTATAATTTGCGTAGACGGAACCGTAAGTTTTAAAGTAGGAGATCTGGTCCTAAAGCGTCAACACATTTTATCGTCGGCGGCTCACAATATAGCCGCCAAGCTCTCACACAAATTTCAGGGCCCGTTTAAGATAGTGCGGGTGATCCCTCCAGTGATATACGAATTGGAGCAGCTGGATGGGTCGCCTACCGGGAAAATCCATATCCAGGATCTAAAGCCATACCACCTTCCTGATACCGACAATTAGATGCCGAAGAACATCATGGATCCGAGGGCGATGCGGAAGCTCTGGCGAGAGTTTTGGTCGGGTCACCGGTCTGTCTGGGAGCACATCGAGTTTCACGATGAGGGCTTCTAGACGGACCTCGAGGACGTGGCCGAACAAGTCCGGAGGGCCCGCTGGACCACCGAGGGAGCCGTGGTACGGGAGTGGCCGTCGACGCGGGATGCCCCGACCCAAGCGACACCCGAAGAGGGGGTGGCCAGGGCCACTCAGACGAGCCTCCCCGAGCCGACCGGGAGGTCCCCGACGCGACTCGCGCCGCGGGAGCGAGCCTCATCGCCCAGGGACAACGCCGGATCTGGGCCGCGCCGGCTTCGCCCCGAATCAGCCGCTGAGCGCCCCCCGCGAAGTGGACCGTGCGGTGTCGGGTGTTGGAACTGCGGTTCCCCCCGACATCCGTACGCGGAGTGCCCCCTGCCCCGTACTGGCAGCTTTTGCTACGGGTGCGGGCAACAGGGGGTCACGCTGCGGGGCTGCGGGCGTTGCGGCGGCGCATACCGGCGCGCGACGCCCTACACCGCGGGACGGGGCCCTAGGGCGCCTCGACCTCCACCACCGACGCGCGACGACTCGCCCCTGAGGGATGGATGGCCCTGGGAGCGAGAGGTGGGAGAGGGGTGGAACGACAGCCCCGCTCCCTCTTGAGAAGATTTTTTTTGTTTTTTTTTGTTTGTTTCTCTTTCGTTTGTTTTTTTGTTTTTTTTTCCCGTTTGTTACCGTTCCTCATTATGTAGCGTATGTTAACGGACCCCAGGGGGGCCCAAATAAAAAGGATTGGTCTGGACCTCCGAGTTCATTTCATATCCCTTATCGTTCCATAACCCTGAACCTCCTTCCGCTCGCCGAGAGCAGAGATTCCCGGGCGTGCGAGGATATCGCGAGGGACGGTCCGGCCCGAGTCGGGCCGGACGTCGCGAGACTCGGGGAGGCGGTGATGAACGGTTGGGGCGACATACTGGGGAGAACCCGAGGGGAAGGTAAGTCCACTCCGTAGTAAAGACTATTCCCTGAAGCTGCCTGAGCGATGGTCGCCGTTGTGCCGGGACCTGGAGCCCCTCGGCACCCGTCTGGGAGGGGGGAGTTGTGACGTGACGTCTTTTTGCGCTCCGTCACAGTGACCCCGCCGGGGGAGGAAGCGTACGGAGGGTCGTTCTTAGCACCTGAGGGGGGCCCCTTATCCGATCTCGTGATATATCTTTGTATAGATTTCTGTGTTTGAGATTAATTTTAAGCGAGCAGAGCGCGGCAATCTGAGCGAGTGAATAATAAGTGATGTACAGCAAGATCCCGGAGGGTGCAGTTACCGAAGAAAGGAAGAGGAGAGTAGCGGACCAATGCCTCCACCCCAAAGGAAGGTCGCGTATCGAGATCCCGCTCCGCCGCTATCCATATGTAACCATTATATTAATATCCGCTAATTTTAGAGAAACAACGACGGGGAAACCAGGACGAAGGAACGATCAACACTCTCCCAGGCTGCAGACTGAGGAGAGGAGATACATCCGGAGATGGACGAGGATACGGCCTGGCCACCCCAAAACGTCCGATCTACCGAGAAAATACAATCGTCCAGAATACCGTCAACGTCGGATTTTGGCTCCTATCGAAGGGCAACCCGCACTACAGCAGGACGAAATTTGAGAGGGCGGAGAATATCGACCCCTTCTCATCGAAAATCGACAGGATGCGCGGAAAATCGGCGCGGGACTCGTGGGCCTTGCGGAGCATTTATCACAAGTCACTGTTCGACGAGCTACAATAGCAAGAGGACGATTCTCCGTACGAGCTGCGATACCGAGAGAACGATCACAGCCAAGCAGCGAGGACCCGGACACCGGAGATAAACTGTAAGCCGTCGCTCAGGTAGCCGTAGAAATATTCCCGGATACAGCTGGCGTCGTACTCTTTCGTGATACCGTCGCGAGGCGACGGTGAACTCGTTACCGAATTGTTGTAGAAAGCCTGCGTGCTTTTCTCGCGTTTCGTTGCCGGACGCCAGTTGGGCCCCGGGTATCGCGGATTTGTCCCTCTCAGGGGATTCGTCGCCGACAGTCATTATACCGTATCGTTAGCGCCGTATCGTATCGTATCGTATCGTTTCGTTTCGTATCTCGTTATATCATTGCGTAGAGCGTCGAATTGTGAATAGTAATAGAGTCACGAGATTCCGACGCTATCGTATTGCGTAAAGAATAGCGGGGTTTGCGTGAAATCGTTCTTCGCGAGTGAGAGTTACCGTATATCCGAAATCCACTCAGCAAGAATTGGATAATTCGCGAAATCTCTGTTTAAAATTTACGTCCGTTACCGTTCGTGTTGCTTGAAATTACGTGAGGATCGAGTTTGTTTTCGCCGAGAGTGAAAGGTCGGGAAGATACCGGATAACATTGCGAGATAATACTTGTGCCCGCTGACGTGGAATTACCGTTACTTAGAACCGTCGTTACATTTGATTTTTTTCCGCGAATTTCTTGTGGACTTTACTCATCGCGGTCTGTGAAATTATATTCGATCTCGGAATTATCTGTTAGTCGCGCGTATCATATGTATTCGTTCCCGTATAGATAATAATCGACTTTCGTATCTGTCTTATAACTCTGATGTTTCTTTCCTTCGAAATTTATATTATCGATTTCGTTACTTGCGTATCTTCTGCATGTAATCTTTGCTATTTTCTCCGTACCGTTAACCTTTTCTACTGTATTCATATCGTCTTTGTCGTATACTTTGTTATAAACTTTGTCCATATACTATAATTGTTAAATATATTTATAATAATAATTGAAGGAGTGTCGATCATTTCTCTCTCCCGGAAGTTATTTAGTGCTCTCTCTCTAACCTACAAAGAATCCTGCCCCTCTGTCGTTTACTGAGCTCTGGGTTATCGAATCCTTCCGTTATCGTAACGATATCGTGGCGCGGGGACCGCGCCTGGCGCCCAATACCGCTCTCCTTGTGAGAGCTGCGAGATACCGTCCGCTACCGTACTCTGAGATACCGTTTTTTTTTGTAAATCAACTATTTTCTTTATCGGCTAAAATTGCACGCCGCCTCCTCCGGATCGGCGTTCCCGAGGCGGACAAAGGCGTTGCAAACTAAAAAAGTCAATGAAATCATGGAAAAATTTGAGACCGGCACATTAGCAGTCACGATATCGGTAAGGAACTAAACATCGACCACAAAACAGTTTTAAACGATTTGGAGAAGGCTGGATACAAAAAAAAAACTCGATGTTTGGGTGCCTGTAATGGATCGAATTTCCATCTGCGAATCGTTGCTAAAACGGAACGAAATCGAACCATTTTTGAAACGGCTCATTACGGGCGATGAAAAATGGATCACGTACGACAATAATGTACGAAAAAGATCGTGGTCGAAGCAAGGTGAAGCTTCGCAAACGGTGGCAAAGCCAGGATTGACATCAAGAAAAGTGATGCTGTGTGTTTGGTGGGATTGGAAAGGAATCGTTCACTACGAGCTGCTGCCGCCTGGTCAAACGATTGATTCTAATCTCTACTGTCAACAACTGGAAAGATTACGCCAAGCAATCGAGAAAAAGCGACCAGAATTGATTAATAGGAAAGCGTTGTCTTCCATCACGACAACGCCAGACCCCACACATTTTTGGCGACCCGTCAAAAATTGAGAGAGCTTGGCTGGGAAGTTTTGATGCATCCACCGTATAGTCCTGATCTTACACCATCAGACTACCATTTGTTTCGGTCTCTACAGAACTCTCTTAATGGTGTTAAGTTGACTTCAAAAGAGGTCTGTGAAAATCACTTGTCGCAGTTCTTCGCCCAGAAATCACAGAAGTTCTACAGTGATGGAATTATGATTTTACCTCAAAAATGGTAAAAGGTGGTCGAACAAAACGGCACATATTTGGTTTAATAAACTTCATTTACAATATGAAAAAAACTTGATTTACTTTTGCACTAAAATACGAAGAAACTTTTTCCCCAACCCTATATATTAAATTATAGAACATATGTATATTGAATGAATTGAATTATTGGATGTGTACGTGAATAAATATATTAAAATAAAGAATAAATAAGATAAATAAGTAAATGAGATAAATAAGTATTTGTATATGTATATTATATACAGATATATATTTATTTTATTAATTTCTTGTTTTCATACATTTATTTTTATATCCAATAATTTATATTCTTATTACATAACGCGAAATATTTATTCAATAGAGCAACAAGAATAGCTATATATAATATTTATATACAATATTTATAATTTTTGGATTTTTTAATTTGGATTTGGAAATAAATGGAAAAATAAAATATATGGTTTATATGTAGTTTATATATATATATATATATATTATATATATATATATACAGGGTGGGCCATTTTAATCTATGCACCCAAATTTCTTTGTACCTAAGACAGATACGGAAAAATGATTCAGACAAAAGTTGTTCAAGATAATGGGGGTCACCTATCTGTGTAACTAGCTTTGACCTTGAGACTACTTTTCAAGGTTATTTGAAGGTCAGAGTGGTTTTTTAAAATGGGAACCCCTATTTCTGACACCGGATTCGAAAAGAGCGGAAAATTTTACGTCCGAAATGATATTTTGAAGTTTTTTTCGTGACCTTGAGAAGGTCAATTTAAGGTCAAATGCTAAATAACTGCCTGGTAGCTGTTTATTTAAATTTTCTGGCGGAATAAACGTTGTGAAGGTACCTTTATAAGAAAGATCGAACTGGAATGTGACAACAACCTCAACAATGTTGACCTTGACGTTATTTTTCAAGGTCATTTAAAGAACAGAGTGGTTTTATTAACAAGAAACTTTATTTTTGATACCGAATCAAGAAAAAATGAAAAATTTAACGTTTTAAGGTTTTTCATAACATAAAAAGGCCATTTAGTGTTTCTTATTCCACAAGCTCTTAGTAGCTGTTGCTTTACATGAGTTAACTTTACTTTTAGCGTTACCTGGAAACAACGGCGTGGACGTAGCAAGTTCTGTTTCCTTTGGGGTGCTTGATTAAAGTGAGTCCCCTTGCCTCTCACTATTCGAGGTGCTTGATTAAAGTGAGTCTCCTTGCCTCTCACTATTCGGGGTGCTTGATTAAAGTGAGTCCCCTTGCCTCTCACTATCGTTACGATTATAACTTTAACCACGAAGCAAATGTTCGAAGTTGCCTCCATTTGCTTCAAGGCACAAAGTTAAACGCCTTTGAAAATGGCGTACGGTGTTTTTCAAAGTCAGCCTTGGAATTGCTGCGCATGCTTGACGAATGCGGTTTTGCATGTCAGCTCTAGTTGTGGGTCATTGTTGAAAAATAACATTCTTTAAATAGCCCCATAAATAAAAATCTGGAGATGTGAGATCAGGTGAGCAAGGAGGCCAATTAACTGGACCTCCTCGTCCGATCCATCTCTCATTATAATTTTCATTTAAAAAGTCCTGTACGATTCGTGCGAGATGTGGTGCTGCACCATCGTGCTGAAACCACATTCTTCGTCTTGTTTCTAAATCAACATTTTCCAATAATTCTGGCAACCGATCTCTTATCAACTCCAAGTAGCTTTCTCTATCAACATTTCGCTCAAAAAAGTAAGGACCAATTAAATATCCATTTACAATCCCACACCATACCATAAGGCTCCAACGATTCTGATGGTCTACAGATCGATGCCAGTGAGGATTCTCGTCTAACCAATAATGGCAATTGTGCCTATTCAGTTGTCCGTCACTATAAAATGTAGCCTCATCTGAAAAAAGCACAAACCTGAAAAAATCTGGATTATTTTCTATCATCTGCAAAGCCCATTGGCAAAATTCAATACGCAGTTGAATATGACGTTGCTTTAATTCTTGCACTAACGTTATGTGATAAGCATGATATCTAAGGACTTTTACGATTTTTAAAAATGTTTTTCTTGGTATACCAATTTCTTTTTCAACTTGGCGACTACTGATATGAGGGTCAAGATAAACAGCTGCAAGAATAGTTACAACACGAGGATCATTTTCGTTGTACTCGTGGCGCCTACGTTGGCGAGTAAGATGTCCATCACGAGCTCTTCCAGTTAAACTGCGTATTGTCATATCACTAGGGTGTCTTCTATCTGGAAAGCGTTCAGCATAACGCCTTGCTGCAGCACGATAATTGTTATTACATTCTCCTAAAACCATTATCATATCAACAATTTGATTGGGAGTATAGTCAGTCATTTTTAGGACTTTACTAAATTTCCATACGACTGAGATAATGAAATGTTAATCGAAATTAAACAGACTTACAAAAAATGAGAAATATCGAATAATTACCGATACGTATTTTGAATGTACACACTGATAGAAAAAGTTCGGTATTCCAGCGAATAATTCGGTAGCGCAGCGAAATTTCGATACTAGTTTTGGGTCAGCGAAAGTTGCCGCTTCTGCAGCACAAAGCACAAAGTTAAACGCCTTTGAAAATGCATATTGTAGCATATTGTAGCCATTGGCCAATTCAATTGGCTGCAGAAGCGGCAACTTTCGCTGACCCAAAACTAGTATCGAAATTTCGCTGCGCTACCGAATTATTCGCTGGAATACCGAACTTTTTCTATCAGTGTGTACATTCAAAATACGTATCGGTAATTATTCGATATTTCTCATTTTTTGTAAGTCTGTTTAATTTCGATTAACATTTCATTATCTCAGTCGTATGGAAATTTAGTAAAGTCCTAAAAATGACTGACTATACTCCCAATCAAATTGTTGATATGATAATGGTTTTAGGAGAATGTAATAACAATTATCGTGCTGCAGCAAGGCGTTATGCTGAACGCTTTCCAGATAGAAGACACCCTAGTGATATGACAATACGCAGTTTAACTGGAAGAGCTCGTGATGGACATCTTACTCGCCAACGTAGGCGCCACGAGTACAACGAAAATGATCCTCGTGTTGTAACTATTCTTGCAGCTGTTTATCTTGACCCTCATATCAGTAGTCGCCAAGTTGAAAAAGAAATTGGTATACCAAGAAAAACATTTTTAAAAATCGTAAAAGTCCTTAGATATCATGCTTATCACATAACGTTAGTGCAAGAATTAAAGCAACGTCATATTCAACTGCGTATTGAATTTTGCCAATGGGCTTTGCAGATGATAGAAAATAATCCAGATTTTTTCAGGTTTGTGCTTTTTTCAGATGAGGCTACATTTTATAGTGACGGACAACTGAATAGGCACAATTGCCATTATTGGTTAGACGAGAATCCTCACTGGCATCGATCTGTAGACCATCAGAATCGTTGGAGCCTTATGGTATGGTGTGGGATTGTAAATGGATATTTAATTGGTCCTTACTTTTTTGAGCGAAATGTTGATAGAGAAAGCTACTTGGAGTTGATAAGAGATCGGTTGCCAGAATTATTGGAAAATGTTGATTTAGAAACAAGACGAAGAATGTGGTTTCAGCACGATGGTGCAGCACCACATCTCGCACGAATCGTACAGGACTTTTTAAATGAAAATTATAATGAGAGATGGATCGGACGAGGAGGTCCAGTTAATTGGCCTCCTTGCTCACCTGATCTCACATCTCCAGATTTTTATTTATGGGGCTATTTAAAGAATGTTATTTTTCAACAATGACCCACAACTAGAGCTGACATGCAAAACCGCATTCGTCAAGCATGCGCAGCAATTCCAAGGCTGACTTTGAAAAACACCGTACGCCATTTTCAAAGGCGTTTAACTTTGTGCCTTGAAGCAAATGGAGGCAACTTCGAACATTTGCTTCGTGGTTAAAGTTATAATCGTAACGATAGTGAGAGGCAAGGGGACTCACTTTAATCAAGCACCCCGAATAGTGAGAGGCAAGGAGACTCACTTTAATCAAGCACCTCGAATAGTGAGAGGCAAGGGGACTCACTTTAATCAAGCACCCCAAAGAAAACAGAACTTGCTACGTCCACGCCGTTGTTTCCGGGTAACGCTAAAAGTAAAGTTAACTCATGTAAAGCAACAGCTACTAAGAGCTTGTGGAATAAGAAACACTAAATGGCCTTTTTATGTTATGAAAAACCTTAAAACGTTAAATTTTTCATTTTTTCTTGATTCGGTATCAAAAATAAAG
This sequence comes from Camponotus vicinus, assembly GCF_025532165.1. NCBI lineage: Eukaryota > Metazoa > Arthropoda > Insecta > Hymenoptera > Formicidae > Camponotus > Camponotus vicinus. Next base: position 5,324,984 of record NW_028141948.1, read on the forward strand.
TTTCTTGTTAATAAAACCACTCTGTTCTTTAAATGACCTTGAAAAATAACGTCAAGGTCAACATTGTTGAGGTTGTTGTCACATTCCAGTTCGATCTTTCTTATAAAGGTACCTTCACAACGTTTATTCCGCCAGAAAATTTAAATAAACAGCTACCAGGCAGTTATTTAGCATTTGACCTTAAATTGACCTTCTCAAGGTCACGAAAAAAACTTCAAAATATCATTTCGGACGTAAAATTTTCCGCTCTTTTCGAATCCGGTGTCAGAAATAGGGGTTCCCATTTTAAAAAACCACTCTGACCTTCAAATAACCTTGAAAAGTAGTCTCAAGGTCAAAGCTAGTTACACAGATAGGTGACCCCCATTATCTTGAACAACTTTTGTCTGAATCATTTTTCCGTATCTGTCTTAGGTACAAAGAAATTTGGGTGCATAGATTAAAATGGCCCACCCTGTATATATATATATATATATATATATATATATATATATATATATACTTCAAATGACGATAACTTCGTAAATAATAAAGATAGAAAGGTCTATAAAAAATGAAAATGAAGCTTGGAATCTCTGCTTTACGAATCGATTCATTTCAATGTTGCGAGATAAATTTATTTAAAATGGCGGATGACAAAGCAAGAGCATGCGAAATTGAAAAATAATGGTGCGAGTTTGCCATGGCACATGGCGTGAGTCAAACGTCGCAACTCAATGGGATAAAAAGCATATGATAGTACAGAGTTTCTTCTGTAAAATGCTTTTTTATTCATCTTGATACGATGATTTTTCGCCGAGACATTCGCATTTGAATAAAAAAGCAGCTTTTTACGTTAAATGCGAATAACTCTCCAAAAAATCATTGTATCGAGATGAACAAAAAAGCATTTTAAAGAGGAGACTGTACTATCATATGCATTTGATTTCATTGAGCTGCGACATTAAACTCGCGCCATGTGCCATGGCGAACTCGGACCGTTATTTTTCAATTTTGCATGCTCTTGTTTTTTGTCATCCGCCATTTTGAAAAAAATTGTACAAAATTGCGATATAAAATTTCGAAAACTGGAAATCCGAATCTTTAAAATGCTTTTCGTAAAATCCTGCTAACTGTATTAGGTGCTGAGATATTCAATTTTGAATTTTTTACAACGCTGAATTGCAAGAATAAAAATTCCGTGGTTCGCTAGCACCGCGGTATTTTAAGACTCCAAACCGTTCTCGTGGTTGTATGCGTTATGTGTGCTAGTGAGTGTGCGTGCGTGCGTTTACGTCACTCTTTGTGCGTGCGTGCGTGTGCGTGTGTGCGTGCGTGCGTGCGTGTGTGTGTGTGTGTTCATCCCAAGAATAAGGACCCCGTGGCTCGTCAGCTCCACGGTATTTCATGACTCCAAACCCTCCTTGTGGCGTGTGCGTGTATGTGTGTGTGTGTTCATCCCAAGAATAAGGACCCCGTGGCTCGTCAGCTCCACGGTATTTCACGACTCCAAACCCTCCTTGTGACGTGTGCGTGTGTGTGTGTGTGTGTGTGATCACCCCAAGAATAAGGACCCCGTGGCTCGTCAGCTCCACGGTATTTCATGACTCCAAACCCTCCTTGTGGCGTGTGCGTGTGTGTGTGTGTGTGTGTGCGCGCCTGTGTAAGAGAGAGAGAGGGGAGAGAGAGAGAGAGAGAACACTGTATTAGTAATGTGTGACCACCTCTTGCACGAATTACCTCCTCCATGCGACGAGGCATACTCCTTATTAGTGTTTGAATTTCGGCCTGCGTAATGTTAGCCCATTCGGTTTCAAGAACTCTTCGAAGTTCTGGCAATGATTGTGGGGCAGGTACATGATTGCGTACCTTTCTGCCGAGATTGTCCCAAAGTTGTTCAATGGGATTTAAGTCTGGACTCATGGCTGGCCATTCGAGTAAATTTATGCCAACTTCCCTGCAGAAATCCAATACTCTTCTTGCAACGTGTGGTCGCGCATTATCTTGCATGAATATGAAACCCTCTCCGATGAAGGGCGCATACGGAATAACGTAGGGTATCAGTACTTCCTCTACGTATACATCTGCATTCATGTTTTGCTCGAAAAAATGTAAATCCGTATGAGAGAATTGGCAGATATTCCTGCCCAAACCATGACAGAGCCTCCGTTGTAGCTGTGTCGTTCACTCACCGTACAATCTGCAAAGCGTTCTCCAACTCGACGGTAAACCCGTTCTCGCCCATCTGGAGAGAATAGAGCAAAACGAGATTCGTCGCTAAAAAGAACGTTACGCCAATCTGCGTACGTCCAATGTCTATAATTGACTGCAAAATTGAGCCGAACTACGCGATGGTGACGCGTAAGCGAAGGTACAGCTGCTGGCCTTCGTGCAATAAGGCCGTTTTCTCTCAATCGATTCCGAACAGTGTTAACGCATATGTTATTGTTGCGGACGTCCCTTAAACTGCTTTGAATTTGAACAGCTGTTTGATGACGATCTCTTAGCGAATTTAAAACAATAAATCGGTCACCGTTTTCATCGGTAATACGGGGACGTCCCGAACCGGGTCTTCGCTGGAAGGAATTGGTCTCTAGATACCTAGTGTAAGCACATTGCACGGCTGACACCGATAAATCAAGTGACTGAGCAACGTATCTGCGACTTCTCCCATCTTCAATTAACGCCACAACTTGAGCAGCGACTTCAGGAGTAATCGTCGCCATAATCGACCAATTTGAATGGGGAAAGATTAATTGTTGTTTACTGTTCGTGTTCGAACGAAAAAGCAAAATGGCAACAAACTTTCAAACGGGAAGAGACTAAATTTATGTGCATTTAAGATTTCAATGGCAATGATGATTCGCGAAAGAATAAAAAATTCGAATTCGCAAGCTTGAAGAAATAGGGCCAAGGAAAAAGCAAAAGCACAAGAAGCAACTTGAACGAATCATGACATAATTTTACTTCTCGTGGTTGTGTGCGTAAACCCACACGCACACACACTCATTAATACACATACAACTAAAAGCACACGCTTCCACTCGCGCACTCGAAATAATGACATGGTTCTGAAGAACACAAGAACTTTAATAAGCAACACAGAAACACAGGCAATATCTCCGAACGTTAATATAACGGCTCGTAAATAGAAATGCGTCCGCTCAGCTTGACAGCTGACTCCAGACTCAAATGACGGCTACTCCATCAACAATTCCTTGACAACGAGATCTTCTTCCCTTTTCAAGACAGACTCGACCGCGACTCAAACCAGGGACATAACACTATATATATATATATATATATATATATATATATATATATATATATATATACAGGGTGAGCCATTTTAATTAACGCACGCAATTATTTCGGAAACAAAGCATTTTAGAGAAAAATGTTTCAGACAAAAGTTTTATGGTTTCGAGGGGGCCATAAGATGGTATCATTGGTTTGACACTGAAGAGTCATTTGAAGGTCACGTGAAGGTCACTTCAATTTTTTTAAATGGAACACCCTATATATTTTTGCACACTCTTGTAGCTTATCTCGAGAGCTTTCCAAAACACTATAATTAAGTACCTTTTCGTTAAGTACTTTTTGAGTTATGAGGCTTGAAATAATTTCTTAATTTTACATAAACCGTAAAATATCTTGTAAAATATTCATTTTTCGATTATCTTACCTTAATACTTTTACGTACAAAATAATGAGAGGAATCAATTGGTCTAAAGAAAACACATAGTTGTTTTGAAGAAAAAATATGTAATTTGCAATTAACAATTACATTTACAATTACCAGGGACGTAACACTTGCCCTCCTCTTCGGAAGATTGTCGTCCCGACAATCACAAAATGGCAAGTTTCTTCAGGAATCTGGTCGAATTATAGTTCCCGATGTGTCTGCATGTAATCCCTGAACTGCTGTTCCAGGTTACCGAACTGCACATCCCTTTGGGACCAAACGACTCCATTGATTCCACAAATTTCCTCCAAAAACTAAAATCTTCAGGCAAGAGAAGGGGTATCTTCCCGTGGACTCTCCGTTCTCCCAAGAGAACTCGTCAGGCCCCTGCCTCGGCATTCGCCCGAAGATCCACGGGAAAACCACGGGTCAAAAACCGTAGGTGAGGCAGCTTTCATCCTTTCTGGTAATTGTCGTCCTTCTCTCTCCTTCCTTAATCCTTCTTTCTTCCTCGTTGTCAAATTCAAATGAAATTTTTCTGAAAAGAATTACGCAGCAGAAATCTAGACATTTTCAAAATAATTCTAAATGAATAGCGGGCTCCGAAAAACTCTCTCAATCCAATCTTTGCCGTTCGTGAAAAGGGGCCAATCTAACAGAATGAACTACTTTACATTTATGTTTATTTGATTTCCTAATTCCATAGACAACGTCACTGAGTTTTTTAACTATCTTACAGGGTCCCTCCCAATTACTTTGTAATTTGGGAGATTTTCCTCTTTCTCTACGAGGATTATAAAACCAAACATTCTGACCATCAAAATTAATTTTTCTAGCTCTCTGATCGTATCGAATTTTAGAACGAAGAGATTGAAGATTTAAACGCCGTCTATCATCATTATGAACGTCATTTAACTTCTTCTTTAATTTTTGAACATAATCTTCGGAAGAATTCTCCTCCCCTCTCTCCGGAGGGCTTCCTCGCAATAAATCTAATGGTAACCTTAAATCTCGAGCAAAATATAGTTCCGCAGGAGAGGCCTCGTGGCCTCATGTTTTGAAGAACGATATGCTAACAAATACATGGGAACTCAATTATCCCAATTCTTTTGATCCTCTGAAATAAATTTAGCTAAATAATTCAGAATTGTTTGATGATGACGCTCAACCTGACCATCTGATTGCGGATGTAGGGCAGTCGTTCTAGTTTTCTTAATTCCTAGAAGACGCGTTATTCCTTGAAAAATACTCGATTCAAAATTCTTTCCCTGATCTGTGTGGATCTCTAATGGAACTCCATGACGAGAAATGACCTGTTTCACAAATACATCCGCTATCGTATTCGCCTTAATATTCTTCAATGGGAAAGCCTCAACCCATTTAGTGAAACAGTCGATGACTACTAATAAATATCGATTTCCAGCTGAGGTAGTCGGAAGAGGACCAAGTATATCCATCTGTACCCTCTCGAAAGGAGAATTTGAATCATAAACTTGCAAAGGAGATTTTCCCTTTTCTGACGGACCTTTCTTTGCCACATAGATTCTGCAGGAACGACACCATTCTTCCACGTCATTTTTACAAGTAGCCCAATGAAAACGTTTTCGAATCTTCTCTAACGTTTTGTTCACCTCAAAATGGCCACCAGATACAGAATCATGGGCTTCCTCCATTATTTGATTGATGAAATCCTTAGGAACGATTATCTGAAAAACTTCGGACTTAAAATTTGGAGATTCCCATTTTTAAATAAGACTCCTTTCTTTAAAACTAATGCATCCCAATAAGTCCAATAAATCTTTGCAGAAACATCTTGTTTAATTACTTGCCAACAGGGACGTTCTCCTAACTCCTTTCCTCGCAAAAACATTGAAATAGTGGAATCCTCTATTTGCCTTTTACGTCATTCTTTAAGATTATCTTCCCCCAAAATTATTCGGGCAACAGAACTTTCCTTTAGTTCCACTTTTGCACAATAAGCACAACCTAATTCAGAACAAGGGCGCCTTGATAACCCATCAGCATTCTGATGTAGATGTCCCTTTCGATGAATAATCCCAAATTCATACTGTTGTAATCTCTCTAACCATCGGGCCAACTGTCCCTCCAAATCCTTGAAGGACATTAACCATTTAAGAGAAATATGATCCGTCCGAATTTTGAATTTTCTTCCATACAAATAATGGTGGAAAGATTTTAATGAAGCCACAATAGCTAACAACTCCCGACGTGTGATACAATAATTCCTTTCTGCTTTATTTAAGACTCGACTGAAGTAAGCGATAACCTTTTCCGTGCCATTCTGAACCTGTGACAAAACTGCTCCAACTCCGTGATTCAAAGCATCTGTATCCAAAGTAAATTGTCCCTGTTCCTTGGGGAAGGATAAAATTGGCGAAGAAATCAATTTCTGTTTTAATTCCTGAAATGCTTTTTGACAAGAAGAAGACCATTCGAATTTTACCTGATGTTCCGTAAGTGTAAACAGAGGTTTAGCTATTAAGGAGAAACCTTTAATAAACTTCCTGTAATAGGAACAAAATCCAAGGAAACTTCGAAGCTGCTTTCTATTCTGGGGAACAGGCCAATTCTTCACAGCGGAGATCTTCTCAGGATCCGTAGTGATGCCCCGTTCAGAGACAATATGACCCAAATATTTTACCTCCTTACCAAACAGAGCGCATTTTTGGGGATTAATTTTCAAGTTTGCCGTACGCAAACGAAGAAAAACCTTCCTAAGATTGGCCATCATTTCTTCAAATGTCTTGCTGAAAACAATGACATCGTCAAGATATACCAAACAAACTTTCGTTAGAATATCTTGTAAAACTTCTCCATTAATCGCTTAAAAGTTGCCGGAGCATTGCAAAGGCCAAATGGCATGATTCTAAATTGCCACAATCCATTACCTACGGAAAATGCCATCTTTTCCTTGTCTTCGGAGCTTACCTTCACCTGCCAATACCCACTCTTTAAGTCCAAAGTGGAGAACCAGGAATTCCCTGATAATTGATCTAGAATATCTTCAATTCGAGGCAACGGATATGAATCCTTAACCGTGACTGCATTCAGTTTCCTATAATCCACACAGAATCTAAGCGAACCATCTTTCTTTTTCACTAAAACTACAGGGGAAACCCATGGACTTTGAGATTTCTCGATCACATCCCGTTACTTCATCTCTTGAATAATGTGCTCAACCTCTTCCCTAAGGTGTAACGGGATTCTTCGAGGAGCTTATTTTATTGGTTTGGAATCTTTCACGTTGATAGAATGTTCCAAAACTTCACAATTCCCTGCAACTAAATTTTACGAGAATACATCCTGAAATTCTATTAGAAAATCGGCAAAAATATCTCTCTGAGAAGAAGACAGATTTTTAGAATTTTCTTCGAAAAACATTTGCAAGAAATAGGGTACTTTTTCTTCTAAAATTCGGGAACAAGAAAATTCATTTCTACTTTCTTTTTCAGGTTTTCCAAATTCCGACTCGAAGATCTTGTCTAATTTCACTTTTTCAAGAAAATCAGTCCCTAATATACAATCATTGGAAATATCTGCAACTAACATTGGAATTTCCAAAAGATACTTCCCTAAACCCGATCTCGACATTGACTTTATATCTGACTGAAATAGTCTCTCCAGTCGGATATTTAAGAAAACAATTTTCTATTTCGAAACGACGCTTTGGCCCTCCAATCAATCTCTCACTCACAAATATCGGAGCCCGTATCAATTTTAAACAAACAAGTTTTCCCGTCAATAATTCCCTTATAACAAAAGAAACTCTTCTTAATTCTACTTATTCTAAAACATTGATTAACAATTCCCTGGGGCGTCGGCTATATTAGTCGAACCTGCCCCACGAAGCTCGACTAGCCCTTGTTTTCCGTCAAAGACGGACATTCCGAACGAAAGTGCCCCTCCGCGCCGCACTGCCAACATTCTTTCTTTTGTTGACTAAATTTATTCCTTTGAATTTTATTATTTTTATTATTTGCAAATTTCTTTCTATTTCCTTCCTCTTCTTTTTTAATATTTTCGTCATTCTTTTGTTTATTGAATTTGTTAAATTTGTTAAATTTATTATATTTATTGTTATTGTCATTTTGATCAAATTTATTTTTCGAGAAACTATTTTCCTGGATGACTTTTACAGCCATCGCTCTTTCTACAGCGGTTTTTAAAGAAGTGATATTTTCTAATTGTAATGTTCTTTTAAGAAATCCGTCTGACAGCGCGGCTATAAACTGCGCGCAAGCAATTTTATCTCTCACTTCATGAGAGTATTCGGGATAAGCTAGACGCGAAAGTCTTTCCAAATCCGCACAATGAAGCTAAATCTTCTGAATCTTTGTTTTTTATTAGTAAACTGTGTATAATAAGTCTGGGCTAAATGCCCCTCCCCGAATCGCAACTCTAATTTCGACTTCAAATCTTCAAATTTCAAATTCTCAATTTCGAATATCCCATCTAAAACTGAACGCGCCTTCCCCCTCAAACAAGCTGCCAAAGCTACCGTTTTATGGGAATCGCTTTAATTATTAGCCCGCCCTATCAAATCGAACTGGGAAATAAATTCGCGCAAGGGGACACTTCCGTCATAATTATCGGGTTTCAATTTAAAGCCTAACTCGGAATTTAAATTTTCGATTCGCGCTCTATTATTGGGAGGACTTAGCTGTTGTGAAGGCTGAGACCGGCTCCCCCGCAGAAGCTGCAGCTCCTCATCGTGCCGGTGTAACATTGCGGCGATTTCCTTCTCGTCGCGCTTGCTCCTCGCGTATTCGCCGCATCTCGAACAGAACGGTCTGCAGAGCCGTCGACTCCGTCGCTGCCGACTCCGACGCCGCCGACTCCGACGCCGCCGATTCTGTCGCTCTCGATTCCGGCGGCTCGGATTGCTCGCGCCTCCTCCTCTTTGCAGCTATCGTAGCCATCGCACAAAATCACTGCTGTCCGTATTATCCCGGACGAGCCCCCAAAATGTTGCGTCCGCGGCGACGACCTCGATATATCGAACGCGCGCGCGACACAACTAAAAGCACACGATTCCACTCGCGCACTCGAAATAATGACACGGTTCTGAAGAACACAAGAACTTTAATAAGCAACACAGAAACACAGGCAATATCTCCGAACGTTAATATAACGGCTCGTAAATAGAAATGCGTCCGCTCAGCTTGACAGCTGACTCCAGACTCAAATGACGGCTACTCCATCAACAATTCCTTGACAACGAGATCTTCTTCCTTTTTCAAGACAGACTCGACCGCGACTCAAACCAGGGACATAACACTATATATATATATATATATATATATATATATATATATATACAGGGTGAGCCATTTTAATTAACGCACGCAATTATTTCGGAAACAAAGCATTTTAGAGAAAAATGTTTCAGACAAAAGTTTTATGGTTTCGAAGGGGCCATAAGATGGTATCATTGGTTTGACACTGAAGAGTCATTTGAAGGTCACGTGAAGGTCACTTCAATTTTTTTAAATGGAACACCCTATATATTTTTGCACACTCTTGTAGCTTATCTCGAGAGCTTTCCAAAACACTATAATTAAGTACCTTTTCGTTAAGTACTTTTTGAGTTATGAGGCTTGAAATAATTTCTTAATTTTACATAAACCGTAAAATATCTTGTAAAATATTCATTTTTCGATTATATTACCTTAATACTTTTACGTACAAAATAATGAGAGGAATCAACTGGTGTAAAGAAAACACATAGTTGTTTTGAAGAAAAAATATATAATTTGCAATTAACAATTCCATATTTTTTTCTTAAAAACAACTATGTGTTTTCTTTACACCAATTGATTCCTCTCATTATTTTGTACATAAAAGTATTAAGATAAGATAATCGAAAAATGAATATTTTACAAGATATTTTACGGTTTATGTAAAATTAAGAAATTATTTCAAGCCTCATAACTCAAAAAGTACTTAACGAAAAGGTACTTAATTATAGTGTTTTGGAAAGCTCTCGAGATAAGCTACAAGAGTGTGCAAAAATATATAGGGTGTTCCATTTAAAAAAATTGAAGTGACCTTCACGTGACCTTCAAATGACTCTTCAGTGTCAAACCAATGATACCGTCTTATGGCCCCCTCGAAACCATAAAACTTTTGTCTGAAACATTTTTCTCTAAAATGCTTTGTTTCCGAAATAATTGCGTGCGTTAATTAAAATGGCTCACCCTGTATATTAGGGTGTCCCTTACATGACCAAAAAAATTTTTGTTTCGATTTTGAAAACGCATACCCCCTATTTTTTTATAACTACCATGGCCTATTCAGATACGAAATTTCATCCCTGTACGATGATTCTAACCCGTGCCGACGAGCCCCCAAAGTTTTTCAAAATAAGAGAAATTCACCTCTTCTAGATATGATGGTAGTTCAAAATGTTTTATTATTCTTAAGTGACAAAATAAACCTAAACATCTATGAATAATGGGGAAATATATTTAAAGCAAAAAAAAATAGAATTTAATTAGGATATTTTCTCTTTAGCGTCTCCTTTTTGCAGTCAGGATACAGTTTTCTGTGTTCCTGAACACAGCGTAAAAGGTACTGCTTCTGTTCTTCCTTGGCTGTTATTTTGCTATGAAAATCTTGCATTAGTTTCACAGCTCTTTCTGCAGTATCGTTGACTGCTTTAAGACAGTTAACTTTTCTTTTTGCTTCCATAAAAACAACATTTTCTTTCCATGACGAGACGCTATCTTGAAGGAAAGTGCTTTCAATCTTCAATCTTGAAAATAAATTCTTGCTTGAGGTAGACACAAACTGATCCAAAGTTTTATCTGAAACATTAGAAACAATAAATACCATCACAGTCAATATATAAATGGAATAATAGATTAAAAGAACAGATGACTTTATATGTACCGTATAAAGATCTCGATATTTCTTCTTTAGATGGATTATACCTCTTTTGTAATGGGCAAGAACTTTCCCTCTCTAAATTAGCCACAATTCGCTTCTTGGTTTCATCTTCCACCGAATCATCAAAGATCGATAATATTGCTATTTCCTCTGACAAATACCATAAGTGTTGGCAAAACTTGTTCAACGCTACTTGAGAAATAACTGTATCAAGTTTCTCGTAACCCTTCAAAGTTTTCAAAAAGCACAAATCTTGATGAGGTGCTTTAACTGCCAAACTGCACTCAAGCCAGGGTTTCACATAAACAGTTGCAATAAATAAGCAAATATCTCTCAGTGCTTGTTTTTCCTTTGTGCTCATTTTAAATTGAGACTGCAACAAACATATTTTCAAAGAGTAAATAGCTCTTGCCATCCACCGCGCTTGATGCATAGCACCAGGAGGCCTTATTTTCAGGTTTTTATCCCCATCACCACCCAAAAACATGATGAATAGCTCGATCAGTTCACGGTAGTCATCTCTCACAATAGACTTTTGTAGTTCATGCTTATAAAACACTACTAATTGATCGATTTCTCCGTCACTGATATGTTGTTTCACAAATTCGGGGCAAGTTTGGATGTTAGTAGAATCAATATTATTCCAATTATCTCTTAATTTTTTAAACAGCGGAATATCAGGACTTTTAGTAACTTGAGGTATTTTTGCTTCAAACACACTTTTCAAGACGAGTTCATAAACATGATGGCGACAAGCGAACAATAATAGCTCTCTTTCCAGCTTTTGTTCTAACAGAGCGCATGCTCCACTAAAACGGCCAGTATTAGAGGCTGTAGTGTCACAGCACATTATTTGCACCTGGTCACCGAGGTTCCAATCATGAAGCGCGTTTAAAACAGCCTTGGCTTGATCTTTGCCAGAAGAACTATCCAGTTTTGGGACAGCAAGAAGTTGTTCTTTATCATCGAAAGAAATCAACACCGGTAACCGTTCTTCCTTAGAACTCCTGAAGTCTAATCCAGGTAACAGTTTTCCGTCCCAATGAACAGTTACTATATCAGGCACATGATTTTGAAAATCCATCTTTATAGCTTCTGCCCTTTCCTTCCTCATTTGAGATCGAACCCTTTGAATGGACGATTTATTAATTGGATATTCGTCTACGCTGAGACCTAGCGCTTCTACGGCGGCCTGAAGAATATGGACGGAGTCTCTAATGCTCAGCTGGCATCTGTCTAAAGCCGCAATCAGTTTTGGTGAAATAAAATCCTTTCTCCCTCTTTTTCCTGACGTTTCAGTCGCTACAGCAGCGGTTGATGTCTCCGGCAAAGGTTCTTCGCCAGAACTATTTTCAAATTCTTGTTGCGGTAGAAAATCATATGATGAAGTAGATGCAGTTAGTTTTCTTTTTTCTTCCTCCATTTTGCGTTGCCGTGACCGTTTCTTCTTTCTCAGCTAATTTCTTGTCTACGCCAACCAAGCAGCCCGGACGTCCTGGTTCCCTCTGTTTCCGCAAGAACACTTTATCTTCCTCTATCTTCATTCTTTCGAGGGCATCTACGTGTGCGATATCAAATAAGTTATCCAAATCCATTTGGAATTTTTCCGCCCGCCGTTTGTGAATTTCTTGGGATTTTGTACTATTTTTTTTAAGTTCCCGCCAAATATGATAAAGATCAACAAGTTTCTTAACACAATTTGGAAGTGATTTCGTGGGTATTCTTGCTTTTTCCCAGAAAATAATGCACTCGCGAATAACTAGATTAGCGCTTTCACTGACAGTCAATTTAACTTCACGAATATTGAAAAACAACACCGCAAGAACTTGTCGATTTGATAGTAATTTTGCACCTGTTATTTGGTGGTTTGCCTCCCCAACTAAGAATATATTTTTTTTAGCACTTCGTAATTAACCGACATTTTATTCAAATTAAATAAATTATGTTGATATCGCGACTAATTGCATTTGAATGACGACAAAGTGAGTGCGTGCCGCCCGCGCGCTTGTACTCTAGCGTAACTTGTATGAACATGTTCCGATACAAGTCGGCACGGGTTACTATGTTCCAAATGAACTGAAATTTGCTGTGCAAGTGTTTTATAGCAATACGAAAAAAATTAGGCCCTATGCATTAAAAAATAATCAAGTTGAAAAATAAGGGACACCCTAATATATATATATATATATATATATATATATATACAGGGTGGACCAATAACTCTGTCCACCTGGAATATCTCCGTTATTTTTAGAGATACAAAAATTTTGTACGTATAAAAGTTGTACGGTACCAAGAGGGCCGTAATATGCTACTAATAATTTTTTTGTAGGTGGAGGCGCTTCAGAGATTTCAAGGTCATCTCCATTTTTTTAAATAGCATGCTATACTTTTTTATTCTTAGTGTAATAGCGGATGTTTAGACGATTTCAACGACCTATAATAAGGTCATTCGGCATTAAATAAAAGTGTAAAACAATGATTCTTACCGTGCTTATAAGAGATGCTTGAAGTGATGTCCGTTTGCATCGATGCAACACTGAAATCTTTGAATTGCTGAAGCACGTACATTTCTTAACGTTTCTGGACTGATTGTCGCACATGCTGCAATAATTCGTTGTTTCATATTTTCCGCTGTGGTCGGTATTTCTTGGTATACAATGTTCTTTGTACTATATCGCTAGATTATAGTAAGAAATGTAAATATTTACATTTTTTATTATAATAAGTTTCAGAGGTCTATAGAAACTAAGAGGTCTTAGACTTTAATATTAGTAGAGCTTTCAGAAAGTGATCAGTCTATTTAGTTTAGCTTTCCTGTGATTTTGGTGATTCAGTCTATGTGAAAATGTTTTCATTTAATGAGCAAGTAGATATGCTTCTCATTTATGGAGAAACTCAACAGAACTCCATAAGGGCACAAGCATTGTATGTTAACCGATATCCAAATCGTATGCATCCCTCACACCGCATGTTTCAACGGTTGTGTAAAAAATTAAGAGAAACCGGAAGTTTGGCTGCACGAACAAGTAAACGTAAAAAAAAACTTGTCATGAAGACAATAAAATTAATGTGTTTGCAATGGTGCATGCTAATCTTCAGATTAGTTCACAACAGATAGAACGCGAATCTGGCATTAGTAAAAGTAGTGTACTACGAATTCTTGCTGAATATAAATTCCATCCATACCATATTAGTCTTCACCAAGAATTACATGGAACGGATTTTGAAAATCGTGTTACATTCTGCCAGTGGATACAACACCAAATGCACGTTAACAATGACTTTTTTTCATTAATATTATTTACTGATGAGGCAAGTTTTACTAATTATGGTTATGTAAACTTGCATAATATGCATTACTGGTCGGTTGAGAGAGAATCCACGTTGGTTAAGACAAGTTGAACATCAACGACAATGGTCGGTAAATGTATGGTGCGGTATCATAAATGACAAAATAGTCGGACCATATTTCATCAATGGAACACTTAATAGTATAAAATATGATAACTTTATACGTAACGATCTCGGAATTTTATTAGAGGATGTGCAATTGAACATTCGCCGTGAAATGTGATATCAACATGATGGATGCCCCGCGCATTAAGGACATAATGTAAGAGCTACGCTCAATAAAATTTTCCCGAATTGTTGGATAGGACGCGGTGGGCCAATTTCGTGGCCAGCTCGCTCGCCCGACATAACATTGCTCGATTTTTTTCTTTGGGGAACAATAAAGAACATTGTATACTAAAAAATACCGACCACAGCGGAAAATATGAAACAACGAATTATTGCAGCATGTGCGACAATTAGTCCAGAAACGTTAAGAAATGTACGTGCTTCAGCAATTCAAAGATTTCAGTGTCGCATCGATGCAAACGGACATCACTTCGAGCATCTCTTATAAGCAAGGTAAGAATCATTGTTTTACACTTTTATTTAACGCCGAATGACCTTATTATAGGTCGTTGAAATCGTCTAAACACCCGCTATTACACTAAGAATAAAAAAGTATAGCATGCCATTTAAAAAAATGGAGGTGACCTTGAAATCTCTGAAGCGCCTCCACCTACAAAATAATTATTAGTAGCATATTACGGCCCTCTTGGTACCGTACAACTTTTATACGTACAAAATTTTTGTATCTCTAAAAATAACGAAGATATTCCAGGTGGACAGAGTTATTGGTTCACCCTGTATATATATATATATATATATATATATATATATATATATATATATATATACATACATATATAATATAAAATAATTTTTAACCAAAACATCTTTTTAAATCACAATGATGTTTTTGTGAAAAATTTTAATTATTTTAAAAAGAGGCAAGTTAAATCAAATTGTAATTTATTATTCAAGAGCTAAACTACAAAAGGTAATTTTATAAAAATGCTTACTCTCTCAACCATGAGTTTGAAGCGCTTCCAAGAAATAGTCAATAATTTATGTCAGACTTTAGCTGTCATGTTTTTTATTTCTTCAAGCACTTTTGAAGAATTTCAAAAAATTAGGAAATCCTGGAAATTCTTTCAGAACACATAACTTGTAACGGGCGGTTTTTCGTGTACCGCGGAAACGCAATTATATGGATAGCCGTCGGATCCAGGTGGCGGAATCAATAATTCGGTAACGCGGAAATGTGTGTGCAATAAGTATTTATTGTTTCCTGTGTGAATGTGTACAAATGTGTTGTGCATGCGCATGTATATGTGCGTGTATAAATGTATATGTACAGATGCGTTGTGTGTGTGTGAATGTGTATGCGCGTGTATAAATGTATATGTACAGATGTGTCGAGTGTGTGTGCGTATAAATGTATCAATTATTTCCGGGCGCGATGCACTCGCCCGTTTCCCGGTATCGGCGCGTTATCGCGTTCTTGCGACTCGTCGGGCGTGTTTTTGTCGCGGTTTTTATGCGCGGTTCGTAGCGCTCAGCTGTTCGGCTTTAATTCGGTCGGCTTTAAATCTTATTCGATATTCGGATCGTCTTTCAATAATTCCCAGATGGATTGCGGGTTTTTTTTGGAAGGCGTCGCGACGCTAGCGAGCCTCGGAGGCGGCTCTCGTTCCACCTCGTGAAGGCGCGATGCCTGATAAGGATCTTGGTTCGGAGGCGATTTCACAGGCGCCGATATCGATCGGCGGAGGCAGCGTACTCACTACCTTCTGGCCTTGTTATTCTCGCAAGGATTTCTCTGAACTGCTTTGCTTGCCTTCTGACTAGCTTGGCGCTTGAGAGGATCGCAAGGATCTGCCGGTTGTGCCGTCGAGAGCCCGTTTTATATTCGGCTAATTACCCGCGCCAGCGTATTCGGTAATTACCCCCACCGAGCGGCGGTAAAAATCGGAACGGTTCGGATCCGCCCGGGGGAGTTCGGGGTGCCGAACGCGGGTTCTCAGCCGCCGGTAACGGCTCCCGATGGCAGTGTCTCAATAATTGAGAGTCCCTGCCCGGTTGTTTGCTACGAGATTAAAAATGGGCGCACAGCGCCTCTGCCATTGCCCGACCGATGTTCGTCGGGCGGCAGCTTCCGGCCGGTGTTCGCCGGGAAACGATGCATTCGGGGGTGCATCGTTACAAACTAAAAAAATATAAAACTACAGCTGAAATTCAACGTACAATTATGAATTATTTTTAAATTTTTCATGATTTTCTCTAATTTACTATAGAAAAGTAAATATTTTAAAAATTGCTGTTTGTAATGTAATTTTTGAATAATAATTTATATTTAAAAATAATTTTTCACTAAAACATTTTTTTGAGAATCACTAATTGTAAGACGAACGCTCAGACAAAGGGAGCATCGAAGTAACCCAAGAATGAGACAAAGAAGGAAGAGAAGGGGAAACAGTCTTGGAAGTCAACTCTCCAAGACAAAGAAGAACTAGTATCAGTCCACGGTCTCTGGCAAAATAGAGACCCAAACAAAGACGCAGAATGCTTCTGCTCCTACCAAGAACACCGAACCGCAAAGGGAAACCTTTGCGGAGGTCCTTAAAAAGGGGACAAAAAGAAGAAGGAAGGAACTGTGGTCTCCGGCACTGGGAAGGAAAAGGCGGTAAACAAACCACCCATACTCTCTCAGGAAAAGAAGAATGTGAAGAAAAAGCCACAAAAAACAGCCGCGGTGGTAATAACATGCCGCGATGAGGCATACGAGACGAAGCTGAGAGAAGCCAGACAACAGATCAAACTGGCCGACCTCGACATCGATAATATGAAAGTGAGGAGGGCCATTACTGGCGGTTATGTCCTTGAGGTTGCTGGGGAGAATAAGGCTGCCAAAGCAGACCAACTCGCAGCCAAACTAAGGGACACGATAGGCAGGACTGAAGGGATCAAGATCACTCGGCCGTGTAAAACGGCGAAGCTTCGGATCAAGAGCCTCGACGAGTCCATAACCCCGAACGAGGTCAGGGAGGTCCTTGCTTGCAAGGGTCAATGCAGCACAGAAGAGGTGCGTGTTGGGAATATAAGGAAGGTGTCGAGTGGACTCGGCACCATATGGGCCAAGTGCCCGCTTGTACCGGCTAATCGAATCGCCAAGGCCGGAAAGATACAAGTGGCCAGCGGCCAGAGTGGAGATGCTGGCGGACCGCCCCCTCCAATGTTATAAATGCTTGGAGAGGGGACACGTCGCGCAAAGGTGCCCGAGCAACGCCGACCGCAGCGGTAGGTGTTATCGGTTCGGAGAAGTCGGTCACCAGGCGCGGGGATGCACACGGGAAATTAAGTGCCCCGTGTGCGCGGACAACAAGCTCCCCACCAACCATAAGGTGGGAAGCTTGGCATGCCAGTCGGCAAGGAAGAGAAAGAGAGGTAGAAGTGAAGGGGTACTCCCCCCCCCTAACAAGCCCCCTCAATCCTCAACACAGCAGGTCCCCCCGACCCCTTCTGTATCCGGGGAGGAGACTGGGGAGACCCAGGAGGACAATCTCTGCCCCAGCGGGAATTGAGGCGAGAACTGAGGTAGAGACAGAAGAGGAAGCAATCGCCCTCCCCGACGAAAACTCGGGAGGAAGAGAATCCGGAGTATGAGGATCTCTTACGTAGATCCAAGAGAAAGGCGGTTGAGCAGACCGAATCCTCTGGCTCCGAAACGGAGGCGATGGAGACGGAGGAGGACATATAAGCTTGTAGGATGATTGGAATCCTGCAAGCAAACTTAAATCACGCCCGCCAGGCACAGGACCTTTTTGTCCATAGCCTGACGCAACGTGACTGCGGAATTGGAATCATCGCCGAGCCGTACAGGGTGCCACCCAATCATCCTTCATGGATGGTGGTCCCTGTGCGGCACGGCGGCGATAACGTGGAGAACGACAACTAACTCCCCCCCCCGTACCCCCGTGTACCCTATTAGAGGCCGGGCAGGGATACGTCGCCGTGAAATGGGAGCTCATCGCCGTGTTCAGCATTTATCTGACCGGCGTTGGAACTCGCCCAATTCACCAGTAGGCTGGACAACATATGGGAGAGTGTACGGAGACACCTCCTCCTGCATAGTACAGTTCTGGCCGCGGGAGACTTTAACACAAAGTCACCCCTTTGGGGATCCCCGCGGCTGAACAACAAGGGTGAGATCTTGGCGGAATGGGCGGCGGGACTCGGCCTGTGTATCCTAAACACAGATTCGAGGAGCACCTGCATGCGGCCACAGGGGCAGTTCATAGTGGATCTTACTTGGGCTGACCCCTCGGCCGCACGATTAATCAGGAACTGGAGAAGTGCTCACCCGTCGCCCAAAAGCGCAGGTGAGAACACGGCGATAAGCCCTTAAGAAAATAAACGAGGAGGCCCTTATAACCTCGATCCTTGCGGCCATTTGGGCGCGAGAGACCAGAGGGGAGGGACCAGAAAACCTGGACGAAGAATTCCGATGGATTCGGGATGTGATGTTTGATGCGTGCGACGCATCAATGCCCCGAGTCCGTCCCTCTCCTCGTAGAGCGGCTTATTGGTGGACGGAGGAGATCGCAGAACCCCGGTGATCCTCCGTCCACGCGGGCAGAACGCTCGATAGAGCCCGCAGGGCCAGAAATATGGCCAACAAGGCTGCAAGGATCGAGGAATTGAAGGAGGCGTATAGCGCCGCTAGAGCAGCTCTAAGAGCTGCAATAAAGAGGAAAAAGACCAGGGCCTGGGAAGAACTCGTACTCGCCCTGGATCATGACCCGTGGGGCCGCCCCTACAGAATCGTATTAAACAAGTTGAGGGGAGGGGCGGTCTCGATAACGGAAGCGCTGGAATCCCAGTTTGTGCAACAGGTCGTGAGTAGATGTTATAGGAAAGTTCTAACCCAGGTCCTCTCAGGGGGGGTGAGGTGCGAGGGGAACCGCGGCGCGGGGGGAATGACGTCACGCGCGGGGAAGGAGGAATTGCAGCGCACGGTGAGTGACGTCACACGCGGGGAAGGGGGAACCGCGGCGCGACCGATGGACGAGGGGGTCCGCGATGAGAAGGGGGATCCACGGAAAGAGAACGGTGCTAAGGTGTGAGAAGGATAGCGCTAGTTGTGGGAAAAGAATAGCGCTAAGCGTGCGAAGAGGATAGAGCTAAGTGTGTGAAGAGGACAGTGCGACCAGAATGGCATCAACGTGTGACAAGGATGGCGTCAACGTGGGACAAGGACGATGCATTGTAAGATGACGCATAGGTGGGAGAAGGATGACACATAGGTAAGTGAGTGAGTGAGTGATAGCGACGAACATATGAAAGAGAGAAAATAATAATAGCGCGTACGAAAGAGAGAGAACGATAGCGCGAGAACAACGCGTGCGAGAGAGAACGATAATATCGCGTGCGAGAGAGAATGATAATATTGCGAGAACAACGCGCGCGAGAGAGAACGATAATATCGCGAGACTTACAACTAACTAGCGCGAGAGAGATAGTGCAAGGAATGCAAGGGATAGGCGTGTAAATGATTGCAATTTTTCTTTTAATTAAATTTATAAAATTTATTAAAATGTGTGTTATACATTTGTTGTGTGTGTGTGTGCGTATGTGTGTGTGTGTGTGCGTGTGCATGTACTTAATATAATAATAATGAAATATAAAAAATATAAAATTTAATCCGTTATAAGGATGCGAATAGCTCATGAAAATTTACATCTTGATCACTATTTTGATTTCCATCTAGATCCCCATCTTGATCACCATTTTGATTTCCATCTAGATCCCCATCTTGATCTCCATCTTGATCTCCATTGTGATCTCCATTCTGATCTTCATTCAGATTTGTCATCTCTCCTGAGACATTCTCCTGCAAAAAAAATCACCCAAAATAATTACTTAAATATTTTAAATTAATTTCACAATTATATTAGCAAAAATTATCTGTTACCTGTACATTCTCTTCCGGTTGCTTCTTCTTTTTACTTACATACTTTTTGTATATAATTTCGGGTGGACATTTACATTTACGAGATTGACATTGTGTACAATACCGCGTTATGTGTAATAATAATTTAAGATGATTACCAGCAATCCATTGTCTAAAATCATCATATTTAATATTATGATCAAAATCATCCCAGAGTATCAAATCTATGTACGTTTGGTTTATACCCGTTGGAATACGTATATTTATACACGCGGTGTATTCGCAGTCATTGATACACTTATCTACCCAACTGTAATCAACACCCTGATATCTACAAACATTGTGTGTCCTCATATTTAAATATTTGATTACAATATCCTCCAGTATGGCGTCTGATACATTGGTATTGCCAAACATTATCAGAGTCTATGTCGAGTCATGAATCGAGTAATTTTACGTTTACTACCGAAATAAGAGTCATCATCATCGTCTACATCAATTGAGACGTGTCTTCCGAATTTCACGAAAAATTTTCAGTTGTACATGATCGGGCCATTCTGTATAACCATCTTCATACATAGTAACCTCGGCTTGTTTGACGAAATGTTACTTACGCATACCTCGTATGCCTAATTCTCGATCGCGCACATATTGTGTTATCGACATCTGTTTAGTGTTCGATTTTTCCATCGCACTATTATTGTCATCTCGAACAAGGGTGATTATGCGTCTCCATTCTTCTATACGTGTTTGCAGATCCATTGTTGTAATATTATTTTATATGCTATAGCCCACACATATATGTATTGATAAAAATTGTCTTTTAATTAATTAATCTAAATTTAAATATTATCTTTGTCCAATATTTTTAACTATTCATATATTACAATCACACACAAGTCCAAGTTTTATTTTTACTGTCAAATATAATTAACAAATTTGTTCATACGAATCACATATCACATATCAATTAGATTAGGCGCGATTTCCACACTCCCTATGGAATTATGGCTACAAGTTGTGGCTCACAAGAATGATACTCTAATGCCGCAGACTGCCTCCTCTTCATTATATATCTTTTAATATCTCTTGTCTCATTCTAACTAGAGCATCATGTCTCATCTACCTCAGCATTTCTCTACATCTTTGGTGGAGCGTGTTGAGAAAATTATCAACTATTCTTATTCGTATGGAAGGAAAGAATTAAAATCACAGATGGAATAAAAAAATTATTTATTGCACGCATCGTAAAGAATATCATTTACAGCACATGTTACTAATTCGCAATCAATTAATGATTCGCTGTTAAAGACATTACTCTCGCGTATCATTTTTACAGCATCGCATACAGTAGTAATATTGTTACGTTGTAATACAGTTTCAAATTGTTTAAATTTTTCATTTACGAGATAGGTATTCTCGTATAACCAATTGTGCATATGATCGATACAATTTTCAAAATTAAATAAATGTAATAATGTTTGTGGCTTCATATACAAAGAATTTTCACATAATATGAGTTTTACAATTTTTGATTGATGCAAAATATGCATTTCGATCGTTAGATTTCCAATCCTTAATGGGGGAGCAGTCGATTGTAGAAAACAGTCAATGTCTGCTTGCTTCTGCATCAACAAATTCCACGTTGAAAAAGGCAACACTATTTGATTGCCTCGATTATCGCCGAGAATCAGCTCCACGTACGATACAGCTCCAACGCTTATTCCTATGTCCAAATACTTATACAACGTCGGGGTTAGAGCGTATCTTTTTCCAAGTATGCGAGCCGCACAAGGAAGCTGAATGCTATAAAAATATAAATAATTAAACCACAATATTTAAAAAGAATAAAAAAAGAAATTCTTTTTTTAAAATAATCAAATCTTACGTATCGTATTTTTGCTTCTTACACGGTGGAGATTCACCGTTTCGAATCGGAACGTAAAAATTCATGTTAATTTCTTCGGTGAACCTTTCACACGCGCGATTGATGCAATACTGATCGTATTAGAATTATTATTATTAATTCAAATAGTATCACAAATTGCGATGTAGAGGAGATTATTGCTGACGCAACATTTTAATTTCCTCTAAAATTTTGTCGCGCCGATGTACGGCTGCGATGATACATTATCCCCAGAACAAAGATTTAGCTGAGTGCACTAAACTTCCAAGCGCCGATATATGACTGCTCCTGATGCAATCAAATGTACGTGACAAAACGCGAAATTATCAAGGTTAAATTGCGCATCAGAACAAAGATTTAGCTGAGTACACTAAACTTCCAAGCGCCAACGTATGGCTGCTCCTGATGCAATCACGTTAGATTTTTCAAATGTACGTGACAAAACGCGAAAAAAAAATAACCGTCAAGATTAAAATGCGCATCACCCCTAGACAAAGATTTAGCTGAATGCGCTAAAATCAAGCGCCGATGTACGGCTGCTCCTGATACAATCACGTTAGATTTTTCAAATGTACGTGATAAAACGCGAAAAAAATAACCGTCAAGGTTAAAATGTGCATCAGAACAAAGATTTAGCTGAGTGCACTAAACTTCCAAGCGCCGATGTACGGCTGCTCCTGATGCAATCACGTTAGATTTTTTTCAAATGTACGTGACAAAACGCGAAATTATCAAGGTTAAGTTGCACACGTTATTCCGGGGAATTTTTTAAGATGAAATCATTCTAGAATGTTCGATGATATGCACGAGACAGTATATAAATTACGATACAGAGGCACACCCCGCCAATATTTTCGCTAAAGTACATCCGGAACTATCATTGGGAAGCGCATTTCGCAAGTCTGATACAATATGGAGGAACAAAGTTTGCGAGAGCAATCCACTTTGGTGAATTCGCTGGAAGAGCAAAGTCGGATCAAACAACCGCGATTATCGATCGGGAATCGACAATCATTAATTGCTCGGATCGCGCGCCTCGAGGGTTTGAAAAATTCTTCATGCGGACGTTTCGTACACGCGGGTGCCGGATGTAGCGCGCATCAAAATGGACTTGTGTGGCGTGAGATTGATACGGCGTTCGAGAGTCGCGTATTGACTGGTGCGGTGGTAAACTATAATCACATCGAACCTCGTCAATTTCTCGAGGACGCCAAAGACATTGTGTTAGAACATGTGAAGAACATTATGAAAAAACATTATAATGTGAAAGTGAACACAATATTTAACGGTGAATTCGTGTCGGGTGATAAACGCGTAAATAAAAGTATCAATACGAGAAACTATGAACTCCTTCGCACATCCGATTTACGGGAGTGGTACGAACGGTGCGTCATCGAGCCCACCCTAGCGTCGCTGGAAAAGTTTCAGGAACGTGACAGCGGGTGGACACTGTCGCGAATACTAAATTTAACTGTAAATATAAATAAGTATAATCCTATGCGCGCGGGATGTCATATCAAATTGCTGCGGGAGATTATGACGAAATGAGCGGTGATTAACGTGCAATCTAAAGACAATGCGTGTTTCGCGTGGGCAGTGGTCGCCGCTCTATACCCCGCCGAAAGAAAGGCGGAACGGGAATCATCGTATCCGCATTACGCGACAGTGCTGAATCTCCGGGACATTGAGTTTCCAGTGACTGTGAATCAGATTAAGAAATTTGAACTTGTTAACAACGTTTCGATCAATGTGTACAGCATTGAAAACGAAGGCATTGTTCCGATACGTCTTACGGAGCAAAAGCGGGATAAGCATGTGAATCTGCTATACGTGGAAGACGGCAACAACGTCGGACATTTCGCGTGGATCGAGAACTTATCCCGACTCGTGAGCTCGCAACTGAGCAAACACAACGGTCAAAGATATATCTGTGATCGGTACGTCATCACGCATTCCCCCACTTCTCACAAATATGCGGCTATAAAGAGCGCGTTGGTCCAACGCCTGACAGACTCGCAGGAGCAGCGGATCAGACAACTCCTGGAGAGAGAAGAGCTAGGAGATAGAAAACCGTCACAATTCCTACGGCATTTATCTACGCTGGCAGGAACTAGCGTAACAGACGATCTCCTGAGAACGTTGTGGCTCGGACGATTGCCAGCACAGATGCAGGCGATACTAGCTACACGAAAAGGCGACAACCTGCAAGACGTCACGGAGCAAGCGGACCGGATCCACGAAGTGAGCAGCCGTGCCGTGGTTTTGGCTACCGAACGTCCGCAGCCTACGAAGGAACAACAGAATCCGTGGGCAGCACAGATGGAGGCACTCACGAAACAGGTGGCAACGCTGACAGAACAAATGACGAGATTGACCAAGGAGTTTCGTCGAGCTAAAGAAAGGAACAGAAGCTACTCCAGAGGTAGAGCTCGAAGCAAGACGCCTAACAAAGAGGGTGTTTGCTACTACCACCGACGATTCGGCTCGGAAGCCCGCCAATGCACACAACCTTGTGAATTCCAGAGAAACGAGACGGGCAATCATTAAGGACGGCCAGTGAAAGCAGCCCAAGATCACGCCATCTATACGTACTGACCACAAAACTAAGACGAAATATCTGGTGGACACAGGGTCAGACGTTAGCGTCTTTCCGTACAGGATGATTAAAGGCAAACGACGACCAGAATCATACGAGCTGTTTGCAGCTAACGGTTCACACATCACGACGTACGGAGTTGTTACTCTGCAGCCAGACCGAGGACTAAGACGAGCGTTTCCATGGAGATAATAGCCAACGTGGGCCAACCAATAATAGGATCAGACTTCTTGGCGTATTATGATTTGCTCCTCGACATGAGAAGAGCGATACTTAGATACGTCAAAACCGGACTAACAGCCACTGGTACAAGATGCTACAACCAGGCAATCTCTGTGAAAACCGTCATACGAACGACAAAGTTTTACAAGATCATAGCAGAGTTCCCGGACATAATCCAGCCCGGTAAAGCAGCAAGGGTTACCAAGCACTCGACACAGCATCACATACAAACAACACCAGGACAGCCGGAAGCCAGCAGACCACGAAGATTGGCTCCGGACAGGCTGAAAGCTGCACGCGCGGAGTTCAACCTGTTGTTGGAAGAAGGCATTATTCGACCATCGAAGAGCCCATGGTCATCTCCGTTACATATGGTGCCCAAGAAAGAAAAGGCTTGGCGACCATGCGGGGACTACAGGAGATTGAATGCACGAACAATACCTGATAGCTACCCTATACCGCACATCGAGGATTTCGCGCAGACGCTACACTAGCAAAGAATCTTCTCCACTATCGATTTGGTGCGAGCGTATAACCAGATACCAGTACGTGAGAAAGACATCGCAAAGACGGCAATTACAACACCATTTGGACTATACGAATTCTTGTACATGCCATTTGGACTAAGAAACGCAGCTCAGACATTCCAACGATTCATTAACGAGGTTCTTAACGTATTGGAATTTTGCTACGCCTACATAGATGACATACTCGTAGCATCAACCTCAGAAAAGCAACATGAGATCCACCTAAGGCAGTTGTTCACGAGGTTGAACGAATACGGCGCACAGTGGTCCAAAATAAGAATTTAGCGGCTCAAAACCCATTTTTTCAAAGTGAGAAACAAAACTATTAATGATCATAACTTTGAAGTACACATCTTAATTAAGATTAAAAATGCATTTTTAAACACAAAATCATGAGTGTAGTGAAGAACCAGCACAAATACAACGTGAAACTCAATGAAAAGCGTCATCGCGCGCGATGCTATTCTTGTTTCACTTTTGATAATTTCAGTTGATAATAAACTAGTTTAATGTTTTATTTTACTATAAGTATCAAAATTGCAGATAAGTGTATTAAATGAACTCATATATATATATATTTAATCTTGTAAAAAATTCATATATGTTTGAAGTAAGTATGATATTTTAATCAATTTGTTGACATATTGTAATATTACTAAAAATTACCTTGTTTTACTCTAATGTAACTATGATGAAAATATAGTATAAATATATCGCTGTCGAATAAAAAAAAATTTATTTGCATTGATTCGCAGTTGCGTCTTCTGCAACGTTCTATATCCAATGTTATACAGGCGAGCGCGAGGCAAGGCCTCGGTCGCGGCACAGCCAGCGCGAGCGTCGCGCCGGATCATTTGGAACAATTGCTAGATGTTTTCTCTCTTTTTTTCTTTTGTTATTAAACAACAACGGAAGACACACATAAGTGTAATGTAGGCAGTTTTCAAATAAAGAAGTCATACAAATAAAGCATACCAGTTTCTTTCCCAAGCTACGTTTAATTTTTTGAAATTGACAATCATATAATTTTATATATATAATTTTCTTCACTTTTATAAAGGACACTATTATTATTCAATATCTCCATATACATCATTATTGTACGTATCACATTTTTAGTTTTTTATATTATGTATCTATATTATTCTTTGTGGATGGGTGTATATATGAGGTTCGAAAATATACCTATATATATATATATAGGTATATTTTCGCAAATATACCTATATATATATATATATATATATATATACATCTTTCATTATTATATTCTGTGTGTATTTATTATAGAGATATAAATACTGACACCATGAATAGTGTAACTAACAATAATAACAATTTTACATATAACGATCTGTTTCAAATTTTGCGCAAAAAAGACCACCATTGAAACCACAATGTATTATATCAAGAAATTATTTATTAAAAATATAGTTTTTTTATATATAAGTTAATCATATATAAGTTAATAAGTTAAAATATAGTTATTTTTATATATAATATAAAATTTATATATAATAAAATTTTATATTATAATGTAAAATGAATAATGCCTTGAAGAACATCAACCAATAATTCCATTTCCGAACAAAATTTTTCTTAAATTCCTTCTTTTCTAGTAAAATAACAGAAAAATAACAGATTACATAAGCATTTTATATCGCGCCCACGTGCGTACGAATTTTGAGCCGCTAAATTCACAGTCTGGACCACTGTGCGGCGTCAGGACTAACCCAGCAAAGTGCATCCTTGGACAAGAGGACGTCTCATTTTTGGGATACTTAGTGTCCAAAAAGGGAACACAACCGCTGCCAGAGAAGATAGAAGCCATCAGGAACTTCCCCAAACCGAACAACGTCAAACAATTAAGACAATTCCTTGGCACGATAAACTTCTATAGAAGGTTTATACCAGGAGCAGCAGAAGAGCAAGCACCTCTCAGCGATGTACTCAGGGGACCGAAAACAAAAGGAAAAGCACCAGTCCAATGGACAACGGAGATGGAAGAGGCGTTCCGAAAATGCAAGGAAGGCCTGTCTCGGGCAACGCTGCTAACACATCCGGATCCAGCAGCAAGCCTGGCCGTAACCACGGATGCCTCAGCAACTGCAATCGGAGCAGTCATACAACAATACACACACGAGGGTTGGCAACCGCTAGCTTTCTTGAGCAAAAAGCTTAGCAAAGCGCAGATGCAGTACAGCTCATACGACCGAGAACTTCTAGCAGTATACATAACAATAAAACATTATAGACATATGCTAGAAGGAAGAACTTTCACGGTCTATACAGATCATAAACCTCTCATACACGCATTCAAACAGGATGCCCTCCACAGCTCACCACAAGCTAGACATCTCGAGTACATCGGACAGTTTACAACCGATATCCAACATATCGAAGGCAAAAGCAACGTCGTGGCAGATACGTTATCGCGGGTAGAAGCCATACAACAACCAGTGGACCTTTTTTTTTTGATATCGGTGGAGAAATGCTTTATGCATACCCGCAATCCCCGAAGAGCGATTACGGGTTATGCGGGACTCCCCCTATTTAACGGGGTATACCCGCTAAAACCACCGGATGCCTACTCGGGTGTGTTGGGGGGAGGACCGGGTACGCAAGGCGATGTCTACCGGATGTCCTCCCCCCACCCAACCTGGTCCTTGATTATGCGACGTATCCTGCCGGTGATGGGCGCCCACGTGTCTCGAACCTTGCGTACCCTCCTGTATATTGTGCTGTACATTCGGGCCGCGAGGTCGAAGGGGGGCATACCGGCTAGGACCGTCGCCGCCGCGTGGCTGATCGTTCGATAACCCCGTGCCGCTCGCACAGCCACCCGTCGTTGTAGCCTGCGGAGATCCCGCAGGCGACGGGTGACTGCAACATCCTCGGCCCAGACAGGAGCCCCGTAAATGATTATCGACGCAACCACTCGGCAGACCCTCCCGCCCGGTCTCCCGAGATTCGGGAGCCGCCGGCTGAGAGCCATGGCTACTTCCTCTACTCTTGGGGCCAGTCGACGGAAGTGCCCGCCAAAGGACTAGGTCGCATCCAAGTGGAGTGCCAAGTATTTAATACTCTCCCCAACTTGGACGCGAGCCTCACCTACCCGGATGAAGGTCGGGAGTGGCGGGCCACGGGAACTGCCGTGGCGGTGGATACTGGGGGCGTTTCGTCATCATGGCGTGCCTCAGTATCTCACCGCCATTATTACGGACTACTTCTGGGACAGGGACCTTCAGTATATGGACCGCGATGGGGCGGTGAGAGAGCGACGGATTGGTTGCGGGGTTCCACAGGGCTCCGTGCTGGGCCCACTCCTGTGGAACCTCGCGCATGACCACGTCCTCCGGCCCTGCCCCCCGGCAGCACGGTCGTCTGTTATGCAGACGACATGATCGTGCTTACCGGGGGTTGCGATTGGGGGGAAGCAACCGCCAGGGCAAACATCGCCCTGGCAAGTGTGGTGCGCTCTATTGCCATTCTGGGGTTGGGGGTGGCGGCTAGGAAAACGGAGGCCGTTTTCTTCCATAGGCAGGGTGTTGAAGGCGTTGGTGATATCGAGAGACACCGCCAACAACACCCCGTTTCCTATCTCGGCCTCCGCGACGGACCGGACGCGTAGTATCGCGTCAATTGTGTACCGTCCGCCGCGGAAGCCATATTGATCCGAACTTAGATCCGGACCTACCCGGGACAGATGCTGAACGAGGCGGTCGGCAATGATTCTCTCCAGAATTTTGCCCGCCTCGTCCAGCAAGCAGATGGGGCGATAGGACGACGACACGTCCCCCGGTTTCCCCTTCTTTGGGATCAGGACTAATCCCGCTCTCTTCCACTCAGGGGGGGGAAGCAACTAGTCCTCAAACATCCTTCGAAGACACGCCTCATAGGCTCTGCCAACTCGTGATAGGCCAGGGCCCATGCCTTCCCGTGGACGCCGTCAAGATCGGGGGCTTTCCCGGCTTTGATTTTCCTGACGGCGTCTCGCTGCTCACCCTGGGTGACCCCCATTTCGTCGTCCTCCCACTCCCACTCGGGTGTCAGATCCCAAGTCGTTGCCCATTCGGTGCCCTCTCCCGGAGGGAATAGGGCCTCGATGATCCTGTCGACGAAATGGGGGTCCAATGTTTCCGTTAATGGGGGGGCCCCCCCCTCGTAGTCTGTTGAGGACCATTCCGTAGGGGCGCCCCCATGGATCCTTGTCCAGGGTGAGCAGCAGTTCGTCCCAGGCCCTGGCCTTCTCCGCATGGATTGCCTTCCTCAAGGCTAGCTGAGCATTCCGATACGCCTCAGCTGCCTCCCGGGTCCTCGCGGCCAAGTCCGGTGTATTCCGGGCCCTGCGCGTTCGGTCCAGGGTCCTTCTGGCGCGGACGGAGGAGCGCCTGAGGTCGGCAATCTCCTCCGGCCACCAATACGCCGCCCTGGCAGAGGAGGGGCGGACGCGGTCCATGCGTCGCTTATCGTCTCCCGGATCCACCATCTTTCCTCCTCCAGGTCCATCTCGACCGGACCCTCGCCCTCCCTGCTCCAGACGGCTGCGAGGACCGAGGCGAGGAAGGCGTCCTCGTCCATTCTCCGTAGGGCCCATCGCGGGGGCGGGGGGCGGTGGTGCAGTCTGTGCGTGTACTTTCTCATTGGTGTGCTATCGGAATTGTGCGCGATTTACTTTGTATGCTATCGAGACGTGGGCTATCGGGAATTGTGTTCAATTTTTCGTGTGCTATCGGATGGTGCGCTATCGCATCGTGCGCTAACGGATCCCGCTCGCCGTGTCCGACCCCGAGTTTCGCGGCGGCGGGTGAGCACCAGTCTGGAGGAGGGGGCGGTACGCATCTCGACATATCTATGGTCGGAGAGCGTCTCCGCCTCCGCTGCCATCCTCCATCCCCAGACCATGCGGCACGCCTGGGGGGAGGCCCATGTCAGGTCGACAATGGACCCCCCCTGTGCCCGCACGCAGGTGCTCGTCGTGCATGTGTTTAAAATACACAGGCCGAGACCCGCCGCCCATTCTTGCAGAGCTCTACCTTTCCCATCCTGCCGCGGGGATCCCCAGAGCGGGGACTTCGCATTGAAATCCCCCGCGGCCAGGAGTGGGCCAGAGAGGAGGGAGTGCCTACGTGCACATCCCTCCATCTCGTCCAGCCTCCTACTATACTCGGCAGAGCTCAACCTCGGGGTCAGATAGATGCCGAACACGGCGATGCGGTCCCACCTTACCACCACAAACTTCTCCCCAGCCTCAATCAGAGTGCATGGGGGGGAGTCCGCAACTCGTCTCCAGTATATCGCCGCTCTGCCGCACAGAGACCCCATCTACATGGCATGGTTTGGGGGAACTCTGTATGGCTCGGCGACGATACCTAAGCATCCACCACGCTCCGCCAGGCTATGAACAAATAGGTCCTGCGCCTGGCGAGCGTGGTTTAGGTTAGCTTGTAGTATGAGAGACATACTACGAGCTGTAGTCCTCCGTCTCGGCAGCTGTCTTCTTCTCCTTGGCAGCTTCCAGACCCCTCGTTATATCCTGAGAGTTGCCAGGGTTTGAGATGGTCTTTCTCTTTTTTTTCCTCTCTTTCTGTTTTGTATTTGCAAGAGAGCCTCTGTTCGCATCTCTTTCAGAGTCTGTGTCATCCGTGGGGGATAACACAGCTCCCCTCTTCAGGCCCGTTGATAGGACCAACTCCATACTTTCCTCATCTCCCTGCACAAGCCCGCGAGGAGAGTCTATCGGGCCTCCCCCAGACTCCGTAGAGGGAGCCACCTGCTCCATTGGCGGAGCAGTCGGCCTAGCGGAAGGTGAAGAGGGGGGAGTGTCCTCCCTCCTGCCTCTCCTTTTGAGTTTGGCCGATTGGCACGCCGGACTACCCGATTTGTGCCCTGTGGGGAATTTATTTTCCACGCAGGCTATGCACTTGGGTTCGTTGGAGCACGTACGCACAGGGATGCAAGATTGTCTTCGCAAGCAACATGCCACGCGTAGTGGAGAGGGTAACGGAGATGTGAGCGTAAGCGTACGTGTGAGCTCGGCGCTTTGGCGAGCTTCAGATAGAAGAAGAGGACAGAATACAGTTTTCTGTCTCCTTACCAAGCAGGCAACGAAAGCGACGGGCGACGCGCGACGCGGGATACTGCTCGCTCTTCGATATCTCAATATGTTTCTCTCTCACAGCTTTTCTTTATGTTTTATATTTTTGTTACAAATATATATAAATATGTACATACATAAACGTATAATATATTTATAATATATATATTACATATATATACACACACATACACACACGTTTTGTAATATATTAAATATAATTAATTTTTTTATATATTTAAAATATGAAATTAAGAAAAATAATGAGTGCCGATTTTCCACACCACCCATGAGGTATCACCAATTGCGCGTTAGATTTTTTATGTGGACCTTCGCCTGGAGCCCTATTATACCACATTGGATTGTATTATATTTTACAAGTATGGTGTCTGTTAGACAGACAGACAGACAGACACACACACACACACACACACACACACACACAAGATGTTTTTCATATTCTTGCTTTCTGCAAGTATGGTGTCTGTTAGACAGACAAGATGCTTTTTACAAGCGT
Organism: Camponotus vicinus; assembly: GCF_025532165.1. Classification (NCBI taxonomy): domain Eukaryota; kingdom Metazoa; phylum Arthropoda; class Insecta; order Hymenoptera; family Formicidae; genus Camponotus; species Camponotus vicinus. Next base: position 5,356,768 of record NW_028141948.1, read on the forward strand.
AATGTCTTTAATGAATTTACTATTTATGAGATGAGGGACCAGCTACGTCAGTATCTGCAGCATGTAACCTTAAACTACTTTTATTTTTCTTAGTAGCGGTAGCATATAATTTATCCGCTGACATAAGAGATAAATGCTTCTTGTCAATTTTCATTTTTATAGCTGTTTCGCCCCTCGTTTTTAATGCCGATTTAAATACACAAATAGCATTAACAGTAGTTGATAAAAACTTGTTACGGTTTCTCGTATTTAAATTATTTAAAAGAGAAAACATTCTTTCCGGATCGGCATTTGAATTTGGAAGAGATCTTATAGTACTTATAACATTTGTTAAATTAGGATATTTAGTAAAATTATTGTGTCGATTTTGTAAAATTTTTTTCCACATGCTGTCGAAATTTAATTTAGAAAAGCTTTGTTTTTCTTCCATTGTAAAATCTAATGGTAAAGCAATCCATTCTTTTTTTAAACCATTTTCATCAAAACCGCCAATAGTTTTAGCTATAAAAGAAACATCATTGAATGATGTTTCTCTATTATTATCAAATAAAGTTATGTATGGTCGAAAAACTTGTAACTTTGATAAAAAACATGTTATTTATAGGTAATCTTTTACGAATTTCTTCCGCAGCAGTCACATAAAATGTTAAACAGTTCTCTTGAACAATTCTAACTATGTTTATGTGACCTTTAAGTGTTAATTCGTTTAGATATTTTTCACATTCTGATCCCAAAATAATTTCATTTATAACTTTTTGATTTTCTTTTAGTGAGAATATAATATTTGTAGAAAATGGTTTTAAATATTCTTCTTTTAAAAAATTTCGACAGATTTGGAAAAGAAAGTTTCTAGATTTTGGATGTAATAAATAAATCCTTGTTTCTAATGCTTGAAAGAATGCATTAAATGCATTAAAGAAATTTAAAACATATTTTAAAAACAGGAAATAAGCTTTCATCTCTACGTTGTCCATCATAGACAATAGATATTCTCCAGAATTTGTTTTTTCACTTACAACCATTTCAGTAAGAAAGTATTTAATTGTATCCCAAGATTCAAGAAGCCTTTCGATGCATAAATAGGCCTCCCCTCCCTTTTTTTGATATCGGAGGGGAAATCCTTTATGGATACCCTCACTCCCCGGGGAGGGAGTGAGGGTTATGTGGAACTCGCCTATTTAACGGCATACCCACTAAAACCCCTCCGGGTGCCTACTCGGGGGTTTGGGGGGGGACCGGACATCGCCATTGGCATACTTCCGGACGTCCTCCCCCCACCCATCCGACGTAACCTCGAGCGGACCCCGTTCAGCATGTTTACATCCCGGGCCGGGGGCCGCCCGCGCCGCCGCTATTACGCGACGGCTCCTGCTCTAGTTGTGGCGCAGAGGGGCACCGCCTCCACGCCACGCCCTCCTCAGGGTTTCCGGGGGGCGGGGTCGGGGCCCAAGTCTCCCGCTCGAGCCCCGGCCCCCCGAGCCCCAGGGTGGGCCACCCTCCCTTCCCCGAGAGGGGTTGGGATTCGGGTAGCACCCCGGGGCTCTTTCTTCAATGTCCCTCCAAGGGCGGGCCTCCACTCTTTCCCGTAGGATCGAGATCCGGCCACGCCTCGGGAGGGCTCCTTCTCTTTCCTCGGAGTGCTGCTGCGTGGAGCGTTTGCTCCCCGAAGCAGCACCCCCCACTTTCCTCGGCCGGGGGAGGGGAAACCGGCTTACCGGGTCCCCGCCCCCTGTCGAGGTCATCCTCCCCCTCTAGTGACTCGAGGGGGTGGACGTTGGAGGCTATGATGCCTCCACCTTCTCGGTGATGGTCCGATGGGTGGAGGCATCCGGCCCCCGTCTCCCGGCGGGGAGGGAGTCGCGCGGCGACGGCCTTCGCCTCGCCTCTCCCTCTCCGCGTCCTCCTTCTGCAGCATAACTCTGCCGCAGAAGGAGGACACAGCCTTCCAAGCCCCTGCGCTCCCGACCATCGCCTTTGCGATGGCCGGGAGCGAGAGGTCTGCCCCCACTTCGGCCACTGAGCCCGCATGCTCGGCCGCCCACACCGGACAAACCTCCAGCGTGTGCTGCGCCGAGTCGTGCAGATGGCCGCAGTGGTGGCACTCCGCGGTGCGCTCCTTTCCTATCCTGCACAGGAACTCTCCGAAACAACCATGTCCGGAGAGCACCTGTGTCATCCGGTAGGTGATCCCTTCCTTCTTGACCCTGTCTATCCATTCGGGTAGACAGGGTCTTATGGCCTCGACGGTCCGTTTACCCGCAACGTTGGGGTCCTCAAGTGATCGCTGCCACTTGAGGACCATCGACCGTCGAGCCTGGTCCTTCGCTATGCGACGGTGCTTGCCGGTCACAACCACCCCCCCATTACAAAGCTCGCGGACCCTCCTGTACATAGATTGGTGCATTTGGGCCGCGAGCTCGAAGGGGGGCATCCCCGCAAGCACCGTCGCTGCCGCGTGGCTCACAGTTCGGTAGCCCCTGACCACCCTAATGGCCACCCGCCGCTGGAGTCTGCGAAGCAGGTCTTTCAAGCGGCGGGTGGCCAGAACGTCCTCGGCCCACACGGGGGCTCCATAGAGGGTTATCGACTGGACCACCGCGGCGTAAACTCGGCGAACTCTTCCGCCCGGTCCCCCGAGGTTCGGGAGCAGCTGGCTCAGAGCCATCGCCACCCCCTCCACTCTCGGGGCCAGACGGCGAAAGTGCTCGCCAGGTCGAGTCCAAGTGGAGTCCTAAGTACTTGATACTACTCCCCATCTGGACTCGAGCCTCACCTACTCGGATAAAGGTTGGAGGCGGCGGCCCGCGCGACCCCTTATGAAAGAAAACCGCCTCGATTTTCTGGGCCACCTCCAACCCCAGGACTCTTATGGAGCGCACCGCACACTCTAGGGCTACGTTTGCCCTGGCGGTCGCTTCCCCCCCAGGCCTCCCCTCCCTCTCATGTGATCCAATCTCGTTCAATCTCCTTTGGAGGCTCCTCGCATGCTCGATTGCTAGCTTGTGTTCTTCCTCAAGTTTAGCAATTGCCTTTCTTTGCCTCTTGGAAGCGTTCCTTGGCGGGACCACCATAACATTGCTAACAACCTTGGGGCCTCTTTTGGTCGCTGAGGTCTGGAAGGATCAACCTCCCTCCTGATCAGCCTCAGCCCTCCATTCCTTATCCTCCTTCTCTTCATCCCTACGGGAGATGGGGACCTCCCTACTTTCGGGTAGAGGCGAGGTGTCCATCTCCCAATCCCCCGCGAGGTTCTCCCCACTTATAGGTGGAAGCGAGAAGCTCGCGCGTCCCATCTCCTGGCCGCTCAAGGCTGCCTCACCCTTGGGTGAAGGCGCCGTTTTTTGTGGTCGCTTCCTCCTTTCCCTTCTTGGAAGAGGAGGTTCGCTTCCGCACAGCTCTGGGGTTGTTCTTTCAGAGCTGCCAAAAATCCCTCTAGCAGTAATATTATCGAGAGTTTCTTTCATCCTTCTATTTTCGTCAACTACCCTCTCATAGTCCCTCTCAACTATCCTCTCGTAGACGTTTGATTTCTCTAGACATTTCGTCCAGCCTACTATACATCTCCGATCCTTCAGCGCACGCGCTAGCCCTCTGCTCGAGTGTCACCAGTGCCCCGATCACACTCGCAGTTGTATCCTTCATCTGTTTCACAAAAATGCCCTTGAGGTTTTTCGAGCTGTCTGCCACAACATAGAAGCGCCTCATCTTGTCTAGGAGATCAGCTGTTATATCTCTTGTGGGAGCCATACTGTAGTGTTCAGCCGCCATTTCCTCCTTGTCCTTCCACTTTCTAGTGGATTTAGTCACAGGAGGGTTTAGGACGGAGCCTGACCCGTCAAGGAGCTCCATCATCATTGCTTCCTGTTCGGCCTGCCTAAGTTCTTCCCTCTTCTTTTGCATTTTAAGTTTCTCCCTATAAGCGCCAGTGGTCTCTGGACGCCCTTGTCTGCGTCTTATAGGGACAACCGCACCCGAGGCATCGGGCAGTGCCTCAACAGTCTCGGAGCTGTGGTATTCAGCGTCCGAGCCGCGCCCCAATTCAGGCATAGACACCACCGAGTCCAAGCTCTCATTTGAGCCTCTGAGGACAACATCTGCCCTCTTTCTTTCTTGAACGCTGATGACAACTCTAGCTCTCCTTTTTAGAGCTGGGTTCCTCGTAGCGGTCGCCTTCCATTCTGGCTCTGTTGGAGTCGCCGACACCAGAGTCTCCGTGGACTCCGTCGTGTCCATCCACTCCACTGCGCCATCGTCCTCCTCTTTCTTCTCCCCGTTCGTTAAATCGTTAGAGTTTGAGTTAAATTGTAAATCCATTTCTGTATTAATCCCATTGCCTGTGACAGCTCCGCCGACCAGGGTATACCCTCACCGACCGGGAGTGCCCCGAAACGTGACTGGCCACACTCCCAGCCGGGCCCCAAGTTCCCCCGAGGGGTCGGCATATGCCTCGGGCCGGGGGATGGACATCCCCGGCACAGGGCTCCGGCCCCTTACTCCCCCGTTGTTACGCCTCCACGGGCTTTCAGGGGTCCCCCGCCTCCTACCTCGGGGGCACTGTCACAGGTGGTGCCACCCAGGGAGCCCCATGGACGGTTGGGGCGAGGTCGCCGCTCCCCGGCCTCGCCTTACCCGCCACGGCAGCCAGCCGCCCCCTCACCGGACTTGCCGAATCTGGGGGGCTTGCGCCGTCCCGGTGGGTCCGCTTCGGAAGAGGAAACGGTCGCGGGGTCCCACTGAGTACTCAATCTCTCGCCGCCGGGCCCGCCTCGGAATACGTCCGAGCGGCCCCGGCGGGCGGACCGCCTCCATACCCTCAGAGAGGTATCTTGGCGGACCGAACCTCCGCCGCTGGACCCGGGCTCGAAATATGTTCGAATGGCTCCAGCGGCCAGGCCGGCAGACCCGGTCTCGGATTACCTCCGAGTGGCCCTGCCGACCTCCTACACCCCGGCCCAGCGATCCCGTCCGGCATGGGTGGCGCTACCGGCATGGCATCGCTAGGCAACTGCGGGACGCTGAATCCTCCCGCCGCCAGAGGGGGACGTCCGATGACTCGGGCGACACCTCCAGCGCAGAGAGGACCAGCCACCGCATCCCTCCCACTGGGAATCCAGAGCCTCCATGCCAGGACGCACGCCCTGAAAAGGGCGCCGCCCCCAGACACAAGGACCCCTTCATCCCCTCCCCCCACACCCTTACCGGGAGCACCCGGCACACACCCCTGCACGGTGGGGAGGTTAGAAAACCTCCCCTATCGGCTCCGTGCAGCCGGGATTTGTAGTCTCCTTCCCCTACCGACATTGGGTCTCAATGACCCTTTGGAGACTGAACTGTTCCCTGGGCAAAGCCGGGTGCCCTGGTACGCTCTTAGCGAGTGATCCTCCCCGCCGACCCTCCCGAGGGTTGGACCCTCGGTACTGTCACAGCGGATCGTAGGATCACCCGAGCCCCTCCACCACGACAAGGTGGCGTACCCCGGAGGGGACAACCAGTGGACCTGGAGCTATTCGCTAAGGAACAGCAAAAAGACGAGGAACTGCAAAAGCTACGAGACGACACCAGTAAAATCAAGCTAACGCAGATGCCAATCCCAGGATCATTGGAGACTGTGTTGTGATACGAGTACCTTACTACCGAGACCATACGTACTACCTAGTCTACGGAAACAGGCATTTCAATCACTGCACGGATTAGCGCATCCTGGCACAAAGGCCAGCGCTAAATTAGTCAAGCAGCGATACGTATGGCCAAACATGCAGCGAGACTGCATACTTTGGGCCAAAGCGTGCATCCAGTGTCAAAGGGCCAAAATAACACGACATAACAAAACGCCGATAGGATCTTTCATACAACCAACACAACGCTTTCGACACATCCATGCGGACATCGTAGGACCATTACCCATGTCAGAGAACTATCGCTACTGCCTCACAATGGTAGACAGGTTCACTCGATGGGCAGAGGCTATTCCAATCCCCGATATCATGGCAGAGACCAATAGCCGAGGGAGTCTTCACGGGATGGATAGCCCGCATTGGGATTCCAGCACACATAACCACCGATCAAGGACGGCAATTCGAGTCAGACCTCTTCCGCAGCCTGACAAAACTGACTGGAATAAAGCACATCAGAACAAACGCATATCACCCAGAGGCAAATGGCATGGTGGAAAGATTCCATCGACAACTTAAAGCAGCTATCAAAGCCCATGAGACGGAGGCATGGACGCAGGTGTTGCCAGTTATCCTGCTTGGAATAAGGGCAACCTTCAAGGAGGACATTAACGCCACGCCATCCGAGATGGTTTATGGAGAATCGATCCGGCTACCCGGACAATTCCTGCAAGAACCTAAAACGACAAGTCAGAGGGACGATCACGATTTCCTACACAGATTACGGACAACAATGGAGCGACTACGACCCACATGGAAGCGGCATGGACAAAGATCAACGTTTATATTCAAAGACATGAACACAACACCGCAAGTCTTTGTAAGACACGACGCTCCCAGCGGAACACTCCATCCTCCATACGATGGACCATACGATGTCCTAGGAAGAGGGGAGAAAACCTTCAAATTGCGAGTCAAAGGAAAGGCTGTACACGTGTCAATAGATAGACTTAAGCCTGCCTACATAATTAACGACAATGATGCAAGTCAAGCAAAAATTGACACGGAAGAGACGACCCAGCGTACAACAAAGTCTGGGCGAACCAGCAGGCAGTCGGTGCGATTTGCACCCAGTTAAACGGAAGGGGCCTTACCACTACCAGGGGGGTCCTGTGGCGGCTAGCGCCTACCACACACTAGCGTCTGCCGCACGGCAAACAGTACACGCGCTACGCGAACTGCGGTGCGCGGAAGGAGGAGGTTCTCTCGCGTGAATAGCGGGTCTAACACCAGATGGCCAAAGAGTCGAACCGTTTTCCCGTAAGAGGAATGAGGCCAGCCACGACATATAAGACCGGCCGAAAGCACGGAGCGTCGAGTTCAGCTCAGCAGTCGAACGATACAGCAAGCCTTAGACTCCGAGTACGATACTTCTTTTTGGCATCGAGCCTCAGCGCTCACCATACCTAGGCGACAGTCTCGAATCCCACGGCCTGTATTAACGCCCCGATCATCCGGGCCTAATATCCGGCCGTGTACAGAGGAGGCGCCTTTTCGTAAGCGAGTGGGCTTCCAACTACTCCAGTGGAGGCTAGTGCCGATCTCGCTGGAGGAACCTCGGCTGACTAGACCACCACGCTACCTGCTCGAAACGTGGAACGTCAGAGTTTGCCGCTACACATCGCCTACTGGACCCTGGAGTCTGCCCAGACTCTTGTCTCCGCTTCCATCATCGCCAAGGACAAGAGCCAATAAGGAGACGCAGACGGTAGCAACAGCACGGGTCCACAGGGGCGTACAGGCGAACACCGTCACCCGTACCGACCAGGGTACCCAGTCTGACAGCGACTGGGAAACTCCCACGCAGACCAAGGGGACGCAAACGGAGGCGCCAGCGGAAGAGAATAACAACCCTCTCGGGCCGCTTCGTTATACAAAGACATATCCGCGAATCTCATATAGAGAGAAAATTCGCTAATTAGGCCACACGGCCCTTTTCAGGGCTACATTATACATATTGTAAATAATGAAATAGAATAAAACTCTGTACATTGTCTGCATACGAGTGAGTACTTCAGCATCGTCCTTATCTCCTGCGAATATCAGCGAACAATAAGCGCAATTATACAACACGCAACCCACATATATATATATATATATATATATATATATATACAGGGTGTTAAAAAAGTATCGCATACGCTCAGTGCCATCCGATAGAGAAGGAGAATTTAAGAAAAAATGTCTAATACTATTTTTCGATCCCATGAATAATTTCGCCGCAATTAATTATTGTAATCAGTTAATCAGCGCTGAGCTACAAGAGGAAGCCAGGGGTGAAGCGCGCGAAGTCTGCGGCGCGACGGCTACCGCGCTCATACCATGCTCTCGTACCGAGCGGAGGGAAAGTGCTTGCGATCTATTTATTTATTTTACTCACCTTCTTTTTGATAAGAGTAACAAAATAATTTACAGGAACAATCATCACGTAAAAATTCGCGTGATTCTAATATATCACGATACAGACTTTGTTAATTTAATGAAAGAATTTATTTTTAATAAGTAAGAAGCGAAAATTAATCCTCTTTAACTCATTTTTTAAAATGTTAACTGAAATACGGCCGTAACGAGAAAAATTTTTTTGTAAACAGTTAAGCGCTTTTCGCGTTTTGTTCGAGTGTGTTGGTCTCATCAAAATTATCTTAACAGTTTTTTAATTTAAAATAAAATGTGGCTGCAGCGAGATAGTTGAATTATTAGTAACATCAATTTACTTTTTATAATGTCTGGTCGCGCTTAAAAAACTTGCACGATTTGAATATTAAAAGTACATTTTATGAAAAATTATTTGCCCATTTTTAATATTTGAAATAAAGAAAATACTTTTGTATTTCGACAGCCTAAAAGTAAGTACAAAATTAAAATACATTAATTACAACGCGCGCGGAAGAAAACGTTTTTACACGAAAAGTTGCTCGTCTTTTTTGCGACGTTAAACTTATTAAATTGTACTTGGATATTTTTTTAATTGGCCGTGTTGGCATAGCAACCATTTGTTTATCTTTATGTAATGACTAAAAGAATTGCTTTTAAACAAAAGAAAATGCTTTATTTGTCATTCTTGTTTGTCATTTTGTGCATGAAACATCATAAATCATGCCATATTTTATAGAAGATTATTTTAATATGATTCGTTTGTATTTTGCAAACGAGGAAAATTCAGCGGCTAGGGAATATCAGCGGATATATCCAAACATGCGACATCCAGACGTGAATGTGATCCGTGGTGCAGTGAGACGTTTACGTGAAACTGGCAATGTTATGCCTGTACAATTTGAAGGACGTCCTTGTAATGTGAGAAATCCGGAAGTGGAAGAAGATGTGATAGCGCGAGTCGAAGCCGATCCTCGAACAAGTACTAGAATGGTCGGGAGAGAAATGGGGATTTCGCACGTCCGTGTGCATAAAATTTTAAAAGAAAATGAAATCCATCCATATCATTTTATTCGAATGCAGCAATTGCTTCCTCGTGACCATCCTCCACGTCGAAGGTTTGCCCGGAATTATTTAGAGGCAGTGAGAGAGAATCCATTATTTCCTCGTCGTATACTATGGACTGACGAATGCACTTTTACGCAAGATGGAATATTTAACTCTCATAATTATCATTATTATAGTTTTGAAAATCCTTTTTTGACGTGGGATAATAAATCTCAGTATCGATTTAAAGTCAATGTTTGGGCTGGCTTGATCGATGATGAGTTGGTAAATAACTTTTACATAAAATATTTTAATAAATTTCAAGTTTTTAATAGCAGGTAGTGTTTAAAAATAATGTAAGTTATTTAAATACGATAAACTGCCAAATTTGCGAAAAAAAATCTAGAAAACTTATTAATGGTTCAGTTTTGAAGAAGGGCTTCTAGGACTTCTTGAAATTTATAACAAAATATGTTTTTACATTTTGCATTCTTTCGGCCTTTCCCCTGTGATTGAAGTTTCACGCATTTATTTTTGGTTCAATTTTTAGCTTTTTTATTTAGAAAACTATTTTAGTATTTTCTTACGTTCGATTTTCTTACTTCTGCTTTCTTCAATACCAAAAACCAAAAACTTCTATGAAGTAATAATATGTATTTATGTGCATTTATTTATGACGAACTTCAAATAATTATCTTTAGATTGGACCAGTATTCTTGCCGGAGAGATTAAACGGTCTAAATTATCTGGAATTTTTGCGCGATGAGTTGCCAAATTTACTTTTTCCTCCCGCTGCTATCGATATGCCGCTATTTCGACGTAACATCATTTTTATGCATGATGGATGTCCAGCACACCAATGCAGGTTACAATTATTATAAATTATTAAACATATTTGGAAACATAATTTATTTTAATAAAAATTTTTTTGTCTCAATTAAATAATAAATTAATGTCAAGTTTAAATTTTTTTAGTACAACTTATAAAGAATTTACAACTATTAGTATTACTTTGCAATATGTTTTTTGTATCATAAAATACTAGCTTCTGAGAGCTTCTAAACTTATGATTTTTAATAAACACATGATGCTTTGATATTATTTCAATGTATTTTCGCAACTTTTGATTTTAAAGAAATTTTATTTTATACAGATAGATATTATTTTTTTTCGTAGACGAAAATTATGTTTAATTATTATTACTTACTTGCTTGAAAATTTTTTTAATTTGTATCTTAACAGAAAATCTGTATGATAAAAATATCAGCAGTACGCTCAATTTTTAGAAATTATACCTTTTACAGATCTACATGCGTTAAATATTAAAAGAATATCAATATCGATGAATGTTGAAACATAGTTTTCTATAAAATTGAGTAAAAATAAATAGGAATTTTATAACATATTCTATCATTGTTTTAATTATTTAATTTTAATTATTTAATTAATTATGTTATTGTTTTAACTAACAGCACCTGTCCGTCAATATTTAAATATTACATATGGTGATAATTGGATGGGTCGTGGAGCACATTTTTGGCAATGGCCACCAAGATCACCAGATTATAATCCTTGTGACTTTTTCTTGTGGGGTGCACAGAAAGAGAGAATTTATTTTAACCGTATAGAAACGCAGGACGAATTGGAGGAGCAAATTGAAATAGCGTTTGCTACCATACAGCGGCAGCACATACGAAATGCCACAGGAAGTGTTGCGTACAGGGCAAATAAATGTTTGGAAGCTAATGGTGGTCACTTTCAGCATTTAATGTAAGAAAAAGTAAATACTTTATCACTATTTAATAAATAAATTTATTTTCTTTATTTTGTCATTTAAAACCTTGATAACATTGCATGCACTGATACAACTTTTTATTAAGTAAGAAAAAAAATTGCAGCAAACATACTGGCATCTTGCTAATAAATAAAGTAAGTTTGTTTTATGTGTAAAAGTTCTGTGATTATGTAATTGTTTATTTGTAAATTTCTATCTGTTATATCGTTTTTTTTTGTTTAGCGCATAAACTAAATGATTTTTCAAATAAGCACCTAGCTAACAGTTTGATAATTTTCGCAAGCGATTTTTTAGGTAAAGTCTGCTTAGTCTTCTAAAATAATTATTAATATTAATTAAATTATCTTGCCTTCTTACTTATTAAAAATAAATTCTTTCATTAAATTAACAAAGTCTGTATCGTGATATAATCACGCAAATTTTTACGTGATGATTGTTCCTGTAAATTATTTTGTTAGTCTTATCAAAAAGAAGGTGAGTAAAATAAATAAATAGATCGCAAGCACTTTCCCTCCGCTCGGTACGAGAGCATGGTATGAGCGCGGTAGCCGTCGCGCCGCAGACTTCGCGCGCTTCACCCCTGGCTTCCTCTTGTAGCTCCGCGCTGATTAACTGATTACAATAATTAATTGCGGCGAAATTATTCATGGGATCGAAAAATAGTATTAGACATTTTTTCTTAAATTCTCCTTCTCTATCGGATGGCACTGAGCGTATGCGATACTTTTTTAACACCCTGTATATATACAGGGTGATTCTGAACAAACATTTATCTTTAAAATAAATCAAATTCTTGAATGAATTCTAAGACGATTTTTCCTCTTGCAAAATTTTGTACGGAGCTTAGTTTTTAAAGTATAAAAGAAAATAGTTAACTAATTACGGAACTAGTACAAGAGGTAGGCAGGGACGGCGTGATATAGGCGATTACGGGGAGCGCTCGCCGCGATCAACTGATTGCTATACGCGATGAGTGTAACAATCAGTGTGTGTGTGTGTGTATGTGCGCGCGCGCGCATGCACATTCTCATTCGTAATTATTCTCGTTTGATTATTAAGTATTCTGTCTTACTGTGAACGTTAAAATCTGTCGAATCCTTAATTTTCGTAAAGCCTCCTAAAATTTAATTATAACACCTTTTCTACTGACTCTGCCCCTCTACCGTTAGGCGAGCTAGTCGGCTCGCGGCGAAAAAGGCAAACGTTTGTCGCGAAATTTTCGGTTTGCGAATTGATACGTGAAAGACCGTGTCTGACGCCCACTTTCGAGATCTTGATACGGCCTTCGCTTCGCCGCAGCTCGCGCGGAACATCATCCATCCCTGTTCCTCCGTGAGCGCGAGTATTCTTTTCCTTCTTTTTTTTACGAGATTCTTGAAGCATTTTATGAAAATCCTGGAATTAGCGTGCGTCGTGTGCCACACGAATTTGGATTTTCGCTTCTACTCACGCAGATTGGTCGATCTTCTTTAATTAATTTTTCTTAAATTATTGCGAATATCGCAAAACAGTAGGGGTCCTTCCTTCTTAATTTGAGCCAATCTACCTTTACACTTTGGGAGTGCGAAAAATTTTCAGACACCCTGTATAATAATGTGGATTGAAAATTTATAGTAAAACATTCTTTACATATAAATTTGGATCATGGTACAATGAAAAAAGTGAATAAACTTCTGATGAATTCATGATAGAACGTTATTATGTACCTCAAGTTACAGATTGCATTATCTACTATGCAACAGTATATTTATGTTAGTGCTGTCACTTACTTGCAACTTTCGGCCGGATTTCTTAGCTCACGCCTACCACTCTCCTCTTACCGCGCGCGCCTTAGCAATCGCGCAGCCGGACGCTAGTAACTAAAGAGCGCAGCGGTAACCTCAGGCACGTGCGCGTCACAAATGTAATGTGGCAATCTAATAACAAAAAATTATATAAAAAATAATATATAAAAAATTATATAAATAAATTATATAAATAATAATAATAAAATTATGTAAAAAATAAAATATAAAAAATTACATAAATAAATTATATAAATAATAATAATAAAATTTTATAAAATATAATATATAAAAAATTAGATAAATAACATAATAAGAGGACAATAGGTTTCCACATCACCCATGAGGTATTATTGTTGATGTGTTTTTTTTTAAGTGGTTTCCCCAGTAAGCCTATTTCCTCTCCCGACGGTGCGCCACCTTGCCGTGGTGGGAGAGCTCCCACTCCTTTGGGAGTGGGTCTAAGAGCGCACCATTGCACGTATGAGTGGGTGACGGATGGATGAGTGTGGAGCAGGGGTGCGTGGATATTTCTCGGAGACTAACCAAGGGGGGAGTAGTAGCCCCCCGACTGGGGGGAGCGCATGAAATCAGTACCTGGGCCTCTGACCTAGTAATAAGGGAGAATGTAAGTCCACAACAGTGGCAAGGTTCCCGTGAACGGCCATGCACACTAGTGGGAAAACCGCTCCGCGTTTCTCCGATTGGAGCCTAGCTGGGAGTTGATGCGCGCCTCCTTGTGACACCCCCCAGTATGGGGGGAAGGAATGGCTCCCTCACCCCATACCTTGCTAGTGGGGACATATCCTGGCACCCTCTAGCCTGGGGTCGGGGGGAGCGACCGTTTGGATCGGCACGCCTTCCTTCCCTGGGGTGAGGTTAAACCTTTAGCATCAGCATGGACCCGGCCCTCTCCGGGAACCGTTTTCTGTAGAGTCATTGGAAGGGGTAGGTCTGGCCAGCCGAAAGCAGCTTCTCTGTTTCCCTTCCCATAAATAGGGCAAATTTTTCACCGGGGAAGGAGCCCCACCGCGGTGGGGCTGCCATGATGGCCGAACCGGATTTATTTGCAGGTCTACAACATGGAAGACTTACACTCTATTTTTGGATTGGGGGGAACTGGGAGGTGGTTTCACCACCGGCGAAGGGGGTCAGAGGCGTTGCCTTCGACCCGAAGGTAACGACATACCTGGATGTTCCAGGTATGAAGAAAACGAGGGCCACCAAAGGCATTCCACAGGCAGTGGTCAACGAAGTGGTGCGTGGAAGCGAGGAGGAAGCCATTTTTCGGCGAAGCAGCCTGACAATGCGTTCCCCCACGAACATCGGAGCAAGGCCTAAAAAACTGGAGACGTCGGCTGTGCTTCCGGACGTCCCGAAGGCAGATAGCCTTCCGGACGTCGGGAGTCTGCAGCCGGTGGTCCGGCTGGATAGGCTGGAGGTGTCGCATGAAGACCAGGTTAGGAGCAGACGGGCGTCCACACCATTGGATGTTTCCGAGCAGCGGTGGACTCCGTTATCTCCGTGGAGGGGACCACGCTGATCTGCGAGGAGGGGAAGACGAGCGAGGCATCCTCGACCATCTTTGTCCCTTTCAAAGCGGTGAAAAGAGGCAGGGGCATCTCCTCCGATTCGGCCCCCTCAGCCCCCATTACGGAGGACGAGGGCTACGTTACAGCAACGGAGGAGAAACAGAGGAAGAAGAGACCGGTCAGGCCAAGGACCACAAATATAATAGACGTGATCCGGGAGAGAGAGAGAGAGAGAAGAAAATAAAAGGAGAGAGCGCGAGGAATGGGAGGAGAGGAGGATGCCCGATCCTAACCTCGTAATCCCCCCGGCTGCGAACCTGCCGAACATCGAGGATGTGATGGAGGAGTTGGAGTATCAGCCAACTTCGGACATCACATCCGAGGTGATGCAGGTGGTACGCACCTTAGAGAAGGTGGCCACAACGGCCAAGAACTTGAAGGGCACCTATGTTAGAGTCCTCAGGATGGCGGCCCTCAAGGTCCATGCAGGCGTGAACCTATTGGCGCACAGACTCCAGGAGGGAAGCAGCAGAGACGCGGACGAGGTTATGGCAGGCCTCAGGAGGAAGATTAGGGGCCTGCAATTGGAGAAGGAGAAAATGGAGAGGTAGTTAGAACAGGCGTCCTTCTCCAGAAAAGAAGGCGAAAAGGTGAAAAGGGAGAACGAGGAGCTAAGGAGGAAGATGAGGAGCCTGGAGGATGAGCTTCAGGAGGTAAAGAAGAGATGTATCGGGGAGATGGATCGGGGGGTCGGGCTGGCAGTGGGGGAGGACAGAACATCCCCTCGCCCGCACGCCCCCTCCCCTCTTGCCCCCTTTGTCCTTGCCCCCACCTGCGACGGTGGGGGGGCGCGGGCGTCTCCTGCCAAGAGCGGGTCAGCCCGCGCACCCCTCCCCTCGGGGTGGGGTGGCGGGTGGGTTTGAGACGTTATTCCCTCCTCCAACAAATGGAGGGAGTAATAAGCCGGATCGTCGGGAAGGTGGTGGGGAGACTCAGCATTCGGGGATCGTGGGGATCTTTGGTCCCCCCACCGACCCATGTCGCTGATCCTCCCACTGTCATGGAGTTTGATTCTCTCCCGGCGCCCGAGGCCCCTATGCCGGGGACCTCGGGCGCCGAGAGGGCGCCAAAAAAGAAGAAGAAAGTGGCTGCATCCCTTGCCTCATTCGCAGACGGGATGCAACCGAGTGAGCGGAAACAATCCCATGAAGAGAGAGAGAAAGAGAAGGAGTCAGAAAGGAGGGCCGAGGAACCAACATGGGCCACATTGGGAAGGGGGGGAAGGGGACCAGGGAAAACACTGCCCCCGCCCTCTCCCCGCCAGCCACCGGCCCCTGCAGCTAGGAGGCCGGAGACTCGTAGGGGTGGCGGTGGCGGAGGGAATCCTCCCCCATTAAGGGGAGGGAGGGCCCCCTCCACTGCCGCAATAACCATCACAGCTCCGGAAGGGTCCTACGCAGATGTAATGCGTAGGACCAAACAGAATATAGGTTCGGAGAAGCTGAAGAACCTGGGAATCGAGGACATGCACACCCGTCGCGGGATGACGGGGGCGTATGTTCTTGAAATTCCAGGCAACGGGAAGGAGGACAGGGAGTCCAAGGCGGAGGCCCTTGCCGCGGAGATGCGGCGGGTCTTCGCCGAGGACTCCTCGGTGAGGATTTCTAAGTCGACTGCGGTAGTCCGGGTCAGGGACCTGGACGGGGCCGTGACCGCGGACGAAGTGGTGGCTGCATCGCAGAACGAGGAGTGGTCAACCCGAGCGAGATAAGGGCGACCGTCTCTAGGCCCGCCAACGGCATGGGGGTGGCTTGGGTCCGCTGCGCAGTCACGGCGGCCGATGACCTGGCCAAAGCCGGTCGCATCAGGGTCGGGTGGTCGACAGTTAAAGTGGAATAGACGACGGCACGTCCCTCCTACTGCTTCGAATGTTCGAGGATGGGGCATGTCGCCATCAGGTGTAGCAGACAGGAGGACAGGTTGCGCGCCTGTTATAGATGTGGTGTAGTCAGTCATACAGCTTCGGCATGCCAGGCGACTCCCCGCTGCTTGCATTGCACCGAAGCAGGCAGAAAGTTGGACTACAGGATGGACGGAGCGGGCTGCAACATTGCAGCGGGACGCATCCCCCCCTCCCATCACGCCACGGCGGAACAGGACGGCGAAATCAAATGCGCCCAAAGAGGTGGGCGCAGAGAGATTGGAGGTGGAGGTGCAGCAGCAGCCACAGCAGAACTCCTCACCCAAGGAGCAAAGACCCCCGAGGGAGAAGCCCCCGAGGAAGGAAGCAGTGGAGGAGGAGAGGACGCAGGATGGACGGGGGTAAGTACAAGCCCTCTATCATCCTGCTGGCCAACCTCAACCACGCCCATCATGCGCAGGACCTTTTCCTGCACACAATGGCGGAGCATGGTTGCGGATTGGGACTCGTGGCGAAGCCGTATGCGGTCCCCCCGACCACCCATCCTGGTTCCCGGGCGGGGGCTTGGGGCGGACCGCACCGCTGGTGGCCATCGTGCGGGGTGCGATGAAAAGTCGCCCTGCATGATGGGGGCCAGCGGTAGATGTTTTGCGACGGTTAGGTGGGGGATCACCTGCGTTGTGGGGATATACACCCCTCCGTCGCTGAGCCTGGCCCAATTTGAGGCCGAGCTCGGCGAAATGGAGGAGGTGGTGAGGAGTAGCCTCCCCGGGACGGTCTTCGTGGGCGACTTCAACGCCAAATCGACGAGTTGGGATTGCTCGGCCGGGGACCGGCGCGGGGAGGCGCTGTTGGACTGAGCAAGGTCACTGGGACTGACTCTGCTCAATGAAGGGACCGTGTCCACGTGCGTGAGGCCGCAGGGGGAGTCCATCGTCGATTTGACGTGGGCCTCCTCTAGGACCCTGCGCATGGTGGGAGGCTGGAGGGTGGCCGCTGAGCTCGAGACCCTGTCCGATCACAGGTACATCGTGCTCAGTCTGGCTGCCCATCGGCCATTCACCGGGACACACATGGAGGAGGAACGCAGGTGGTCCCTCAGGAAACTGAACCCGGACCTCCTGATGGCCTCGATGCATGTCTCGCTGTGGGTGTGACAGGGCCCAATCCTGGGAGGAAGTGGGTGTAGAGGAGGTGGCATTGAGGCTTCGCAAAGCTCATTGGGGAGCTTGCGACGCCTCGATGCCAAGGGTAAGGAGGGGATGCGGGAGGAGGTCGGCGTACTGGTGGACCGAGGAGATCGCGAAACTCCGCGAGGCCTTGGTCCAAGCCAGGCGCCGACTTCAAAGGTGTCTGCTTCGGAGAAACAGGAACGAGGCGTGCATTGAGCAGGCGCGGAGGGAGTACCGGGAGGCCCGGTGCTCCCTCAGCGCCGTCATCGGGAGGTCTAAGACCAGGGCCTGGGAGGAACTCATCATCCCTGAATGAGGATCCGTGGGGGCGCCCGTATAGAATGGTACTCAAGAAGTTGAGGCCGCGGGCGCTTCCGACCATGGAATACCTGGACCCTGGTTTCCTCGTGGAGGTGGTTGAGACCCTCTTCCCCGGGGGGAGCGGGGGACGCGACCACCTTCCCCCTCTCGGGAGAGGTGCCCGAGTGGAGGGAGGATTGGGAGGTGACAGCGGCGGAGATGAGGGATGCTGTCTGGAAAATGAAGCCGAATAAGGCTCCTGGTCCGGACCGCATCCCGGGGAAAGTCTGGGCCCTGGTCATGGGTGATGTCGGGAGGCCCCTGAGGTCTCTTTACGCGATACCTCAGGGAAGGGGTCTTTCCTTTCCCCTGGAAGGAGGCGAGATTAGTTCTCCTTCCAAAGGGGGGAAGGGACCCCACGGAGCCATCGGCTTACCGACTTCTCTGCCTGTTGGATGAGGTCGGTAAGCTGATGAAAAGAATAGTGGTAGGGCGGCTCGCTGAGCACCTACGCGAGAATGCGGGGCTTAGTGAGTGGCAGTTTGGGTTCCGGGCCGGTCGACCATCGACGCGATCGATGATCTGCGGGCCTGCGCGAAACGATTATTATCCAAGACGGGGGGGTGGCGCTGGCTGTGTCCTTGGACAAAGTCAACTTTAATACCCTCCCGTGGGATAAAATTGGGGCGGGTGTCCGGCCACATGGGGTCCCATACTATCTGACTAGGGCAGTCCAGGACTATTTTAAGGGCAGGGAAATTGTTTTCCGCGACGCGGAGGGTGCGGTTAGGAGGAGGCCGATTCGTCGTGGGGTTCCGCAGGGGTCCGTCTTGAGTCCGCTATTGTGGAACCTCGCGTATGATGAGGTCCTGGGGAGGGTTCTTCCCCCCCGGCTGCCACGTCAGCTGTTATGCAGATGACACTTTAGTGGTAGCCGGGGGGGAAGAAGGAAACTGGGATGGCACGATCGCGAGGGGAAACGTCGCGGTGGCTGGAGTGGTTGGGGGCATTAAAGGCCTGGGACTGTGAGTGGCCCCCCGGAAGACGGAAGCCATCTTCTTTCACGATGGCTCCCGGGGGCTCCCCCCAGACTTTTCCTGTGGGTGGACGGGCACGAGGTCCGGATGGGGGCCCGGATGAAGCATCTGGGCCTCCACCTGGACGGAAGATAGGATTTCGGGGAGCACTTTGCTCAGCTGGCCCCCAAGATAGGAGGGGTGGCGGCCTCACTATCGAGGCTGCTGCCCAACCTTGGGGGGCCGGACGGCCGTGTCCGCAAAATATATGTGGGCACAGTTGGTTCGGTGGCCCTGTATGGGGCACCGATTTGGGCGGGTGCGGCCTCGAGGCCCAGGAAGGTCGGGGGCCTGTTGCGGAGGGCGCATCGGCCCATCGTGTTGAGGGCCGCCCGTGCATACCGCACAGTCTCGTATGCGGCGGCGGCGATATTGGCGGAGGTTTCTCCCCTGGAGCTCTTAGCTCAGGGCCAGGCGTTGATGTACTGGAGGGTCCGGGAGCTCCGGAAGAGGGGAATATCTATGGGCCTGATGGCGAAGAAAGCCATCAGGCGGCAGGTGGCGGAATCTGTCCTCGTGGGCTGGCAAAGGCAACTGTCTGGGCCAGCCTACGAGGAGCAGAGAATGGTGAAGGCCGTTCTGCCGGTGTTCGCGCGATGGGTGGGAAGAGGCTGGGGGCAGATTACCTTCAGGGTGACGCAGGTGCTGACCGGACACGGGTGTTTCGGTCAGTACTTGTGCCGCATCGGGAGGGAAATGTCCCCCAGGTGCCACCACTGTGAGGAGGACCGGGACACGGCGCAGCACACTCTCGACGTCTGTACGGCCTGGGAGGTGCGGCGCCGTGCCCCGGTCCTAGTTATAGGCGAGGATCTTTCCCTGGCGGTGGTCGTCAGGGCAATGACGCAGGAGGAGGAGTCGTGGCGGTCTGTGGCGACCTACTGTGAGGCCGTCATGATGGCGAAGGAGGCAGAGAGAGAGAGAAGATACAGGAGAAGAATGCCCCCCATCCACCGCAGGCGTCGAACATAAGAAGGAGAGTGCTGCGGGGGAGAGGGAGACTGCACGGGCTTCCGGCCCCATCGCGGGACCACCTTTGAGGGGGACGGAGTGCCCCCCTTGAGGATGCTCTGCTTCAAGGGCCATAAGAAGAGGAAGAGTGTAGGAGTGAGGGAGGTTCCGGGGACTGGGGAGCCTCAGCCTTAGCACATGGCCCCGCAGTGCCCCCCTTCTCAGCATAGGAACGGGCCCCGTGATCTGAGGAAACTGCCCTGCTTTAGGGGCCTTAAGAAGAGGAGGAGTGGAGGGGTGGAAGGAGGTTCCAGGGACCTGGGAGCCTTAGCTTTAGCACATGGCCCCGCAGTGCCTCCCCTCCCGCTCCTCCCTCTCAGCATAGGAAAGGGCCCCGTGATCAGGAGCCGCGGCGAGTGGGGAGCCGGCGAGGAGTGAGGGACCTCCCGCCGGCATATTCCCCCGTTGGTGGACCTGGGAGATGGAGGTGTCCCACCTCCCGGTAACAATAGAAGGTAACGCGGTGGGGGGGTCGCGGAAGAATGCCTTTGGCGTACCCGTGGCCCTCCCGTTTAAACCGCTGAGGAGGACACCCGCAGGGGTTTTAGCCGGTAAGAGTCCGGCATAACCCCCTCTCCCTCCCCGAGGAGAGGAGGTATCCATGAGGATTTCCCCTGCGCACAAAAAGAAGTAGGCCTATTCCACTAGAGATGACGATATGACAAATAATGATTCGTGTGGGAAGGAAAATTTTATAGAAGTTAATATACGAAGCTAATAAGAAAGTAATATACAAAGTCAATAATATAAAAGCATAGAATGTTAGATGAGCATAGAATTTAGAAATATTAGATAGCAGAAATATTAATTTGATTTTTTAAGCCGTTTACAAGAATTTACGAGAGACGAAATATCGACGGGAATATTAGAAGAACTAGTACGCATTAGCGAAGATAAAAATGCATCGCTTAAGCAAAAACGTTTATCAGTTTTTATATATTTTAATTTCGAAAAGGAGCATTCGCATAAATATGTGGAACCAAACATCGAAAAAATTCGAAGACCAAAATTTATAAGTTTTGGATAATTCGAGATATCTAAAATCTTAAAAAGGTCTATCCCTCTTTCTGACCGCGTTTTGAGAGTTAAATCACTTTGCAAATCGCAAAGTTCTTCTTGAAGCTCTAGATTCTGTTCCTCAATTATAACTGTAAAAGGATTTTCAAAAAGAATTAGATCTTTTCTAAGTGTTTTGAAATCACTGAAACGCGTGTCAAACTGAGTTATTAATGACTCGATTAAGTGGCGATGTGTCCTTAAATTACAATCTTTGCCATGCTCTATAAAGGGAATTTGGCAAGATGGATAAAAATGAAAGATATCGTTTTGTAAGTGATTTTTTAATAACACTAATTTTCTACGGAATGAATCAATATGACTTACTAATTGAGAAATTGTTTGGTTTGGCCTTTGCAGCTTCAGATTTACATTATTTAAATGAGAGGTTAAATCGGTAATAAAAGCTAGTTCGGAAAGAAAATCTATATCTTTAAATAAGGGCATAAATTCGCCACATTTTGCTAGAGACATTTCTTGCAAGAAAATGAAGATTTCTTTTCTTAGCGCAAAAAATTTCTCTAAACATTTTCCGGCACTGAGCCACCGAACCTCACAATATAAAGATATATCTTTATAAATGGCATTATGTTCCTCAAGGAAGGATTGGAATTTTCGATGACTAAGAGATTTATTACCGCCTTTAATTGCATTAACAATTTTGGATATAATTTGCATTGCGGCGCATAATTTAACTGCTTTTCCGCATAATGCTTCTTGGTGTATAATACAGTGAATGACAGGGAACTTTAAATCTCGCTGCTTTATTTGACGGATGAATCCAATTTTCGAACCTGTCATCGCCTTTGCACCATCAGTTACGATAGCGGAACATTTGGAAAAATCGATATTAAATTTTTTAAGTGTTTGTTCAACGGCTCTGAAAATGTCTATACTGGTTGTTGTATCATGCAATGGTACGAAATCTAATAGCTCCTCGACACATGAGAAATCGTTTTGTACGATTCGAGCAAAAATACTCAATTGACTCACGTGTGGATTATCGGTGCTTTCATCGAGACATAATGAGAAATATGAGCACGTTGACAATAAACATTTCAATTTCTCTTCTATGGGAGACGTGATATGAGTGATTCTCGATGCCACTGTATTTCTACTCAGTGGAATACTAGAAGCTTCTGTTAATGTTAAAGAATTTCCGAATGATTTTACAGCCTCGTCAAGGCATTCTTTTACAAATTCACCCTCGGTAAATGGTTTGGAATTTTTAGCGATAAGATGCGATATAGAATATGAAGGAGTAATTGCTTGTGCAGAAGATGTAGCGTTATTATCCGTGCCGAAATTTATACTACAATTTTCTCTATATAATAATTTTAACCTTTTTACCAGATTAAGTTTCTCTTGGCCCATATATTTTGAATACTCCTCGAAATGTTTTCCCTTATAAATACGGCTATAGGCGCTTCTTGCGGTGTAAAAGTTTTATTGGCTCTGAAAAGGGCCGATCGTGGGACAAGTTGCGGAAGCATATCATTAATCCGTCCAGTATCCGGACCGGTCTATTACTTGATTGAGTCGATTAGGTATCGAATCAATCAAGTTAGCGAGGAAATCTGATTGGAATCGAAGTTCTTCCCAGATTTCTTTCGCATGATTAACTAACGCTGCTATCGTCCTCTCTCTTCTTGGTTCCCATCGTTGAACCATTTGTGCCCAGACATTTTCGATTAAATTTAGATCTGACGAACGAGCAGGCCAATTGACCAATTGTATCTCCGGATGATTCCGAAACCATGTTTGTGTCTCATGAGAAGTATGGACTGCGGAATTATCTTGTACTAATCGGATCACTGGCATGTCCTCTGCGGGGTAGATTGCGCGTACTGATGGAAGAAGAACATCTTCCAGTATGCGAATATACTCCGCAGAGTTCATGCAGGTGGGAATTTCCACCAGTTCACCGATTGCAGTACCAGATATCCAACCCCACATTGCGCAGGAAATCCTTCCACTTCTTCGTAAAGGTACAACATGGTTTGGATGCAACCGTTGATCTCTTGGTCGCCATACGTGAGGTTGGCGATCGGCAGACGAAAACCTTTTCGTCGGTCCAGATCGTTGCCTCCCATTCCTCACGACTCGTCGCCAGGTTTTCCAAAGCGAACGCGATGCGCTGCTCCCGATTATCGGAAGTCAGCATAATTTTGTGGGCTGGACGATGACAGTGATACCCAGCTTCGTTAAGACGTCGCCGAGCGGTCCTCTCGGATATTTGAACGTTTGCCGCGTTGAGAGCCTCCTGCACAGTGCCGAAGGGCTGCTCAACAACTGCGGCAACGATGCGCTCGTCTTCTTGAGAACCCCTTGTTTTATGAAGACGACGATTATTGCGACGATGATCATGCAAAGCATGATCACCGCCCTCAATAAATCGTTCTATCCATCGTCGAATAGTTTCTCTAGAACAGGGAATAGCAGCAGCAATTTCTGCTACTGTTTTTCCCGCCTTCCACTGTCCGACAATACGACCTCGTATTTCACTACACAAGTTCTTAGGCATCGTTATATCGCGATTTTACATTAAACGTCCGCTCAATGCTATGGCACCACGATAAATAATTTAAGAAGAGAAAAGTAGAAAATGGTTAGTATACGTGACGTAAAATATAGATTTTCAGTACTGGTAGTAAATTCGGAACACGGCCAATGAAAGTAGCAACAAATGAAAAATGCGCGGAATAAATAAAAAGCGCGCGAAATATGAAGTCTCTTAAGACTCTGCGCACAATAGAGAAAATATTAAAAATAGAAATAAATATTAAATATTAAGAATTAAAGATATTAAAGATATTAGATATTAATTATTACAAAAATTAATTGTTATGAGATTTATTACAGCATTAATTATTATAAAAATTAATTATTATAACAGTTATAAGAATTTATTGCTCATTAAATTTTATCTCTATATAATTTAATTATTATTTAATTTAATAGAATGAATATGTCGGCCTTTGGTGCACGCGGTTCAATCGCACTTTAACTCCGTTAAAGAAAGAAATGAAAAATATATCGATATCGATATTAAAGCGCACGAGACACGTATAGAGATAGCGCGGTATTCCGCGCGGTATATAGCTGTCTCGTTCGAGCGTCGAGCGAGAGAAACGACTATTGAACACCTCTAACTCGGTATCGTCTTATAGTGCTTTCTCTCCCGCTGCCCGGCCCGCGGCCCGCGTACATGCGCGTTTCGCTTGTGTGAGTGTGACGTCAGTAGCGTCAACACAAGCATATCGAAAGACCATTTCTGCCGGTGCGTGTACATGGTGTCCGAAAATTATGTGAAGTTCCTAAAATTTCTTTTGTATATAACTTGTTAATAAACAACGAGCGACGGCTAAAATCTTTTGCATGTTACTCAGGACAGTGACCTTGATAACATATATCAAGGTCAAGGTCCTTGGGGCTGGGTCCCTTATTCAGCACATTTACCATATATACAGGGTGTCCAATTTTAAATAATACGCTCAAATACCTCCGAAACGG
The DNA here is from genome assembly GCF_025532165.1 of Camponotus vicinus. Taxonomy (NCBI): domain Eukaryota; kingdom Metazoa; phylum Arthropoda; class Insecta; order Hymenoptera; family Formicidae; genus Camponotus; species Camponotus vicinus. Next base: position 5,381,020 of record NW_028141948.1, read on the forward strand.
TGCGTTATATAAAAAAATGTTTCAAACAAAAGTTGTATGGCTTGAAGGGGGCCATCAGATGGTGGCAATGATTTGATGTTGGACAGTCATTTGAAGGTCACGTGAAGGTTACCGTCAATTTCTTAAACGGAATCCCCTATTTTTTATTACATATTCTTATAGCTTATCTCGAGGGCTTTCCAAAACACTATAATAAAATATTTTTCCTTCAAGTACTTTTTGAGTTATAAGGCTTGAAATCATTTCTTAATTTTACATAAACCGTAAAATATCTTGTAAAATATTCATTTTTCGATTATCTTATTTACCTTAATACTTTTATGTACAAAATAATGAGAGGAATCAATTGGTGTAAAGAAAACATAATTATTTCGAAAGAAAAAATGTAATTTGCAATTAACAATTACATTTTTTTTATTAAAATGGCCTACCCTGTACATGGTAAATGTGCTGAATAGGGGACCCAGCCCCAGTGACCTTGACCTTCACATATGTTTTCAAGGTCACTGTCCTAAATAACATGCAAAAGATTTTAGCCGTCGCTCGTTGTTTATTAAAAAGTTATAAACAAAAGAAGTTTTACGAATTTTACATAATTTTCGGACACCATGTACAATAACAGACCTCTTGTCGCGTTGAAAGTTATAAACGGGAATAAACTTAAAGAAAAACGCAAAAAAAGGTAAATTAAAGGTAAATAAAAAAAGGTAAACAATTTAAATTTATATAGAATTTAATACAATTAAAAAATATCACAAATGTATGTGTACACACACACTCACACACACACACGCGCGGGAGGGTGCAAGGGGGGCCTTCCGCCTCCCCTCCCGCAACCACCTCGCCGGTAGGCAAGGTGGACCTCGCTTTACAACTTACAGCATATATCCATTGTGATTGAACTCTTCGCAATGCGTCCCCTACCGGCGGGGTGGTTGCGGGAGGGGGGGCCGAAGGCCCCCCTTGCACCCCCCGCGTGTGTGTATGTGTGTGTGTGTACACGTACATTTGTGATATTTTTTAATTGTATTAAATGTATTTAAAATAATTATTTTTTTATATAACAGCTAAGTTATTGTACATTTCTATTATAATCGATTTACTTGCTAATGAACATATATTATTGATAAATATGTATTCACCATTATTATTGTTAATGGGATACAAATCTTTTGCATGTTACTCAGAACGTTCACTGACGTCACACTCACACAAGCGAAGCGCGCATGTACGCCGGCCGGGCAGCGAGAGAGAAAGTGGGGATAGAGTAGTGGTCGGCATTCCGATGTTGCGTCCTTCGCGCACGACACAAGAGCGAGAGAAAAAGCACTATAAGACGTGATACCGAGTTAGAGGTGTCCGATAGCCGTCTCTCTCGCTCGACGCTCGAACGAGAGAGTGCGAGCAAGACAGCTATATACCGCGTGGGACACCGCGCTATTTCTATATGTGTCTCTTGCGCTTCTATATGTGTCATACGCGTACTTTTCTTTTCTTTCTTTAAGAAATGCGGCTTAATCGCGTGCACTAAAGGTCGGCATTCATTTCTATTAAATTAAATAATTAAATTATATAAAAAGATAAAATTTAATGAATAAATTCTTGGCTCGCGTACGCGCTTCGCGTGTGTGCGTATGACGTCGACCGTCCACACATACCTACCGGGACACCTTTCCTGCCGGTGCTTGTACAATATTATGATAAAGTATGGGAAGATAGTTTCTTTGCATGCATTTCCAATAAAACGATTTGTCTTTTGTGCGGATATGAGCCATCTATTGTAAAAAAAATTGTTATTGATAAACATTATAAGGGAAAACATTTCGAGGAGTATTCAAAATATGTGGGCCAAGAAAAACTTAATCTGGTAAGAGAGTTAAAATTAGTATATAGAGAAAATTGTAGTATAAATTTCGGCACGGATAATGACGCTACATCTTCTGCAAAAGCAATTACTGCTTCATATTCTATATCGCATCTTATCGCTAAAAATTCCAAACCATTTACCGAGGGCCCGTGCGGGGTTGCTGGTCCTCCATCGGGCGCCTCCCCTGGTGGCGCATTGGGGAATGCTCGCCGGCTTGCCGGAGGATACCGGGGAAATAAAATACCCGGGGTGGACCAAAACTAGCAATATATTTTCAAACAAGGGAAAAAACATTTGCGGAAAAGACTACCCCAGGTGGCAGCCCAGGAAATAGCCTGGTAAATCTACTTTCTACAGAGGCCGGCCCCACGAATTCTGGGGGGGGGGACCAACCGTTGTTTGAGAAGAAACTCGAAAGCGAAACAGCCATATAAACTAACTTATTGATAAACAAAGAAGCTAATGCAAGTAAGGAAAATGGTATTAATAATAATATTCAGAGAAAAACACTAGCCAGCAATAGAATCCTACTACAGCAAATCTTACCCAAGGAATTCTTCCAAGGTAGAGGCAGATCTAACTCTGCGGATAACCTTACCCATGACAACAAAGTTATTACACAAGCAACAGAAGACAACTGGAAAGAAGTTGCCTACAAGAAAAGATTCAGAGACAGTCCCGAAAATGCGCAATTCACGGGACCGAAATGTCCTAAATCAGAAACTTATTGGCTTGACTCTCCAATAACTCTGAACAACAGATATGATAAACTGGATGAAGGCAACCAAGATGAAAAAATATCTGGCAGAAACTAAGAAAGCCAAACCTCCTCCAATATTTGTAGCAGGAGTCGCTAACATCTCACCACTTACAACCTTGCTTGAAAATATTGCAAAAAATGAATATGAAATTAAAATAATAAATAACACTCAGGTTAAAATTCAACCCAAAAGCTCAGAAAAATATTCAGCAATAGTAAAGGAGCTACAAACTAGAAACACAGAATTTCATACATACAAGTTAAAACAGGAAAGAAGTTTCAGGGTCATACTAAAAAAACATGCATCCCTCTACAAACCTTGAAGAACTAAAGCGGGAAATCAACTGTAAAGGACATACAGTCACATATGGAACATGACTCAGAGAAATACAAAAAAGCCATTATCTATATTTCATGTCGAGCTGAAACCGGCTGATAATAATAAAGCTATTTATGACATAAACTCCTTACTCCAGTGTAGAATTAAGTTTGAGCAACCCCATGCAAGGCGAGAAATCCCACAGTGTTCCAAATGTCAAAGATATGGACATACTAAAAACTTTTGCTATCGTAAGGCAAGGTGTGTCAAGTGTGCGGGCTATGCTACTAATAAATGTCAAAGGAGAACGAGATCAAATGATGTCAAATATGTCTTGTGCGAAGGAAATCATCCGGCTAACTACAAAGGATGCAGAATTTACAAAGAACTACAAAGTAATATGTTTCCATCTCTAAGGTAAAAGATAACAAACCCTTCAGTTATGTCAAAAATCAAAACAAACTCCAATTCAACCAGTGTTAGAAAGAATTACACTTATTCTCAAGCCACAGCAGCCCGGCCCCAGCGAGGCGATACAGAAGAAGCAACAACCCAATTACCAAATCAGACTCAACCGCAGCAGACAAACAATATTCTTGAACTAAAGAATATTATGATGGGGCTCATGGAAAAGATGGACTCCATGCTCAATATATTAACAATTCTTGTCGCAAAAATACCAAAATAACTCAGTCAATTAAAATAGCAGCATGGAATTCCAATGGGCTGTCCCAACATATAGACGAAACCAAGTCATTTATTCTCCATAACAAAATAGATGTAATGTTGATCTCGGAGACACATTTGACCAAAAAACAGTACTTTAAAATTCCGACCTTTACAGTGTACCACACTATGCATCCAGATGGAACAACACATGGTGGTACGACTATCATAATGAAAAATAATATTAGACATCATGAATTAGACAAATATAATAAAGACTTCTTACAAGCAACTACCATAAAAGTAGAAGACCGGGCTGGAACGTTAGTCATCTCATCTATATACTACCCACCAAAACACACCATCACTAGTGAACAATTTGGAAATTCTTCGAAACTCTGGGCGATCAATTTAGCAGTAAGAGATTATAATGCGAAACATCAATTTTGGGGCTCTAGACTAGCAAACCCTAAAGGAAGCGTACTTTATAAAGCCATTACAAATGAACGGCTGGAAATAATATCCCAAAGCATGCCAACTTATTGGCCGTCAGATAGGAAAAAGATACCGGATATTATAGACTTTGGGGTTGCCAAGGGAATAACAAAATTACATTTTGAAATAAAATCTAGTTTAGAACTATCCTCCGACCATTCCCTTTTAATAATTAGCATAAGCAGCAAGATAATTGCACAAACGCAACCATGTTCGCTGCATAATAAACGAACAAACTGGCAATTCTTCCGCGATGAGATTGAATCTACTCTAAACCTTCAAGTACCCCTAAAAGATCAGAATGACATAATGCATGCAGTTGAGCATATAAACCTCTGCATTCAGCAAGCAGCATGGAACTCTACTCCGTCAAGTATCACCAGGAATCAGAATACTGTAATACCCGTGACAATAAGAGAAAAACTGAAGGAAAAGCGCAATCTACGAAAACAATGGCAGACCCATAGATTCCCCAAATTAAAAACTAAATTAAACAAATCTATAAAGGAGCTGAAAAGATTATTTAGCGAAGAAAAAAACGCCAGTATCCAAATGTACCTTAAAAATCTAAGCCCCTCTGCGGCATCCGATTACTCCTTGTGGAAGGCAATTCGAAAATTGAAACAGCCTCAACACAGGCATCCCCCCCCCCGATTCTTAAGCAGGACGGAGAATGGGCAAGAACAGATCAAGAGAAGGCCGATATATTTGCAGAACATCTTGCCCAAGTATTCACTCCGAATCCTAGGATAGTGAGCCCGGAAGAGGAAAAGATATATAAACGTTCAAAATCAACCCCCTGTCAGCCTGCAGTATCAGAAAGCTTCACTAAAAATAAAGTAAAATTAACTTTAAAACATCTAAATGATAAAAAAGCCCCGGGATACGATCTTATTACCCGTCGTATTCTAAAGGAACTTCCCGGATCTGAAATCCAATATCTCACACATCTATTTAATATTATAATAGTTATAATAGTTATAATAGTTATATTATAACGCCATACTAAGAACGGGCTCTTATCCCCCTCAATGGAAGATGGCATAAATAATCATGATCCAAAAACCTGGTAAAGACCCCAACAGATACTAAATCATACAGATGTATCAGCCTGTTGCCTATCATGTCGAAAATATTTGAGAAATTGCTCTTACAAAAGATAATGCCAATAATCGAGAGGAATCAGCTAATACCATCAATTCGGATTTCGCCGTAAACATGCCACAACAGAACAGATCCACAGAATTTTAAACAAAATTACCGCAGCATTGGAAACAAAAAAATATTGTTCTGCAGCTTTCTTAGATATTTCACAAGCGTTTGATAAAGTTTGCTACGATGGCCTGCTGTATAAAATACAACAGTATCTGCCGGAATATCTATCAATTCTTGAAAGTTATTTGTCTAATAGACATTTCTTTATAAAGCAACAAGACGCCATAACCAAAATTCATAAAATCTCTTCAGGAGTTCCACAGGGAAGCGTTTTAGGTCCAATCCTGTATTTGCTATATACTGCAGATCTTCCAACAGACTCGAGTGTTACCACAGCCACTTTTGCTGACGATACGGCAATCCTCGCAGTACATAATGATCCTATCATAGCATCAAATCATCTCCAGGAAAACCTAAACCGGATTCAAAAATGGCTGAAACTATGGCGTATAAAAGCAAATGAAACTAAGTCGACACATATTACCTTTACCACACACACAGAAACTTGCCCTAAAGTGTATCAAAATGAGACACAAATCCCTCAAGCAAACGATGCAAAGTATCTTGGTATACATTTAGACAGACGCCTGACCTGGAAGAAGTATATATTCAGCAAAAGGAAGCAATTGGGGCTCAAACTAAATAAGATATACTGGCTGATAGGTAAAGATCACAACTATTACTTGAAAACAAAGTACTAATATATAAAGCTATATTAAAACCAGTATGGACATATGGGATCCAATTGTGGGGTACGGCTTCAAACTCCAACCTAGAAATTCTCTCTCTCTCTCTCTCTACAAAGATTCCAGTCAAAAGTCCTTAGGATTATTACAAACGCCCCCTGGTTCGTCACAAATGAGATTCTACACCGCGACCTAAAGGTTCCTATCATTAAGGAGGCAATCAAAGTATACTCTCAAAAATACCGAGATAGACTACAAGTACATCCCAACAGCACTGTCACTGGTCCGATGAGGAACAGGCAAACGATGAGAAGACTCAAGAGGAAAATTCCATCTGACCTATTGCAATGACATGCAATTATTCTGCAAACACAAACATAGACAAAAACAAAAATAAGAAGAAACATAAAACACCAAGATTGTGATCATTCACATAAAGAAATAACGCTGGTCATGTACCTTACTTGACACTAATACATTCATGACATACGTATTGCTGAATGTTCAACAATTTGTGACAGCATGCAATAATAAAGGAGATATATAAAAAAAAATTTACCGAGGGTGAATTTGTAAAAGAATGCCTTGACGAGGCTGTAAAATCATTCGGAAATTCTTTAACCTTAACAGAAGCTTCTAGTATTCCACTGAGTAGAAATACAGTGGCATCGAGAATCACTCATATCGCGTCTCCCATAGAAGAGAAATTGAAATGTTTATTGTCAACGTGCTCATATTTCTCATTATGTCTCGATGAAAGCACCGATAATCCACACGTGAGTCAATTGAGTATTTTTGCTCGAATCGTACAAAACGATTTCTCATGTGTCGAGGAGCTATTAGATTTCGTACCATTGCATGATACAACAACCAGTATAGACATTTTCAGAGCCGTTGAACAAACACTTAAAAAATTTAATATCGATTTTTCCAAATGTTCCGCTATCGTAACTGATGGTGCAAAGGCGATGACAGGTTCGAAAATTGGATTCATCCGTCAAATAAAGCAGCGAGATTTAAAGTTCCCTGTCATTCACTGTATTATACACCAAGAAGCATTATGCGGAAAAGCAGTTAAATTATGCGCCGCAATGCAAATTATATCCAAAATTGTTAATGCAATTAAAGGCGGTAATAAATCTCTTAGTCATCGAAAATTCCAATCCTTCCTTGAGGAACATAATGCCATTTATAAAGATATATCTTTATATTGTGAGGTTCGGTGGCTCAGTGCCGGAAAATGTTTAGAGAAATTTTTTGCGCTAAGAAAAGAAATCTTCATTTTCTTGCAAGAAATGTCTCTAGCAAAATGTGGCGAATTTATGCCCTTATTTAAAGATATAGATTTTCTTTCCGAACTAGCTTTTATTACCGATTTAACCTCTCATTTAAATAATGTAAATCTGAAGCTGCAAAGGCCAAACCAAACAATTTCTCAATTAGTAAGTCATATTGATTCATTCCGTAGAAAATTAGTGTTATTAAAAAATCACTTACAAAACGATATCTTTCATTTTTATCCATCTTGCCAAATTCTCTTTACAGAGCATGGCAAAGATTGTAATTTTAGGACACATCGCCACTTAATCGAGTCATTAATAACTCAGTTTGACACGCGTTTCAGTGATTTCAAAACACTTAGAAAAGATCTAATTCTTTTTGAAAATCCTTTTACAGTTATAATTGAGGAACAGAATCTAGAGCTTCAAGAAGAACTTTGCGATTTGCAAAGTGATTTAACTCTCAAAACGCGGTCAGAAAGAGGGATAGACCTTTTTAAGATTTTAGATATCTCGAATTATCCAAAACTTATAAATTTTGGTCTTCGAATTTTTTCGATGTTTGGTTCCACATATTTATGCGAATGCTCCTTTTCGAAATTAAAATATATAAAAACTGATAAACGTTTTTGCTTAAGCGATGCATTTTTATCTTCGCTAATGCGTACTAGTTCTTCTAATTCCCGTCGATATTTCGTCTCTCGTAAATTCTTGTAAACGGCTTAAAAAATCAAATTAATATTTCTGCTATCTAATATTTCTAAATTCTATGCTCATCTAACATTCTATGCTTTTATATTATTGACTTTGTATATTACTTTCTTATTAGCTTCGTATATTAACTTCTATAAAATTTTCCTTCCCACACGAATCATTATTTGTCATCTCTAGTGGAATAGGCCTACTTCTTTTTGTGCGCAGGGGAAATCCTCATGGATACCTCCTCTCCTCGGGGAGGAAGAGGGGATTATGCCGGACTCTTACCGGCTAAAACCCCTGCGGGTGTCCTCCTCAGCGGTTTAAACGGGAGGGCCACGGGTACGCCAAAGGCATTCTTCCGCGATCCCCCCACCGCGTTACCTTCTATTGTTACCGGGAGGTGGGACACCTCCATCTCCCAGGTCCACCAACGGGGGAATATGCCGGCGGGAGGTCCCCCGCTCCTCGCCGGCTCCCCACTCGCCGCGGCCCCTGGTCACGGGGCCCTTTCCTATGCTGAGAGGGAGGAGCGGGAGGGGAGGCACTGCGGGGCCATGTGCTAAAGCTAAGGCTCCCAGGTCCCTGGAACCTCCTTCCACCCCTCCACTCCTCCTCTTCTTAAGGCCCCTAAAGCAGGGCAGTTTCCTCAGATCACGGGGCCCCTTCCTATGCTGAGAAGGGGGGCACTGCGGGGCCATGTGCTAAGGCTGAGGCTCCCCAGTCCCCGGAACCTCCCTCACTCCTACACTCCTCCTCTTCTTATGGCCCTTGAAGCAGGGCGTCCTCAAGGGGGGCACTCCCTCCCCCTCAAAGGTGGTCCCGCGATGGGGTCGGAGGCCCGTGCAGTCTCCCTCTCCCCCGCAGCACTCTCCTTCTGATGTTCGACGCCTGTGGTGGATGGGGGGCATTCTTCTTCTGTATCTTCTCTCTCTCTCTGCCTCCTTCGCCATCATGACGGCCTCACAGTAGGTCGCCACAGACCGCCACAACTCCTCCTCCTGCGTCATTGCCCTGACGACCGCCGCCAGGGAAAGATCCTCGTCTATAACTAGGACCAGGGCACGGCGCCGCACCTCCCAGGCCGTACGGACGTCGAGAGTGTGCTGCGCCGTGTCCCGGTCCTCCTCACAGTGGTGGCACCTGGGGGACATTTCCCTCCCGATGCGGCACAAGTACTGACCGAAACACCCGTGTCCGGTCAGCACCTGCGTCACCCTGAAGGTAATCTGCCCCCAGCCTCTTCCCACCCATCGCGCGAACACCGGCAGAACGGCCTTCACCATTCTCTGCTCCTCGTAGGCTAGCCCAGACAGTTGCCTTTGCCAGCCCACGAGGACAGATTCCGCCACCTGCCGCCTGATGGCTTTTTTCGCCATCAGGCCCATAGGTATTCCCCTCTTCCGGAGCTCCCGGACCCTCCAGTACATCAACGCCTGGCCCTGAGCTAAGAGCTCCAAGGGAGAAACCCCCGCCAATATCGCCGCCGCCGCATACGAGACTGTGCGGTATGCACGGGCGGCCCTCAACACGATGGGCCGATGCGCCCTCCGCAACAGGCCCCCGACCTTCCTGGGCCTCGAGGCCGCACCCGCCCAGATCGGTGCCCCATACAGGGCCACCGAACCAACTGTGCCCACATATAATTTGCGGACACGGCCGTCCGGTCCCCCAAGGTTGGGCAGCAGCCTCGATAGTGAAGCCGCCACCCCTCCTATCTTGGGGGCCAGCTGAGCAAAGTGCTCCCGAAATCCCATCTTCCGTCCAGGTGGAGGCCCAGATGCTTCATCCGGGGCCCCATCCGGACCTCGTGCCCGTCCACCCACAGGGAAAGTCTGGGGGGAGCCCCCCGGGAGCCATCGTGAAAGAAGATGGCTTCCGTCTTCCGGGGGGCCACTCCCAGTCCCAGGCCTTTAATGCCCCCAACCACTCCAGCCACCGCGACGTTTCGCCTCGCGATCGTGCCATCCCAGTTTCCTTCTTCCCCCCCCCCCCCCGGCTACCACTAAAGTGTCATCTGCATAACAGCTGACGTGGCAGCCGGGGGGGAAGAACTTTCCCCAGGACCTCATCATACGCGAGGTTCCACAATAGGGGACTCAAGACGGACCCCTGCGGAACCCCACGACGAATCGGCCTCCTCCTAACCGCACCCTCCGCGTCGCGGAAAACAATTTCCCTGCCCTTAAAATAGTCCTGGACTGCCCTAGTCAGATAGTATGGGACCCCATGTGCCCGGAGACCCGCCCCAATTTTATCCCACGGGAGGGTATTAATGGTGTTGACTATGTCCAATGACACAGCCAGCGTCACCCCCCCGTCTTGGATAATTCGTTCCGAGCAGGCCTGCAGACCATCGATCGCGTCGATGGTCGACTGGCCCGCCCGGAACCCAAACTGCCGCTCACTAAGCCCCGCATTCTCGCGCAGGTGCTCAGCGAGCCGCCCTACCACTATTCTTTCCATCAGCTTACCGACCTCATCCAACAGGCAGAGAGGTCGGTAAGCCGATGGCTCCGTGGGGTCCCTTACCACCTTTGGAAGGAGGTCTAATCTCGCCTCCTTCCAGGGGAAAGGAAAGACCCCTTCCCTGAGGCATCTGTTTTTTTTAAAGAGCACTTTTAAAAAAACGCATTTATAATATTACCTCATGAGTGATGTGGAAAACTGTTATCTCTCAAAATTAATATATAATAATTATTATATAACGTTTATAATATATTATCATAACATACATGTATGTATAATATGTATCTATAACAGATTGTACATATATAATATATTATAATAATAAAAATTTGAGTATTTAATTAATTATAAAAAGAAAAATTATTTAATAACGAAAATTTTAATGACGATTTGGCAAAAGGGGACGCTTTGCGGACGCGACGCTCCTGAGGCATAGCGTTACGCGCGCGATCGGCGGCTCGGCCGTCGAGCCTCGGGCGGTAGTGGGAGAATCGTAGGCGTCGCCTCCGATTTCGGCCCGAAAAGGGCAACTAATTCCGAGCACTGCCGTAAAAAGAGGTACCTCAGGGGCCCCCCGACATCACCCATGACCAGGGCCCAGACTTTCCCCGGGATGCCGTACGGACCAGGAGCCGTATTAGGCTTCATTTTCCGGACAGCATCCCTCATCTCTTCCGCTGTCACCTCCCAATCCTCCCTGCACTCGGACACCTCTCCCGAGAGGGGGAAGGAAGTCGCGTCCCCCGCTCCCCCGGGGAAGGAGGTCTCAACCACCTCTACGAGGAAACCAGGGTCCAGGTATTCCGTGGTCGGAGGCGCCCGCGGTCTCAACTTCTTGAGTACCATTCTATACGGGCGCCCCCACGGATCCTCATTCAGGGAGGAGATAAGTTCCTCCCAGGCCCTGGTCTTAGACCTCGCGATGGCGGCGCTGAGGGAGCACCGGGCCTCCCAGTACTCCCCCCGCGCCTGCTCAATGCACGCCTCGCTCCCGTTTCTTCGACGCAGATACCTTCGAAGTCGGCGCCTGGCTTGGACCGAGGCCTTGCGGAGTTTCGCAATCTCCTCGGTCCACCAGTACGCCGACCTCCTCCCGCATCCCCTCCTTACCTTTGGCATCGAGGCATCGCAAGCTCCCCAAAGAGCTTTGCGAAGCCTCAATGTCACTTCCTCTACACCCACTTCCTCCCAGGATTGGGCCCTCTCTCCTCACACCCACAGCGAGACATGCATCGAGGCCATCAGGAGGTCCGGGTTCAGTTTCGTGAGGGACCACCTGCGTTCCTCCTCCATGTGTGTCCCGGTGAGTGGCCGATGGGCAGTCAGACTGAGTTCGATATACCTGTGATCGGACAGGGTCTCGAGCTCAGCGGTCACCCTCCAGCCTCCCACCATGCGCAGGGTCGCAGGGGAGGCCCACGTCAAATCGACGATGGACTCCCCCTGCGGCCTCACGCACGTGGACACGGTCCCTTCATTGAACAGGGTCAGCCCCAATGATCCTGCCCAGTCTAACAGCGCCTCCCCGCGCCAGTCCCCGGCCGGGCAATCGTCGATTTGGCGTTGAAGTCGCCCATCACGAAGACCGGCCCGGGAAGGCTACTCCTCATCACCTCCTTCATTTCGCCGAACTCGGCCTCAAATTGGGTCAGGCTCAGCGACGGAGGGGTGTATACCCCCACAACGCAGGTGATCCCCCACCTAACCGTCGCAAAACATCTACCGCTGGCCCCCATCTCGCAGGGGGGTGACTTTTCATCGCCCCTCCGCACGATGGCCACCAGCGGTGCGGTCCGTCCCAAGCCCCCGCCCGAGAACCAGGACGGGTGATCGGGGGGACCGTATACGGCTCCGCCACGACTCCCAATCCGCAACCACGCTCCGCCATTGTGTGCAGGAAAAGGTCCTGCGCATGACGGGCGTGGTTGAGGTTGGCCTGCAGGATGATAGAGGGCTTGTACTTACCCCCGTCCATCCTGCGTCCTCTCCTCCTCCACTGCTTCCTTCCTCAGGGGCCTCTCCCTCAAGGGCCTTTGCACCTTGGGTGAGGAGACCTGCTGCGGCTGCTGCTGCACCTCCACCTCCATTCTCTCTGGGCCCATCTCTTTGGGCACATTTGATTTCGCCGTCCTGTTCCGCCGTGGCGTGATGGGAGGGGGGACGCATCCCGCTGCAATGTTGCAGCCCGCTCCGCCCATCCTATGGTCCACCTTTCTGCCTGCCTCGGTGCAAAGTAAGCAGCGACGGATCGCCTGGCATGCTGAAGTTGTATGACCGACTATCCCACATCTATAACAGGCGCGCGACCTGTCCTCCTGTCTGCTACACCTGACGGCGATATGCCCCTCCCTCCAACATTTGAAGCAGTAGGAAGGACGTGCCGTCGTCTGTTCCACTCTAACGGTCGACCACCCGACCCTGATGCGACCGGCTTTGGCCAGATCATCGGCTGCCGTGACTGGGCAGCGGACCCAAGCCACCCCCATGCCGTTGGCGGGCCTAGTGACGGTCGCCCTTATCTCGCTCGGGTTGGCCATTCCTCGTTCTGCGATGGCAGCCACCACTTCGTCCGCGGTCACGGCCTCGTCCAGGTCCCCTGACCCGGACTTCCGCAGTCGGCCTAGAAATCCTCACCGAGGAGTCCTCGGCAAAGACCCGCCGCATCTCCGCGGCAAGGGCTTCCGCCTTGGACTCCCTGTCCTCCTTCCCGTTGCCTGGGATTTCAAGGACATACGCCCCCGTCATCCCGCGACGGGTGCGCATGTCCTCGATTCCCAGGCTCTTGAGCTTCTCCGAACCTATACTCTGTTTGGCTCTACGCATTACATCTGCGTAGGACCCTTCCTACGGAGCTGTGATGGTTATTGCGGCAGTGGAGTGGCCCTCCCTCCCCTTAATTGGCGGGGAGGATTCCCTCCGCCACCGCCACCCACACCAGTCTCCGGCTTCCTAGCTGCAGGGGCCGGTGGCTGTCGGGGAGGGGGCGGGGGAAGGGTTTTCCCTGGTCCCCTTCTTCCCCCCTTCCCACCGTGGCCCATGTTGGTTCCTCGGCCCTCCTTTCTGACTTCTTCTCCTTCTCTCTCTCTCTTCGTGGAATTGTTTCCGCTCACTCGATTGCATCCCGTCTGCGAATGGGGCAAGGGATGCAGCCACTTCCTTCTTCTTTTCCTTCTTCTTTTTTGGCGCCCTCTCGGCGCCCGAGGTCTCCGACATAGGGGCCTCGGGCGCCGGGAGAGAGTCAAACTCCATGACGGTGGAGGATCAGCGACAGGGGTCGGTGGGGGGACCAAGGATCTCCACGATCCCCGAATGCTGAGTCTTCCCAACACCTCCCCGACGATCCGGCTTATTACTCTCTCCATTTGTTGGAGGAGGGAATAACTCGGCTCAAACCCACCCGCCACCCCCCCGAGCGGAGGGGGCGCGAGCTGACTCCGCTCTTGGCAGGAGACGCCCGCGCCCCCCCACCGTCGCAGGTGGGAGCAAGGACAAGGGGGGCAAGAGGGGAAAGGGCGTGCGGGCGGGGGGATGTTCTGTCCTCCCCCACCGTCAGCCCGACCCCCCGATCCATCTCCCCGATACATCTTTCCTTTACCTTCTGGAGCTCATCCTCCAGGCTCCTCATCTTCCTTTTTAGCTCCTCGTTCTCCCTTTTCACCTTTTCGCCTTCTCTTCTGGAGAGGGACGCCTGTTCTAACCCTCTCTATTCTCTCCTTTTCCAATTGCAGGCCCCTAATCTTCCTCCTGAGGCCTGCCATAACCTCGTCCGCGTCTCTGCTGCTTCCCTCCTGAAGTCTGTGCGCCAGTAGGTTCACGCCTGCACGGACCTTGAGGGCCGCCATCCTCAGGGCTCTGACATAGGTGCCCTTCAAGTTCTTGGCCGTTGTGGCCATCTTCTCTAAGGTGCGTACCACCTGCATCACCTCGGATGTGATGTCCGGAGTTGGCTGGTACTCCAACTCCTCCATCACATCCACAATGTTCGGCAGGTTCGCAGCGGGGGGGATTACGAGGTTAGGATCGGCCATCCTCCTCTCCTCCCATTCTTCGCGCTCTCTCCTTTTGTTTTCTTCTCTCTCTCTCTCTCTCTCTCTCTCTCTCCCGGATCACGTCTATTATATTTGTGGTCCTTGGCCTGCCCGGTCTTTTCTTCCTCTGTTTCTCCTCCATTGCTGTAACGGAGCTCTCATCCTCCGTAATGGGGGCTGAGGGGGCCGAATCGGAGGAGGTTCTCCTGCCTCTTTTCACCGCTTTGGAAAGGACAAAGATGGTCGAGGATGCCTCGCTCGTCTCCCCCTCCTCGCAGATCAGCGTGGTCTCCTCCACGGAGATGACAGAGTCCACCGCTGCTCCGGAAACATCCAATGGTGTGGACGCCCGTCTGCTCCTAGCCTGGTCTTCATGTGACACCTCCAGCCTATCCAGCCGGACCACCGGCTGCAGACTCCCGACGTCCGGAAGGCTACCTTTTTTTTTTTTTATATCGGTGGGGAAATCCTTTATGGATACCCGCCCTGCCCCGGGGAGGAAGGGCGGGTTATGTGGGACTCCCGGTCTGAAGGACCGATTTACCCACTAAAACCCCACCGGATGCCTACTCGGGTGTTTGGGGGGAAGACCGGGCGCGCTTAGCGATGTCTACCGGACGTCCTTCCCCCACCCACTCGACCTACCTCGCGGGCGAACCCCTTCCAACATAGTAATATGCCGGGTAGGGGCCTGCCCGCACCGCCGCTTGTGCGGCGGCTTCTTCTCTAGTTGTAGCGCAGAGGGGCATCACCTTCACGCCACGCCCTCCTCGGTGTTACCGGGGGGCGGGGTCGGGGCTCGAGTCTCCCGCTCGAGCCCCGGGGTGAGTCTCCCTCCCTCTCCCGAAGGGGGATTGGGATTCGGGCAGCACCCCAGGTCTCTTTCTCCTTATCCCTCCAGGGGCGGGCTCCCTCGTTCTCCCAATGGAATCAGGATTCGGCCACGCCCCTGGAGGGCTCCATCTCGTCTATCGTGGAGTGCTGTCGCAGGGAGCTTCCGCTCCCTGAGGCAGCACCCCCCTTCTCTCCTCGGCCGGGAGAGGGGAGATCGGATTACCGATTCCCCGCCCCCTGTCGAGGTTATCCCCTCCCACCGGTGCGTGGATGGGAACGATTGGGGCCACAATGCCTCCGCCTTTTTGGGGGTGGCCCTGTCAGCGGAGGCATGTCCCCGTCTCTCGGCGGAGGAGGGCGGCGCGGCGTTGCCTCTCGCCACGCCTCTCTCTCTCCCTCTCCGTGTTCTCCTTCTGCAGCATTACCCTGCCGCAGAAGGAGGACACAGCTTTCCATGCCCCTACCCTCCCGGTCATGGATAACGGCCGGGAGGGAGAGGTCCGCCTCCACTGCGGCCACAAGGCCCGCGCGCTCGGCCGCCCACGCCGGACAGTCTTCCAGCGTGTGCTGCGCCGAGTCGCGCGGATGGCCACAGTGGTGGCACTCCGTGGTGCGCTCCTTACCTATCCTGCACAGGTAGTCCCCGAAGCAACCATGTCCGGAGAGCACCTGTGTTACCCGGTAGGTGATTCCCTCTCGTTTGACCCCGTCTATTCATTGTGATAGACAGGGTCTTATGGCCTCGACGGTCCTTTTCCCCGCGATATTTGGATCCCCAAGTGACTTCTGCCACTTGCGGATCATGGACCGTCGAGCCTGGTCCTTAGCCATGGCTCGGATCTCGCCGGTGATCACCACCCCCCTGTTTCGGAGCTCGCGGTCCGGAAGGCTACCTGCCTTTGGGACGTCCGGAAGCACAGTCGACGTCTCCAGCTTTTTAGGCCTGGCTCCGTTGTTCGTGGGGGAGCGCATTGTCAGGCTGCTTCGCCGAAAAATGGCTTCCTCCTCGCTTCCACGCACCACCTCGTTGACCACTGCCTGTGGAATGTCTTTGGAGGCCCTCGTTTTCTTCATATCTGGAACATCCAGGTATGTCGTTACCTTCGGGTTAAAGGCAACACCTCTGACCCCCTTCACCGGTGGTGAAACCACCTCCCAGTTCCCCCCCAATCCAAAAATAGAGTATAAGTCTTCCATGTTGTAGACCTGCAAATAAATCCGGTTCGGCCATCATGGCAGCCCCACCGCGGTGGGGTTCCTTCCTCGGTGAAAAATTTGCCCTATTTATGGGAAGGGAAACAGAGAAGCTGCTTTCGACTGGCCAGGCCTATTCTTTCCAATGACTCTACAGAAAAAGGTTCCCGGAGAGGGCCGGGTCCATGCTGATGCTAAAGATTTAACCTCACCCCAGGGAAGGAAGGCGTGCCGATCCGAACGGTCGCTTCCCCCGACCCCAGGCTAGAGAGTGCCAGGGTATGTCCCCCACTGGCAGGATATGGGATGAGGGAGCCACTCCTCCCCCCATACTGTGTCGCAAGGGAGCGCGCTTCAACTCCCAGCTAGGCTCCAGTCGGAGAAACGCGGAGCGGTTTTTCCACTAGTGTGCATTGCCGTTCACGGGAACCTTGCCACTGTTGTGGACTTACATTCTCCCTTATTACTAGGTCAGAGGCCCAGGTACTGACTTCATGCGCTCCCCCGGTCGGGGGGCTACTACTCCCCCCTTGGTTAGTCTCCGGTAAATATCCACGCACCCCTGCTCCACACTCATCCATCCGTCACCCACTCATACGTGCAATGGTGCACTCTTAGACCCACTCCCAAAAGAGTGAGAGTACCTCATGGGTGATGTGGAACCTATTGTCCCCTTATTATGTTATTTATATAATTTTTTATATATTATATTTAATAAATTTTATTATTATTATTTATATAATTTATTTGTGTAATTTTTTATATATTATTTTTTATATAATTTTATAATTATTATTTATATAATTTATTTATATAGTTTTTTATATATTATTTTTTATATAATTTTTTGTTATTAGATTGCTACATTACATTTGTGACGCGCACGTGCCTGAGGTTACCGCCGCGCTCCTTAATTACGAGCGTTCGGCGGCGCGGTTGCTAAGGCGCGCGCGGTAAGAGGAGAGTGGTAGGCGTGAGCTAAGAAATCCGGCCGAAAGTTTCAAGTAAGTGACAGCACTGATTTATGTAATTAATATTAACATATTTATGTAATTAAAATTTATAAAGTGATAATGTGAGATTATTACGCATTTACTGATCCTGTCTCATATAGCACTCTTCCTGCGGCACCAACACACATACACACACACACACACACGTGTGTGTGTGTATTCTAATGTGATGACTGTTGCCAGCGTCACGTAGCGGAATTATCACGTGGCTTCATCACATAGACCCACACAGTCTGTGTCACAGACTTAAAGGAAAACTTCATGTTATTGAGATTTCCGAAATATTCAGGTATAGAGGAAAAATTACAAAAATCATGTATGGAATCCATATTTTGGTTAACAGTATTATGTTTATATTCTAGAAAAACAAATTTCTTAACGTAAGATGGAAGAATTCGAGTTTCATTTCAGCTTCCACTTACAGGGCACTTTATTACAGTGGTATTCTACCGAGAGTTTATGGTTTACCAAAAATCCACAAATCTAATTGCCCATTTAGAATAATTGTCTCATCCATAAATAATGTATTACATCATTTAACCACATATTTCCATAAGATGATTAAAAGTTTCCCTGTTTCTCTTAGTCACGTTTCCAACAATTACTAAGTTATTAAAAAATTACCTACCCCATATATCTCGATAATAATTTCCAATTTCGTTAGATGTTATTTCTCTTTCCACTAACGTACCAACTACAGAGAGAAGAATGAGAGGTGTTACGGCCCGCATTTAGGTGATCCCTGAAAGCGATACGCCCTCTGTGGACTTTAAAAACGTGCACCTAAACTACGAAGCCAAGGTCTACGAATGTTCTCAGAGGGTGACATATAAGGTGCACAATTTCTGGTTCTATTCCATGCTATGTGCACAAAATGTCGGTAGCAAGGTGCTTACGTATATCAAATAAATTTTAATATAAATGAGAAATGATGAATTTGCGATCCTCTCTCTCTTTATATATATATATATATATATATATATATATATATATATATACACGGTGAGTCTTTTTAATCTATAATCCCAATTATCTCGTTGGCAAAGCATGACAGAGAAAAAATTTTCCCACAAAAGTTGTTTGTTTCTTTGGGGGCCATAAGATGGCACCATTGGTTTGACCTTGAAGAGTCATTTGAAGGTCACGTGAAGGTCACCTTCAATTTCTTAACTAGAACTTACATTTTCTCATTACATATTCTTGTAGCTTATCTCGAGAGCTTTCCAAAACACTATAAATAAGTTAGTTTTCATTAAGTACTTTCCGAGTTATGAGGCTTGAAATCATTTCTTAATTTTACATAAACCATAAAATATCTAGCAAGATATTCATTTTTCGATTATCTTACCTTAATTCTTTTATGTACAAAATAATGAGAGGAATCGATTGGTGTAAAGAAAACACATAATTGTTTTTGAGAAAAAATATGTAATTTGCAATTAACAATTACATATTTTTTTTCAAAAACAACTATGTGTTTTCTTTACACCAATCGATTCCTCTCATTATTTTGTACATAAAAGTATTAAGGTAAGATAATCGAAAAATGAATATCTTACTAGATATTTTATGGTTTATGCAAAATTAAGAAATGATTTCAAGCCTCATAACTCGGAAAGTACTTAATGAAAATTAACTTAATTATACTGTTTTGGAAAGCTCTCGAGATAAGCTACAAGAATATGTAATGAGAAAATGTAGGTTCCATTTAAGAAATTGAAGGTGACCTTCACGTGACCTTCAAATGACTCTTCAAGGTCAAACCAATGGTGCCATCTTATGGCCCCCAAAGAAACAAACAACTTTTGTGGGAAAATTTTTTCTCTGTCATGCTTTGCCAACGAGATAATTGGGATTATAGATTAAAATGACTCACCGTGTATATATATACAGGGTGTTTCATTTTAATCCGACCAGTCGAATATCTCGAAAACCAAGCCCGGGAGAGAAAAATATTTCAGACAAAAGTTGTTTGGTTTCGAGGGGGCCATAAGATGGTGACAATGATTTGACCTTGAACAGTCATTTGAAGGTCACATAAAGGTCACCTTAAATTTCTTAAATGGAATACCCTATATATTTTTGCACATTCTTGTAGCTGACATCGAGAGCTTTCCAAAACACTATAATTAAGTACCTTTTCGTTAAGTACTTTTTGAGTTATGAGGCTTGAAATAATTTCTTAATTCTACATAAACCGTAAAATATCTAGTAAAATATTCATTTTTCGATTATCTTACCTTAATACTTTTACGTACAAAATAATGAGAGGAATCAATTGGTGTAAAGAAAACACATAGTTGTTTTGAAGAAAAAATATGTAATTTGCAATTAACAATTCCATATTTTTTCTTAAAAACAACTATGTGTTTTTTTTACACCAATTGATTCCTCTCATTATTTTGTACATAAAAGTATTAAGGTAAGATAATCGAAAAGTGAATATTTTACAAGATATTTTACGGTTTATGTAAAATTAAGAAATTATTTCAACCCTCATAACTCAAAAAGTACTTAACGAAAAGGTACTTAATGATAGTGTTTTGGAAAGCTCTCGAGATAAGCTACAAGAGTGTGCAAAAATATATAGGGTGTTCAATTTAAAAAAATTGAAGTGACCTTCACGTGACCTTCAAATGACTCTTCAAGGTCAAACCAATGATATCATCTTATGGCCCCCTCGAAACCAAACAACTTTTGTCTGAAATATTTTTCTCTCCCGGGCTTGGTTTTCGAGATATTCGACTGGTCGGATTAAAATGAAACACCCTGTATATAGGGTGGCCCATTTTAATCCATCCAGTCGAATATCTCGAAAACCAAGCCCGGGAGAGAAAAATGTTTCAGACAAAAGTTGTTTGGATTCGAGGGGGCCATAAGAAGGTACCATTGGTTTGACCTTGAATTGTTATTTGAAGGTCACATGAAGGTCACCTTCAATTTCTTAAACGGATCCTACTATTTGTCATTGCATATTCTTGTAGCTTATCTCGAGAGCTTTCCAAAACACTATAATTAAGTACCTTTTCGTTAAGTACTTTTTGAGTTATGAGGCTTGAAATAATTTCTTAATTTTACATAAACCGTAAAATATCTTGTAAAATATTCATTTTTCGATTATCTTACCTTAATACTTTTACGTACAAAATAATGAGAGGAATCAATTGGTGTAAAGAAAACACATAGTTGTTTTGAAGAAAAAATATGTAATTTGCAATTAACAATTCCATATTTTTTCTTAAAAACAACTATGTGTTTTCTTTACACCAATTGATTCCTCTCATTATTTTGTACATAAAAGTATTAAGGTAAGATAATCGAAAAATGAATATTTTACAAGATATTTTACGGTTTATGTAAAATTAAGAAATTATTTCAAGCCTCATAACTCAAAAAGTACTTAACGAAAAGGTACTTAATTATAGTGTTTTGGAAAGCTCTCGAGATAAGCTACAAGAATATGCAATGACAAATAGTAGGTTCCATTTAAGAAATTGAAGGTGACCTTCATATAACTCTTCAAGGTCAAACCAATGGTATCATCTTATGGCCCCCTCGAAACCAAACAACTTTTGTCTGAAACATTTTTCTCTCCCGGGCTTGGTTTTCGAGATATTCGACTGGATGGATTAAAATGGGCCACCCTGTATATATATATATATATATATATATATATATATATATATATAATTTTTCTTATATATGAATTTGCAATGAACAGCGACATATTTTTTCTTAAGAACAATCATATGTTTTCTTTACATTGTAACGATGCACCCCCGAATCCATCGTTTCCCGGCGAACACCGGCCGGAAGCTGCCGCCCGACGAACATCAGTCGGGCAATGGCAGAGGCGCTGTGCGCCCATTTTTAATAACTTAGAGAACGACCGGGTAGGGATTCTCAACTATTGAGACACTGCCGTCGGGAGCCGTTACCGGCGGCTGAGAACCCGCATTCGGCACCCCGAGCTCCCCCGGACGGATCCGAACCGCTCCGATTTTTACCGCCGCTCGGTGGGGGTAATTACCGAATACGCCGGCGCGGGTAATTAGCCAAGTATAAAACGGGCTTTCGACGGCACATACGGACAGATCCTTCCAATCCTTCTCAGCGAGCCGAGCTAGTCTGAAGGCCAGCGAAGCGAACGAGAAAATCCTAGCGAAATCCAAGAACCAGAAGGTAGTGAGAACGCTGCCTCTACCGATTGATATCGGTGCTTGCGGGATCGCCTCCGAACCGAGATCCGAATAGGGGCGTCGCGCCTATCCCGGGGTGGAACGAGAGCCGCCTCCGACGCTTGCTAGCGTCGCGACGCCTTCCGAAAACCCGAAATTCATCTGGGGTAAATTAAAGGCAAATCCGAATATCGGCCCGGATTTAAAGCCGAACAGCTGAGTGATAAGAACCGCGCCAAAGAAACGCGACAAAAACGCGCCCGACGAGCCGCAAGAACACGATAGCGCGCCGTACCGGGAATCCGACAAGTGCATCGCGCACATACGCGCCCGCCTTGCATTATACACACACACACACGCGCCCGCCTTGCATTGTACACACACACACGCATAGCAGTATACACACACACGTACATTGTATTATACACTCCCACATGCATAGCATTATACATACACACACACACACATTGTATTATATACACGCGCATACAGAGTTTAATAAATACACTTATTTTCTTAACACATATACACGACTCGTTATTCCGCCGCTACCTGGAACCGACGGCTATTCGTAAATAAAATAGACTTAATAAATTACGCGAGATACGGGGAAAACCGTACGTTACAACATTAACTGATTCCTCTTATTATTCTATGCATAAAATTATTAAAGTAAAATAATCGAAAAATGAACATTTTATCAGATATTTTATAATTTATATAAAATTATATCAACTTAAAGAATCAAATATCTCGTTAACTATTCAATTTTTGACTATCCTATCTTTATAACTTTTTACACGGAATATTGCGAAGAATCGATTTATATAAAAAAATTAGGATGGTTTTAAAAATATGAAGATAATCTTGGAATCTCTGAAACTCTTCCATTTACGAAAACAATATTACTAGCATATCATGGTCCTTTTATTCGTACAATTTTCGTAATTACAATTTTTTTATATCTGTAAAAATAGCGTAGATATTTCAAGTGAGCAAAGTTGTGTGTGTTTTCTTTTTCTTTTCCTTTGAAAAGGGAAAAATGCGTTTACGCACGGCGTGTCGGACTCGGTCAGGCCGCAAGATGTTGGCGCGACCACGAGCCGCCAGGATTTGTGATGCGATTGACTCGGCTAGTAAACTAATAACCAATACCGACTAAAAAACCTAACCCTCTTCACCTGGCCTCTGTTACTCCCCCGCGGGACCGCCGTTAGGCATTGCTTCACGAGGAGAGGCATTAGCTATTGCTCTTCCTCCTGGTGCTGAAATTTCCATACTCCCTCATCCTCACCAAGATACTAGCGGCGAGATTATGGGTTCTGGTGATCTCCGTCCTTCTGCTTCTTCTGCTTCGCCCTCTCCTGCTCCTCGCGACGTAGCTCCGTGAGGACTTCAGTCGCGAAGACACTCGTCGCTTCCCACGCTATCTCTGACGAGAGCATCATCTCCACCAGAGTTTCCGGCGTGATCTTCTGCTCTGTCGCGGCCTCCAAGTCACTGCGTTGTGTGTCAAACCGAGGGCACATGAAGAACACGTGTTCGGCGTCCTCCTCCACTCCGCTGCAGGTCGAGCACTCCGGGGAATCCTCGTACTTGAATTTGTAGAGGTATGCCCGGAAGCACCCGTGCCCTGAGAGCATCTGGGTCAGATAGTAGCTGACGGCGCCATGGTTACGGTTGAACCACCTGTCCACCTTAGGTATCAGACGGTGGGTCCATCTACCCTTGGTGGAGGCGTCCCATAACTGTTGCCAGCGTTGGAGACTACTCCGTCGTTCCTCCGTCTTCAGTTCCTCAGCGCTCAGCGATGTTGATCCTCGGCGTCGACAGAAGGACCTCCGCTCTTCCGCCAGTACTCCGATGGGCAGCACTCCGGCAATAACGCACACGGCATCTTCTGACACCGTGCGAAACGCACTTGCTATTCACAAGGCGCTCAGCCGGTAGACTGGTGCCACCTTTCTTTGGGACTCCTGGAGCGTCACTGCATCGACCCAGATTGCAATGCCATATGTGAGGACTGACGTGACCACTGATGACAGGAGCGCTCTCCTCTTCTGCTTAAGGCCTCCCACGTTGGGCATGATCCGTGATAGGACCGCTCCGACCGCAGACGCCTTGGTGCTAGCGTGCTCTGTCTGCCGCGTGAAATTGAGCCTCGAGTCAATCATCACCCCCCGATACCGAATGAACGGCTGGGACGTGATTTCATGCTCGCCGATTCGCAGCGTGATGATGGTCTCCAGCTTCTTCCTGCTGGTAATCAGCACCGCCTCGGTCTTGTGTTCTGCCAGCTTCAGGCCAACCGTCTTCATCCACCGGCGAATCCTCGCGAAGGCGACGTCGAAGATGTTGTTGATATCCTCTAGGTGCTTCGCTACGATAACGAAAGCGACGTCCAGTACGAACTTAAGGAGTCCATCATACATGATGTTCCACAAGAGAGGCCCAAATACCGAGCCCTGAGGTACTCCCCCAGTCACCCGATACTCTTGTGGACCGTTCTTCGTGTCATACTTGAGGACCCTGTCAGTGAAGTAGCTAGCTACCATCTTCTGCAGGTATCCTAGAATATCCATCCTCTCGAGAGCCTCCATGATACAGTTCCACTTGGCTGAGTTGAAGGCGTTCTTGATGTCAAGCGTTGCCACCAAACACTACATCTTCGATCCGCCCTTCCATCTCTCACCGAAGATCGCGTCCCTCGCAATGTTGACCACCAGGTCAATGGCATCAAGCGTAGAACGGCCTTTCCGAAAACCGTACTGGTTGTCCGCTAGGTGTTGCTCAGCCACTTCCTCGATTCTCCGGTGGATGATACGCTCCAGGACTTTGCCAGCTGTATCAAGCATGCAGAGTGGACGATAGGATGAAGGTTCGTCCGGCGGTTTTTTGCCCTTGGGGAGGAGAACCAGCCTCTGCTGCTTCCACTTCTCAGAGAAGATACCCTCCTGGAGGCACGCATTGTACATGTCCAGGAAGATCTCTGGTGCTGCATTAATGGCTGCTTTGAGCGCGACGTTGGGGATTCCGTCTAGCCCGAGGGCCTTCGTGTTTCCCACTTTCGCACACGCCTTCATCAGCTCCTCAACAGTCACGGGTGGGATCACTTCCTCCTCGTCCTTCTCGATCCGATGGTCACATGCAGGCTGCTGCGGGAACAGCACTGCAACGATCTTCTGCAACTGCTCTGGACATGTGGGCGGGGGCATCGGCTGGCTCTTCAGCCGTGTCATGACCACTTTGTATGGCCGGCCCCATGGATCGCCGTCAACTTCCTCGATTAGTTCATCCCAGCACTTCCTCTTGCTGCACTTGATAGCTTTAACGAGTCGTCGCCGTGCCTCCTTGTGCTTTGCGTCCAGCTCGTCGGAGTTGGGTTTTTTTCGGCCTCGCTGGGACAGCCTCCTCGTCCAAATACACTCCTATCGAAGCGAAGTAACAGTGTCATTCCACCAATACATCGGCGGGAGCCGGTTGGAGCGCTTTCGAGGCATCGTGGCGTCGCAGACTTTAACAACCCGTCTCATCACGTCTTCTTTTTTTTGCATCGCGCTGCCTTCTCCGATCGGTCCATCATCAAGTGCCGCGCGGAACAACTCCGGGTCGAACATGCTGGTCTTCCAGTCAAGCGTATTCGTCTTCTTTGGTGCCGGTCCAGTACTTTCCCGGTCGGAGGATACCTCCCAGAAAATCAGCCGATAATCGCTGTGATTGTAGACGTCGGTCACCTTCCATGAGCTGTTCCTTCTCCCAAGGCTGCCGCCGACGAACGTGAGATCCACAATTGAGTTCTTCTCTCCTCTCGAGTAGGTCGGTTTTATGCCGCTGTTAAGCAGGACGACATCCAGACAGGACATCGCCTCAAGCAGCGCTCGACCCCTTGGATTCGTCTCCTTGCTCCCCCAGTCGACGGCCCAGGCGTTGAAGTCTCCCGCGATGGCCACGGGGAAGTGCTCCTTCGCGTCTTTGACCAGCCTGTCGAGAAAGTCCGTAAATTCATCGAAAGTCAGGCTAGGTGGAGCATAACAGCTGTAGAAATGGATGTTCCCCAGCTTAGCTCTCACAAAGCCCTTCTTCAAAGGTGCTGTTGACGACATCCTGGAAGGGGAACTCGCCACAGGACCAGATGACAGCCTTTCCTGTGTAATCGGACACCCAGAGTTGAGCGCTGAGTTGTCTGTATGGCTCCGAGATGATCAGGAGATCTGGCTTCAGCTCTCGCACTGTCTGCATGAGCAGGTCCTGCGCGGCCTCACAGTGGTTGAGGTTGTGTTGCACAACTCTCATCGACGCTTGGTGGTCAGCGCCTGGAGTGCCTCCTTGAAAGCGGTACACATACTACTACCAGCAATGTGGTCGCAGTTGTCCTCCTTCCCTTTCTCGGAGCACAGGACACAGCGCGCATCCTTCGTGCATCTGGCGATTTTGTGGCCGTCTTTACCGCATTTGATGCAGTAATTGGTCCGGTCAATCCCACTCTTGCACTTTGAGGAGAGATGTCCAAAGTGCCAACACTTGAAGCACTTGGCACTGTAGGCCTTCTCACCTCTCTGATGCGACACCTCACCCAGTCGATGCGGATCTTGCCCCCTTCACCGATGATCCTCCGTGCAGTTTCAGCAGAGAGCCTAACAGAGGCGATCTGGGTTTCCCCATACGCTTTCCGCAGAGACTTGACAGCCTCCACTGATATTGCGCTATCATCGCCCGCTGCTTTCTTGAGCGCGTTCGCGACTTCCTCCTTGGTAGCTGTTTCATCAAGATCCCTGATCCCAAGGTCCACTTGCTGCACCCTACTCACGACGTCTGCATCCTCTTTAAGAGCATCCGCCATAAGCTTCCGCAGTAGTTCCGTCTTGTCGGCACTCTTTTTGTCGAGGACGATCAGGAGCTGCCCTGTGTTCGTCCGACGTACCTTGTCGACATTTTCCCCAATCTGTTTACTGGAGGCGTCCAGCTTGATCTTCCGGAGTATGTTGGCGTAGCTCTTGCCCTCCTTTGCGCGGATCATCAGCGCGTTTGGCAGCGTAGGAGATTCACGCTGCTTCCTGGGCTTCTTCTTCTTCCTCTTCTTCACTTCTTCCCAGTCTCGGTTCCGCTCTCCGGTGGGCTCTCTTCTGCGTTGAGTCTCCATCGATTCGTCCCGCTGTCTCCTCCTTTTCGTCATCTGCGCCTGCGCCGAGGCCGGAGTTCGCACCTTCCGCTTCTTCTGATTCTTTCTCGACTTTGGCATCGGTGCTCTCTTCTCCTCTTGGTCCTCGGTCGCTTCAGTTTCCCGTGTCGTCGATTCCGAGTCCATGCAGTAAAGTGATGGCGAGGTCTGGGCGGTCCCATCCGTTCTGAGCGAGGTCGTTTGTCCGATCTGCGCCGCTCCTCCTGCAGACAGGAGCTCGTCCAGCTGTCGCATCCTCCTGAAGGACTCGCTGATGCTCTTCGCCAGGGTGTTCGTCTTAGCGCCGACGTTTCTCCTCCCGATAAAGTGCTTGAGCAGGTCAACTGTCAGCTTTTCGTGCCGCTCCCACACTGTGGCCTTCCCCTCGAGAAGTTCCTCATACGAAGGAAGGGCCTTCTTCAAAGACTCCTGTTTCATCCTTTCACTTGGCGCTTTGGATACCATGGAGGCCAAGTGGTCTACCTGCATGGTACTGCAGTTGCTGACGACGAACGGGAGCCTGCTTGCCCATCCCCGGACGCCGGCACTGGGGTATCCCTCCCCTGCACCGTAGACGAAAGAATAGTTTGTTGTATCATTCCCGCCGCTGTGTGTTTGGTCCGCGGGGACTATGTCCCTACCCGAAGGCAGGGATGCAAGATTGTCTCCGCAAGCAAATTGTTTCGAAGAAAAAATGTAATTTGCAATTAACAATTCCATATTTTTTCTTAAAAACAACTATGTGTTTTCTTTACACCAGTTGATTCCTCTCATTATTTTGTACAGAAAAGTATTAAGGTAAGATAATCGAAAAATGAATATTTTACAAGATATTTTACGGTTTATGTAAAATTAAGAAATGATTTCAAGCCTCATAACTCGGAAAGTACTTAATGAAAACTAACTTAATTATAGTGTTTTGGAAAGCTCTCGAGATAAGCTAGAAGAATAAGTAATAAAAAAAATAGGGGGTTCCATTTAAAAAATTCAATTTGACCTTGATCTGACCTTGGCAACGCCATCCAAGGTCAAACAGCTATTACCGTTGAATGCGTCTTTTTAAGCCTTACAACTTTTGTCTGAAATATTTTTCTCTAAAATGCAACGTTTACGAGATATTCGACCGTGTCCAGACTTTTTTAACACTCAGTATATATATATACATATATATATATATATATATATATATATATATATATTCCGTGCTATGTGCACGAAATATCCGTAACACGAATTCTGTAACGCAAGGTGTTTATGTATATTAAATATATTTCTATTATAAATAAATTTTATTATCTCTCTCTCTTTCTCTCTCTCTCTCTCTCTCTCTCTCTGTCTCTCTCAACGATCTATTTAAAAAAATAATAATAACGTGGGAAAACGCAAGTAGAATTTTTTATTTTTATTTTATTTAATTGGAAACATTATTATTGGATAATTATAAAGATATTTAATTATAAAAAATGTGTTTCTTCCTCGCCCTCTCCCTCCGCTTCGTCTTCTTCCACCTCGACGGGCCCTTCCTGTTCCACCTCCTTCTTTTCCTCGTCCTCGTCCTCGTCCCGTGTTGAATAACTTTTTATAGCAGTCGCTATAATATTCTGCAGCTGTTCAGCCTGAAACATTAACATTAAAATACATTAATATTTTTAACAATAAAAATATTAACAAACAACAAAATTTATATACGCCTTAAACATTCGATTATATAATTGTTTTTTCTTCAATCCATCCTTTCTCAGAGTCTGGACGTAACAACAGTGAATTACCCGCAGATATATTGCGAAATTAAGAGACTTTTATTAATTTTAGGTTTGGTTGCATACTTTAATCTTAGCTTAGCTCACTCTTTGTCTCTTTCTAAGGAAGTAGTTAAAAAGAGACGAAGAGTAAGCAAAGTTAATGTTAAAATTAAACAACATTAGTATAACCAGGCTTTAATTGAAATGTTAATACCGGTCTAATATTGACGAAAATCCATAAATGCAAATCGCGGTTGATAATTATCCCCCCCTGCACTATTCTTAATTATATTCTTTAATAATATTTTATACTTACAGTTAATGTAAAGACGGCGTTTTCCGTCGCTGCTATCGTTGACGTCGTCACTATATCCGTCGGCGTCGTCATCGTGATTGTCGTCGTCGACGTCGACGTCGTCGCCGTTACCGTCGGCGTCGGTGTCGGTGCCGTCGCCGTCGTTGCCGGCATCATCGTCGTTGTCGTCGATGCTGGCATCGACGCCGCTGCCGTCGTCGTCGGTGTCGTTATCGTTTACAAACTAACTGAAAAAGATTAGAAAAATAATATTAAAAATTATAATCCACATATTATAAAAATATTATTTAAATGCTGTCTCTATATTACGCACACGTATAAAAAAGATTTAAACACAAATGTCATAAATATTCAGCTTATATCTGTGAAGGATTATTTATAATAAGGAAGACAACAGAGTCAATAGAAATATTAATTTGTCTTCTTCTCATTGAATGTATTAAAAGAGAATGATTCTCGTGCTCATGCTGGAAAATGGCAGTACCTTATGTGTAATATTCATACGGATAATAAGGATAGGAACTACGATATTTTTGAGTTCCTATTTTTATTATCCGTATACACATGAATAAGTTATGGAATACAGTTCGGCGAGTTTAAGCGAACTAATGGCTCATGGCTCACCGCGGTCCGGTCGCTGTCGCGTGGCCCCTCCCTCTTCTTCTCCCGTCCTCAGTGCTAAGTGAGTGATACGCGATAGTGAACGCTATTTTGTAAATTGTAAAGGAAGACAAACGTTAGGTTCCTCCCATCGATCGCTGCATAAGCTGTATATCGCCGTATTTATAATCGTATTTAGGGCTTTATATCTGTGTTTACCTCTTATTTCTTACCTCGTATTTTTTTCTCTACTTCTCTTTTTTTAATGCAATAAGAAACAGCAGTTAAAAAAATCTTTCCACTCGAGGTATTTAAAAAGTTTATACGATTTGTTGCGATCGGTGTACTTTATACATAATTGTGCTATATAAATGTGTTCGGGAACCGACCTCAATGAAATCGCCCGAATCTTTTCCGGCGCTCAGAGATGAGCGAGAAACGATGTGTAACGCGAATCCGTAGATTCGCTGGAGGACAAGGAGAGGCCAGAAAATAGTCGCGTGAAATTATTTAAATGATTCGTTTATTGAAAGAGCGATAGGAGCGAGCGACGAAACGTGTTCCGCTAATCCGGTCGGAAACCTTGAGATGTCCGTTGACAAGCTGCCTTTTTCGCGTTTCGAATATTTGAAGGGCGTCTTGCTGGAAGCCTTCGCGCGAACGGAGTTCTTGAGTGTGGACGCTGGATGGGTATCAGCGCGAGGCAGCGGATATTCGCGATACAGTTAACGAGCGTCGACTCTCGGACTCCTCACTCACGTAACGGTATTAACAATGAACAGTATTAACAAATTAAAACAAAAAAACTTAAGAGTCAAAGAGCTGACCGCCGCGAGAAAAGACAAATTGTCTTGACCGATATACCTTTTACGAAGACTGAAGAATCAGTTGCGAACGCGACAAGAGCGAGAATACAGACAAAAAAAAAGAAGAAACAGAGATCGATGATTCGACCGGCTCGAATCGTTGTAATCTACAGACTCCAATGGGCCGACCGCAGGAGCTCGCGCTTTGTCGATCAAAAATATAAACAAGGTTCTTCGATGTCGAACCTTCGAGAAACAGCTCTTTGTTACAAGTTTTCATCTTGAGGTTCACGCGTCGATCGACAGACAGACGTTGTTTATCCTCGCATGGTTTTGATATCGTCTTTCCTTATTTGGATTTGTCGGTGTGATTTGCCGTTTCAATCGATCAGTTAAATCTAACGGTTTAATCTCGAACAAATGAAAATATTAAATAGTTTATTCTTCTGATTCTTATCGAAGACGCTGTTTCAATTAAAGTGACATCGTGTTACTTTATATATATAATTGATAAGTAATTAGTTTACATTAATTTTGTGCATTAATACAGTAACTTAACTTTTTTATTATTTCTTAAGCGTGGTATTATTTTTTCTTTTGTTGTTATTATTACCACATATTTTATTTCTGTAATTTTATTTTTTTGCTTATTTATTTTTGCACGTTTAATTATAAAGTTAGAATGGATAATCAGTGTTATCCAGAACATGTTTATAATAAGTGCGCGTATAAAAATTGTCATAATGGTCGATATTCAACGGGATCACATTTATTTCGATTCCCATCGAGTACGGATGCAAGACACAAATTATGGATACGCAATAGCGGTAAGTGCTTTCTTGAATTTATATTTATTTTCATATATTTCACGCACGCACGCACGCACGGATGCACGCACGCACGCACGCACCACACACACACACACACACACACACACACATGTATTAGAAATATATTAGAAATATGTATTAGAAATATTAAAATTATATGTATATATCCCGTGCAACAAAGAGTCGCTTTTAATTTTTTATTGAAATATCTATAATAACGAAACGCAATGTATTTTATTAATATATTTAATAAGGAGATTTTTTACCGAGAGGTATCTCACTGTCGCAATACATGTACATTTTTCTGGAATTACTTACGAATTACTTCGAATTACGTTATATTTCGCATTATCCGCATTACTGTGCTTTGACAAATGTTTACAAGTTCTATAACAAAATAATAATCCGGACAAGATTAAATCGTCTTAAAAAATAAAAATTATGTATTGTAACATCTTTAGAGCGTCTTTTAGATGCGCGTGAGTAAATCTCTAAGAGTTAAATTTATAATTATTTAATATTTCAGATAAATAGGTAAAGATTACAGAAAGCTAATATTTTTAATTTAATAAAATAAGTTGAAAATCGAAATTTACATTTGAGTTTAAAATATGCTTTCACTTTACAATATAAACTTTATAGTTTAAAAAAATTTTTTTTAAATTATAGTACAAATAGAATTTTAGAAATAAGTGTTATTTACAAGTTAATTACAGAGCAAAATAAAAAAATGTTTCTTGATGATAATGGTGACTTAATAGTATTATTATATTTTGTAAATTTGCTTTATATTAATGAATAAATAAGTTAAGCTTACAAAAATCAAAATAATTTATTTTTATTTGATAAATTTAAAAGAAAACCTGAATTAGAGTTAAGAAGCGATTACTTGTTTCGATTACACGTAATTTCGCCGCATTACTTACTAGAAGAGCATACGACAATCGATCGGATCACCGATTTTAATGAAACTTTGTGAGCCTGTAGTACTTAATACATAACTAATTTGTGTAAAGTAATAAGACGCACTACTCAATCATTCTCGAGAAAGTATACAATTATTCCACGGCCTTATATGGTGCTCGCTAAACTTTAAATGCTTTTTTCTCGAGAACGATGGAGTAGTGCGTCTTATTACTTTACATAAATTAGTTATGTATTAAGTACTACACGCTCACAAAGTTTCATTAAAATCGGTGACCCGAGTGTCGTATACTCTCCTAGTTAGAATTACACAGCGTATTACATAGAATTACTTGGAATTTTCCGGTAATTCGCAATACATATACAAATTTTTGGTAAGTGAGACATTCCTAGGATTTTACGTACTCTGACTAGTCCTGAAACGTTCAATGCTGTGCATAATCATTATTAAAATAAAAAAGTATAATTAATTGAATATGATTTCAGCGTGTGAATATACAGAGGATTGTTCAACTATGAATGATAGTGAGGTCCCAGAAGGAAGTGAGTCTGGTTCAACCATCAGCAATGAACCTCCTAAAACGAAGAAACGTGGATTGAATAAGCTTTCAGGTACGTATAGGGTAATTAAATAATATAAAGTATTTCCGGTCATTTAGCCGCAATTTTAATATAAGACCAACTTTAAATATATGTATAATGTACGTCAATGCTGGGATTTACTTGCAACTTTCGGTCAGATTTCTTAGCTTACGCCTACTATTCCCCTTTTATCGCTCGCGCCTTAGCGACCGCGCCGCCAGACGCTCGTAACTAAGGAGCGCTCAGGAATTGTGCGCGTCACAAATGTAATGTGGCAATCTATCTAAGTTCTCTTTATTGTTTATTAATAAAAATAATTATTCTATTATTAATTACGTATATGTTCTGTAACAATTTAAAATATTTGTGTTTTGAAACGTAATTACAATAAAGAGAACTTAGATAGATAGATTGCCACATTACATTTGTGCGCTCGTTCCTGAGCGCTCTTTAGTTATGAGCGGCGCGAGCGGTAAGAGGGGGAACAGTAGGCGTAAGCTAAGGGCCTGAGCAGAAAGATGGCCGTGGAGTCATAATCGTAGTCGTAGTGATCTAAGACAGTCGTAATTGTAGACGTAAGTAACGCACAAGCTTTGGCTTAACGTATAGAAATACTACACCACGGTGATCACGGTGCTACGATATTAACCGAAAGTGAGTACATATCTTAATAATTTTTAAGTAAATAAAGAGTAATCATATTTAATCGTCCAATTTTATTGTTTAAAAGTAAATAAAATTTTTATTAAGTCTATTATGAAGTAATGATCCTTTTTGTTGGTTATGATAAGCAATAGTAATTTTACGTTAATTAATAATAATTTCAAATTGTTCTGAAAGTAATAATAATTTTACAATTAATATATTATATTTTTATGACATTTATTGTAAAATAATAAATCGTTTTTATGCTTATGTACATATAAGAAAAAAGATGAAAATTGCATTAGATTAGCTGCAATTTTTCTTTATATAAAAATGCCTAAAGAATCTTTTTTCCTTGCTTTTTTCTTGTTAATTTATAAATTTTTTTTAGGTTGCTGTTCAAAAAAAGTTGTTGCATTAAATAATTATGTCAGATCACCATAATTATTGTAATAATTTTCTAAATGAAATCAGTATTCCTACTAAAGATGACGGAGATTCTTTTAATGATTCTGAAAGCATTATTGGTGCAGAAAAAAGTGCTGATGAATTCCTTATAGAATTATATAGAGAACGACCATTTTTGTATGATAAACAAAATCCTAATTTTAAGGATACATTAATGAAACAAAATGCATAGAATGAAATCTCTAAAATAATGATTGAAACAAATTGCGGTAATTTTTAATTAAAATTAAATTTTATTGAGTCGTTTTTAGACATTATATACGTATTTTTATTTAATTATTCTTAAACTGTTATTCTAGGTGACTTTTACACACCTGATTACTGCCAAAGAAGATGCATTTCATTAAGAGAGCAATAAAATCGCGAAAAAAAGAAAATGGAAACTCATACCAAAAGTGGAAGTGGTGCTTCAACTTCTAGTCAATTTTCATTATATCGTCAATTGACATTTTTAGATCAAGTTATTAAAAGGAGAAAGTAATTTTATTCCTATAAATAAGTTATTAATGTAATACTTATAACATGACATTTTTTAATATAACTAGAGCAGTGCTGGGATTTACTTGCAACTTTTGGCCGAATTTCTTAGCTTACGCTTACTGTTCCCCTCTTACCGCTCGCGCCACACGTAACTAAGGAGCGCTCAGGAACGTGCGCGTCACAAATGTAATGTGTGTAATCTATCTATCTAAGTTCTCTTTATTGTAATTACGTTTCAAAACACAAATATTTTAAATTCTTACAGAACATATATGTAATTAATAATAGAATACTTATTTTTATTATTAATAAACAATAAAGAGAACTTAGATAGATTGCCACATAACATTTGTGACGCGCGCGTTCCTGAGCGCTCCTTAATTACGAGCGTCCGATGGCGCGGTCGCTAAGGCGCGAGCGGTAAGAGGGGAACAGTAGGCGTAAGCTAAGAAATATGACCGAAAGTTACAAGTAAATCCCAGCACTGAACTAGAACATAACATTGCGCGCGCTACGTGCGCGCCATTTAACCTTAGTAGTAGTAGTAATAAGAACGGGTGGGGCTAGATCAGTCCCTGATGTCACCTAGATCTAAAAGATCTTCTGTAACCCCGTGGTTGTCTGAGGTTATATGTGGCGATCCAATTTGGCCCTTACAAGAAGGTTATATAGATCGCCCACGCTCACGTTTTGTAATGCACTGGGTTCAACGAACATGTGACCCCAAAGTGTGTATCTCCTAAGAGCAAGTGCGGGACAGTAGCACAAAATGTGAATGCTGTCCTCTTTTTCTTCGCCGCATAGCCGGCAGTCTTTCCGCTCGGCCAAGCCGAGGTTGAATAAGTAGGCCCTGAGGGCCACATGGCCCGTGAGCAGGCCAATGGAGATATTGAGCTTCTTTCTGCTCATGGTTAGGTGTTCATCCGTCCTTTTAGAAAGGGGTCGGTTCAGCAATAACTTAGCTTGACGACACCCCTGAACCTGGCCCCACGAAACTAGATGTTCCCGTTTTAAAGACTCTTTGATGAGTCTTTTACCTATAGTAAAGGGGACGCCAACGACCTGTTTAGCCGGGACCTTGAGGGTGCCTAGCTTTGCCAGGCCGTCCGCCACTTCATTGCCATGAATTCCCTGATGACCGGGAATCCAGGCTAAGGTGATCTTATTGGATTCGCCTAGTCTGTTGAGCGCTAGCATGCAGTCCCAAACCACCGAGGACTCAGTGGTGGTCTTGGCTAGAGCGTTAATGGCTGCCCTATCGGAGCAGATGAGTATATTTCTATTAGTGGCTTTAACTAAGATTAAGGATTTATTTACATATTTAGTTTTTTGTATCACTTTAATGAATTATATTTCTGATTATTTACTTTACTTTAAGTCAAATTTAATTCCCATGCTCTCTATTGCCTATTGTTTGTTCTAATTATTGTTAATTTTAAAGAGAGCTTTTCTCAACATTTATTGATTTACGCCGGTTAAAAGTATGCGTCACAGATTCAATTCGTTTTTCTCTTACAATGTTAAATACAACTACAGTTCTACCAAACTTTTAAAATCATGGATCAATCTTCGAAAGTCTATTATATCCAACAGAATTAGAGTCAAATTCTTGAGAAGATGTATTGCGCATAATATATTTCCGTCACATATAGACCGATTATTGTCAAAATCTAAATTCTCCTTTAAGAATTACAAATCAAGTCACCTTTACAACCGATCAAAATTGAATTTCTTTAACAGAATAATACGTCTCGAACTCAGAGATATTTATTTTCATATTAGAAACAGCTACGAAAACATGTTCCACTTATCCGATGAAATATACAGAACTTTACCTGTGTCTATCTGTAACAACTTTTTTAACAAACAAAGCTTCCCTCTTTTCAAGCATTTTCAAAAAGAGAACAATAGATTTCATAAAAAATTTAATTTCTTATTGTCTAAACGAGGAAACTTAAGTGTTATCAAGCTCGTACAATATTATGGTCTCCAGTATCAATCATCTACTAATAATAACGACTTAATACAACACCGTTTCAAATTTTTCTCTGAACACGCTTCCTTTGTTAATATGCCATCTAATGAGATCATTAAAGTTCGGATTGATCCAACTGCTTACTCAGACCAGCTCTCGAATTTGGATGAAATTAAAGAGAATTGGTTTGTTAACCTATCTAAAGTAGAGATACCGCACGATATACGGTGTTTTTTGCAATTAGGAGAGACTTTTAGGTTTAGAAAACAACCTATGGAAACTTCCAACAGAATCCAGAACGCGAATTAGAGAGCAATCGAAATCCATCATTAAGAACATTCCCACATACTCATACCCTAAAACTCTACAGAATGAATGGTTGACACGAAGTTTGTTGACTACGAAGAAGTTTCTCCATTCAAATAAAGATCTTATCCTCACACGTGCAGATAAAGGTAATGTCACCGTAGCACTTGATAAAACGGATTACTTGAGTAAGGTGGAAGATTTACTTCGAGATAGAAATACATATACAGTTGTTAAAAAAGATCCAACAAAAAAATTAATTTCTAATTTAAGAGAACTGTTAACTAGATGGTATAACCATGGCTACATCATTAGTGCAACGAAGAAATCACTCTCATTTACTGATGGTACCTTGCCAAGAGCTTATGGTTTACCAAAAATCCATAAGATTAATATTCCTCAGAGACTTATTGTTTCCTCCATAAACAGCCCTCTTCACTCTCTCGCATCATTCTTGCATAGAATTATGTATAACAATTTCCCGACAGCTTCTAGCCATATTAGTAACAGCCTCGATCTGGTAAATAAGTTATCGAATATTCAGATTGATAACGACACGAAATTGGTTTCACTAGACGTGATTTCATTGTTTACTAATGTTCCTATAGATATCTCGCATTGGAAAGTGTCTCGAATAGATGGTGTTTCCTTCGTAACAATTGTGACCTGCCAGAATTTGAGTTTTTAAATGCAGTAAAATTAGTTTTGCACTCCACATACTTCACGTTTAAGAACATAATATACAAACAGACATTTGGAACCCCCATGGGTTCTCCTTTATCGCCCATAATAGCGGATATTGTATTACAGGATCTCGAGGATAGAGCTCTGAACACTCTAAGATTTACACCTCTTTTTTATTTTAGATATGTAGATGATATTTTATTGACAGTTCCTTCTGATTCTATTGAATTGACTCTTGTAACATTTAATTCTTTTCATGACAGATTGCAATTCACTTCTGAAGTAGAAGTTGACCGGAAAATTAATTTCTTAGACGTGACTCTTATAGTGAACAATTTTTTAATTTTTGACTTCCATAAGTCTACTTTCTCAGGAAGATATCTAAATTTTAATTCACAACATCCACCTTGCCAGAAGAAAGGCACAATAATTGGCCTAGTGGACAGAGCATTCTCCTTATCACATCCGAGATTCCACAACAAAAATTTGGACTTCGTTATAAGAATTCTTCTGGACAATGGTTATCCTTTAAAATTGATTTTTGACGTCTTCAATCAACGTCTGAAATATTTGATTAATAAACACGGCGACACTAATGACAAGACATTGGAGAACACTTCCTCTTTTTTCACGATTCCGTATTTGCCTAATGTCACAGAGCAATTTAGAAACATCATAAAAAATATGAATATTAGATTATCTTACTTTAGTTTAAACAAATTAAAAAAATTCATCAGAGCACACAAAAATATCCCTAATGAATGTAAAAATAATGTTGTTTATAAGATCAATTGCTCTGAATGTGATGCATCTTATGTGGGTCAGACTTCTAGGATGCTGAAGACCAGAGTCTCTGAACATAGATCACAAATTAACAGGAATGTTACTAATTACTCTGTGATCACTAATCACAGACTTCTTTTTGACCATGAATTTTGCTGGAACGATGTTAAAATTTTAGAGGAGATCCCATACTACAATAAAAGACTGATTTCAGAAATGCTTCATATTAAAAGACAAAAGAATGGTTTGAATTTACAGATAGACACAGATAACCTACCGGCCTTATATCAAGACATAATAAATAAGCTTCCGAAAATTTAAAAGTCATGTAATTGTATATAAACAATATGTTTTGTGAGTTTCCACACATTGTCTGTTCGACTTGAGACTGTTACTTTATCCGTTATAATGTTTTTATTGAATATTCTCTCTCTGAGTTTGTTTAAAAAAAAAAAAAAAAAATCAACGTTAGAGCGGTTTAGTTGAGTGCAATTAAATAATTTCTTTCATACACTTACATCGTACCATTTTCAGGATATGATTGGTACCGTTATCAGATCAGAATTTTGATAATAAATATTATATAGAAGACTCTTTGGGGCTCAACCACCATGGAGCCTTATATGGATAACGTGAGCCCACCAACGATGCGTCTCAGGTCTGTTTTGATATGCGTGATCCACTGACGGCTGGTAGTCTAACATGGAGTTTAACAAGTCTGTCCGATTTCATGACATTGCGTAATTTGGATTTGTATTGTTTATTAAGGGGGGAAATTCCTGTAAACGACGTGTTTTTCAATAATTTTTTACAAAAAACTGAAAGCATTTATTGCAATTTCTGAAGTTACATATTACAATAGACGTTAAAATGTGTACGAAAAAATTTTTTTATGAATAAAAAAAAACAAAATGGCGACGCTACAGCTGACCAAACTTGACTCCTCGGATTTGCGCCGTGCAACGCCCAGGTCCTTGTAGTTATCTGAAATCAACGAACAAAATTTTTTCCATTAAAATATGAAATTCTTCTTTGCATGAACCTAAAATTAACAAAAAAAAGTGAAAAATAAAAATTTGAGGACAAAAAGAAAAAAAAACACTTTTTTCATAAACAAATTGTTAAAAACAATACTTAATATTACAATTTTTATAAAATTTTAGGTTCATGCAAAGGCCAATAAGTTAAAGAATATCTGTGTAAAATTTCAAGTCAATCGGTTGAAAACTTCATGAGTTACGCTGCACGGCGCGGAAAAAAACGTGTTTCGAGAAAAACGCCATTTAAGTTTTCGTTCTTGAAAAGTAAAGTTTAGAGTGATTTATAATTACCCAAGCTTAATCAGCGATGCCAGGACCATAGAGTAAGCCTTCTACTTCAAGGAAACCTTGGCCTTTGCCGCCAAGTTTTGCGGTTTTTTTTATATTTCGAAGGCGACTTCCCATTCGCTTTTCCACATGGCCCACACACTCACTTTTGATAACTGCAATATCTTCGTACGGCTTAGCATCTAATATAGACTTAAAAGTTTTTGTATCGCCATCCCCCACGTAATTAGTGTAACGAACACCAAACTTTTCTTCAGAACGGAGGAACATTTCGAGAACGGCGTCAACCTCTATCTTTCCCACCGAGCCTTTGTGATTGATGGAACAATTCTCCATGTGATTTGCGCCTTCAGGGTCGTCGGCGTTATTTCGGAAATAGGTGCATGCATGGCAATAGCTACTTTTTACTACCAAATCAATTACTTTGCCTGAGTAGTAGGCAATAAGTGTCGTTACACCGTACAATGAGGAGAAGCCGCGCTTCTTCCACGATCCATCACCACTCACAGTTAAATTTAATAACGGCTGTTCCCTCGCCTCATTTTCTTTTTCCTCATCTTCGATCGCATTTTTACTACTCACATTGAACAGTTTCTTGACGGACGTGTGCACATGCTGAATTATTCGATCATAAGCGTGCTGGCTTAGTCCACTGCCGAAATTCATAATACCACAGAATATATTTATTCCTTCTCGAGCGACACCAAGTAAACGCATTGCCAAAACGATTCGTCGGTTTATTTCATACGCGTTGTGTATAAATGGACTTGAGGGAATCATTGTAGTTCCACATTTGCAGGTAACTGTAATTTTGAAGCCTAATCCTTTTTGGCCCGATTCCGCAAATGAATCTTTTTGCTTGCACTGTCTGCACACTAGTATGTCGGCAAGGGCAGAGAAAACGCTAATAAATTCGATTATTCGATAGCAAAAGCTTTGATTGACAATAATATCGTCAGCCGACTTTTTCAATTTTCTCGCCGAGGCGCTCGTCGTTTCGTCGTTTGATTCTTCATCGACGTCCATGTCTGGCACGCTGGAAAATTGATTGCCTTCATATTTTCGACGACGAGGACGGCTAGCACGATAATTTGGATCATCAGTTGGGATCTTACGGCTCATTATTTCAAATAATCACACACTGACGCGATACAATAAACAAATACACCACGTGGCACTAAACCGTATACTAAGAGTAGGTTCTCTCTCAGCTGCTTTTGTGAAAACAAAAATGTCAGTTATACAAGCCGTCAGAAGCGACCCCAACTTTTCAAAAAAGAAACTAGCAAACTTGTTTGGCTTAGAAATTAAACGGTAGAGGTCGTAAAGAGCGCTCGTTCGCTTACCTGCTATCGGTACTTTTGCGCATCACTTTGGTGACTTTCTAGGGACATTAAGGACTTTCTGTTGAGCCCCAAACTTTGAGAATACATTCTTCAGATGCTAAATTAATTTTTAAAGCAAAAAAAAAATGCAAAAAAAAAAATTTTTACAGGAATTTGCCCCCTTAATGCGCTGAAGAAGGCTCAAAGCGAGAGCCAGAAACGTTCGCCTATTTATTTACATATTTAGCTTTTGTATCACTTTAATGAATTATATTTCTGATTATTTACTTTACTTTAAGTCAAATTTAATTCCCATGCTCTCTATTGCCTATTGTTTGTTCTAATTATTGTTAAGATTAAGGTGTTTGCACACTCAAAGATTGCTAGAACCTCAGCTTGGAAAATCGTGGCCAGTTCCCCTAGGGAGTAAGATTCCTTGTGGTTAGTCCTTGAGCCGTAGACTCCAGCTCCAAATCGTCCTTCCGCCCCCGAGCCATCCGTGTACCAGATGTCCCAGTTTGGCCGGCAGATTCGTTCTGGTTTACTCCAATCTTCCCTAGAAGGTATCTGGGTTTTGAAGAACTTAGAGACCTGGGATTTCCTAGGTATTCTGTCCTGTAGCAGAGAGAATGGGTGTTCATGGAGGAACGATAGCCTGGTATGATCAAGATGCTGTCCTCTCCACTCACCCTGACACTTTAATCTGTAGGCAGAAAGTTTGGCTGTGCTGATAATAAAGCGGTCCAGGAGTGGAAGACAGAGTGCAATCTCAAGCGCCTCTGTAGGGGTGGTTCTTATGG
The DNA here is from genome assembly GCF_025532165.1 of Camponotus vicinus. Taxonomy (NCBI): domain Eukaryota; kingdom Metazoa; phylum Arthropoda; class Insecta; order Hymenoptera; family Formicidae; genus Camponotus; species Camponotus vicinus. The sequence goes on from NW_028141948.1 coordinate 5,422,472, forward strand.
CCCTCATCGCCACCCTGAGGTAACAACCCTGAAGGCTTCTGAGTAGGTTCCTGACCCCACTTTCTCCACCCTGGGCCACCAGACCACCGCAGCATATGTGAGACGGGGCAGTAGAATGGCTTTGTAGATCCAGAGGGCAATATTGGGTTTAATGCCCCACGTTTTACCTACAGTCCTTCTACATGCCCACATGGAGGTGTAAAATTTCTTACGTTTGACTTCAAGGTGAAATTTCTAGCTTAGTTTGGGATCAAGATGGATTCCCAGGTACTTCACCGAAAAAGTGTATGGTAGCTCTTTGCCCCAGAGCCTCAAAGGCCCTATGGGTTCGGGCTTGTATTTTCTGGTAAAAATCATGGCCTCGGTCTTAGACGGATTAACCGTGAGACCTTTGGCTTGACACCAGCTTTGAATAATCTTAAGTGCTTTATCCATGAGCTCCTTAAGAGTTGAGAGAAAGCTGCCTCTCACGATTGCAGTCATGTCATCCGCATAGCCACAAACGAGGATGCCCGCTTCTTGTAATTTGACCAGGAGTTCGTCTACCACCAGGCACAAGAGCGGAGAGAGAACGCTGCCCTGTGGACACCCTCTGGCCGGGAGACCACTCAAAGTTTTATCTCCATAGTAACAGTCAGAACTCTGTCCGATAGCATGCTTTGCGTCCAATCGATCAGAGTTTCGGGGATGTGATGCCTGTGCATGGCCTCTTTGATCGCTGTATATGAGGTGGTATCAAATGCCCCCTCAATATCCAGAAATAATCCTAGGGCCAGCTCCAGTCGCCAGCTGTGTCTCAATCTTGCTCACAAGGTGATGAAGGGCAGTATCCGTGGATCTGCCCGCTCTATAGGCATATTGAGAAAATGCCAGCGGTCGAGTAGTAAGGGGATATGTCCTAATATGACTGTCTATCAGTCTCTCCATTGTCTTCAAAACAAAGGAGGTAAGGCTAATGGGTCTGAAGTTTTTGGCCAAGATATGGCCGTTTCTGCCTGGTTTAGATATAAAAGTGACTCTGGTGCCACTCCAGACAAGGGGCACGTGTCTAAGGGCTATACTAGCCCTAAGCACTTTAACTAGGGGGCCTATCAAAAGGCTCAAACCCTCTTGTAAGCAGGCGGGATAAATCCCGTCTGGTCCAGGTGATTTATAGGGCTTGAAGGTTTTGACAGCCCATTCAACACCTTTGGGATGGACTATCTTCGCCGCTAGTGACCAATCCCTGGGTTTAAAAATTTCCCTGGGTCTCACACGGGCGGTAGGAAGATTGTCGACCGTTCGAAAACCTGAGAAATGAGTCTCCATAAGGTGCTCGATAGATTCAGTGAGGTTGACTGTGTAGCCTGTGTCGGGACGCTTGAGACATTCCAACTGGGTGCGATTGTTAGAGCTGAGTATTCTGTTTAGCCTGGAGGCCTCTGGAGCGCTCTCGATGCTTGCGCAGAACTCTCTCCAGCTGTTGCGTTTACTTCTGACTATTTCCTTGCTATACCTGCGTTGGGCGTTCCTAAAGGCTTCCCAGTGCGAAGACAAGCAAGAGTTTCTTGCCCTGTTAAAGAGTCTCCTGGTCTCGGATCTGAGCTTTGACAGCTCTTTGTTCCACCAGGGGACTTTGGTCTGGGACCGTATAAGCTTCAGGGGGCAGTTTGCCTCAAAGGCATCCGAGATAGCGTTACTTAAGCAAGCCGCGGCAGTTTCCAGATTATCCCTGGTATGGAATCTGGTCGGAACGGTAGTTAGTCTATTCTTCAAGTCTAGCCTGAAGCCGTCCCAATTCGTTTTCCTAGGCTTTCGCCTACGCAAGATCGTAGGTTGCTAGCGAAGGGTGAGGCGTATCTGCCTGTGATCGGATCCTGAAGGTTCGTCTAAGACCCTCCAGTCTCTTACCAGTTCAGACACGCCCTTGGTACAAATAGTGATATCGATTACCTCCTGTCTTTTAGCGTCCATAAAGGTAGGTTCCGTACCTCTGTTTAGGATGATAACTCCCTTGTCCAGGATGAAGTCATGCAAGCTCTCCCCAGTGTTGCCAGAAATGAGCTGCGCACGGTCTCACACACAAAGAAAGAGCCGTGTACGTGAAGCGCTCGGCGCTCGGCTATCTTCGGGCAGTGGAAGAGCGCCGACGTATAATCTACTGTCTTCTTCTTTCTCGAGCGCTGTAGCTATAGCTAATGCCTCGAGAATCGTATGTTAGCGGTTCGATCTATTTATTAGGTCTCGCGTAAAAACATGTAAAATTTATGCGTAAAATTAAATAAATCTTTAATCCTTTAAAAAATTTAATTAATTAATTAAATAAACCTCCTAATTACAATTTATTTTGCATATAAAAGATATAACTAATTTGAAAAATAAAGGATAGAAAGAAAATAAATGATAAAAATCCACTCTTGGCCAACATGCATGTTTTTTCTTTCAAGAAATCACACAATAATAATATTTAATAATATTTTCTAATAAATAATATAATATTCTAATAGCATGTATAATGTTTTATCAATTTGTAAATAAACAACGTACATGTTGTTGCTCAACGGAAACCGCGAGAAGGTGGTGGTCTCTTCCGTCAAGAGGAAATGTAAAAAAAATGTTTTCTTAAAATATATATTAAATATTACTATTAAATTAAATACTATATTAAATATATTAAATATTATATATTATAAATATTATATACTAAATATTATATATTAAATGTTATATATTAAATAAAAATTATATATAATGAAATAATATTATATACATATATACATATATATAAATAGAAAATTATTTAAATATAATATAAAAAAAAAGAATTTTTTGTACATTTCCAAAGAATATGATGGATAGAACAGAGGATAGTTATAGAAAGATAGACATAACATAAATATAAGAAGATAGATATAAAATATAAAAGAATATAAAGAATAGAACATAGAGAAAGAACAAAATCGAAAAAAGCGCACATGTTTTACTTAATATAATATCGAGAAAATTGTGTGTGTGTGTGTATATATATATATACATATATATATATTTTTTTTCTCGATAAAAATATTTCTGAAAATATGTAGTTGAACTATCACGGTATACTATTATATAGTTGATTACTGAATTTATAGCAGAGCACATATATTTCATAAAACTATAAATAAACTGAGTAGAGATTAATATATTATTATAATTTCATATATCACGGATTACGTGATAAAAATATGTAATCACATGATAAAAATAATATATGTCTTTCACACATATTTTACATACAATGAGCATTTAAAACAATAAGGAAATACTTTCCGATTTTATCGAAAAATATCTTTCTTCGTATTTAAAAGGAATGTCTTATTTAAAATAACAATTTTATAATTTCAAATTACAATTTTAATTACAATTGTATTAATACATATTTTTAAAGTTATATTTTGTATTTTTGTAATAAAACAATTTTAAAGTTAACTCTTTTGTTACTTTATATTTTTATTTTTTATTATTTTTATGTTTGTTTTTATTATTTTTTATTCTTAATGAAATATTATTTTTTATTTCATTTTTAATAAGAAATGAGTACCGCCGATCTAATATACACCAGGGGAAAGTCGATCGAATTTTGCAAGTCGTGTATATATATATACATATATATTGTATGTATATATGCCTGTGTATGAATATTTTAATTTCATTTTTATTCAATTGAATAAAAAAGTCTTGAATTTGATTTAATGCATCTTGTCCAATGATGATTAAACGTTGATTTTCCAAAATAATAGTGCAGACCGGTTTCTTTCCCAAATACGATTTCTTGAAATACATAAGAAGTACTGATGAAGATAAAATTTGCTTGTCTCCTTCTTCTTTTTCTTTTCTTTTAATTCTTTATAAGAGCACATAGAAACATGATAATCTTCTATAGCATCTGTAGCATCAACTTCGATGTCATTTATGTCTTCTTAATAAAATCGTCGCTAATAATTTTATTTTCAGTGTGCAGGTAATTAGTTTCTTTTCCAGTCCACAGCTCTCGAGTTAGTCACAAAAATTGTGACTAGTACTAGCGCTACACGTTTATGTTTGGCAGCGCTAGAGGCGCTAGTATTAACCTGACCTGCTTGCCGTCGGTCGTCGCGTCGCGCGCTTTGCATCGAGTATCGCGTTCTGTTAACGCGTTTCTTTAATCGAGTGTGTAATTAATAATTAAATGCGTTAATCGTTTATTAAGTTCGTACCGTAACCGTTGGTAAATTCCTCCTTTTATCAATCGTGAGTGATTAAGTGCGCGAGTAAATTTGTAAAAGTGTCGAAAGTGATGAAAGAAAAAACTTCGCTTATTTGTGTCAGACTGCGTGTTGAAGAAACGACGTCTCGTCGACGACGATTATTATCGTGCAACACACTGGGCACTGTTATTTATCAGCAGTATGAAGAATCTCATTATTAAGGTAAGAATAAGTGAGTGAGTGAGTGAGTGAGAGAGTGAGAGAGAAAGAGGGAGAAAGAGAGAGAGAGAGAGAGAAAAAGAGAGAGAGTACGGTGCATGTGTGGATACGCGTGCATAAATACCCCCCCCCCCCACACACACACACACACACACACACTGATTGTTACACTCATCGTGTGCAGCAATCAGCTGATCGCGTCGCGCGCCCCACATGATCGCCTGTATCGGACGGTGAGTTGCGCCGTCCCTGTCTACCTCTTGTACTCGTTCCGTAATTCGCGAACTATTTTATTTAATAATTTAAAAACTAAGCCTCGTAGACAATTTTGGTAAAGGGAAAATCGTCTTAGAATAGACTCGACAATTTATCTTTTTAAAGACAAACGTCTGTTCAGAATCACCCTGTATACACAAAAATGTAAAATTCGATAAACTAATATTCATATACTGCATATCACATAACGTTAATGTCGGCGGTACACGTTATTTTTACAAAAATATAGTTAACTTTAAAATTGAATTAGATTACATAATTTTTATAAAAATATAAAAAATAATATTTTTGAAGCTTTTTTTATATCAATTTTTTTAATTGCTAAACATTATTTTGTCTACAAAATTATAATTTTAAATAAAACATCTTTGTACAAGTGGAAAGTATTTCCTATATTATTTGAGAATAATATGATTTCCTTTTTAATATAAATTTGAAATATTTACATTATATTAAGTAAAACATAAATTCTCTAAATTTCTTGGAGTGAAATTCCATTCGAAATTAATGAGACTTTATTTGAAGCAATGGTAATAATATTACTATTCCGAGAGAGTGACATTTCACTTTTTTATAACAATAAATATTAAACTATAAGCATAGAGGAAATTTGCAGTCCATATAAATTAATGTTTCAAACTATTACAATGAGTTTTTCATTCTTTTTCGAATAAATTCTGTATTGCAATGTTTAGCGTTAAAATATTCATTCACAAAATGAATAAAATTTTAATGATTGTAAAATTTCACTCTTTACGAGTAAAAAGTCACTCTGTTTTGAGTAACATGGATATCAGATTTTATTTTTCAAATGAAATTTGGTCCAAGAAATTTAGAGAAAAAAAACGAACAAATGGAACGTTATATTTTGGCAATAATAATATAGGTATACAAAGTTCAGAAAGTGTCACAGGTAGAGATCAGGACTTCGTGGTTCGTCACTTCCACAGTATTTAACGACTCCAAACCCTCTCTACCTGTGTGCGTATACGTATGCGTGTGCATATGTGTAATATGAATACATGTATACCAAAGATCAAAAGAGTTTCATGTCCAGCTAAAACTGAAAGCTAAGCTGAACTTAACGTGCAGTTAATAACATTTATAATATCAAATTTTTTTTATGCTTTTTTTTATAAAACATTTCATATAATCAAAACAAAATAAATAACGTTTCTCGTTAGATATGTTGATTCCGAAACTTTACATATTCGAACGCAATTAGTAAAATAAATTGATATCAATGCCAAAGATTGTAGCGCAGAAAAATTATTTAAAGCTTTTGAATTAAAAATGACTAAACTTCAGATTCCATTTTTAAATATTATTGCTCTGTCATGCGATAATGTATCTGTCATGACAGGAAAACATTTATCTTAAAAAAAAATCTTGAATCAAAATGCATAAACTTATTAACATTTTCATGTCCTTGTCATTCTGTCGCGTTAGTTGCACACGCTGCATGCGCTAAGATGCCTGAATGTTGTGAAGAATTTCTGAGGAAAATTGCAAGTTATATTAATAGCAGTCCAAAACGCTTAGCTATTTTTAATGAATTTTGTGAATGTTTCCAAGATACGAATCGCAAAATTTTGAAGTTATGTGATACTCGATGGCTTTCGCATTATTCATGTATTGATAGACTTCTTGAGTCATGGGATTCAATAAAATATTTTCTTAACGAAATAGTCGTGAGCGAGAAAACGAAATTTGCAGAATATTTATTATCTTTAATGGAAAATGTTGATCTAAAAGCATATTATTTATTCTTAAAATATGTTTTAAATTTTTTCAATTCTTTCAATGCTTTTTTTCAAGCTCATGAAACTAGGATTCATTTGTTACAGTCCAAATCCGTTAATTTTCTTGTGCAAATCTCCAAACATTTTTTAAAACCAGAATTGTTGAAACATTTACTTACAAATATTTCATTTCACGAAAAAGAGAATCACAAATCTCTCGATAATGTAACTTTGGGATCAGAATGCGAAGAATATCTTTGTAAATTAATAAAAGAAGGACATGCAAATGTTACTACAATTATTCGACAAAGTTGTTTGCAGTTTTACATCACTGCTGCTGAGGAAATTAGAAAGAGATTACCCGTCAATAATATATTTTTACATAAATTACAAGTATTTCAATCACACGTAGCTTTATTTGACAATAACAGGGAAACATCTTTTAACGATGTTTCTTTTATCGCGAAAACCCTCAACGGCTTCGATCTAGATGGTTTAAAGAAAGAATGGCTCCAATTATATTTAGATTTAATTATCGAAGAAAAACAAACTCTTTCAAAAAATAATTTCGATAATATGTGGAAGGAAATTTTAAAACGTCCATCCATTAGTAATAGTAAATATCCGAATTTAAAATCACTTTTAAATGCAATTAGATCACTTCCAAATTCTAACGCGGATCCTCAGAAAACATTTAATGACTTGAAACTCTTTCTGTGTGTGTGTGTGTGTGTGTGTGTGTGTGTGTGTGTGTGTGTGTGTGTGTCACAGCAGAGATCAGGATCCCGTGGTTCGTCACTCCCACAGTATTTAACGACTCCAAACTCTCTCTGTCTGTGTGTGTCTTAACTTTGAATACCCATACATTATGTACACTAAATAAAAAATATATCATATTATATGAATAATAATGTTGGAGAGAAAGAGAGAGAGAGAGAGAGAGAGAGAGAGAGAAAGAGAGAGGGAGAAAGAGAGAGAGAGAGAAAGAGAGAAAATATTATTCATATAATATGATATATATAATAATGTCTAAAGAATAATATATTATTTTTTAGACATTATATTATTGCGTATTATTAGACGAGGAGGGACCTGCAACATCTGCAATGTCTGCCGTATATAATTTCAAGCTACATTTCTGTTTCTTTAATGGTGGTACATATAAATTAAATGAAGGCATTCGTTGCAGATGATTCTCATCCACTACCATATTTAAAGCGGTTTCCCCCCTCGTCTTCAACGCTGATTTAAATACGCAACTGGCATTAATACTGGTCGCTGATAATTTATTTCTTTTTTTTGTTTGTAAATCAGAAAGGACAGAAAATGTTCTTTCAGGATCCGCGTTAGAATTTGGAAGTGATCTAATTGCATTTAAAAGTGATTTTAAATTCGGATATTTACTATTACTAATGGATGGACGTTTTAAAATTTCCTTCCACATATTATCGAAATTATTTTTTGAAAGAGTTTGTTTTTCTTCGATAATTAAATCTAAATATAATTGGAGCCATTCTTTCTTTAAACCATCTAGATCGAAGCCGTTGAGGGTTTTCACGATAAAAGAAACATCGTTAAAAGATGTTTCCCTGTTCTTGTCAAATAAAGCTACGTGTGATTGAAATACTTGTAATTTATGTAAAAATATATTATTGACGGGTAATCTCTTTCTAATTTCCTCAGCAGCAGTGATGTAAAACTGCAAACAACTTTGTCGAATAATTGTAGTAACATTTGCATGTCCTTCTTTTATTAATTTACAAAGATATTCTTCGCATTCTGATCCCAAAGTTACATTATCGAGAGATTTGTGATTCTCTTTTTCGTGAAATGAAATATTTGTAAGTAAATGTTTCAACAATTCTGGTTTTAAAAAATGTTTGGAGATTTGCACAAGAAAATTAACGGATTTGGACTGTAACAAATGAATCCTAGTTTCATGAGCTTGAAAAAAAGCATTGAAAGAATTGAAAAAATTTAAAACATATTTTAAGAATAAATAATATGCTTTTAGATCAACATTTTCCATTAAAGATAATAAATATTCTGCAGATTTCGTTTTCTCGCTCACGACTATTTCGTTAAGAAAATATTTTATTGAATCCCATGACTCAAGAAGTCTATCAATACATGAATAATGCGAAAGCCATCGAGTATCACATAACTTCAAAATTTTGCGATTCGTATCTTGGAAACATTCACAAAATTCATTAAAAATAGCTAAGCGTTTTGGACTGCTATTAATATAACTTGCAATTTTCCTCAGAAATTCTTCACAACATTCAGGCATCTTAGCGCATGCAGCGTGTGCAACTAACGCGACAGAATGACAAGGACATGAAAATGTTAATAAGTTTATGCATTTTGATTCAAGATTTTTTTTAAAAGATAAATGTTTTCCTGTCATGACAGATGCATTATCGCATGATAGAGCAATAATATTAAAAAATGGAATCTGAAGTTTAGTCATTTCTAATTCAAAAGCTTTAAATAATTTTTCTGCGCTACAATCTTTGGCATCAATATCAATTAATTTTACTAATTGCGTTCAAATATCTAAAGTTTCGGGATCAACATATCTAACGAGAAACGTCATCTATTTTTCATTAGTAATATCTGATGTTTCATCGATAAAAATCTCGTATTTTGGATCTTATTAACAACACGTTCTGTGTCAACTGAACACAAAACATTGGTAATTATATTTTTGCATTTTGTTCGACCCATTGTCATGCTTTTCAAGACATTAGGGTCTTTCCCTATGTCTTGAAAAAGACTGAGAATCTCTTTTGCTGTTTGATGAGGAATATTTTTTTCGGTAATAAGTGCTGCAAATCTTATTTCCGCTATTTTTTTCCGCTCATCAAACGTCAAAAGAGATTCATCAGTTTGCGTATTTAAATCTTCATTCGACTTGTTCGTTTCACTTTTTTTCGAATTTGTTTTATGTATGTTGGATTCTGCGTGTTGATATATATGTGATAGAGTGCTGTCAATCGATCTATCGCAAATTATACAGTAACATGAGCTAGTGTTATTCGGTTCTTCGCGTAACCATAATTTAAAATCTTCTATATCTAGCCATTGTTGTCTAAATTTTCTTTTGCAATGTGCTTTATTTCTTGTACATTGCCATCAGTATTTGCAAGATTTTCTTTATTATTTTCTTTGTGACACGCAGAATCCGCATGCCTGGAAACACGCGATGTACACGAAAAAGCTTTATTGCATATAGTACAAAAATAACGAGTGTCATCTGATGATACTTGGCAAATCCAAGATTTATAACGATCATTGCTAAGCCAAGCTAACGAGAATTTTTGCTTCGAGCTTTTTTTCAAATCATCGCGTGTTTCCATATTGAGTAGAAAACTAGAAAACAGAAAAGAGTAATAGCTAAGAAAGAAAGAAATAATAAAGAGATAGCAAAATAACGAAAACGAAAAAAAAGAGAGATGTAGATCAGATAGAAAAAGAAGAAGGGAAACAAAGCAAAAAAGTATAGCAAAGAACTAAAAGAATAAAAGCAGAAATTGAAAAAGTGAGAAAAGTACCGTGGAAAGTTTCGCTAGGCTGAAGAAGAGAGCTCTCGATATCACGCGCGTGCAAGCGATACAGCGGCAATGGTGCGGCGGCACAGCGTTTAACAAAGAAGCAGCACATTTTATAAAACAAATGCGCAACATCTATTCAGGAATGTACCGATAGAACGATAAGGCAAACTTATTTCGAGAATGATAAGGATGCTTAAAAGTAATATCAGTGTCGTATATAAAATAATCATTATAATGTTAAATTTTTGAAAAATACATTTTTGTATTTATTAATATATTTTTATTGAAAAAAAGTACTAAACGTTACAAAATTTTGTTTATATTTTTGCTATTTTAATTTTTTTATAGTTTGCATTGAAAAGATAATTTAGAAGAAATAAAACAAAAAGAAAAAGAAAATCTGTAATCTTCATTGTAATCGTCACCACTTATCATGTACACGCTTTTATGTATTTTAAAAAATCGTATTCGGAAGAGATATCGGTCTATACTCTCGTTTTGAAAAAGCATGAAAATTAATGCTTATCATTGCATTTTGCACAAGGATGCATTAAATCAATTCAAATGGACCGAATAAAAATTGTATCCAAATATTTATACGGTGGCATGTATATGTATATATGTGTATGTGTGTGTGTGTGTGTGTGTGTGTGTGTGTGTGTGTGTGTGTGTGTACACACATACACATGATTTGCAAAATCCGATCGATTTCCTCCTGTACATATTATATAATATTAGATTGGCTCATTTCTCATTAAAAAAATAGAATAGAAAATAATAAAGACAAAAATAAAAATAATAAAACATAAGATAGAAAACAATAAAATAACACAATAAAATAACAAAATTGTTTTATTATAGGAATAAAAAATATAGACTTATTATAAATATGTAATTATAGAATTGTTGTTTAAAATTGTATTTTTAAATAAGACATTTCTCTTTTAAATATAAAAAATATCTCAATAAAATCGGCAAGTCCTATTGTTTGAAATGCTCATTGTGTATAAAACATGTGTATGAAATACAAATATTATTTTTATCATGTGATTACACATGTAATCCGTGATATATAAAGTTAATAATATATTAATCTCTATTCTGTTTATACTTTTTGAAAAATATGCTCTGCTAAGTTCAGTAATCAACTGTACAATTGTGTATCGTAATAGTTTAACTGTATATTTTCAGAAATATTTTTATCGAGAAAATATATATATATTATTTTCTCAATATAAGAAACATGTGCACTTTTTCCGGTTTTTTTTCTATGTTTTATTCTTTATATTCCTTATTTTTTATATCTATCTTTTTGTATTTATTTTATGTGTCCTTTCTAACTATCTTCTGTTCTCTTTGTATTTTTTCGAAATATAACAAAATTCTTTTCTTTAATATTACATTAAAATATTTATCTATTTATCTATGTATATATATATATATATATATATATATATATATATATTATATCATTATAAGTATTTTTTACTTCATATATAATATTTAATTTTTATATTTTATTTAATTTAATAATAATATTCAATATGTCTATTTACAAATTGATAAAATGTCATACATGGCACTAAAATATTATTTATTAGAAAATATTATTAACATGTGTGATTTCTTGAAAGAAAAAACGTACATGTTGGCCAAGAGTGGATTTTTATCATTTATTCTCTTTCTATCCTTTATTTTTCAAATTAGTTATATCTTTTATATGCGAAATAAATTGTAATTAGGAGATTTATTTAATTAATTAATTTAATTTTTTAAAGGATTAAAGATTTATTTAATTTTACGCATAAATTTTACATGTTTTTACGCGAGACCTAATAAATAGATCGAACCGCTAACATACGATTCTCGAGGCATTAGCTATAGCTACAGCGCTCGAGAAAGAAGGAGACAGTAGATTATACGTCGGCGCTCTTCCACTGCCCGAAGATAGTCGAGCACCGAGCGCCTCACGTACACGGCTCTTTCTTTGTGTGCGAGACCGTGCGCAGCTCATTTCTGGCATCACTGGCTCTCCCCTCTCGGGTTGATGTTTGAGCTCCCCCAACCAACATGGTGGCATCACAGCCCAAAAGGAGTTCGAGTCCTGCTTCCTCAGTATGGGCAATCAAGTTCTTGACATTGTCCTGAGGTGGAGGATCGCAGGAATCGTAGGGCATGTATGCTGACCCTATGAGTAAGTCCATTGTCTTCCCCTCCTCCAGGTTGATGCTCGTCTGGACGACAGTTAGATCTTCGCTGCTAAGCTGAGGCAGAAAAGTGATATTAAGGCCTTTTGCTACAATGCATGTCCTTAGTTTGCGGTTCGAGCAGGCTCTGAAAATAGTTCCACAGCCGCCCAAACCTTTGATGGCATTATTCAGGAGCCAAGGCTCCTGGATAATGGCAAGGTGTGTGCATCGCAGCAGTGCTCCTGGCAAGGATAGCCGAGGCGCCTTTACTGTGATGCAAGTTAATTTAGGTGATGGGTACCGTGGAGACCGTCATATTTAGGCAGTCTCCCCTGGTATTCCCTTCACAGATTCAGGCTTCCTGCCGTACTCCTTTTCAAGTAGCCTAACGGTTGCCTGTCCGAGACTGCAGCTGGGCCTGAAATTGCAGGACTTTAGGGCGTCTAGAGATTGATTCCCAATCAGACAGGCGAAGTGGGTGCTCGTAGCATCCCCACTCACGCTCCCCTGGTGACGATCCAATCTCCGGTCGCCAGTCCTGCGTTTTGTCTGCCGAGGAGCCTCAAGGCTTCCTCAGCAGACAAGTCTGGCTACTCTACGTGTACCACCACTCGATGGCGCCTAGGCAGCTCGTCGACCGGCACTACACGTAGGGAGTTTCCCCCCACCTTCAGTTCGGAGGATAGGCTTTTTAGCCAGTCCCCCGACTGCTCGTCGTCGCACAGAAAAACAAAGTCTCCGTCTCTCTCCCAGGAGCCGGAGAATGTGGGGGCTTTTGTACCCTCGGGTAACTCGAGGATACGCCCTCTGATCATTTTCCTGATCAGTCCACAGTCCACAGCTCCTAGCTTCTTATCAGGAAAGCCCTCCAAAATGAGGGCTAATCTTATAAGCCCTTTGGTCGCTTGGGCATATGACCCTTGATCATTGATCTTGGGTCGTTTGCCCTGGCGAGTATCGTTGGGGCTATGGGTGTTATTCCCCAGCCGGGCGCGTTTAAGCGCCACAGTCGGGGCTCCACCGCTACTGGGCCCAGGACTAGAATCAGCTTCAGCGAGAGGGATTTGGGCTTTAGTAGCCTTTCCCTCCCTCTGAAGCTGTTTCTTGTAGCGTCTCCTTGCAGCTCCGCTATATCTAACTCGGGTTTTAGGTGCCCCTGAGTTGCATTCCTCCGGTCGTTCGCTCCCTAAGGAAGCCACGCCCTGGAGGACTTTATCCATGATGTTGTCTTTTGTTGTCTTGTTCGTTTGTTGGTTTGTAGTAATAGTTATGTCCATTTTGTTCCCACGAGAACCGCGGATGCGCGATATCACCCAACCAGAGCCGCGAATGGCTGGGGCTTTGGCTAAATACCCCGGAGGTCGCCCGGTATCCGGGGGAACCGTTCGAGACGCAGCACCCCCTGCGCCACGCAGCCGTCGGCACGGTTTCATTAACACCTTGGCTTGGGGGATCCCTCTTCGTTGGTCGCACCCGGTTTCACCCCTTAACGGGTGGGCCCGGATGCGATCATAAGCCCCTCCATCACGCCAAGGTCGAGATCCATTCGGGGGGGCCATTTAACCTTAAAAATGTAAAAAAATTACAATATATATTTTAAAAATTTATATTTATTTATGAAAATTACAATTCTTTAATTAGGATAATATAATTTAATACAATTCTTTGATTAGGCTAATATTAAAATTAAATTAAGTTACATATATATCAATGGCACATAATAGCCATACATATATATTAATAGCCGCACATATACAGGGTGATTCAAAACAACCTGATGTCTTTGAAATATGATATTCTTGAACGAATTCTAGGACTATTTTTCCTCTTGAAAAATTTTGTCCAAAGCTTAATTTTTGAGTTATAATAGAAAATAGTTGGCTACTCACGAATCCGATACAACGGGCAGGCAAGGACGGCGCAACGCGTCACGAGACAAATGCTCTCCCGTTTTCCCAGACAGTCAATTTTATTGCACAATATTTGATCCTTTGAAGTGTATTAAATTATTATTGTATTAAATTATTATTATATATATACAGTTTCTGCACAATATTTAACAATATTATTACCGTCTAGGAGGGTTATAACGTAACGCTTAAGAATAAAATATTCAAACGCGAAATTACATAAAGTAACAAATAAACTGGAAATGGACGAATGAAAAACGAAATAGTAATCGCAATTTGATTAAATATTCTTATCTTTAAGAAAACTGACGAATTTTATTTCTTTCTGGGGATCGTTTATCTTATAAATAACAGCTTCTAAATTTCACTTGACTTTACACAATAAAAATATTACTATTTTAATAATCTTTATTATTACTTGCAAATATTTACTTCCGTACAAATTAAGACATAAAATTACACGATAAGTCTTAGAATTCGTTCAAGAATATCATATTTCAAAGACATCAGGTTGTTTTGAATCACCCTGTATATCAATGGCATAACGACTATTGTACTATTGATTTATTTGTAAAAATTGAAAATATTTATTAACTTCTTATTTGTTTGTACATTACATTACATATGGCACGTTTTCTGAATTTTGATTATGTACATAATAGAAAATTAAAATTATGTCTAGACAAAATATTAATTCTGAATTTATTTTATGCTATAACAAACATTTTTTCAGGAATTACCTTGTATAAATAATTATTTTTATATTTTTTTAAAAATATCTTTGTACAGAGAAATATACCTTCTATTAATTGAATTATGATATGACAAGAGATAAAATATAATCTATTCTTTATAAAATTATTGATACAGTGGAACAAATTATGATTCATAAGGTATAGACAAAAGTTATATGGTTTGGAAGGAAACACATGATGAAAATAAATACTAAACTTAAGTAAAGGTTATTATTGTTTTTATTTTCTCTCATAAGATATTTACAGAATAGTTTATGTACATATATTCTTATGTATCAAAAAGAACTAAATTAATATAATGAAAAAAAAAGGAAATGAATAAGGAAAAACCAATAATTAATAACAAGAAAATAATGTTACGTTGTTATTTTTATCTATTTGATATTAATTATAATTCAAAGTTTAAATAAATTTAATTTAATAAAAAAAACGCTGTTATATTGCGCCGTGTGCAGCACGAGATGTGGGAGGTTGCCGGGATAACCAACCAAGGCCTCAGGACCGTTTAAATTTCAATCTTTTTATTATTATAATTATAGTTCTTTTACAAATATATACACTTATTTTATTCTAATCGGTTTCTTTTAAGCCTTCTCTCCTTAATATCGTCTTCCCTTAAATCGCCTCGTTCTTAAATTTCGAGTGTTAACAAACTTTTTCAGCGTTTGATGCACAGAATAGCGGTTAGCCCCAGATTCGCACTCTTTATTGATTGAATTTTAATTAACGACTGTCCGCCGCGGACTCGCGGTGGACGGTTTTTAACACCTCATTTGTAGGAGTATTTTGGAGGGGATCGCCTAGCGACATGACCATATATGGTCATGGAAGATTTTCGTGGCGATCAAGTCCACGTACAAACGAAGAAGGTTCAAAGTCGAATCCCTTCGTTGGCATTTTCACGTTTCCGACGAACTCGCGCGTGATTTGCTGAGGTAGCGGTTTTACGCGGTTCGCGAACATTCCATCGCATTTTAATTGTACAAAATTTATTAATGGTAAAGTAAAATAAAGTTATAGTCTTTCGGACTATAACATCCCTCCCCCGTTGGAAAAGAAAAACGAAGGTTCTAAACGGAGTTTTTCTATACATATATCTATTCCTGTTTTAAATACAATATATTTCCCGTTTACAATGTTTATTATAGGGTGCGTTCCGAATTACGCATGAAGCGCGTAGACTGCATAGAAAATCGTTCCGATTTAACCAATGCGCGCATTGGTAGCGCTTTAGTAGCGCTGAGAATTCTCTAGATTGTACTAAACGTACTAAATTTTTAGCACCCTTCCAGCGCATTGACTGCCTCTACTCTCGACTTGAGGCAGTTGATGCGTTGATGCGTTTATGCGATCTATGCGTTTTATGCGTAATTCGGAACGCAATAACAGATAACAGATTCTTTGTGACGATGGAAAAACAACAATTATATGAATTTCCAGTTTTAATTGAAGAAATTAATGAAATGATAACTGTTTTTAAATAAAAATGATATGGAGAAAACAAGCCAAGCTAATATTAATATATTATTTTACCTTCATTTATTATTTTATTTTATTTATATTTATTATTTATTTATATTTATATTTATTATTATTAATATTTATTTATGTTTATATTTATTATTATTTATTTATATTTATTGTTTATTTTTTTTATTTGTATTTATTATTTTATTCTATTTTTATTTATTTTTTTTACTATTTTACCATTTTCAAATTGTATTAGCGCATAGAATGCGCAGACACCGTTCCGAATAATTAAAGCGCTTCATGCGCATTGATAAAACGGAACGATTTCGAAGCGCTGCGCAACAATAATGCAGTCTATGCGTTACATGCGTAAATCGGAACGCACCCATAATCGTTTCTTATCTCTAGGTTAAAATTTATTTATTCTAGAATCGTGTGCTCCTGCTTCTTTTTAATATTGGTCTAGGCATTCCGTATGGTTTGTCAGTTTCGTCTATTACACTAAAACACAAAAAATCAAATAAAAGTTCTAAACACTACCATAATTCATTTAAATAAGTTAGAAAACATGTTAAATTACAATGGTAAATTAATAAATCACTATATTAGAGAATATACGATGCGAGAAGAAATAGACGAACATTTCGCTGTAATTACAGCAATGATAACAGATCTAATCAGAGACGCAAAAGACATTTTAGAATACCTCATACATACGTAAAGGCATAATGCATCCGCTATTAATACCAATAAATGAAATAATTTCCCATTTGAAAGAAGCCGTCTTACAGTTACCACGAGGTTAGTATTTTCCGTTCGAAATAAAATATGACGAATGGTTAATAATAGAAAATTATATGAAAATAAGTGCGTACTGCGACAAAACAACTATATACATAATACTAAAATTTCCGATAGTCGCGTAACCAATGTATGATATTTTGAATGTAATATCGTTACCAACGTATAATAATGTAAATAAATTTGCGTACACTAAAGTAGATAATAAATTAATTGCAATAAATAAAGATATGCGTATATATATAATTCTAACAAAACAAAACCTAAATGATTGTATAAATAATAACAATCAATATTTGTGCAAAAAGTCAACCAATATATCATGTAAACAGAAATACACCGTGCGAAATTAAAATGTATACACGAGCACAAGATTATCGCGAACAGTGCAACATAGACTATACGATAACGAACCGCACTATATGGATTACGTTACAACAGCCACACTCTTGGCTATATTCGACTGCATCCGAGCAGCAAATTGTAATAAATTGCGATAACCATCCTGAGTATAAAAGGATACTCACAAAATCAGGTAGAATTATTTTAAACGATAACTGTAAACTGACAACTGCAGACATGACAATACAAACAGAAACAATTACATATAAAACGAATATAGAAACATTTTTTCCGGAATTCAATATAACAATTTCCCGAAACATTGACGAATCAAATGACGAACGAAAATTCAAAGACGTAATAAATAATCCTCTAGAATTAAAAGAACTAAGTTACAAATTAGAAGAAGTAAATAAAGATTTAAACAATAACAATTTCTTTAAACAAAAAGAATTCATTTACCCAATGGCTTTCAGTGGAATAACCACTATAATTATTATAATACTAATAATATGGATAATTGTCCAATATAAGATAAAGAAATCCAAACGACCGACTGTCACAATAATATAATGCTTTTTAAATTTTCGCACGTTCTTTTAATGTAATCTTCGGATTTTATGTTTTTACACATTTCGTTCGTTTGTTGCACATATTTATTTATTTGCTAGGTTTTGTCATTTAGTTCAGTTATATCTAATTTGATTACTAATTTCCAGGTCTTCTTAATTTGATGTAGATATCCGATTTTCTCGTAGTAGATTCCTGGGTTGTGCTTGAATTCTTCAATTTCAAACGGAAGACGGGTTTTGTCTTGCTTGGTGAGAACGGGGTTGATTCCTAGTGTTAGTGTTCTGTAATAATATATATTAAGTATTATATTATGCACTCTGCGAGTGTTATATTTTTTTTCCGTTTCTTGCTACTTTTATCAGTGTGAGATTGGTTTTAATTTTCCTCGACTAGCTTTGCTATACTTTATATTCTTTTGCGAGCTTCAGTCTCTCGCTGTCTTTTAAGCAGTAACACTCGTTGGTTATACTGTCAAGTACGAGTCTGTCGACTATGTCAAGTAAGAGTTATCCGGAGTCGTGGGAGGGATTATATGATATCAATAGGGATGAAGTTTTGTGTGGCCCGCCTCTGCCGCGCGACCGGTTTGAGCGGGCGTGTCAGCGCGTTTATTCTTACAGCCCGTTATCCTTGCGGGTGGTGCTGAATGTCAATACGGGTGAGCGCGTTGTGCACGAGGTGATGCCCTATCCAAGGGACACTCTGCATTGGTTCTGGGATTTCCTGCAAATATTCCAAATGCAGGAGGCCCAGGATTTTATCGCCTTGCGAGGACGTCGTCGCTTTCAGCGACTTTTAATGCTCGACGGGAGCGGCTATCGTCTGCCGGTGGTGCTTCTTTCTAGGCTGCGGGAGAGGATGCCCCCCATCAGTCGTGGTCGCTCGTCTGGGTAAGTGTGTTTTTTATTTTATATTTTAATATTCTACAAATAGCTTTAATTTGTTCACGTGTATGCGTATCGCTTTTCTTCCTCTTTTTATAGTATAATTAATATTGGAGTTTTTCTCTAGAATTGTATACGGTCCTGTCCATAGTGATTCTAGTTTCTTTGATCTTCCACGTCGTAGTGTTTTGTCATATACTAATACTTTGTCTCCTACTTTAAATTGTGTTTCCTTTGTGCTTTTGTCGTATTGTTTTTTAGCCTTAAATTTTTCTTCTTTTATGTGTTCTTTCGCGAGTTGATTTGTCGCTCTTAATCTTTCTTTTAATTCCTGTGCGTAATCGTCGTAATTATACGTCGGTTTAGGCGGTTTTGTCAATGCTGTCGGAATTTCGGCTTGATGTCCGTACACCAATTCGAAGGGTGTATATCCTGTAGCGGTATGCGGTGTTGTATTATAGGTAAACATCGCGAACGGTATCCATTCATCCCAGTCTGTTTGATCTTCGTTTATGTAGTGTCGTAGATACTCGGCTAATGTGCGATGCGATCGTTCTAACGCGCCGTTGCTTTCCGGGTGATACGCGGTTGTTTGTATTTTGTTTATTTTTAATAGTTTACAAGTATTTTTAAATATTTCGCTCATGAAATTAGTTCCTTAATCCGTTAGAATTTTTTCCGGTATTCCGTGTTCAAGTATTATTTTTATAACAAATTCTTTACTGATTGTATTCGCTTCTTGATTCGGAATCGGTATTGCCACAGTATATCCAGTAGCGCAACTCTCCCGATTTTGTGTTGGCCAAAACGGAGTGCGCATGCGCGAAATAAGTAAGTTGGTCAGTAACGCCATCTGAACTTCTATCTCGCTTACTCTTTTTGTTTCGTTCTCTCTCAGCACCATTTAAATGTCTCTCTAAATGCCCACCTATATTGGCGGCAAAAATTGGCGGCAATAAATAAGTTGTGCGAGAGTACAATTTATCTCAGTGCTTTAATCGTGATACGGAGTGTGACAGTGACAGAGTGATAAAGTGATAAAGTGTTAAAGTGTTAAAGTGATAATAAAAAGCAAATTATAGTGAAAACCGAAGTGTTTTATCCTTAAAGAGAATAGTTAACCTGTATAAATATACAGGTTTTCAATTCTCTTGTAGGAGAAGCACTTAGCTCTCTTTCAGGTGTGCTGCAGCGGAAATATAGAAGAGGAAAATTAGAAAAGGAAGAAATATTTCATTGAACATTTTTAATAAATAAAATGAGTCAAAAAATGAATGCATGGTGTGCAGTGCCAGGATGTACACAAGAGTTCAATTCGAACGAGAAACGTCATTTTTTTAGATTTCCAAAGGAGCATAATAGGTTTGATATTGATGCTTCAATTATTTCTTAAATAAAACAGTTTTAATTATAATATGTGTGTTGCCTTTTGTATTAATAAATCTCTTATATGTACAGACGGTTGCAATGGATACAGGCATGTGGAAGACTGGATCTTGAACCAAAAGGTCCAGAATATGCCTATCAAAATTGTCGTTTGTGCCATTTGCATTTCGAAGAGAAATGGTACAGGATTAATAAGGCCAGAGCTCGTCTTCACCCAGATGCCATACCAACAAAATTTTTTGAGACAATTTCTGATAAAAAGTATGTTTTTATTTAAAATTGAAATTATTATCTACTTAAAGTTTAGTTTTATGAAATAATAGAGATAATATATAACTGCTAATATATAAAATATATTATATATAAATGATAATATATAAAATAAAAATAATATATAAAATAATAAAATAATAAAATATACTTACAGCAATGCGCGCAACTGTTTCAACAATAAATGAAAAAATGATATTAGAGGAAGATAATGTGTAAGTAATTTTTTATAACAATAATATATAAATCAAATTTTATATATTAACTTTGTTTACAGAAATATAACAAAAAACATAATAGAAAAGAAAGAAGAAAAAGGTGAAGGGAATATGGAACAAGAAAAAATAAATAAGTAAGAATTTTTATATGTTTTATGAATCTTTTCTTTAAAGTTAACTCTTACAACTTATATTATTGTTACAGAAATACATGTGCAGAAATAAATTTATCAGCAAGTACCAGTATTGTATCAACATCTACCAGTATGTGCCAGGCTTAACAGCTACCAGAAAAAGGAAGTGATAACAGGTAATTAATAACAAATTATATAACAAATGACAAATTGTATGTATTATTTGTAATAGAAAGATATAATGATATTTTGCAATAATTTTTTATTTTTTTAATTTTAAATTTTTAAAATATATAAAATTTTTTAAATAAGAAAATAGATAAAGTAAAACTTTTTATTTATTAGTGAAATATATACATTTTTCTTTTCTCATTTATATTAACTATTTTTATGAAAATGTAATTTATAACTTTATAAAATTATATCCTAGTAAAGTCAAGTTTAAGTTTCCAGTATAAGTTTCCAGTAAACACAAAGCAACAATAATAATGTTATAATTTCTCAATATAATGTTATAATTCTTTAATCGGCAATGTGACTGCAAAATAACATGCCTACATAACAGTTACATGAAAAAAATAGGAAATTATAATGATATTACTGTTACTTTGTGTTTACTGGAAATTTATATGTACCCACTGCATAGACAATAATTTTTTAATGTATTTTTAATATTTATTTAATGAAAAAATATTAAGTATTAAATAAATATTAGAAATACATTAAAAAAATATGATCTGCTCATTAAGTATGCATGTTGATATATTATATATTTTATCTTATAACTACATTTTATTTAATATTATTTTTTTTCTTTTTTATTATCCTATTAGAAATTATATGATTGCATTATTTATTGTGATTACAATTTGTAATTACTGTAATATTACAATTTCTTCAAATCTAAATCGATAAAGATTTTATCTTATTAAAAAAAATATATTTGCTATTTTTTTTCATTAGTTTTTGAGACATAATTATATTTCTTTTTATATCTTCTTTTTTATTTTCTTAATATCTTTGGGAATCTTAATATATTTGGGAATTTCGCAGGGATGCATCCAGCAGTGTATCTATCAAAATATCGTCGGAGAACAGTCCTCGGAAAAGGAAGTTGCGCGCTAAAATTATGAAATTAAAAGCGCAAAATAAAACACTGCGAGAAACAATTAGACGACTTCGAAAAGAAAAACAAAAAACACGGGAAAAAAATGAAGAAGAGGTCAACGAGCACAAAATATTACGAGAATTAGGCTGTAAGTTATTGCCTACAAATTTTGCTAAATTATTATCGGCACAAATTGACGCACAAACCAAAAGCAAACGAGGTAAAAGATATGATCCCGAAATTAAAAAATTTGCATTATCATTATATTTCTTAAGTCCACGAAATTATAAAGAATTACAAAAATCACTTACGTTGCCATCCATACGTTCTTTACAATTATTTACAGAAACGTGGAATATTTTGCCTGGCATCAATAACAAAGTATTTGATGCTGTAGCTATAAAATTAAATTCATTACCGAGTATAGAACGTCATTGTATATTATGTGCAGATGAAATGAGTTTAAAAGCTCATTTATTTTATAATGTATCGCGAGATGAAATTATTGGTTTTGAGGATACGAGTAATAATAAATCACCTATACCTGCAAAAAATGCTTTAGTAATAATGGCACGAAGCATTGCAGGTAATTGGAAAGTTCCCGTTTGCTTTTATTTAGTGGAAACTGCATGTTCGAGCAAAATTTTGAAAAATCTTATTTTTGATATAATAATTAAATTAACAAATATTGGTGCTAAAGTGCATGCTTTGGTGACGGACATGGGGTCAAATTTTATGTTGCTATCTCGCGAGTTAGATATTTCGACAGAAAATTCAACATTTTTAGTCGATAAAGAAAAAATATTTTATATTTTTGATACTTCCCATCTAATAAAAGCAACACGCAATAATTTATATAAACATAATTTTCATATAAATAATAAAATAGCTTCATGGACGCATATTGTAGATTTTTATGAAAGAGATAGTAAGCAATAGATAAAAGCAGCTCCTAAATTATCTAATTGTCATATTCAGCCAAATAACTTTTTAAGAATGAAAGTGAAATATGCCGTCCAAATATTTAGTAATCATGTAGCTGCAGGTATGTGCACGCAAATGTCTTCCGGTTTTCTTGCAACTGAAGCAGTTGGAACTATAGATGTAATTGATCATTTTGATAAATTATTTGATATATTAAATTCATCATCTATAGCTAATCTTAAAGAATATGGAAAAGTTTTCACCGGAAGCGACAAACAAATTCAATTTTTAGAAGAAATGTTATCTTTCTTAAAATGTATAAAAGTTATTAATGAGAATGGCTCCTATGTAAATGTTAAATGTTTTAAATGCTGGCAGATCACAATTAAAAGTGTAATGCAATTGTGGAAAGTATTAAAATCTTATAATTTTCCATATCTTCGAACACGTAGATTAAATCAAGATTACCTTGAAAATTTTTTTGGCTCTATTCGGCAACAAGGCGGTAATTGTTTAAATCCTACACCAATACAGTTTATGCGTGCCTTTAAAAAACTTTTCGGTTTAAAATTTTTACAACATTCTGATACTCAAAATTGTGCACCAGATGCAGACGAGATGTTAAAAATTTATATGAATCACATATCGATAAATGTACAGAATTTATTCCCTCGTCTGTGTATAAAGTTTTAGACATTCCAACTCATGATTATCTTATAATGGATCTGCCAGAAGAAAATGCATTTAAATATGTATGCGGATTTTTAATTAAAAAATGTACAGAAATACATTCATGCGATGCGTGTATAACTTATATAAATGAAAATAATGCTATCTTAGATAATACAACATTATATTGTTCTTTTTGAGCCTATAATACAAGTGAAGAAAATCTGTTTGGAAATTTAAATATTCCAAGTAATAACTTTTGTTTATATATTCATAAATTAGAAGAAATATTTATAAAAAATTTTGAAAGTAATTGTTTTCAAAAAAATATTGGTAGTTATTTATTCCAACTTGCGCAAAATGTATTTTTTGAATCACCATGTCCACATTTTCCTACTATTTTTCTTATAAAATTGTTTTTACGCATGCGTATTTATTACACATTGTCACAGCATAATAAAGTATGTAAAAAAAATCCAAGAAAAAATAGAAAGTATCTTAATATTTTACATTTGTAAATGCTCTATTCTTTTATTTCATACTTTGGCGCATTGTACAATCAAATGATTAATTTTTACATTGTTTTAACGTAACAGCGATATATTATATGCATATATATTTTTAATTGTTCTTATACGTTTAATTTTCTTTTAATATTGTATATTCATTACTAATATTTATCATAACATTTTTATTACATGTGTGCACTATACTTTTAATGTATGTATCTTTTGTGTGTATGTGTGTATATAGATATAATATTTTGTATTCACTCTTGTGTGTATTGTGTGTTTACTTTTAATTGTATGTTCATAAAATATTTTTTATAATTTTTTTTATTTTAATTTATTTATATAGATTTCGACAATTCTCGTGCCGGAATGGAATAATGAAAATAATCAAAGTGGAAATTTAAAAAAATGGAACACATTTTATGTAAAGAGGTATATTTATATATAATATACAACATGTACAATTGTATTCTCTCTATATTATTATATTGTTAATTATACGACTCTTTTTTGCTCTCTTGCTCTTTCTTGCTCGTACTGAGGTGGATCGAGTAGCTGAGGTACAGACAGGTAAAGAAGTTGGGAGAAAAAAGTATATATATCTTCAAATTATATAAAATATAATAATAATAAATATATTTTAATTTATATTTAGTTATATTTTAGTTTATATTTAGTTTATATTTTATAAATATTGTATTATGATTTTTTAAATTTTATAAACTAAGCGCGCAGTTAAATATTATGTATATATGTACATTTTTTGTATAATGTAATTATAACAGTTTAATAAATGTTTAATATAATTTGTAATGTGTTTGTATACTTGATATAATATGTATAATCAATATTTTCTCATAATATATTTTCTACATTATATTTTGTTTTCTTTTGGCTTCATCCGCGTATTAATTAATATATTATGTTTAATATTATATATATCTGTTTTAATATTATATTCAATATTATATGTGCAATATTATATATAATTAATAATTAACATTTTATATTTGTAACGGTCGTATTTTCGGACGTTCTTTCGCTGCGCGGATAGATCGTCGGTGCGAGGTTCGTTGGAAAGAAAATACGCGATGTGTGTTAAATGAACGTATTTATTGTAATATACAGAGTATGTGTATGCGAATGTGCGTGTGTGGGTGTGTGTGTGTGTGTGTGTGTGCGTGTGTGTGTGTATGGTAATTCAGCTGGCCGATTAATGACGCGACCAATGCAGTTTCGATGTTAAGTCCGGTCTTTGATCGCGAACACCTGTTCGATGTTTACAACGTGCGAGACAGCGCGTGTTTTTGCGGTACTTTTTCCGCGGGGAATCCCGAGGTTCTTGGAATCCTCGGGTTCTCGGAATCGACGGGCGCTTTCCCGAGAATTATTATTTCCCCGGCGCTACACTTTAAAGGGCCGCGTTTGGTCTATTAAACTCGGTGCGCTTTAATCCCAGCGGTGGATGTCGTGATAAATGAATGCGCTTATGCGCTCGGTAACAAAATACGCGGCGGCGGAGGCCGCGATAAACGGATGCGCTTATGCGTTCGGTAACAAAATACGCGGCGGCGGAGGCCGCGATACACGGTTGCGCTTCTGCGCTCGGTGCGGTTGATACGTGCGGCGGCGGAGGCCGCGATAATCAAATGCGCGTATGCGTTCGATGTCAAAGTGCGCGAGATAGGATTGCGTCGCGAGGGATGGTACTCGCGTTGCAGCTGGGTCGAGAACACTCGACTCGGGGCGGCTCTGCGCTCCACCTTCCGTGATGGCCCAGCTGCGGATTAGGTGGTTTGCACTTGTACTTTGGAATCGAGATCTCTCGTCTAAGACGGAGCGCGCTCCACTTTTCGTCCTCTGTAATGAGTGCTTGGTAGGATTTCTGGATTGCTGCCGAAGCGTACTGCTTAGAGCGGATCAGGAATATGGTGATTAGACACCGAGATGTGCCCTTTTTATACCGACTAATTGCCCGCGTCGGCGCGCGGCGGTATAACCCCTTCCGAACGGTTTTTCGGAAACGGTACGGTCGGGTCCGTTCGGAGGGGTTCGGGTTGAGCGCCGAACGCGGGTTTTCGCCGGTCGGCGGTTCGGGCCACCTCGGCTCTGATCGGCGGTGTTCGGCCGTTTCGAGCCCTTAACGGCTCTGGGCCGTAATGAGAATGATTAAAAGATGGGCGCACCGCGCCCCTGCCTCTGCCCGGCGGGTGTTCTGCCGGGCGGCAGCTTTCGGCTGGTGTTCTGCCGGGAATTAGGAACGA
The DNA here is from genome assembly GCF_025532165.1 of Camponotus vicinus. Classification (NCBI taxonomy): domain Eukaryota; kingdom Metazoa; phylum Arthropoda; class Insecta; order Hymenoptera; family Formicidae; genus Camponotus; species Camponotus vicinus. Next base: position 5,448,877 of record NW_028141948.1, read on the forward strand.
TGCATCGGGATGCATCGTTACATATTTTTTATTTGTCTTTACCATTTGTATATTATATCATTAATAATTTATATTTTTACATAATTTTTATTATATTATATTATTCTGTATGTAGCAATGAGGTAGAAAGAGAACGAAACAAGGAAGAGTGAGTGAGATAAAAGTTCAGATGGCGTTACTGGTCAACTTACTTATTTCGCGCATGCGCACTCCATTTTGGCCAACACTAACATCAAAGGTGCCGACAGGGAGTTGCGCTACTGGATATACTGTGGTATTGCCTTGCTAAATTTAGCAAATTTAGTTAGGTTATCTTGGAACGTTAGTAAATATTTATTTTCATTAGTAGTAATCGTTAACGGTCCGACAATGTCTAACGCGCATTTTTCAAATGGTTTATTAGGCGTATCCGTAATGATTAACGGTACTTAATTTTTTTCGCGATAATTTATTTTTTTGGCAAGATTCGCATCTTGCAATATATCGTTCGACGTCTTTTGTCAAGCCTTTCTAATTGTGCTGAAGTCGGATTCTTCTTATTGTCCGTTCTATTCCTTGATGCCCTTCTATAGGTGCATCATGATATTCGGAGAGTATTTGCTTTTTCTCCTCTTCTGTATATGTTTTTGTTTGTTCGCTGCTTGCTTCGTCTTCTTATTCTTCTTCTTCTTCTTCTATTATTAAGACTTCATGATTATTATTTTCATTTGAGGGTCCCAATATCGCGTTGCGACTTAATGCGTCGGCGTTCGCGTTTGCTCGTCCGGCCTTATGTATAATTTCATAGTCGTATTCCTCTAGTTTTAATCTCTATTGGATTAGTCTTGATCCGGGGTCGTTTACGTTAAACAACCATATTAGAGGTTTGTGATCGGTCACAATTTTAAATTTCGTTCCATATACGTATGGTCTAAAATGTTTTACGGCCCATACGATTGCTAGTAATTCTTTTTCAGTGGTATTATAATTTTGTTCCGCCTTTGTTAATATTCTGCTGGCGTAAGCAATCGGTCGGTTGTTGCCTATCTTTCCTTGTGATAACACTGCTCCGATCGCATAGTCGGAGGCATCGGTGGTCACAATAAATTCTTCTGTGAAGTCGGGATATTTTAACACTGGTGCAGTCATTAATTTTCCCTTTAGTAGTTCAAATGCTGCTTGCTGTTCCGTTGTCCATTCGAACTTCTCTGATTTTTTTGTTAATTTTGTTAACGGTTTAGCTATTTTTGAAAAGTTTTCAATAAATCCTATGAGTGATCCTAATCAATGAGTCCTATGAAGGATTGGATATCCTTTACCTTTTTCGGCGTTGGAAATTCTTTTATCGCAGTTAACTTTGACGGGTCTGGCGATATTCCGTTTTCTGAAATAATATGCCCTAAATAAATTACTTCTTTGCGTAGAAATTCGCATTTATCCGGCTGCAATTTTAAATTAGTTTTTCGCAGTCTTTGAAGTACTTCCTTTAGACGTTTATTATGATCTTCTAAGCTCGATCCGTATATTACGATGTCGTCGAGATAGACCAGGCATCTAAGTCCTTGTATTCCTGTTAAGACCGAAATAATCAGTTGTTGAAATGTTGCTGGCGCATTTTTTAATCCGAACGGCATTCGATTGAATTCGTAATGTCCGTAGGGAGTTGAAAAAGCTGTTTTATTTTTATCCCTCTCAGCCATTGGGATATCCTGATGCTAAATCTAACGTGGTGAAATATGTCGCATTTCCCAGCTGATCTAGGATATCGGTTAGGCAATGTAAATGAATCGCCTATTGTTAATTCATTTAGCTTCCGAAAATCTATTACTACTCGGAGCTTCAGTTTTCCAGATGCATCTGCTTTTTTCGGTACTACTAATAACGGTGCGTTCCATTGACTCGTGCTAGTTCGAATAATTTCGTCCTTTAGCATTTCTTGAATTTGTCTATTTACTTCTGTTTTATGTTTCTCGGGTAAACGATACGGCTTCACGTTCACCGGCGCGGTGTTGGCACGTGTTTATCTCATGCTCTACCGTCGCGGTGCAAGTCAGTGGTTCTCCTTCTAAATGGAATATATCGCTGAATTCTTCGCAGATTTTTAAGAGTGTCTGCCCCTCTTCCTTATTTAAGTGTTGAGTTCGCAGTAGTTGTCAAATGCGCTGGACTCGCGGAGTATTGGTTTTATTCTTCGTTCTTGATTTTACTGTATTTATTTCGGCAGTGCTAATTTTGTCTTCCATGTCCTCTAATGTGACGATGGGAGTTGCTAATTCGATGGTTTCATCGGTCGTATTTATTACGCTCACAGGACATGAAAAATTTTTTGGTTTTAATAGACAGCTTCCAATATATACTCCCGGTGTGGTTTCTTCTGTTCGGACTATCTCTATCCGATTACGAGTCGCAGCTTTTATTATTGTTTCGCTACGCGGATTTAAAATTATTTTGTTGCAAGGATGGAGTTTTAATGTGCTGTCTTTTATTTTTATTTCGTTAGTTTCATAATCACATTTAGCTGTTTGTTTTTTAAGGAAGTCTAGTCCTAGAACTCTCTCGTGTTCTATGGCGGTATCGTCTTTTATTACATAAAATGCATGTTTAATTTTATGTTTGTTGATTTTTATCGTAGCGTACATTTTGCCTAATGTATAATATATATTTTATGTCCGCTTATTCCTATAAGTGCTATCTTCTTCTCGTATATTAACGTTTCGTCCTTTAAATGTTTTAATTTTAGTAAGGAAATTGTTGATTCGGAATCGTACAACATGTTTATTTTTTCTCCTTTTATTTCCTTTTCGCGAATGGGTAGTGTAACTTGTAGTAATTCGTCCTTCGATGGTGCATGCATATTTTTAACATGCGTTACGCGATACTCTAGGGCAGGTCGCGGTTGCTTCTTCGTTTCTTCCTGCTCCTCTTCGCTATTGCTTGCAGAGTTGGCGCTCTTTTTCCGCTGTCGATGCGAAGTCTTCTGTTCACGCGTATTATCTTTATAATTTTTTTATTAGTTTGTTTATTATTTTTAATATTATTTTTTGATCGTCCATTTAAATTCCAGCACTCGTCGCGGCTGTGTCCGGATTTTTTGCAATATTTGCAAAATTTATTTACAGTATTTATTCGCGTAGATTTTTTTCCGGTTTTGGTAGTGTATATTTATTACTGCTACGGCAATCGCGTCCGTAGTGTCCAGATTTTCCGCATTTATAACACTGTATGTTTGTATCTCGAGTTGATCGCGTGTGTTTAGCGTCGAATTTATTTTTATTAGAGAAGCCGGGTGCTCGTGTGACAGACGGTCCGATAAGCTTCTCTTCCGCGCTCGCGCCATTTATCGCTTCTTGGAGCGAAGTATATCGTTGTGATCGGACGAGAATTTTTAATTCATCGCGTAATCCGATTTGAAAGTTTATTAGAGCTTGTTTTTTAATTGTTTCTTGTATTGCTTGTTTGAATGAAGGTGGTCGTTCTTCTCCTTCCACCATAGACTCATATAACTTCATAGCTAGTATATCGACACGTTGCCCGAATGCATGTGCGGTTTCGCTTGATTTTTGTTTTAGCGAGTTAAACTCTATTTGCAAATGAGTCGTGCTTTGTTTTGCTTGATAGCACGTTTCAAGTTGTTGTTTTAAATCTTCGAACGTTTGTATATTTCGCATTTCGAAGTCTTGCATGGCTTTACCTTTTAATTTAGTATATAAAATTGCTTGCATCAGCGATTCTTCGTCCGCGGGATTAATATTTTGTACCGCGTATGTACATGCGTTTAAAAATTCTTGCAGTTTTTGTCGCGATGATCCGTCAAATTCGGGAATCATTGATCGCGCTTCTTTTAATGGTAGATAGTGCGGGACTGCGCTACGTCTGTTTCTAATATCGCGTTCGGTACGTCCGTACGTCACGTCGTGTGGGACATCGTTTATATTTGCTCGTGGCTCGTTAAAGTTTCCTTGATTGATATGTACGTTTTGCACTTGTTCGCGTAAATCTCGTATTTCATCTTGCATTTCTCGAAAACTATGTACGAGTTCGGCTAATAATATATTACTAGTGCTTTCGACCGGGCGACCGGCGTCTTCATAATTCGCGGCTGCATTTTGTCCGGCCTGTTGCTCTTGCAAGCGTTCGATTTCTCTATCGACGGCTTCGTTATCCATATTTCTCGCGGGATTTGGCTCAAAGAGACTAATATCAACGGATATCGGTGAATAATTTCTCCTGACAGTAATTCGACTAACGCTTTGTCGGTCCTGTTCCAAATTATCGTTATCGTCTTGTTCGCGCGCTTCGGAACTCGAATATTGGTTCTCTAAATTTCTTCGCACGTTATTTTGTATATCGCGAGTAGCTTCTCCCGCAACTTGGAGCGGTGTTACAAGACCTAATCTATTTGCCAATCATGCTGACACGCTCAAAAATCGCGGGCTATTAAATCGAACTCGGTTTAACGGTTCCGACATTTAAATTGAATTTCGACTTACAGTAGTAGTATGGTGAATCGCATGGTCGATTATCGGTTCGCTCGACTGCTGACGCTGCTAGTAGATACGGGTCGTTGTCCGTCGGTGATGCGCTGTCCGTCGGCGATGCGTTGTCCGTCGGCGATGCGTTGCCTTGGCGAAGGTCGTGGATCGACGTTGGTCCTTGGGCGCTGGTGCTCCTTTTCAGATACAGCTGCTTGATCGTAATCCCTTATCACTTGTTGGCTTTATGCGTTATATATTGAGTGGTCTGCTTGAGTCCGTCTGCTTTAATATAGCAGTTGCTCCGTCCACTTTATTAATTTTATATTTTCTTTTTGTTGCAGATGTTAGAGGTCCAGGAGGATTTTTCGGCGGTTTTTTTCTCGACAATCCCACCGCTGCCACCAAAATGTTGTGCCGTGTGCGGCACGAGATGTGGGAGGTTGCCGGGATAACCAACCAAGGCCTCAGGACCGTTTAAACTTCAATTATTTTATTATTATAATTATAGTTCTTTTACAAATATATACACTTATTTTATTCTAATCGGTTTCTTTTAAGTCTTCTCTCCTTAATATCGTCTTCCCTTAATGCGGCGTCTACAATGAGATTTTAAGGAGACTTAAGGCGTAAGACTTAAGAAATTGACCAATCACAGTCGAGTATTCTCTTAATACTTGACTGTGATTGGTCAATTTCTTAAGCCTTACGCCTTAAGTCTCCTTAAAATCTCATTGTTGACAACGCTTTAATCGCCTCGTTCTTAGATTTCGAGTGTTAACAAACTTTTTCAGCGTTTGATGCACAGAATAGCGATTAGCCCCAGATTCGCACTCTTTATTGATTGAATTTTAATTAACGACTGTCCGCCGCGGACTCGCGGTGAACGGTTTTTAACACCTCATTTGTAGGGGTATTTTGGAGGGGATCACCTAGCGACATGACCATATATGGTCATGGAAGATTTTCGTGGCGATCAAGTCCACGTACAAACGAAGAAGGTTCAAAGTCGAATCCCTTCGTTGGCATTTTCACGTTTCCGGCGAACTCACGCGTGATTCGCTGAGGTAGCGGTTTTACGCGGTTCGCGAACATTTCATCGCATTTTAATTGTACAAAATTTATTAATGGTAAAGTAAAATAAAGTTATAGTCTTTCGGACTATAACAGTAACAAAAATAGTTGTCTCGAATTGAGAATTATTTTAAATTTGCTTGGTATCGTACCAAGAAAATTTGTGCCCTGTGCACACAAATAAGTTTCAACGAAAACTTAATTCTCGTTGAACTTACGCACTACCATCCGCGTTTGGCTCTTACTGCCTGTTTAAATTTAAGTTTATGTTTAATATACAGAGCCTAATTTCTTATAGTTATATAAAAATAGTTGTTTTGAGAAATTTTTCTTTGACAAATATTTCTTTCTTTTTTATTTTTTCTTCTGTGTCTAAAACAAAAAGTTCATTATTAATGTAAAAATTATATATATAAAATATAATTATATTAATTAATAAAAATAACTAATTATTTTTTTATATACATATATTTAATAATATTTAAAAATTTTAATTAATAAAAATAAGTAATTAATAATTTTATTATCTTAATAATTTACCTTTTCAACTTCTTCACATTTTCTTTTACAAGGTGTATGCACACCTTTTAACAAAGCAGTTAAAGGCATTTTTTGTGTTAAAAAGCAGCATTAGGTGTGAGGTCTGGATAGCTCAGTGGTCTAGAGCAGTTGCCCGGAAAGCGAAAGACTCGGGTTCGATTCCCGATCCAGCCACTTGCGCCTCACATATTTTTCTAGTCTGCGAATATTGTTTTCTAGCAATTATTCGTTAGGCTGAAAAATGTGTGAATGCTCTCTCCACAGGATATGCGTCAATGCCGTTGCCACGGATGGATTCTGTCGCTCGTTGATCTAATGGGCGTAAAGACACGTCCGACCTCCTCCCACATACATCCCTATCTTTACTGGAGTAAAGATACTCCAGTACTCCAGTAAAGATAGGGATGTATGTGGGAGGAGGTCGGACGTATCTTTACGCCCATTTGATCAACGAACGACAGAATCCATCCGTAATATGCCCATCGATTTTTTTATATCCTTTATTTCATTAATTGATAGATATGGTGGATTATACTATAAAAAAATATAAAAAATTATATAAGATATCAATAAAAGATATATAAGATAAATCAATTCATCTTGTACAGAAAAAATGTAGTTAAAATATTCAATACAAATTAACAATTGTAAATAATGATATAGTTTTAAAAAAAATGTTAAATTTTTATATATTTAATTTTTATATATTTTAAATTTTTTAGAAAGTTAGATTAGATTAGGTTGTTTAATGATTCTAAAATTTTAAGAATAAATAAGTATTTTTTTATCCGTATTGTACATGATACCAGTAACTTCTATTTTATCTCCTTTATTAATGTCAATTGTTTGAAAGTCATCATATTTGAAATTTAATACATGTATCTCTAATTTATATGTTCCATCCGTAATTGATCCATATCCAATTATTTTATTTAATTTGATATTAAATGATTCTGAAAAATTGGTTTTAACGTATGCTTCTACTTCTACATAAAGAGTAAAAAGAATTAATAATAATATTAAGGAGGATAAACACTGTGACGGCAAAAAAAATCAATTTTTATTTTTACATTTTCTTAAAGTATAACATGTGGAGTCTCCTAAAATATTATGGTGAAGTTCGTAAAAATAACAGAACTACAGCCGTTTTTGTTGCGCTCCGTAGGGGACTCCAGGCAGGTCATAAAAAACCGTTATCCGAAGCTGCCATTAAGGCAATTACTCTAGTATATAAAGATTTGAGCAGAACTGATTTGTTAGAGCGCTGTTTGGGCGGTTACACGCAAAATAATAACGAGAGCTTCAACGCTATGGAAGTTTGCTCCAAAAACAACATCTAGCAGTGCTAAAGTCGTTAAAACAGTTGCATACTTAGCTGTATGCATATTTAACGATGGCATTGAGTCTTTGTTAAACATTTTAACTATTTTAAATATTAAAATCGGACCGGTATTGGCTGAATACTGCCAAACGCAAGACTCCGGCCGCAATGCTGCAGCGGACAGACGCACATATGACACGATGTTTGACGGAGATTCGTCTGTTAGCAGTAGGAGAAAATCAGCCAGTACTTCCCGAAATGCACAAAATGATGCACACTATGGCCCTGGATTGGATGAATTATAGTATGTTTGAAAAAAACATATATTTATTAACAAAATAACCGTACCTAAAACTTTAAACGCGTTTTTCTCGAAATGACATTTTCACAACTGGCCCTGCACTTTTCTCAGCCAATTTAAATCCAAATGACTTAAAATTTTAACAAGATATTTTTAAATATAATATCTTCAGTTAAGCGTACGAATTTTTTTTTACGATTGAAATTTCCCAAAAAAATGCCAAAAAAAACGGTATTTTTTTGGACGATTTTCGAACTTTTTTTTTGAACGTGCGCCATTTATAACGTGCGAATAATTAAAATATTAAAATTTCCGTAAGCTTAACTGAAACTACACTCATATACTTTAAGAAAATCTTGGGTTCTTTTTATTTCAAATGACTTTTAAGGACTCCAGGTGCAGGGCCGATGGAGCTTGCGCGGCGTACAGAGCCTACTACAGACACATTTTATACCAAGATAAAAATGTATTACATCAAATAAAAAAATATTTTTCAACAGTTCTAAAGATAACTAATTCAATACAAAAACATTTATTTATCTACCTGCTTTATGGGCATCACAAAAAATTCGCTAAAAAGAGCTATTTTTTCGGCCGTCACAGTGTTTATCCCTCTTAAGTAGGTATACAAGGCGGGTTCTAACCCTGGTCCTCTCAGGGGGGGTGAGGCGTGAGGGGAACCGCGGCGCGGAGGGAGTGACGTCATGCGCGGGGAAGGAGGAATTGCGGCGCGCGGCGAGTGACGTCACGCGCGGGGAACGGGGATCCGCGACACGATCGAAGGACGAGGTGGTCCGCGCGGGGAAGGGGGATCCGCGGCGCGACCGATGGACGAGGGGGTCCGCGAGGAGAAGAGGGATCCGCAGAAGGAGAACGGTGCGAATGTGTGAGAAGGATAGCGCTACGTGTGGGAAAAGGATAGCGCTAAGTGTGTGAAGAGGACAGTGCGACAAGGATGGCATCAACGTGCGACAAGGATGGCGTAAACATGGGACAAGGACGACGCATTGTAAGATGGCGCATAGGTGGGAGAAGGACGACGCAAAGGTAAGTGAGTGATAGCGACAAGCATATGAAAGAGAGAGAATGATAATAGCGCGTACGAAAGAGAGAGAACGATAGCGCGAGAACAACGCGTGCGAGAGAGAACGATAATATCGCGAGAACAACGTGTACGAAAGAGAGAGAACAATATTGCGAGAACAACGCGTGCGAGAGAGAACGATAGCGCGTACGAAAGAGAGAACGATAATATCGCGAGAATAATGACGAGTGTAATAGAGACAACGATAAAGACTTATAACTAGCGCGAGAGAGATAGCGCAAGGGAAGGGGGCGCAAGGGAAAGGTGTGTAAATAAATACATTTTATCAATTATAAATATAAAATATAAAATTTATTTAACTGTGTGTAAATACATTTATGTGTCATAGCGCGTGCGAGAGAGATTACTATACTTATTCTATCTAAGCGCGAGAGAAAGAGATAGCGCGAAAGAACAATGACGCGTGCCGAAGATAGAGAGACTTATGATTAACGCGCGAGAGAGAGACAACGATAAATTCTTATAACTAGCGCGAGAGAGAGGTGCCAAATAATGGGAGCTCAAAGAGAGGCGCGTAAACAATTGCAATTTTTTTTACAATTAAAAATATAAAATTTATTCAAGTGTATTATACATTTGTGTGTGTGTGTGTCTAATAATAAAATAATAATAAGAATAATAATAATAATAACAATAATAATAATAATATAATATATAAATATAAAATTTAATATAAAATATATATAGGGGAGGTGGGGAGGGGTGATGCGCCGGGCTAAGGAGGAGGCCGCTCCTGGAAGGCTAAGGGGGCGGTGCGTCGGGTTGAGTGTCGATGCGCCAGGTTGAGGGGAGGCCGCTCCTGGAACAGAAAAAAAGACATACATTTCATTATTTTTAATAATTTATTTTAGGATACTTTTGATGTATTATAAATTGTAAGTTACTTACAATATTTTCCATGGCTCATCTTTATATTGAGCAAAAGGGACACATGTTGCATGGTATTATTTGATGCAAAGATTTTTTACTTACATTCTTTGCAAGACATGTTAGATAAATGTTCATAATATGTGATTCTATGTTCCCGAACAGAACCAGCTTCTACGAATAGATACGATAATCTAAGGAAGCACTCGGTACAATATTTGGACTCATTTTCCACATAATAGTAGGATATATGCAACATATCTTCGTATGTTCCAATGTTATTATTTCAGTCAAGTTTAAATTTCGATGTTTAGTTTGTATTAGTTCATCACTACTATCACTCTCATAATCACTATCTTCCAAGGGTTCTAATTCTATATCAGACCCATCCTCGTCTGATTCGTCCAGATTATCGATTTCTATTATATTGTCATCTTCAATAATAATAATCTCTTCGATGTCCTCGTCGATGATAATAACATCTTCATTATTATCTTCATCATCGATGATAATAACATCTTCTTTAGCCATTATACATGACCAACGAAACACAAGACCAACGAAATACAGAACAACGAAACACAGAACAACGAAAGAAATAATATTCTAATGTCGCAGACTCCTCTTCATTATACAGGGTTTGTCAAAAGTGTGGAAACCCCTAAATATCTCACAAACGGTGCATTTTAGAAAAAAATGTTTCAGGCAAAAGTTGTATGGTATCAAGGGGGACATAAGGTGGTACCATTGGTTTGACCTTGAAGAGTCATTTGAAGGTCACTTCAATTTTTTTAAATGGAACACCCTATATATTTTTGCACACTCTTGTAGCTTATCTCGAGAGCTTTCCAAAACACTATAATTAAGTACCTTTTCGTTAAGTACTTTTTGAGTTATGAGGCTTGAAATAATTTCTTAATTTTACATAAACCGTAAAATATCTTGTAAAATATTCATTTTTCGATTATCTTACCTTAATACTTTTACGTACAAAATAATGAGAGGAATCAACTGGTGTAAAAAAAACACATAGTTGTTTTGAAGAAAAAATATGTAATTTGCAATTAACAATTCCATATTTTTTCTTAAAAACAACTATGTGTTTTCTTTACACCAATTGATTCCTCTCATTATTTTGTACATAAAAGTATTAAGGTAAGATAATCGAAAAATGAATATTTTACAAGATATTTTACGGTTTATGTAAAATTAAGAAATTATTTCAAGCCTCATAACTCAAAAAGTACTTAACGAAAAGGTACTTAATTATAGTGTTTTGGAAAGCTCTCGAGATAAGCTACAAGAATATGCAATGACAAATAGTAGATTCCATTTAAGAAATTGAAGGTGACCTTCATGTGACCTTCAAATAACTCTTCAAGGTCAAACCAATGATACCATCTTATGGCCCCCTCGAAACCATAAAACTTTTGTCTGAAACATTTTTCTCTAAAATGCTTTGTTTCCGAAATAATTGCGTGCGTTAATTAAAATGGCTCACCCTGTATATATATATATATATATATATATATATATATATATAAGAGGTATATATAAATAAAATAAAATAAGGTGAAAAAAGCACCATTTTCACATTAATAAGAAGTGTGTTTGTTTATTCTTAAAGAAATATATATACATATATAATGTGAGATACGAACACATTTTGGAGAGCGTTACTGTTATATATTATAATTAATACTTATGGATATATTATAATTATGGATTAGACTATTTTCTAGACATGAACTATATGGCATATAGTAATATGGCATATTTTTTATTTTATTTATAGTTGATTGATAAACGATTGTGTAATATATTGTACGCGTGCTTATACAGGGTGATTCTAAATAACTTTATGCTTTTGCAAAAACATAATCTTGACCGAATTCTAAGACGATTTTTCCTTTGGCAAAATTTCGTCCGAAGCTTAGTTTTTGAATTATTAAAGGAAGTAGTTAACGTATGACGGGTCGAATACAAGAAGCAGGCAAGGGTGACGCGATTCACCGTCAGACGCGGGTGCTTACGCGGGGCGCCTGCTGCGATCAGCTGGTCGCTATACACATACATACACACATGCGAACACATACATTCTCTCTCTGTCTGTCTGTCTGTCTGTCTGTCTCTCTCTCTCTCTCTCTCATTCGCTCACTCACCTGTAATTTTTTTTTTTTTTTTTTACGAGAGAGGGGAAAATGCATTTTATGCATACCCACCGGTCGATCCAGTGAGTTATGTGGGACTCGAGTACCAAGTCGAATTACCAACTCGGTACTCCCTACCAACTAAAAACTCCTCTCTTTTCACGAATTTCCTTTGACACACTGTCCCTCTGACTTCCCGAGATCTGTTTTCACATAACGTCAAAAAGTAGTTATTATTACCTTGTTCGATGACTTTTGATGTATTGCTGTAATTGCTTGAAGGAGAAATGAATTTCCCGATAGATCGTACGTTCTCAAATTTAACGTAGATATCACGTTGCAAAAGACAAGAAATCCACACTAAATTATTAACTGAAAGTTTTTCTCCTTTCATGAACTGTATTCTTGTATAAACTTTAACGTAATCACATTTATTTACTCACTCGATGAGACGAGAAATTTACTAATGACTCTCACTAATCACTATTAATCACTGTCGAATAATAATTGTTGGCGATTAAAAATCACTCGATGAAAGAAACACGCGCGGACACGTTACTACACGACGCGACGACGCGACAATGCGACGATAATTACTCGGCGACTGCAAGCAGTTTTTTGTCATGGTAGGTTGCGGTAGGTTAAGGTACTACTGGCGCAATCGAACGCAATCATGTGTTCGATTGAATAATGCGGTAAACATAATAAACATTTAACATATTAATATTATTATTATCATGAATGTGTGTGATATCCATACATCGTATATCTATTTAAAAATTAATTAGATTAAATAAGTGTTTTTAAAATATTTATTACTTTTACTATTATCATATAAAATATTAATATTAAATATTTATTTAATATAATAGTAAAAGTAATAAATATTTTAAAAACACTTATTTAATCTAATTAATTTTTAAATAGATATCATACGATGTATGGATATCACACACATTCATGATAATAATAATATTAATATGTTAAATGTTTATTATGTTTACCGCATTCTTCAATCGAACACATGATCGCGTTCGATAGCGCCAGTAGTACATTAACCTACCGCAACCTACCATGACAAAAAACTGCAGTCGTCGAATAATTACCGTCGCATTGTCGCGTCGTGTAGTAACGTGTCCGCGCGTGTTTCTTTCATCGAGTGATTTTTAATCGCCAACAGTTATTATTCGACAGTGATTAATAGTGATTAGTGATAGAGTCATTAGTAAATTTCTCGTCTCATCGAGTGAGTAAATAAATGTGATTACGTTAAAGTTTATAAAAGAATACAGTTCATGAAAGAAGAAAAACTTTCAGTTAATAATTTAGTGTGGATTTCTTGTCTTTTGCAACGTGATATCTACGTTAAATTTGAGAACGTACGATCTATCGGAAAATTCATTTCTCCTTCAAGCAATTACAGCAATACATCAAAAGTCATCGAACAAGGTAATAATAACTATTTTTTGACGTTATGTGAAAACAGATCTCGGGAAGTCAGAGGGACAGTGTGTCAAAGGAAATTCGTGAAAAGAGAGGGGTTTTTAGTGGGTAGGGAGTACCGAGTTGGTAATTCGACTTGGTACTCGAGTCCCACATAACTCACCGGACCGACCGGTGAGTATGCATAAAATGTATTTTCCCCTCGTAAAAAAAAAAAAAAAAAAAAAAACCACGGGTAAGTGAGCGAATGAGAGAGAGAGAGAGAGAGTGAGAGAGAATGTATGTATTCGCATGTATGTCCGTGCATAGTATAGCGACCAGCTGATCGCCGAAGGCGCCCCTCGTGAGCGCCCGCGTCTGACGGTGAATCACGCCACCCTTGCCTGCCTCTTGTATTCGACCCGTCATACGTTAACTACTTCCTTTAATAATTCAAAAACTATGCTTTGCACGAAATTTTGCCAAAAGAAAAATCGTCTTAGAATTCGGTCAAGATTATGTTTTTGCAAAAACATAAAGTTATTCAGAATCACCCTGTATTACAAATTATATATATATATATATATATATATATATATATAATTTGTAATATCAGCACGCGTACAATATATTACACAATCGTTTATCAATCAACTATAAATAAAATAAAAAATATGCCATATTACTATATATACCCAGGTAAGGTTTGCCAATTCTTGCCCAACGTTAAACGTCGGGCCGACATTGGCGATATCACGGCAAACCGACTGTCATTATTCGATCGCGGCGCGACATCGGCCCAAGCGAGGTTAGTCGACTCTTGCCAGATGCCGACTCACGGGTCAACGTTGGCAATACCGCGACAACTGGTGTCCGACATTGACCTGACATTAAAAAAAAAATTATATTCGTATATTTATTTCGAAATTTTATTACTTTCTTAAAACTGAATTTGTTTCTTAATGATAAATTTGGTTCTTAAAATAATTTATGGAAAATTATATATTTGCGCTAGTTATGACATATGTAGATAATATATAACACAAATTAAATGAAGAAGTAGTCTACCACGTAAGGCAGTTGGCTCACGATCGAGAGGTCCCGAGTTCGAGTCCCACCAAGGTAAGTGTGTTTCTCAAATACGAGAAAACATTTAATCCATTATAAAAAGCGCTAATTTTCAGATAGAATCATCATATAGGGTGCATCTTAAAAAACAAACGTAGTTAAAAAAAGTAATAAAATTTCGAAATAAATATACGAATATAATTTTTTTTTATGTCGGGTGAATGTCGGAAATCAATGTCGGAAATCAATATATATATATATATATATATACACTACCGCTCAAAAGTATTTGCCCACCTAAGATACTTGTGCTCTAATGGCTAGGAATAAATAAAACAATGTAATAATCTTATGAAAAGTATTCATATATAATAAACTAGAATTGCAAGTACAAATTGTACACTTAACTTAACTTATACATTTAACAAAACACTTATACATTAAACTTTTGATTCATCTATATGCCCGCCTTTATTTTTGATTACGGCTTCACAAAGTCTTGGCAATCTTCTTATTAATTTTTCTAGCGTTTCTCTGGATATTTGCTGCCACTCTTCTTGTAGAATTCTCCACAAGTCCTCTCGGGATGTAGGACAAGATTTTCGCACCTGTCTATCCAGTTCATCCCACAATAACTCGATCGGATTAAGATCAGGTGATTGCGGGGGCCATTCCATAACTTTTAAAACGTGTTGCCTTTTCAAATGTTCTAAAAATGTTTTACACAGTTTTGATGTGTGTTTGGGGTCATTATCATGTTGAAAAATAAAGTTTGTTCCAATTAACCGAGTGCCAGAAGGAACAACATTTTCTTCTATGATCTTTTTGTATCCTTCTTTTCGGAGAATTCCCTCTATTTTAATCAAGTCACCCACTGCAGATCCACTAAAACATCCCCATACCATGACAGAACCTCCACCGTGTTTGACAGAAGCCACTGTGCAGCCGTCAGCTACCCTCTCATTAGAATATCGGCGAACGAAGACACGTCTCTTAGTCCCAAAAATTTCAAATTTGGATTCATCACTCCAAAGAACCTTGTTCCAATCTTCAATTGTCCAATCTTTGTGTTGTTGAGCCCAATTAAGTCTTTTCTTCTTATTTGCAGTCTTCAATAGCGGTTTTGATACAGCTAAACATCCTTTAAGGCCTGCATCTAAAAGTCGTCTTTTTACAGTGGATAAACTAATAGGTTTATTGCGTCTCTCATTGATTTGTGCTGTTATTTCAGGAGCGGTAAGGCGTCTATTACGTTTGCTTTTTATTATAATATTTAAATCATCCCTTGAATTCGTTATTCTTGGTCTGCCTTGGCGAGGATTATTGGTAACTTTGCCTTGAGTAGTGAATTTCTTCACATTGTAGTCAACAGTTCGCCTTGATATCTTCAAATCTTTTGCGATTTGACGATTGCTCTTTCCAGCCATGAAGCCCGATAATTCCTTTGTTTTGCCCATTTTGATAAATTGAGGGAAAAAAAGTCTTTATAAAAAGAGAGTATTTTAGACAGTTATGATTTTTAGTCAAGTGAGCAGATAACTAAAGCAAAGTTGTATTATACGTCTTACTTCTGTATGCCAAGCTACCAAATAAAAGAAGATCGAAATAATCAAGTGCCTGTCGCGGGTAAACATAAGTACATTAATTCCAAGAAATGAATCATAGGCGCTATCTTTAGTTTCGTGGTTAATTATCGGTAAATATCAAATCTTATTCAACATAATAGCTATCGATAAGGATGTTATATATGTACATAAACAATAAATATTGATAAAGTCACAATAGAGACTTTTGTTTTAAAATTTTCGATAAAATTTACAGTGGGCAAATACTTTTGAGCGGTAGTGTATATATATATATGTATATATATACAGGATGGCCCATTTTAATCCATCCAGTCGAATATCTCGAAAACCAAGCCCGGGAGAGAAAAATGTTTCAGACAAAAGTTATTTGGTTTCGAGGGGGCCATAAGACGGTACCATTGGTTTGACCTTGAAGAGTCATTTGAAGGTCACGTGAAGGTCACCTCAATTTTTTTAAATGGCACCCCCTATTTTTTATTACGTATTCTTATAGCTTATCTCGAGAGCTTTCCAAAACACTATAATAAAGTATTTCTTCATTGAGTTATGAGGCTATTTCCACTTTTCGAGTTATGAGGCTTGAAATAATTCCTTAATTTTACATAAACCATAAAATATCTAGTAAAATATTCATTTTTCGATTACCTTACCTTAATACTTTTATGTACAAAATAATGAGAGGAATCAATTGGTGTAAAGAAAACACATAGTTGTTTTGAAGAAAAAATATGTAATTTGCAATTAACAATTCCATATTTTTTCTTAAAAACAACTGTATGTTTTCTTTACACCAATTGATTACTCTCATTATTTTGTACATAAAAGTATTAAGGTAAGATAATCGAAAAATGAATATTTTACTAGATATTTTATGGTTTATGTAAAATTAAGAAATGATTTCAAGCCTCATAACTCGGAAAGTACTTAATGAAAACTAACTTAATTATAGTGTTTTGGAAAGCTCTCGAGATAAGTTACAAGAATATGCAAAAGCATATAGGATGTCCCATTTAAAAAGTTGGAGGTGATCTTCACATAACCTTGACAACGCTATTCGAGGTCATAATAATGTTGCTGTGTAATGCGCCATATAAAACCTTATAACTTTTGTATGAAACATTTTTTTTTTAAATGCGTATTTTTCGAAATATTAAGGGGTTTCCACACTTTTGCTGAACCCTGTACATTCATATCCATTTATACATAAGCATATCTGTTTTTATATGGACAAAATTGATATATAAGTTTGTATAACTAGATATAATTAGTTTTGTCTAATTATATATGAAAAATTTTTTATCGGGTACCTGGGTAATAACACGAAAATAATGACGTATTCTTTATGTCACTATGTGACGTATTTTTTACGTCACTATATGACGTAACGTACCTGTGACAAATCTACGCCATTTTTGCGACATTAGGACGTCATTTTAAACTTCAGAACTTCATAAGAATGACTAATTCATGACGTCAAATAGACGACAGCTTGCTACCTGGGTCGTTACCGATGTTATTAAAAGGAGTACAAATACCACAGAAAAGAAAAAGGGAAGAAAGTGAATCGCAACAAGTAAATTTATTATTAATTTTTTGCAATAATCAAATTACAAAACAGTAAAGAACTTATTTATTTATTTTGGCTTTTCTGTACATACTAAGTTCTCGTACTTTTTTACGTAAGAAAAGATTAAAATATAATCGTAAAAAACAAATCATTTATTTAATATTTTATACATTTAAAAACTTTAATTTAGTATTTTTACTCAAGTGATATTTAACTTATTTTGAACTTTAAAATAATTAAAATATAACAATGTTGTAACTAACAATAAGGAAATCTAATTAATAATTTAGAAAAACAATTTGCAATATTATATATATATACAGGGTGGCCCATTTTAATCCATCCAATCGAATATCTCGAAAACTAAGCCCGGGAGAGAAAAATGTTTCAGACAAAAGTTGTTTGGTTCCGAGGGGGCCATAAGATGGTACCATTGGTTTGACCTTGAAGAGTTATTTGAAGGTCACATGAAGGTCACCTTCAATTTCTTAAATGGAACCTACTATTTGTCATTGCATATTCTTGTAGCTTATCTCGAGAGCTTTCCAAAACATTGTAATTAAGTACCTTTTCGTTAAGTACTTTTTGAGTTATGAGGCTTGAAATAATTTCTTAATTTTACATAAACCGTAAAATATCTTGTAAAATATTCATTTTTCGATTATCCTACCTTAATACTTTTACGTACAAAATAATGAGAGGAATTAATTGGTGTAAAGAAAACACATAGTTGTTTTGAAGAAAAAATATGTAATTTGCAATTAACAATTCCATATTTTTTCTTAAAAACAACTATGTGTTTTCTTTACACCAATTGATTCCTCTCATTATTTTGTACATAAAAGTATTAAGGTAAGATAATCGAAAAATGAATATTTTACAAGATATTTTACGGTTTATGTAAAATTAAGAAATTATTTCAAGCCTTATAACTCAAAAAGTACTTTACGAAAAGGTACTTATTAATTATAGTGTTTTGGAAAGCTCTCGAGATAAGCTACAAGAATGTGCAATAGAAAATATAGTGTTCTATTTAAGAAATTGAAGGTGACCTTCATGTGACCTTCAAATAACTCTTCAAGGTCAAACCAATGGTATCCTCTTATGGCCCCCTCGAAACCAAACAACTTCTGTCTGAAACATATTTCTCTCCCGGGCTTGGTTTTCGAGATATTCGACTGGATGTATTAAAATGGGCCACCCTGTATATATATACAGGGTGATTCTGAACAGACGTTTGTCTTTAAAAAGATAAATTGTCGAGTCTATTCTAAGACGATTTTCCCTTTACCAAAATTGTCTACGAGGCTTAGTTTTTAAATTATTAAATAAAATAGTTCGCGAATTACGGAACGAGTACAAGAGGTAGACAGGGACGGCGCAACTCACCGTCCGATACAGGCGATCATGTGGGGCGTGCGACGCGATCAGCTGATTGCTGCACACGATGAGTGTAACAATCAGTGTGTGTGTGTGTGGGGGGGGGGGGTGTATTTATGCACGCGTATCCACACATGCACCGTACTCTCTCTCTTTCTCTCTCTCTCTCTCTCTCTCTCTCTCTCTCTCTTTCTCTCTCACTCTCTCACTCACTCACTCACTCACTTATTCTTACCTTAATAATGAGATTCTTCATACTGCTGATAAATAGTAGTGCCCAGTGTGTTGCACGATAATAATCGTCGTCGACGAGACGTCGTTTCTTCAACACGCAGTCTGACACAAATAAGCGAAGTTTTTTCTTTCATCACTTTCGACACTTTTACAAATTTACTCGCGCACTTAATCACTCACGATTGATAAAAGGAGGAATTTACCAACGGTTACGGTACGAATTTAATAAACGGTTAACGCATTTAATTATTAATTACACACTCGATTAAAGAAACGCGTTAACAGAACGCGATACTCGATGCAAAGCGCGCGACGCGACGACCGACGACAAGCAGATCAGGTTAATACTAGCGCCTCTAGCGCTGCCAAACATAAACGTGTAGCATTACGCGCTAGTACTAACCTGACCTGCTTGTCGTCGGTCGTCGCGCGCTTTGCATCGAGTATCGCGTTCTGTTAACGCGTTTCTTTAATCGAGTGTGTAATTAATAATTAAATGCGTTAACCGTTTATTAAATTCGTACCGTAACTGTTGGTAAATTCCTCCTTTTATCAATCGTGAGTGATTAAGTGCGCGAGTAAATTTGTAAAAGTGTCGAAAGTGATGAAAGAAAAAACTTCGCTTATTTGTGTCAGACTGCGTGTTGAAGAAACGACGTCTCGTCGACGACGATTATTATCGTGCAACACACTGGGCACTGCTATTTATCAGCAGTATGAAGAATCTCATTATTAAGGTAAGAATAAGTGAGTGAGTGAGTGAGTGAGAGAGTGAGAGAAAGAGGGAGAAAGAGAAAGAGAGAGAAAGAGAGAGAGTACGGTGCATGTGTGGATACGCGTGCATAAATACACCCCCCCCACACACACACACACACTGATTGTTACACTCATCGTGTGCAGCAATCAGCTGATCGCGTCGTGCGCCCCACATGATCGCCTGTATCGGACGGTGAGTTGCGCCGTCCCTGTCTACCTCTTGTACTCGTTCCGTAATTCGCGAACTATTTTATTTAATAATTTAAAAACTAAGCCTCGTAGACAATTTTGGTAAAGGGAAAATCGTCTTAGAATAGACTCGACAATTTATCTTTTTAAAGACAAACGTCTGTTCAGAATCACCCTGTATACATATATATATATAATATATAAATATATATAAATAATAATAATAATATATATTTTCCAGATAGAGAAAAAGAGGAACTCTCTATATTAGAATTCTCTATAACAATTTTTATTATGCATTATACAATTAAATTTATTATACATGTTACAATATTATTATACATTATAAAATTAAATATTAAGTTAAAATGTTAAGTTAATTAAATATTAAGTTATAATTTTAATTAATTAAATATTAAGTTATAATGTTTTATAAGTATAATATTATAAGAATCACGTTTGAGCGCGTTAAAAATTTTACTGTTATTTATTATAAGATTAAGTAATAAGATTTATGTTTATTATAAAAGTTACATATTGCACACACATAAATTTATAATTAAATAAATGTTTTTCAAAAAATAATATTTAATGTGTAATTGCAATATTAGCTTAAATCAAATTGATCTAATTAATTAAGTCTGGCAATATGCAAATTTAAGTTAGCTAATTCCCCTTTTGTATTTTGATTAAATAAATAAAAATTAAATTAAATGAATACATTAAAAAGTAAAAAATCTTAAGAGATATATGATAATAGTTATATACACATATGCTAAATATATAATAATATTAAAATATATTATTAATAACACAGTTCCACAAAAAAAAATGAAAAAAATACCTCCGGGGTCTGAGTAGGTGTACTATATGTTTTTGGTGTCGCTGAATCCGAATCCGATGTCCATTTAACTCCATGTCATCAGGATTTTTCATAACCTCAAAAAAACTGCTCAATAACGGCATATCTCAATAACTCCTGCTCTATAACCCCATGAACACTTAAAACCATGAAAAATAAAACCCCAAACACCTCAATCCTTTAACATCTTCCCCCCACAACCCCACAACTTCATAACCTCATAACCCCATAACCCCATAGCCCAGAAAATTAGTGAAAACGACACTTGTGAGCGTCTCAGCCCTGACGCTCGGTGTCTGCAGGCCAAACGTGGTACTTGAGACTTGAAACTACATTTTTATCGATTCTACAACACCTCAACCCCATAACCCCATAATCTCACAAAGAATTAGTGAAAACGACACTTGTGAGCATCTCAGCCATGAAACTCAGTGTCTACGAGCCAGAAGTGATACTTGAGACTTGACACCACATTCTCATCGACTCCACAACACCTCAACCCCATGACCTCATGACCCCAAAATCCCATAACCCAAAAAATTGGTGATAACGCAGTGAGAATGTCGGTTTGGTGTAAAAAGATCACAATTTGGGGTCCATTTAAAAATAGTACTGCTTCGTAGTCCAGGCAAGAAGGGTATTACTCCTAATGAAATATCTCCAAAGTGTGAGGCAAGGGGACACACTGTAATAAAGCACCCCAAAAAGTGTGAGGCAAGGGGACACACTCTAATGAAGCACCCCGAAGGGAACAAAAGCCTTCTACGTCCTCGTCGTTGTTCCTGGGTTCGGCAAAATGTAGGCACCACGAATATAAGATTTGAATTCGCATTCGAAGTCTAAATTACCACATCTGGCCCGCAGACACCGAACGTCAAGGCTAAGATGCTCACAAGTGTCGTTATCACTAATTCTCTGGGTTATCGGGCTATGGGGTTATGGGGTTATGAGGTTATGAAGTTGTGGGGTTGTGGGGGGAAGATGTTAAAGGATTGAGGTGTTTGGGGTTTTATTTTTCATGGTTTTAAGTGTTCATGGGGTTATAGAGCAGGAGTTATTGAGATATGCCGTTATTGAGCAGTTTTTTTGAGGTTATGACAAATCCTGATGACATGGAGTTAAATGGACATCGGATTCGGATTCAGCGACCCCAAAAACATATAGTACACCTACTCAAACCCCGGAGGTATTTTTTTCATTTTTTTTGTGGAACTGTGTAATTTTTTCAAAAAACTAAAGCATATATGCAAACCGCATTGCATTTTTCTTAAATAACCAGCACACGAATAGATCGCCTCTGGATTACATATTTTTAATAACCAGCACACGAATAGATCGCCTCTGGATTACATTTTTTTAATAACCAGCACACGAATAGATCGCCTCTGGATTACATTTTTTTAATAACCAGCACACGAATAAATCGCTTCTGGAATAAACAATTTTTTTCATAATCAGAGCGCACATGCAAACCGCTTCTGACAAGAAATATTTTGTAAAACAACCAGCTCACGAATAGATCGCCTCTGGAATAAACTGTTTTTCATAATCAGAGCGCACATGCAAACCGCTTCTGACAAGAAATATTTTGTAAAACAACCAGCTCACGAATAGATCGCCTCTGGATTACATTTTTTTAATAACCAGCACACGAATAGATCGCCTCTGGATTACATTTTTTTAATTACCAGCACACGAATAGATCGCCTCTGGATTACATTTCTTTAATAACCAGCACACGAATAGATCGCCTCTGGAATAAACAATTTTTTTCATAATCAGACCACACATGCAAATCGCTTCTGACAAATATTTTGTAAAACAACCAGCTCACGAATAGATCGCCTCTGGAATAAACTGTTTTTCATAATCAGAGCGCACATGTAAATCGCTTCTGACAAGAAATATTTTGTAAAACAACCAGCTCACGAATAGATCGCCTCTGGAATAAACTGTTTTTCATAATCAGAGCGCACATGCAAACCGCTTCTGACAAGAAATATTTTGTAAAACAACCAGCTCACGAATATATCGCCTCTAGATTACATTTTTTTAATAACCAGCACACGAATAGATCGCCTCTGGATTACATTTTTTTAATAACCAGCACATGAATAGATCGCCTCTGGATTACATTTTTTAATAACCAGCACACGAATAGATCGCCTCTGAAATAAACAATTTTTTTCATAATCAGAGCGCACATGCAAACCGCTTCTGACAAGAAATATTTTGTAAAACAACCAGCTCACGAATAGATCGCCTGTGGCACTAATTACTGCAAAAACTTATATAATAGCTATTATAAAAAAACTTACATATAGAAAATATATAATTATAAAGATAAATATAAAGATAAGGACTGTATTCTTATTTTTCAGAAATTTTTTTTTTCATCATGATTTATGTATGTGTATTTGTATGTGTATATGTGTTTGTATGTGTATGTGTACATACAAAGTGAAGCATTTAAAGAGTTACAAGCTATTGGTCCACATTCTGAATTTTCAGAATATGGGCAATTATCTCTGAAAGTACACATTATAGCGAAAAATGTTTTAGACAAAAGTTTCGACTTGAAGGGAGATGTAAAAAGGAGCGATTAGTTTCACCTTGGATAATCGTTGGAAAATGACATACAGATCACCTTTAATTTCTTAAACGGTAACCCCTATTTTCGATAACACTTTCTTGTACTTTACCTTCAGAACTTTTGAAAACACTATAATAAAATATTTTTTGTAATACTTTTCGAATTATGAGGCTTGAAATAATTTCTTAATTTTACATAAACTATAAAATATCTCATAAAATATTCATTTTTCAATTATCTTATCTCAAAGATAAGATCAGCGAAAAATAAATATTTTACGAGATATGTTATAGTTTATGTAAAATTAAGAAATTATTTCAAGTCTCAGATCTTCAAAAGTACTAAATGAAACAATACTTTATTATAGTGTTTTGAAAAGCTGTTGAGATAAAATACAGGAAAGTGTCATGGAAAATGCGAGTTCCCATTTAAGAAATTAAAGACTTTCATGTTATCTTCAAACGATTATCCAAGGTCAAACCAATGTGTCCTTCTTATATCTCTCTTCGAATAAAATAACATTTGTCTGAAACATTTTTTGCTATATATATAAAATGTGTATATTCAAAGATAACTTGTAACACTTTAAATGTCCCACCCTGTTTATTAATAACATAATAGTAATTATCAGCAATAATTCTAAATTTATTGAAATATTATTTTTCTAGTTTTTATATACAAATGTGTATAAATGTACAATGTCTCAATAAGATATTTTTGTAAAAAATCTTAATTTAAATCAAATTGTAATTTATTATTCAAGAGCTAAACTACAAAAGGTAATTTTATAAAAATGCTTACTCTCTCAACCGTGAGTTTGAAGCGCTTCCAAAAAATAGTCAATAACACAGGCCCACAAAAAAAAAGTACCCTGTGCTGGCGATCTGACTATGCTAGTCTTATGTATTTTGGCCCGCTGAATTCGAATCTGACGTCAGAATTGCTCCACACGTCATAGTTTTTTTTAAATCTCAAAAATAGACGAAAATTTCGTAAAAATCGACATTCTAGGGTAGTAAGACTGCGCTTCTTGAGGAAAAAGTTATCGAAATCATATTTCCATGTATTTTCAGGCATTATAAATCCAAATCCGATTTGTCACACCAATCATACCATCGATTCCATTAACATTTGTCATGAAAAAATAGCAATCTTCCGTATTCCGTATTTGATTTTAGTTCATTCATAAATCTTATATTGGAAAGAATTAATCTTATATTCTCCAAGTCCAAATTTTGAGAAAAATTTTTTCAAAACTTACAGCTTCTAGCTGTTGAGTTCGTATAAGATGCAGAAATTTCTTTATATAGGTCACAAACCTCTTTTCAAATTAATTTGTCTTTAAAGCGCTAGAGGTACATGAAAAAAAAGATTGTGCTATCTGGAGGTAAAACCCTATCTTAATATCTTCGCATCTTGATAAATAGAATCTGTTTGCAGTAAATTTTAGGTGTTACAACCTGAAAAAAAAATGAGCACAAAAAAAATTGAGCACAACGTTTATATTCTAGGTCGGATTTGGATTTATAATGTCTGAAAATACATTAAAATATGATTTCGGTAACTTTTTCTTCAAGAAGCGCAGTCTTATTACCCTAGAATGTCGATTTTTACGAAATTTTCGTCTATTTTTGAGATTTAAAAAAAACTGTGACGTGATGGAGCAATTCTGACGTCAGATTCGAATTCAGCGGGCCAAAATACATAAGACTAGTCTAGTCGGATCGCCAGCACAGGGTACTTTTTTTTTTATGGGCCTGTGTAATTTTTGTCAGACTTTAGCTGTCATGTTTTTTATTTCTTCATGCACTTTTGAAAAATTTCAAAAAATTAGGAAATCCTGGAAATTCTTTCAGAACACATAACTAAAAAAATAGAAAACGACAGCTGAAATTCAACGTACAATTACACAGGCCCACAAAAAAAAAAGTACTCTGTGCTGGCAATCTGACTAGGCTAGTCAGTAGGGGGGCTATGTTGGTTCTAACTCATTTAATTCTAAAAATAGATTTCCCCAGCGCGAAGCTGGGGAACCGCGCGGCGCATGCGCCGCGCGGGGGGGAATTTCTCTCTATCCAATTTTTTTTTGTGCTTTTTTTTTTTCAGGTTGTAACACCTAAAATTTACTGCAAACAGATTCTATTTATCAAGATGCGAAGATATTAAGATAGATTTTTATCTCCAGATAGCACAATCTTTTTTTTCATGTATCTCTAGCGCTTTAAAGACA
Source organism: Camponotus vicinus (assembly GCF_025532165.1). Lineage (NCBI taxonomy): Eukaryota > Metazoa > Arthropoda > Insecta > Hymenoptera > Formicidae > Camponotus > Camponotus vicinus. Next base: position 5,474,573 of record NW_028141948.1, read on the forward strand.
TGAAAGGAGGTTTGTGACCTATATAAAGAAATTTCTGCATCTTATACGAACTTAACAGCTAGAAGCTGTGTTTCGAAAAAATTTTTCTCAAAATTTGGACTTGGAGAATATAAGATTAATTCTTTCCAATATAAGATTTATGAATGAACTAAAATCAAATACGGAATACGGAAGATTGCTACTTTTTCATGACAAATGTTAATGGAATCGATGGTATGATTGGTGTGACAAATCGGATTTGGATTTATAATGCCTGAAAATACATGGAAATATGATTTCTGTAACTTTTTCCTCAAGAAGCGCAGTCTTACTACCCTAGAATGTCGATTTTTACGAAATTTTCGTCTATTTTTGAGATTTAAAAAAAACTATGACGTGTGGAGCAATTCTGACGTCAGATTCGAATTCAGCGGGCCAAAATACATAAGACTAGAGTAGGGGGGCTATGTTGGTTCTAACTCATTTAATTCTAAAAATAGATTTCCCCAGCGCGAAGCTGGGGAACCGCGCGGCGCATGCGCCGCGCGGGGGGGAATTTCTCTCTATCCACTATGGGTAATAAAAATGCAAAATTCTACGTAGCCGTCGGGTGGGTAAACGCCGTGACGTCGCGCGCGAGAGGACGACGGGCGCGCCTCTCTCGCTCGCGCCGCCCGGACGCAACCCGTCCAACATCGTCGTGGTTGTCGCCTAAGAAAAAAAGTGAAATTTTACGTAGCCGGCGGGTACGGGCGAACGGTTCGCGCGAGAGGACGGGCGCGCGGCGAAGGGTGGGGCGAGGGGGAGACGACGAGCGGCGAGTTCCCGCCGCCGCCGGTAGGAAGGGAGAGAGAGAGACGGAAGCCGATAACAATACGGCGGGGGAAAGATGACGAATCTCGAGTAAAATATTTTTTTATTTATTCGACAATAAGTATATTTTTTAGGTCTTAGATACGAATCGTGCGTATTAATAATATGTACGAGTGTCAGCCCCGCCCGGACGCAACCCGTCCAACATTGTCGTGGTTGTCGCCTAAGAAAAAAAGTGAAATTTTACGTAGCCGGCGGGTACAGGCGAACGGTTCGGCGTCGCGCGGCGAAGGGTGGGGCGAGGGGGGAGACGACGAGCGGCGAGTTCCCGCCGGTTCGTTAGCGCGTGCGAGAGAGACCTCTGTAAGAGGAAGGGAGAGAGAGACGGAAGTCGATAACAATACGGCGGGGGGAAAGATGACGAATCTCGAGTAAAATATTTTTTTATTTATTCGACAATAAGTATATTTTTTAGGTCTTAGATACGAATCGTGCGTATTAATAATATGTACGAGTGTCAGCCTCCTGGAGCCTTTACGTGCAATCGTAACCGTCTTAACAGTTCTTCCTCTCGTAGTCTTCTTCGTTCCACGAGTTCCGCTATTATTCTTCTTTCCTCTTCTTCCTCTCTCCTTCGTCTCTCCTCGTATTGAATGTTCTCTATTTCTAATATTTCCTCGTATAGATCTTGCATCTCGAAGAGGCCTCGTAGATTGAAGATGTCGCGGTACCTCCATTCGTTTATCTCGTTATCTTGGCGGCTTTCCGGAGTGTCGCCCCATTCCTCCTCGAGATCGTGTCGCGCGTTCCATCGCTCCGCTCGTATCTCGCGCCGATGTTCGATATTCATGAATTTTGGAATTTCAATGTCGACGGAGGACTTTAAAAAATGATATATATTATATACGCGCGTATATCTTTTTTTTTCGTACAAAAAAACATTATTTACCTTCCAGAAGAACATCACTTTTGCTACGATGCAAAACAATAGATTCACGAAGTCTTTCTTCCATAGAGAGTAGAGATTATTGTTAATGTTATCCATTTCGGTTTGTTATACGAAACGTACGTTCTTTCTCTCTCGAATAAAACTCGAATGAAACTGGAGAACGATTTAATCGCAGGATTAATATATATCCTCCTGAAAGCATCGCGCATTAACGCATTAACGCATTAGCGCGGTTAGATTAAGGGGAGAGCGATAAGCGGTCGCGAACGGATTTCCGCTCCGTATTTCCCCGTTTTAATCTAAGCGGTATTTTTTTCCCATTTATGAATGAATGAATGAATGAATGAAAACTCGATGTATCGGGAGAATATGTCGCGCGTAGAGGTGTTCGTCTTTAAGGAGGAGGAGGAGGAGAGATGACGAATTTCGTGTAAAATATTTTACTATTTATTCGATTAACGTTACATGTGTGTGTGAGTACATAAGTCGTTAATGGGATTGCGTTAGCGACGCATATTTTTTTTCATTCGAATTTATATGCGCGGATACATAAATTGTCGATAACGATATATATCTTTTTGTTACGAGAATTTTTTACAAACTGTAGTAGAGTCCGAAAAGGAGAGCGTGTAATTCGCAATCGATTAAATCGTTCGCGTCGAAGTGTTCGTGTTGACGAATTCCTTCCGGAATATCATTCGGGTGATCGATTTGCCTCGCGATATCGATGAAATTCGATAGTTTGTTGTCGACGGTTTCGAGCACGCCGGTTAGCGTCGCGACGATGCGATTCACGCATAATTCGAGATCGAACAGCGCTTTTACCGTGGCTTGTGACATGGATATGCGATTCTTTCCCGATTCGAATCGTAGTGTCTTGAGGTTGTTTATCTTGCCGAATCGAATCGTCGCGGTTCCGATTATCGCGAACATGCGGATTGGAGCATGCGGATCTTCGGAGTCGTTTTCGAAGTACCGTAGTATATCGTTGCGTAGAGCGAGCAGATCTCTCCACATATCTGCCGTCAACGAGATCTTTCCGTGACAGTCTCCTAGAGCGATATCGACGTATGATTCTCGCTTTACGACGATAGCGATGTCGATGTACTTGTAAGACGTTTTAGTCAGCGCGTATCGTCTTCCTAATATGCGAATCGGATGTTTCGCGAAATTGATCTCGCGTTTAAACATCCAATTTCTCATCCATCTGTTGAAAAAAAAATTAGAGAGAGAGATAATCGAAAACGTTCCCGCGAGATAATTCGCGAGGTGTACACTTACTCGTTTTCGTTGTACAATTTGGCTTTTTTTTCCGCGGGCGGAGTGTCGCAGCGGTCCTGGGTATCGTCCTCGTCTCGACGCAAAGGCGCGACGAAGGGATTGGACATTGCTGCTGATGTCGTCATCGTCGTCGTCGTCGTCGTCGTTTGCGGCGCCGATTGATTTTGATCCCCGAGGACTCGGCGATATTCCTGTCCGATTCCCGCGAACATGATCGGTCTCGCGAAGAAGGATTCGATGCTCGTTGGAAACACCTCGACGTTGAGAGATGCGCGTTAATCTCGAGCACTGCGAAAAATGTTGCTCGTCGCGATCGAGCCTTATATACTCATTGTTTTTTTTCGATTAACGGAAGTGCGGTTTGGAAACGATGCGTTAAATATAGCAATTTTCAATTTCTAGGCTGATGCGCATTCCAGACGAGGAAGCGGTTTAGAACGACGCGAAAGATATAATAATCTTAAAAACATTAAGTGTTAAAGTTTCCCGCATAATTGTCGTTGTAGTCATCATTATCATCGTCGTCATCATTATCGTCATCATTATCATCATCATTCTCCGGTCTGTTGACGGATACGTATTTTAGACGATATATCTTGGAAACGAGTTCCTGTAATTGATCTAGAATGCCTTCAGCGGGACATTTTATTCCGAGTATATTGAGATCGAAAGGACCGGCTGAGGTTATCGCGTCGATGAATTCGTTGTACGCGTAATAATCGTGTTTTTTGAGGAAATAGAGATTACCGTCAATGTGACGAAAAGCCGCCGTTATCGCGGACGGTATCCCGGAAAACGTATCCCATAGAGAGCCGTGTCTCATAATTGTCGTCGCGCAATCGTTCATCTCGGCTATCTTATCATCGTTATATATAACGTAACTGCGCCCCGCACGTGTGTTTATCGCAGCGTTTATTTTAGCCTCGTGCGGAAATCCGATGTGTTCGATAGATCTCGGCCATCCTATTTTGAGTTGAAAATTCGAATCGGTGAGATAAACAGAGCCGTTCGCGAATATCACGATGTCCCCCGAGGGTTTCTGATACACGGTTGATATACGTGCGATATCACGAGGGAAAAATTTAAAATAGTCGGCGAATGAGAAGGGCGAGCCATAACGTTTTCTCTTTATATCGATCGACCATACGTTGCGCGACGTATAAGCGATGATTCATAATTAATGTTCCGTCTATACGCTTCAAGGCGCACAGATCAATGGTATTGGTAGGAGCCGTCGTTGTCGTCCTCACGGTCGTTGGCGTTACTGTAGTTGTCGGTGCTACTGTAGTTGTAGTTGTCGTTGTTGTCGTTGTTGATGGAGTCGAAGTTTTCCATGATCCGTAGAGATTTCGTATACTTATGATATCCTCTATGCTCAATCTGAGCGGAAATTGTTTGTCTTCCGTAGGCGTATAAGCGTACATGACTGAATCTTCTCTCAGACTGTGAGTTAGACCTAAAGTGTGACCGATTTCGTGCGTCAGCGTCTGAAGGAGATACAATCTAATCGACGGAGGTCTCGTTAGCGTGATGTGCCACGGTTCCGATTCATCGACGTGTACCTCGGTTACGTAATCGATCGTTCCCGTTGGAAAGAATGCATGAGCGACGGCCGCCCCCGGACCCGTGAACGGTGACGGGCACGAGTCTCCATTCTTATCGTTCTCGTACGCGTGTGCGCCAGATTGATATGATATCAGTATATCGGGCCGTAACGTGTCGCGCGAAAACGTTAGCGAAGAATGCTCGGACCATAGAGCGAACGCCATTTGAGTCGTGCGTAGAGTTTCTCTATTTGCTAGTTTAAAGTTCCACGTGAGATGCGTCTTCGGCCACTTTCGCGTTAATGGGCTGTGATTGTGAATGTCCGCGACGCTGCATCGCGGTTTGCGCATTACGCGAATTGTTTCCACGTTTAGAATTCCATTTCCAGATAGACCGTAGTACTCTTGAAATAATATCAATGCATCGCTCAGAAAGATTGCGTTATCCAACGATTGTTGATTTTCATCGTTCTCCAGATAGCCGTAAATTCGCAGATAATGAAACGCTTCCGCGATATCGCTATCGGTCAGCGACGTAGCGGCGACAAACGGAAGTGTCGATAGCGCGAACGATAACACGAACGATATCGCGACGCGCGTCATGACTCTCGCGAACGCGCGCACGGAAGCGAGTCGCTCGAATTCGCGAAAGCGCGATGGAGCATCGATCGATCGATCGATGAGAGAGAGAAAAGGAGGGGGAGAAAGCGAAGGGCGACGTGTATATATAGGTGCGTGAGAATCACGTTTAATTGTACAATTTTTTTTATTATAATACATTTAATTGGAATTATTAATTGGAGTCGGCCGGTGGCTGAAATCCTTGACAGTCGACGTATTAAACTAGCGATCGAGGGATGAACGCTTAATCGTAACACATATACGCCAAGTTAAAAATAATGCGTTAGATGAGTAAATATTATATTTAATTATTTAGTTAATGTGGAAAGAATATTATATACTAAAGATAAACGCGTTTGAAGAAGGGCGATATGCGTATGAACGCTTAATCGTAATACGTTAGATGAGTAAATATTATATATTTAACTATTTACTTAATGTAGAAAGAATAATACATTAAAGATTAATTGCCGATATAAAAAAATATTGTATATAAATATATATCGTTATTTACATATCGTGTAATTGACTACGTCTCTCCAACCACCAATTATGTAGTTTACAGACGTTTTCTAAGGCGCAATTTTTCGTGTGGTAAGTGCAACGATAGGCGTGCGACGTGGCCAGCATTCGTAAAGGTCCGATGTCCTCGTAATCGGCGTCGATAGTTTCGATTGTTATATCGCGTTGCTCCGCAACTTCTCCCGCAATGTCGACTAACCATTTCTTCTTTTCATGACCCTTGACATAAATTGTCGTAGTAGTGTCCGCGTTAAGATCCTTCGACGCGCGACATATCGCGTCGCGGATGATCTGTCTAACACATTTATATTCCACGTATCCGTCGGTCCAATGGAATCCGTGATGATTCAAAGTTAACCAACAGGCTTGCGATTTTTCACCTTTCGTCAATAAATTCCATGACATCGGAGCGCGAAAGACGTGATGCGTTAGATCTCTACCGTTCGCAAGTATCGCCACTTCTTTCGTCACGAATCGTTCGTTGACGATAAAACCTTGCAGATCGATGAAAATTGGTATCGCGATATTACTCGTAACCGTCGTCGCCGCTGCCATGGTCGAAAGAGAGATCAACGTTTATTTATTCCACAGTCTTATATATATATAAAGACCGCGGTTTTTATTCGTTTCACCGCTTCCGTCTCATTATCCCCTCTCTCTCTTTCAATTCGACGACAGTTTACGCGTCGTTTTATAGAATTTTACGCACAACATTCGTCAGCGGATTATATTCCACCACGCGATCGTGAATGATGAGACAATACGCCGTGGTGTTGGGTGGAACATTTTCTTTGCAGTCGAATTCTAGACGAACGTCCACAGTGGCGCTCTTAATCGCCTCGTTTTGACGGGAACAATCTATTACTGCGAGCGGGCCGCAATATAAAAATTTATTCATAGTTAGGATTGTCCCGTCGTTTTTGGATCCGTAATATGTTCATCGAAATCGCGTATACGCGTCATATAGTATTGCGATTCTATTTTTATCGAAATCCAAATTCATATCGTCGTATGGATAGAAATCGGAATTAAGATACAATTTTACATTAGTTAGATTGCACGCGTCAAATCTGGAAATGTCCTGCGATAGAATATTTTTCTTTCCGGTTTGTAACGCGAAAATGACGTAACGCGGTTTTTCGAGTTGCGTAGCCGCTTTTACGGCCCACGAGTGTTTGGTCGTGCTTTGCAATAGCGGAAATTCGTAAAGATCCCACGAGCGAAAGGGCATACTTAGATATCGACCGCTATCTAATGTGCGCAATAACGATAATTTATTAATGTCATTTAACACTACGTGCGGCATACGCCATTGTATCTTCGTCAGTTCCACTCTTGGCTCGTTTTCCTCGTGCGATATCAGACAATTGTGGTCATTTCGCGCTCGTATCAAAATCAATTCGTGACGCGCATTAATAATAATACGTTTGTAATCCTCGCAGAAACCTAATAGCGTGTTGAGAGGAACACAGAAGTTGAAGTCGTCCGTTGCTGCGACGCCGCTTGATCCGATTGCGAAATCCCATCCGGCATTCTTCAAGATATTTCCTCGTTCGCTTGTCAATGACACGTAATTCTTAATTGTACTTGTTATTCCGACATTGCGACTACGGTCAATTTCCACGCCGTCGAATTCGTAGCGTATTTCTTCGAACATAAAGGCCACGCAGTTGTTTACCAACCGTGGCGGTATCGAGGGGGTGACCGATTTACCCGATGCCGGCGGTTGTCGATCCGATGGAGCATTTTTCGTTAGTAGTCTGCCCTCAATATAGAGAAAACTCTCGCACGGCAACGTATACAGATCCTGTTGTTGAATGGGTATTCGTATCTCGTCACTGTATCCGAAAGTGGTGTTGGCGTACGGATTATACGTGTGACTCTCAATCTTCACGATGCGATCGTCGAAGATGGGTTCTCCGCCGATATTCAAAATGTCACGCATAATGTCGAACTATCGCGCGATTTTCGGTACAATGAAACCCATAGATCGTAGAAAAGCGATATTGGAGGCGGACAATCCTTTAACATTCTTCTCCCCCGAACGTTCGATTCGAGTTTCGACGATACGATTATGGTTACCGATGCCGCGACGCGCCTTTACAGCATTAAATTCACTCACGACGAGCATCGCGCGAATCGTTATCTCTCTCTCTCCCCTCCTTTCCCGTTTTCACATCTTACTCGCTCGCGTTCGTTTTATCGTCTGCGCCGTACGTGCAGACGAATCGTGATCTCTTCACCGCGAAAATCGATCAATCGATCATTCTGATCGACGACGCGCAACGATATATCGGTTACGAGTCGCGCGATAACCGGTAGATAAATGATCTGCGTTGGAATCTCCGACACTTTATATCCCGGTAGAACGTTCGGCGCGAATTCGTGTATCGTATGCGCAGATTTTCCATTTACATACGCGCCCGTCGTCAAGTTGCATTCAACGCGAATCGTGTTAACCGCAATAATGCTCATGCAGGCTTATCGGACGCGTACCATTTATTCAGCTGTAATACGCGAGACGAGGAAAAACCTAATAACGAGCCGATATTATTCGGTTTGTCGAAATTAACTCGATACGCGCATTTAATTTCACTTCTCATGGTATTGTCGTTACCGCGTAGCGAGAAAATGCGCTCGCTTCCGCCGCCATCGCCACCGTCGACACTCTCATTCTCCTCTTCGTACTCGATATCATACAGATATTCGCTGTCGCTGTCGCTGTCGTTGTCGTTTTTTCTCTTAAACTTATCGTCCGGTCGTCGTGTCGTCGTTTGTGAAGAATTGCCGCTTTCAAATACGCGCCTATGTCGCGCAACTCGTATGATCCTACGGGAATCGAGATCATTTCGTCGTTATCGTCGAAATAAAATTTATTATTCGAGACATTCACATTCGGTATTGTATTGTAGGTTTCAAAATTAGTTAAACCGCGCTCGTAATCGTTGTCGCTTAAATCTAAAGGTGGAAAGTAGTTCGCCGTGAGAACGCTGCTTCTCCCAGTTAATGTAAGAATCAACGACATAATGACGCACGTTATTATAATTAGATACCGAAAGGTTTTTTTTCTCCCCTCCAATCGATTTGTCGGAGAAAACGCAGGCACAATTGTCCGCAAACACTCTGATCATAAGTTTGTTGAGAGTCACGATTATATGCGATACGCGTATCGCATCCGAGATAACGTTCTAGTTCTCGCGGCGGTCGAAGATTGCCGAAAGCGTCGAAGTAGATCGCCTCTTTTCCCTTTTTAGCATACGCCACCCAATGCGTACCTGGTCCCGAAGTGTCGTCCAGATTCACAATACCGCTCTCATTGCGACGAACTCGCGCGGGCAGTGCGTCACGCATAAATACACCTCTGAAGTGATGCACAAGGCCGCGCGATTCAATTGTTCATTCGTCGTAACGCCAATTGGAATTACAACGTTACTCAATGTTTGCGCGATTTTTTTTTTTTCTTAACCACGTGTTTTCTCCTTCTCATGACGCTTCCGCCACGCTTGTAAGGCGCGAGATATAAACCGCGACCTTCCATTGCTTGATTGTGTCGTTGCAGCTCCTCCAATTGTTGACGCGACGCTTTGCCGTCGCTCACCATTTTCGCCACACTCGCCGCTCCACCAATTAACGATCCTAACGCCCCGAGTGCGGGTAACAGCGGTAAGAAACCGCCGCGTTTCGCTATAGGGAGAATTCGGCTCCTCGTTCTCTTTCTCGTACTCGTTTTCCTCTTGCCGCCACTTCTTCGCGTTCCAGTCATACCCATTCCTAATTTCGTTTTCGCCTTCATAGCTGCCCATACGGCCGATGCCGCTAATCTTTCTCCGAAAGTCGAATCTCCGGCTCGGATACGCTCGAATGCTCTCGCTCCGAGCGCTCGATCCGCGATGTGCCGATCGACAAGATTGTCGCTTTGCGAATAAGCGATATCGTGCTCGCGACAAGCCGCGTCCAACGGATTAATTCCTCGATCGCCTCGCGCGAGCCGCTTCGCGAGACGAGTACCGGGACCGCAAAACTGATATCCAGGTATATGTAGTTCGAATGGAAGAGTATTTATAACTTTATTGAGTAAACTTCTACCACCGATGTCCTCCGCGTAATTCATACGATCGTCGTCTTATTTTCTATGCACGCGTAACAATCTTTAATCATCGGTGGCGGACCATCAATGTGATCTCGTTGCCACGGTTGATTATGATGTTTATGACAAAGACGATATTGCTCCATATCGGGATCGTTCTTCAAATGTACGGGCAATTTTTCCCACAGTTGATCGACGAAACGGCCATATTTGTCTAGTAAGAGTTTTTTCGGAACGTATTGTAACTGATCGACACTGAGTCCGAGAATATCGGAATCGTTCACCAATAGAATAAACATATCGATTCGTTATGCGCAGATAACGAATAAATCTATATACTGTTAGTATACCGTTTCACAATTCGTCGAGCGCGGACGTCAAAAGTGCGCGATTTTATCACGTCATCGCTGCCGTCATCAATCGAACTAACAACGCGACCGTTCTTCTCTCTTTTTTATCCGTTGTGCGCGCGCGAGTCTGCGCACTGGAGTCGCTCGCGACAACGGATGAAAAATCATAAAAGAGAGAGAGAGAGAAACGATGCGTTTCGTGCGTCAATCGATCGCGATAAGAGTGTCGAATATCGACGGTAAAACGAGTTCGATGAATGAGAAACAACGGAAACACGGTTATTTATTACCAACCGCAATTCGTTGCGTAATCTGCGGTCCGTCTAATTGCGGTAAAACAAACGTGTTGATAAGTCTTCTGGAGAGTCCTCACGGCGTGAAATTCGAGAATGTATATGTTTACTCAAAATCGTTACATCAGCCCAAGTATCGATATTTAGAAAAATTATTGAAACCGATGGAAGATATCGGTTATTTTACGTATTCGAACAATACCGACGTCATTTTACCGAGCGATGCGCTACCGAATTCGATATTCGTGTTCGACGACGTGGCTTGTGATAAACAGGACGCTGTAAGGGAATACTTTGCTATGGGGCGACATGCCAACGTTGATTGTTTCTATCTGTGCCAGTCGTATGCTAAAATACCGAAACATTTGATACGCGATAACGCGAATCTGTTAATACTTTTTAAACAAGATGGCACTAATCTTAAACACATATATAACGATCACGTAAATACCGATATGTCGTATGATGATTTTTACGCGCTGTGTCGCGCGTGTTGGAAATACCGATACGGTTTTCTAGTGATCGACAAAGATAGCGCGTTACGTAACGGTAGATATAGGCGAGGATTCAATGATTACATCGTGCCGTAAGACGTTATAATTATCGCCGTTGTCGTCGCGGCTATCATAGAGAGGGAAAGGGAAAGGGAAAGAGAGAGAAAGAAGGCGAGACGTTGACGAACAACGCGCGATAACGGATGTGGATAGGCGTGAGAAAACCGCGAAAGAAATAGCGAGAACGCGCGCGTCAATTCGCAAGAAGCACAGAGCATTGAAGACCGGTAAAATGGAGAGTGAGACGGCTTTAGAAACGCGATTCAAACCGATTGTCGAACCGTTGCGTCATATCGCCGAGCGTATGGGAGACGATTCCGCGCGAAAGGAATTGGTGAAACGCGAAATTGTGAGGAAGAACGAGATTGATAACGACAATGGCGAATATGACGATGACGCATTTGCGCGAAGTGTCGGGAAAACGACGATGCGAGAGGAAGAGGAGAACGAAGAAGAAACGGAGAGAAACGCATTACCGTTGCTATCCGCGAAAAATTTGAAGGCTAAACGATTTCAACGTTTGGGCGGTACGTCGGATTCACCTGTAGCGACTTCCACACCCGCAGGAGCGTCAAATATATCGCCTGCAAAACGGCTTAAGTTCGCAGGAGAAGAATCTTTCGCGGAGCCGCTCGTCGAAGAGACGTTCGAGACGAGCGACGATGTCTTCGATTCACCCCCCGCAGTATTCGAAACGTCAATCAGACAGTCTCTGCGATCTCCTCGAGGACGGGATCTCTTACGCAGTCAATTAGGTCCGTTGGCGCGAAGATACGTAAGTACACTTCTCAGCGGTATATCGAGCGAATTCGATCACGTTTACGGGGTTTACTTTTCCGACACCGGCACTATGCTTGGAAATAAACGATTCGACGTAGGCGCGGACGATGCGATATTTATAGATGGAGTCAAATATGTCGGTACTCCTGGTCTGTTCGAATTGATCTTCAAGAGAATTCCCGACGATCTCAAGTATACAGAGAGAGACAAAGCGGCGTATAAGAGTATACTGCTGCAAACTAATGCTCATAGACGCGAACATAATACTCGTTTGCCGGTATTAGGAAATAAGGGATACAAATACAAGCATGTTATAGGAGGTCGCGTACCATCCGTCATGCGCGTGACCAACGATACCATGGATTATGTTCATTGGGACAATCCGAATGAATTGGTGGATCGTCTTCGATTGTTAGACGCTTCTCGTCGAGCTGGCAACAACGCTCACGACAACGAAATCTTATCAATAATCGAGGAGCTTCGCGAAGCGGGCGCGATACTGTGAGATATCACGTCGAGACAGCGGCAAGCGCGCACGCGTACAACAACGAAATCTTATCGATAATCGAGGAGCTTCGCGAAGCGGGTGCGATACTGTGAGATATCACGTCGAGACAGCGGCAAGCGTGCACGCGTTATTCGACCGCGCGATGCCTGTAAACAAATTCGGCGTATCATTACAAAAAAAACGCGAACACGGTTATAGCGGTAAATTACGCGCGAGTGTAGAATCTCTACGAAATTACGTGCGCAATAACGCGCTGTGTCTGAGCATTTCCGACAACGACGCCTCTTCCTCCACGCATTACGACGCTCGAAATTTCAAGATACAGCGAGTAGCCTGGCCGATCGATTCCGACGACGTGACGAGCAAGAAATACGTCGCGCGTATTATACGCGACGCGCAAACGGAAGAAGGAAAACAGCGCGAGAATATAAGATTTCTAATAACGAAACTAGAGAACAGCGCGAACTCGTCAACGAAGGATCTGTACGCGAAGATCGACACTGTTCAGAATGCCGCGAATGAAAGTACACGTTCTCTGAAAAACGAAATTTCTCAAATTTTCACGAAAGAGAACGCTCTCGAGAGTCGACTACAAACGGTCGAGAATTTGCAGGCGCTCGTCGCGACGAAAATCGAGGTCGCTAAGCGAATAAGCGATTTAGAAAAGTTTGTCGAGACGACTAAAAACTCGTTAAATAAAGCATCGCAGGATCTGAAGATTTCGACGACGCAAATAGTGCGGAACGAAGTATTGCATCTAAAGAAAAACATAAACGAATTAGCGCGAAAAATAACTACGACGACGACGATTCCTAAAACGAGCAAATCAAGCGCGATAGTTATTAAAGAGGATGATAACATTGCGAATAAACGTCAACAGTCTAAAAAGGATAACAAAAAAGAGAGAGAGAGAGTTAATGAAATGAGTGCCGCGAAACGAAAACTCGTAAATGAACTGCACGCACCTGCGAGAAAGAACTTCCCCCGCCGACGCGTCATCGTACGCGGATACGATGATTTGTGGCAAGCGGATGTCGTCGAAATGCGTCCTTACGCTAGACACAATAGAGGTTACAATTACATACTCACTATTATCGACGTTCTAAGTAAATATGCGTGGGCGATACCACTTAAGAAAAAAAGCGGCATCGAAGTTACTCGAGCTCTCTCAAGTGTAACACGTGCTTCCAAACGCTATCCGAGAAACCTGCAAACTGACAAAGGAAAGGAATTCTATAACGCTGAGATGCGCGGATTCGTAGAAAAACATGGAATCAATCACTACTCAACGTATTCGGTGCTAAAAGCCTCGATCGTCGAACGTTTCAATCGCACACTCAAAAATTCCATGTGGAAGTATTTCACGTTGAACGGAACGTACAAGTGGCTCGACGCGCTACCGCATCTAATATCTGAGTACAACGCTCGTAAACATCGAACTATTGGGATGCGTCCAATCGACGTGACGCCCGCTCGAGTGTCGAAACTCCTATCGACGGTGTACAGCCGCCCGAAGATCGCCGCTCCAGGAAAATTTCGACCGAACGATCCCGTGCGCGTGAGCAAATACAAAACACTTTTCGAGAAGGGATACACGCCGAACTAGACCACGGAGATCTTTCGCGTAGCTGAGGTTCGAAAGACGAATCCCGTGACGTACATGCTGACAGATTCGCGCGGCGAACCGATAGCCGGAGGATTCTACGAGTACGAATTGCAACGAGTCTCCGATCCCGACGTGTATCTCGTCGAGAGAATATTACGTCAGAAGGGTAATATGGCGCTCGTAAAGTGATTGGGAATGGACAAATCGCATAATTCTTGGACAAATAAAACTAACATATTGTAATACGTTATAATAATAAATATATTTTATGTGCAAATAGTGAAATAAAAGAAAAAAATACATTGTGTATATATTTACAAATACAATTACTATCAACTCGCTCGCTCGCTCGCTCGCGATCATTTTTTTTCTTACAGAGGTATCTTATAATGTCCCCACGGTAAAGTGTCGACTGAATCGGGTATAACATAACGTTTATCGTCATACGGGCTGAGCGCAATTTTCGTCTCGCGGACAGTATACATCTCGTGTAATTTCGATCTCAAACACGATTGTTCGCGAATCATTTCGATCTCGCGTTTCAAACAGCGCGTATAATCGTCAAATGTCAACGTTTTCGCAACGACGCCTCTCTTCACTCCTTTACTCTTTTTAGTATCGCTTTTACCCTCGACTCGCAACGCATACATTTTCGCTCTGAGTCCTACGAATTCTAACATGAGAGCGCCGTTATTCTCATCTTTCATCAAACCGAGAACCTTCTTATTCGCGCGCGGCATACCGTAAGGATTGTCGTCGACATAATCGCTCGTATCGAATTTATCAATGTCGTATCTCATTTGTTCGTACGCGTCTTCGCATTCGATACTATACACAAAACTATCCGTATCGGTATATAATATTCTACACTTATCGCCGTAGAGCGGCAACATGTATTCGTAGTGAAAAGCATACAAGCGAATCTTAGATATATCGAGAATAGACATGCCGACGTAAATCGGTTTGTTAATTTTCGCTTCCAATTTACGCAATTCCACAGCCATGAGAGTCTCCGAGAATACGCTTCTACTGTGAAAATTCGGTTTAGAGATCAACGCTTCGGCTCCATATCGCCCATCCCATTTAGTCACAAGTCTAACAGCCACGCGATTACGCACGTTCTCCATAGTTTTACCGAAGACGGCGTTGTTCATCAACTTGTATAAATTTTTCTCAAAATCGTTACTCGCATTAGTACGTAAACGCGTATTAAATTCCACGTATCCGCGTAACCACGGCGACTGTAAAAAACGCAACGCTCGATGAATCTTTGTCAAATGCAGACCGTGACGAATGCACTGCTGCAAATTACGATAATGCGTGACGTATCGACGCTTATCGTATAGCGTAGTTAGAAGCTTGCTCTGCCGCTTTCCGGGCGGCGTGTCGCGTATCGGACAAAACGGTAAATCGGCGTGGGTGTCGTGCGCATTAGTCGGATAATCTAGATCGACCTCCAGAATATAACCAACGGGCGAATCCTCCGCTATAGAGTTTACATCGAGATTCTCAAAATCTCTAACCCACTCTAATTGCTTATAGGGTAACGATTGACACATCGCCCAACCGTACAAATTATTAATATCTAAATACATCAGATATATCGACGGTTGCGACGAATCGAACGCGCTCATGTATTTGTTGTTCGCGCGAGCGTACCTATTCGAACACTGACTGAGACCGCCGCGTATTCCGCGCTCCACAAACATCATCATGTCAATATCGGTGAGTAGCTCGAAACGGATTCCGCTGTATTTCAGCATCGCATCCCACGTGTATCCCGGCAACGTGAAATAATACGCGGGATCTAAACCGTAACTCTCCAGACAAGCGGCGCGAAAATTTTCGAACACGTCTGCGAGTAAAAGAACATCGGTCTTTAGATAGAGATCGCTGTAATCGCCTAACGTTTCGATGCGAAATCGCTCCCAAACGCGAATCGCGTGGGCATAATCGTTTTCAGATACAATGTCGTCAATCAACGAGCTGTAGAAGGAATCGCGCGGCGGAAGACGCGTCTCTCGCAATCTCTCGATGCTATCGATATACTCGTACGGAAACACGCCCTTGCGCGTGAGAAGTTTAAAGTCGTCGTCGACGAGACGGTGAAATTCGCCTCGCGTGATCGTCAACTTACTCTCGTCGAGATACGACGTTAGTTTTTCGAGACTAGCGTCTAAAAATTTGAACGAATCCACAAATCGTAATTTAACGCATCTAGAATGTATAGAGCTTCCGTCGCTTCGCTTATCGGTCGTCGTCGCGGTATCTTGAACGTTCTTCGTGAAAGCTATATATGATTCCTTCGTTACCGGCAACAATTCGACGCTACCGGGATAAGCATTAGCCACATCTCTAATAATAAAATGCGCGTCGTAACCCGACAGATTATGAAAAAACACGGGTATAACGTGAGAATCCTTGTAATTCAAATTACAATTAGAATGCGCCGGACCTCTGAAACGGCCGGTCAAATGACAATGATCGCGCACGCGAATGTCTCCCACCTCAAACGATCTATCGCACACGTGACAGCGTGTCGCGCTCGCGAATCTCTCGCATTCTTCGGGCGTAAGATCCACCATCGGTACCGCGGTATCGAGAATGATCTTCGCGCGCTGCGCCAATTCGTGCAACTCGCGCACGAACCACGCGACGCATCTCTCGCCGCGATAAGATCTGTACGCCGACGCGGCATCATCGAAGGAGCAGCGCGTGTAATAACCTACGCTGTGAACTTTATGATGTTGAGTGATAATCGTGTTCGCGGTTCTCCTCCTCTCACTTCCATCTTTCTTCTCCAGCACGCATTCCAAATCGGCATACACTACGAACGGAATTCGTTCCTTTCTCGAAAAATTATCGAACGTCAACCACTTATCGTCCTCGCTGGGAAGAACGATCGCGCAATCGTTCAGTTTCTCGCAGTCCGCGCTATGCGCAATCAACTTCTCGTTCGTGTAAAAATAATGCATGCACCTACGAAAGAAAAAAATACAATGAAATAGACATTAGATCGATATTTCATTACCGAACTATTTTTTACAATCAAAAAACTCACCTATCGCACACGTACGTCTTGTTTCGTCGTCTGCTCACTTGCGCGCCGACTAAACGAGAGAGATTCTTAACGCAAGCGAAATGTCCAATCTCATTGCCTTCGCGCGTCGTATCGCTCAAATACAGCAGATTAACGTGTCTCTCCCTCTTTCGATTCATCAAACGAAGAGGAACGATACAAATTCTGCTGTCACCGTTCTTCCCGCGTCTTCTCTCTTCGACGGTATACACGTTCACCGATATCTCGTTCAATCGTTCAAATCGTCCGATTCCATTTAAAGTCATAGGTAACTCGCACTCCTCCAGTTTCAACACCGTGGAATAATGCGGATATCGCGAACTTCTCTCACTATTTCGATTAACGGGATACAAAGCGGCGATCACCGACCAGGCGAAACACGCCTCATCGTTAGTTCGGACGTTAACCACCGCTCTCTTCATCTGAATTTCCCGCGGAACTCGCACGTAACAACCCGCGCGCATAGGATTATATCTATTCACGTTCACCGTTAAATCGAGTATGCGCGACAAGGCCCATCCGCTATCGCGTTCTTGAAATTCCTCCAAAGACGTCATAATATCGTCGATGACGCGATTGTCGTACCACTCGCGCAAATCCGTCGCGGACAAAAGCGAATGATTTCTCGTGGCGATAGTCTTAACGGCGATCTTATCACCCGATACGAATTCTCCGTTAAAAATCGTATTCACTTTAACGCTATGACATCGACCCATAACGTCTCGCACGCGACGAAGCACGGTATCCCTAGCGTCCTCGAGAAATCATAAAGGTTCAATATAATCTAGATTAATCACCGCGCCGGTCAACACGCGTCTCTTGAAAGCCGTATCGACTTCGGTCCACGTGAATCCCGCGCGCGACTCGACTTCACCACCATCCCCGTTCTCGCTCTCGCGTCTCTCGACACCCGCGCCCTCGCGCTCGAAGCGTCTCCGCAAATGATTCCTCGCACCGATCACTCGTAGAATTCGAGCGACCAAGGAAAAAATCGCCCCCGTCGAAACTCGCCGTCGCGCATCTCGACATCTCTCGCGCAATGTCGCGAGACACTCGTCACATCGTCTCACCCACGCGCGATAATCGTCCGTCGTAGCGACTTCGCGCGCGCTCTCGAGCACTCGACGTTCTTCTTCGCGCATGGCTGCGTCCTCTCCCACAAAAATCGTCGCGTTTATTTTATACGTTCGTTCGAACGATAAAGATGACACTCGGAACCGCGAAAAAAACGGAGCAAATCACTCGGAACCGCGAAAAAAAAGAACGGAACAAATCAGCGCTACGTATCCAAAGGAAAAAACGACTAATCTATCGACGATACCGCATTCGTCCGGGATTCACTCGTTATCGCGCACGCACGCGTATCTCGAGGAAAAAAAACAAACGGTGAATTTCAGGATGTAAAATGCATACGCGATATGATATTACTAAGAATAAGCTATATAAAGCTTAGCGATAATAATTTCTAATTAGTAACATATGAATAACGAAAAGTGCCACTACTATTAAAGGCATGTCAATTACTTCTGAGACGGATTCCGAAAAAGACCCGTTCGACGAACATTGTACGCATATGCATACGACGAAATTTCCATTAACCGATTTAAGCAAAAACGCGATAGGTAAAAAATTAATGGAATCTTGTTCCACGAAAACAGCATGTCGTCCTCTCGAGAGATTAATAGTACCGAATAGAATTTGCAATGTAACGAAGTATTACCTGCATCGTCAATATCAGGATCGTCGCAACATAACGACCGAACGGATACTCGAAACGTGCATAAGCACGCACGCGAGAGCGGCGAATTACAACTTCATGCTATTGATAGATCGTCCATATATAAGCGAGAAAAAATACGAAAATGTCGAAATTCCGTATCTACCGGAGTACGAGGACGGCGCATGGTTGTCGTGCCAGTGGGACAACAGGAAGAGCTGTATAAAAATTTAAACGTCGATCGTGAAAATCACACAGGTAAAGTAGCACATTATTATAAAATTAACTAAAACTGTAAATACTCATATAGAGTGTTTAGATGCGGACATCGACAGCGACGATGAACCGTGGATAGATTGGACGACGAATCAAATCGCGCTGTGCGAAGAAAAAAAGTTGCAATGTGACGAAGTATTACCCGCATCGCCGATACTGGGACCGTCGCAACATAAAGATCGAACGAATACTCGAGACGAGCGTAAGTGCGCGCGCGAGAATGGCGAATTACAACTTCGTGCTAATGATAGATCGTCCGTATATATAAGCGAAAAAAAAGTACGGAAAGGTAAAGTAACGCATTATTATAAAAAAGGTAGATTACGCACGCAATGTCGTTTATTAACTAAAACTGTAGATACTCATATGGAGTGTTTAGACGCGGATATCGACAGCGACGACGAACCGTGGATAGATTGGACGACGAATCAAATGGTGTGGAAAAGACGTTTTCAACCATTAAACACGCTGTGCGAATTAGCGATCCACGCTTTTTTCAAAAACCGCATTGTTTTGGACGATTCGGATATCAATACTTTACCCACAATCTTACAACGAGATATATGGAACGCTTGGCGGAAGCTGCTAAACGCGGAGGTCGTACTCATGCGTACGCGAGGTTACGCTACAAATTGGGAAAGGTGGTACCGCAACATCGTTCAATCGTCATTCAGGACAACGTGAAAAGACGTCTTTATTCGACAAACACGCTATGCGAATTAGCGATCCGCACTTTTTTCAAGAACCGTATTAAATAGCTAAGAAACCGAAAGATAAAGCGAGCATTGATTTAATAAAATAATAAAAAATAAAAAAAATATTTTACTCGAAATTCGTCATTCTTCTCGTATTATTATTGTCCGCTTCCATCTCTCTCCCGCTCTCAACGCGCATAAAAAAATATAATACGCACGATTCGTATCTAAGACCTAAAAAATATACTTATTGTCGAATAAATACGCCGTATTGTTATCGGCTTCCGTCTCTCTCTCTCTCCCTTCCTCTTACAGAGGTCTCTCTCGCACGCGCTAACGAACCGGCGCGGCGGCGGGAACTCGCCGCTCGTCGTCTCCCCCTCGCCCCACCCTTCGCCGCGCACCCGTCCTCTCGCGCGAACCGTTCGCCCGTACCCGCCGGCTACGTAAAATTTCACTTTTTTTCTTAGGCGACAACCACGACGATGTTGGACGGGTTGCGTCCGGGCGGCGCGAGCGAGAGAGGCGCGCCCGTCGTCCTCTCGCGCGCGACGTCACGGCGTTTACCCACCCGACGGCTACGTAGAATTTTGCATTTTTATTACCAACATAGTGGATAGAGAGAAATTCCCCCCCGCGCGGCGCATGCGCCGCGCGGTTCCCCAGCTTCGCGCTGGGGAAATCTATTTTTAGAATTAAATGAGTTAGAACCAACATAGCCCCCCTACTCTAGTCTTATGTATTTTGATCCGCTGAATTCGAATCTGACGTCAGAATTGCTCCATCACGTCACAGTTTTTTTTAAATCTCAAAAGAGGAAGACGAAAATTTCGTAAAAATCGACATTCTAGGGTAGTAAGACTGCGCTTCTTGAGGAAAAAGTTACAGAAATCATATTTCCATGTATTTTCAGGCATTATAAATCCAAATCCGATTTGTCACACCAATCATACCATCGATTCCATTAACATTTGTCATGAAAAAGTAGCAATCTTCCGTATTCCGTATTTGATTTTAGTTCATTCATAAATCTTATATTGGAAAGAATTAATCTTATATTCTCCAAGTCCAAATTTTGAGAAAAATTTTTTCGAAACACAGCTTCTAGCTGTTAAGTTCGTATAAGATGCAGAAATTTCTTTATATAGGTCACAAACCTCCTTTCATGTCTTTAAAGCGCTAGAGATACATGAAAAAAAAGATTGTGCTATCTGGAGATAAAAATCTATCTTAATATCTTCGCATCTTGATAAATAGAATCTGTTTGCAGTAAATTTTAGGTGTTACAACCTGAAAAAAAAAGCACAAAAAAAAATTGAGCACAACGTTTATATTCTAGGTCGGATTTGGATTTATAATGTCTGAAAATACATTAAAATATGATTTCGGTAACTTTTTCTTCAAGAAGCGCAGTCTTATTACCCTAGAATGTCGATTTTTACGAAATTTTCGTCTATTTTTGAGATTTAAAAAAAACTGTGACGTGATGGAGCAATTCTGACGTCAGATTCGAATTCAGCGGGCCAAAATACATAAGACTAGCCTAGTCAGATCGCCAGCACAGGGTACTTTTTTTTTGTGGGCCTGTGTTATCAATTATTTTTTAATTTTTCATGATTTTCTCTAATTTACTATAGAAAAGTAAATATTTTAAAAATTGCTGTTTGTAATGTAATTTTTGAATAATAATTTATATTTAATTTAAAAATAATTTTTCACCAAAACATTTTTCTGAGAATCACTAAGTATAAAAATAATAATACAATATATTTTTATGCATGTTAGAAAAATGGTATACATCTATAAAAAGGTTAGTATTTATCTATAAATAACACACACACACACGCACACACACACACACACACATATATATATATATATATATGTAATTATAGATTTATTTTAAATACAAACCTCTTCATAGATGTGTACCAACTGTAACATGTAAAAAAATCTATTGTATTATTATTTTTATACTTGGTGATTCTCAGAAATATGTTTTAGTGGAAAATTATATTCAAATTAAAGGTAAATTATTTTGCAAAGATTACATTACAAACAGCAATTTTTCAAATATTTACTTTTCAATAGTAAATTTGAGAAAAACATGACAAATAAAAAAATAATTGATAATTCTATGTTGAATTTCAGCTGTAGCTTTCTATTTCTTTAGTTATGCGTTCTTAAAAAATGTCCAGGTATTCGCGAGCGAATCCGACAGTGCGTTGATAGGACCGGAAGGTCGTAAAGCGAAAAAAGTGCGCCTCGTTCACACAAAAGACTGACGTTTATTGGAGTCAAGATTAAAAGACAAGAGTTTAGTGCAGTGATTTCGATTAGCGAAACAGCGGTGTAACAAAGTGAGCGCGGTTTCGCGAGCGGTATCGCGAGCGGTGTAGAGACACAAGAGCGAGAAAAATGCGTTGTCCAAAGTCGTAAGCGGTCGTGTAATGCGGTTAATTAGCGGTTTGATACAGAGATTGCGAAAGTCCAAGAGAATAAGCGGTCGTTATAAGCGGTTTTACTATGCGGAGCGGTTTTAACTAAGCGGTTTGACAAAAAGTGCGAGACTTCGGCTTGCTCGCGTGCGGTGCCCGTTATAAGGCGAGCGGAATTTTGGGCCCGTTGCGACGTGGCCCAATAAATTTAATTGTTTAGCGGTGACCTCATGGCGCCGCGCGTAATTGGCCGCCGATGAGGTCTGACGTCGGCTTTTTCGCGGTTGCCATGCGCGCAGTCTTTTTAGAACAGCTGATTGGCAATCAGCTGTTCGTGACGTATGGGCGCGCATGCCCGTGCGTCGCGCTGATTTTGTCGACGGTTGACGTTGTTGTTGTCACTGTTTATGACACGCGTTTCTTATGCCCCAAAAAAATTGAAGATAATACGAACGATCGAGTTTTTCTGAAAAATAGATATCTCGAGAAGTTTCTCGACGCCCGTTAAATTCGAATTTGCGAATTTATAACATATTGAAAAATGCGGATTTTACTTGCGAATAATTTTTAAGCGAAATGATATTTCGGTTTTCGAACATCCCGCCCGCCTCGTCAGTACGTGACGAAATTTGCGAATGTGTTCGGGCGCGGGCAGGTGTCGCGAACGGTCCGATTGATGAGTTGGTGATAGTGATCATGAATGGAATGCGTGACGTAGTACAAAGACACGTGTTGTTCAGTTTATTCGTGTCTTTCGCGAGAATAGTATCGTGTGAAGTAAAGAGATTTATACAGTGATGAATGATGAGAAAATGTACAGTGAATTTGTGAATAATCTCGCGAGTGCAGTGAAATGTAAACGTGAACGTGAAATTGTGACGCTGGAGAGAGAACAGAAAAAGAAAAAAGAGACTGATAACGCGGCTCGCGGATCGCGCATAATATCGAATGTGCCTTAATATAATTACATGTGATTAAGCGCGTACGATTCCCGGAATTATGATACCGTGAAACATAATGTGAGTGAATCGTACAATGTGGATGAGACATGAAAGAAAGTTCGGGTTTCGTAAGAGCTCACGAATCCGAGTGCGTTGGAGATGCTGCAGTGTCAGTTCCTGGCAAGAGGATGATCTTCGCGAGTGGCCGAACGAACTCCGAGGATGCTGTGCGCACGGTGACCACGCGTGTTACGCCGTCGTCTCCCGGGTGCAGTGCCGTGATTCGGGCGAGTGGCCACCGGGTTGGAGGTGTTGTCTCCGCCCGCAGGAGGCACAGGTCGCCGACGCTTGGGCCGGTCTCGCTCCTCTGCCATTTCGGTCTGTAAGCCAGCGTCTGGAGATATTCGCGCGACCACCGTTCCCAAAAGTGATCGCGCATTTTTTGAAGAAGCTGCCATCGTGACAGCGTGTTATCTCTCTCGGTGGCAAGCGACGGCTCGGGGACGGCCAGAAAGGGAGCTCCGATCAGGAAGTGACCGGGTGTGAGTGCCACCAAGTCGTCAGGATCGTCGGTCAGTGGTTGAAGCGGGCGCGAATTGAGGCACGCCTCCACCTGTGTGAGAAGAGTCGTCATCTCCTCAAAGGTGAGCGTTGCCTCGCCGATGACCCTTCGAAGGTGATGTTTCGTAGACTTGACGGCTGCCTCCCAAAGTCCGCCAAAGTGAGGAGCTGCGGGCGGATTAAACCGCCACCTTATGCCGTCTGAAGCTGCTGCCTGTGCGATGCGACGGCCGTCGGCAGTTGAGGCGCGAAACATTTCTCGGAGTTCTCGGCTTGCTCCGATGAAGTTAGTGCCGCAGTCCGAGAACACCTCGTGGCAGAGTCCCCGTCTGGAAACGAAGCGACGGAAGGCAGCCAGGAACGCCTCAGCCGTGTAGTCGGAGACCACTTCTAGATGAACTGCCTTGGAGCTAAGGCAGACAAAGACAGAGATAAAACCTTTGTTTGCTCGATGGCCTCGTCCCTTGCTGGTCCGGATGAGGATCGGACCGGCGTAGTCCACCCCGGTACGTAGGAATGGACGCGCTGGAGTCACTCGCTCCTGAGGAAGGTTGCCCATCAGTGGCTGCGGTACAGTGGCTCGCCATCGCGTACACACGATGCATCGATGGATCTGGCGCTTGACTATGGCTCTTCCTCGCGGGATCCAGAATCGTTGGCGGAGCAACCCGAGGGTGAGCTGCACTCCGCCGTGTAGTGTTCTGCGGTGGCAGGAATCCACCAGGAGCCTTGTCATCCAGGAGTCCGGCGGAACGATGATCGGGTGCCGTTCATCGTGAGACAGGATGGCGTGTTTGAGTCGGCCTCCGACGCGCATTACGCCGCTGTCGTCAAGGCGAGGACTCAGCCTGGTGACCGAGCTGCGTGGTGGCAATGCACGTTCCTTGCTCAGTGATGAGACTTCAGTGTGGTAGTGCAGTGCTTGTGATGTTCGAACCCATCGCAGAAGTGCGTCTTCGATCTCGTGTGGCTCGAGATTGTGTGCGGTGTCAACGGAGTTGTGCGTCCTCTTGACGGTTTTTTGACGCCATCGCAGACACCAAGCCGTCACCCTGAGCAGCCGGTGCAGCGAAGAAAAGCGGAGAAGAACGTCTGGCTCAGTAACGGCCTTGCCGACGGCGTTGAGCGAGCTGACGGCTCGTTGCTCTGGCAGTTCCACGTCTGGCAAGACGTAATCGTTGCTTGGCCAAAGTGCCTTGCTTCCCAGCAGCCAGGATGGTCCCGTCCACCATAGTGGATGACTAACCATGTCACTTGGCTGGACTCCTCGGGAGGCGCAGTCGGCAGGATTGTCTCGTCCCGGCACGTGGCGCCATTGAGCCTCGGGTAGCTGGACCTGGATTTGCGACACTCTGTTGGCCACGTAGGTCTTCCAGCGGGAGGCGTGTCCTTGTATCCAGTGCAGCGTTACCCTGGAGTCAGACCACAGGAAGACCGGTGCTGTGGACAAATCTAGCAGAGTGCGTGTGTGAAGAGTGAGGTTCGTTAGTAGGGTGGCCGCGCACAACTCGAGTCGCGGCAATGACACTGGCTTCACCGGAGCGACCTTGCCCTTGGCAGCCAGCAAGTGAAGTGCGGTGTCATCTTCAGTGGTGGAGCGGAGGTACACCACCGCGGCGTATCCTCGCTCCGAGGCGTCGGCGAACCCGTGGAGTTCGATCCGTGCGTGCGGTCCGTCGCTGCCCAACCAGCGAGAGACCCTGATCTCGTTCAGCCGCGGAAGGTCAGTGAGAAGATTCCTCCAGGACAGGGCGTCTGCTGACGGAAGAGGAGCGTCCCAGTCCAACTTCTTCAACCAGGCGGACTGAATTAGGATTTTGGCTCGCATTGTTACTGGAGTGAGCCACCCTAGTGGATCGAACAATCGTGCGGTTTCGGACAGGACGCGTCTTTTTGTGAGTTCCGTGAAGTGACGCGCCTGTACCGAGAAAGTGAAGTGATCACTGGCCGGGTGCCAGTGAAGACCCAGTGTCGCGTGGCTTTCGTGAGACCACGAGTGCGGTGAGCTGGGGAGCCAGTGTTCGTGCGGGACTCCATCCAGAATGCTGGTGTTGTTGGCTGCCCACTTCCGAAGTGGAAACCCGTCCGCCGTGCAGAGACTGCGTAGCTCCCGCTGCAATGTGGTGGCCTCCGGGATGGTGCACGCTCCGGTGAGGATGTCGTCCACGTAAGTATCGCGGCGCAGCGCGACAGCTCCACGCGGATATCGCAGACCCTCGTCGTCGGCGAGCTGGCGTAAGGTCCGTATGGCGAGAAATGGCGCGCAAGCCAAGCCATACGTGACCGTTCGTAGGCGGTATTCACGGACGTCGTCGGCGGTACGGTGCCGCCAGAGAATCCGTTGACAGTCGCGGTCCTCCGGGTGGATGAGGATTTGGCGGTACATTTTCTCCATGTCCGTTACGAAGACATGGCGGTGCCAGCGCCAACGGAGGAGCACGTCGGCAAGAACTGGCAGGAGGTTGGCGCCCGTCAGCAGATTAGCGTTGAGAGAGGTGCCCGAGGTCGTGAGCTGTGAGCCGTTGAACACGACCCTGAGCTTTGTCGTTGTGCTCGTTTCCCGCAGCACTCCGTGATGCGGTAGGTAGCACTTAGCGGTGCCTTCTTGTTCGGATGAGGTGTTGATTGTCTCCATGTGTTGCAGGTCTTCATACTCCTGCATGAAGCTGCGGTAAAGATCGCCGAATCGAGCGTCCTTGGAGCAGCGGCGCTCCATGGCGTTGAGCAGACGTTCGGCCGGCTTGCGGGTCTCGGTGAGAGAGGGCGGTGCTCCAGCGAACGGCAGTCTCACAACGTACCGTCCGGTGCTGGTGCGTGCGTGCTCGCGGGTGAAGAGGTCTTCGCACCTCTTCTCTTCGGCGGTGAGAGCGACGGGAGCGGCAGGCTCTCTTTCCTGCTCCCAAAATAGCTGCACCAGGTCGTTTAGGTGGTGATCGACCGAACATTGGTGGGTATTTTGGTTGCCTTGGGTCGTAGCCCTGTTACCTCCTGACAGGATCCAGCCGAGTGAGGTTTGCTGCGCGATGGGCTCGTCCCTGCGCCCCTTGCGAAGACCGTCTTGAAGAATGGCGGAGTACACGTCCGCGCCGAGCAGTAACTCGATGGGATCTCGGTCGAGGTACTGCGGGTCCGCCAGAGAAAGACCGCGAATGTGTGGCCAGGTGATGGTACTTCTCACGATGGGACCCTGGTATGTCGATAGGCGCGGAAGGACGTACGCCATGACTGGAAGCGTGGCCCCTGTCACTCCAGAGGCGAGGCTTAGAGATAGCCTTCCGCGAGTAGCTCCGGATGCTCCTCCAACCCCGGCGATGATCATCGAGGATCGGATCCGCGGCAGACGCAAGCGTTGCGCCAAGGTCTCGGAGACCAGAGAGACTTCCGATCCCTGGTCGATCAGCGCGCGAACGTCTTGAGGCCTCCCCAGGTGATCCGTAACAGTGACGCGTGCGGTGGCGAGGAGGATCGCCTTGCGGTCTGACGCGACTCGTTTGGCCGACAATGAGCTCGCTCCGTCGGCTGGTGCGTATGCGTCGTGGAGTAGCGTATGGTGTCGTGACTTGCACGTGAAGCAAGTCTTCACCGACTGACACTTGGCGAGGAAGTGATTGCCAAGGCAGTTGAAGCACAGTCTGTTTGCTTCTACGAAGTTCTTTCTGTCGCTCGCGGTTTTCGACTTGAATTCCGTGCATTGCATAAGGGAGTGCTTGCCCTTGCATGCTGCGCACGTCGAGGAGTCGGATGTGCGCTTCACGAAATGCGATTTCGCGGATTTGGATGGTCCTCCGGATTTCGCAACGGAGTTCGGATGCACGGCGTTGAGTGTGAGGATCTGCTCGGACATGAAACCCATCAGGACGGCATTACTCGGCGGATCGACGGAACCGCGTATGGAGGACTCCCATTCCATCCGAGTTTGCGGATCGAATCGATCGACGAGCAGGTGATTGAAAAGGTCCATCCCGTGCATGGCAATGGGCCTATCGATGCTCTCCTGAGCGTTGATGGCAGTCGTGGCGGCGTTATAAAGGCGACTTAGCTCGTCGGCGGTTGCGGCTTTCATTTTTGGCACGGCGGTATAAGCGGCGAAGTTGGCGCGAATGAGTTCCCGTTTGTTTTCGTAATGCGAGCTCAAAATCGTCCACGCCCGCTCATAATTGCCCCCGACAATCGGTAATGACCGGATTAATTTTTCCGCAGGACCTTGTAAGCTGGTACGGAGGTAGTGGAGCTTTTCCACGTTAGAGATAGACGGATTGTCTCCTATAATGGACAGGAAGATGTCGCGAAACGCTGGCCAGTCTCCGTACGCGCCAGAGAACGTCTGGAGCTTTATCCGCGGCAACGATGTCTTGAGCGCGTGCTCCTGGTAAGCCTCGGTCTTCGGCACGCTGGGCGGCTCGCTTTTGAGTTTGTTCGCGTATCCGACTAACGTGCTCCGCTGTGTCACGTAAGTTGACTCCGCAATGTCAATAAAATCAGCTTTTGCGTACTCACTGTCGAGATATTTCTCTTTCAGCGCAGTCCTGATGAGTTCATGCTGAGCCTCGAACTTGTTCCACAGCGTCTCGAGGAGGTGGAGGCGAGCTTGGATGGCTTCGGCGGTGATGTTTGAGACGCCTATCTTGCGCAGATTGTCCACGGAGCGAGACATTCGCCCGTGGACATCATTCTGCGCCTCCAGCAACGCCTTCAAATCGGCACTCATCTTCACTAATTGTCTTTCTGTTCAGGTTCGCGCACTGGACGACACACGTGAATTTCACCCACGAACTGCGGAAGCGGATGTTAATCCGGCTCGAAGGACCAGAAATATTCGCGAGCGAATCCGACAGTGCGTTGATAGGACCGGAAGGTCGTAAAGCGAAAAAAGTGCGCCTCGTTCACACAAAAGACTGACGTTTATTGGAGTCAAGATTAAAAGACAAGAGTTTAGTGCAGTGATTTCGATTAGCGAAACAGCGGTGTAACAAAGTGAGCGCGGTTTCGCGAGCGGTATCGCGAGCGGTGTAGAGACACAAGAGCGAGAAAAATGCGTTGTTCAAAGTCGTAAGCGGTCGTGTAATGCGGTTAATCAGCGGTTTGATACAGAGATTGCGAAAGTCCAAGAGAATAAGCGGTCGTTATAAGCGGTTTTACTATGCGGAGCGGTTTTAACTAAGCGGTTTGACAAAAAGTGCGAGACTTCGGCTTGCTCGCGTGCGGTGCCCGTTATAAGGCGAGCGGAATTTTGGGCCCGTTGCGACGTGGCCCAATAAATTTAATTGTTTAGCGGTGACCTCATGGCGCCGCGCGTAATTGGCCGCCGATGAGGTCTGACGTCGGCTTTTTCGCGGTTGCCATGCGCGCAGTCTTTTTAGAACAGCTGATTGGCAATCAGCTGTTCGTGACGTATGGGCGCGCATGCCCGTGCGTCGCGCTGATTTTGTCGACGGTTGACGTTGTTGTTGTCACTGTTTATGACACGCGTTTCTTATGCCCCAAAAAAATTGAAGATAATACGAACGATCGAGTTTTTCTGAAAAATAGATATCTCGAGAAGTTTCTCGACGCCCGTTAAATTCGAATTTGCGAATTTATAACATATTGAAAAATGCGGATTTTACTTGCGAATAATTTTTAAGCGAAATGATATTTCGGTTTTCGAACACCAGGATTTCCTAATTTTTTGAAATTCTTCAAAAAATTATGAAGAAATAAAAAACATGACAGCTAAAGTCTGGCATAAATTATTCTTGGAAGCGCTTCAAACTCATGGTTGAGAGAGTAAGCATTTTTGTAAAATTACCTTTTGTAATTTAGATGTTGAATAATAAATTACAATTTGATTTAACTTGCCTCTTTTTAAAATAATTAAAATTTTTCACAAAAACGTGATTTAAAAAGATGTTTTGGTTAAAAATTATTTTATATTATAAATGTGTGTGTGTTTGTGTGTGTGTGTGTGTGTGTATATATGTATGTATATGCATTTATATTTTAAAAACAGTATTTACAACAATATATTTAAAAAACAAATTAAATATATTTACATAAATTTAGAATTATTATAACACGAAACATATACATATACACACAGATTACATATGACATATATATATATATATATATATATATATATATACAGGGTGATTCTGAACAAACGTTTGTCTTTAAAATATCAAATTCTTGAATGAATTCTAAGACGATTTTTCCTCTTGCAAAATTTTGTCCGGAGCTTAGTTTTTATACTATAAAGGAAAATAGTTAACTACTTACGGAACGAGTACAAGAGGTAGGCAGGGACGGCGCGATATAGGCTATTACGTGGGGCACTCGCCGCGATCAGCTGATTGCTATACGCGATGACTGTAACAATCAGTGTGTGTACGCACACACACACACACACACACACACATTGATTGTTACAGTCATCGCGTATAGCAATCAGCTGATCGCGGCGAGCGCCCCACGTAATCGCCTATATCGCGCCGTCCTTGCCTACCTCTTGTACTCGTTCCGTAAGTAGTTAACTATTTTCCTTTATAGTTTAAAAACTAAGCTCCGGGCAAAATTTTGCAAGAGGAAAAATCGTCTTAGAATTCATTCAAGAATTTGATATTTTAAAGACAAACGTTTGTTCAGAATCACCCTGTATATAGAACATATATGTATAATTAACAGATGGATAGACATAGAAGAATAAAAAGAGAAATATGAAAAGAAAGGAAATGCACGAGTATCCGTATCCTATATAAGCACACATTATTCCTAGAATATTGCATAAATATTACTGTTAATAATAGGTATGCAATATTCTAGAAATATTATGTCTTATAGAGTATATTTTATTATTCGCGTATTGGATTTCACAAAAGAAAACTGAAGAAAATGTTTTTATTTTGTTATGTCATTGTTCAATAATGCTAAATGCGAAAGATTAATCAATATATTGTTTTATATTTTTATAGACATTCCCAGACACACAGATACACTCTCTCTCTCTCTCTCTCCATTCTCTTTGATAATCTTTGTCTATACATTTGTTATATACATGTGTGTAATAAATAGATATGTAATCTGTGCGTGTTGTACATAACCATAATTATGACAAAAAAGTACTAACCTTGTAAACCATTTTCCTTTTGTAGAAAGTCGGCGAGCATACAAAGCTAAACGTTTAGCATTGTATTCCACTACCATTGTATAAAAATTAATATACACTAGAAATACTAAATATATATGTAACTTTCGTTACTTTCGGTTAAAAACGTCACTCGTAACGATCGACTCTTTTCCCGCGCTGCCTTGTTCTTACGCGTAAGTACGGCGCGACAACGAGTACTATCCGCGCAGTAAATGTATTGCAGCATGATTCCGCGGTATATACTATAGAAAATATAAATTTTATATTTTTTACTTTTTCGAATTGAAAATGATTGCAATAGACTAATGAGATTTTTTCAATTAAAATGGCACCATACACGACATAAATCGGATCATTTTTAATTACATATTTAATAAAAATTTAATAATGGATTTGATTAAAAATGATCCGATTTATGTCGTGTTTGATGTCATTTTAATCGCAAAAATCTCATCAATCCATTGCAATTATTTTCAAATCGAAGAAATGTTAAATAAATATTTTAATTTATATGATATTTAAATCCATAACAGTTGTTATAGATAAGGGAAGGTCTCCGATTTCAAGCGAGAACGAGAACAAGTAAGGAGCAAGCGAGATGACGAGTCATGATAGAGTGCCGAAGACCGGCTCGCCAAGCTCGTTTTCTCTTATCTTCATACGTATATGTGTCATCTTATTATGGAAAATAAAATTTTTGTATTTCGCATTTTATCGATTTGAAAATAATTGCAATGGGTTGATGAGATTTTTGTGATTAAAATGACATCAAACACGACATAAATCGGATTACTTTTAATCAAATCCATTATTAAATTTTAATTAAATATTTAATTAAAAATGATCCGATTTATGTCGTGTTTGGTGTCATTGTAATCGGAAAATTGTCATTAATTCATTACAATTATTTTAAATATATAAAATTAAAACTGTAGAAAAATAAAAATTTTAATTTTTTACGACCAAGCGCCGCGACTATCAGATAAGATAAGCTCTTTCAGTTTTTCTTCGAGCTTGCTGGAGAAAAAAGAACGTTGATCAAGTTACGTTTGTGTGACACTAATACAAGAGTTATTGAGCGTCGCACGAGTCTTACAATAAACAAATAAAAACGGTCAACAACTGTTCACGTGCGCTCAACGCTTTCGGCCCGAGCGCGCGTGCTGTGTGCTGTCTGGCAGTCGTTATTCGTCTTCGAACCGTGATCGAGAGAGCTTCCGAGAGTTATTCTGTTAGAGCAAGAAGCGAA
The DNA here is from genome assembly GCF_025532165.1 of Camponotus vicinus. Lineage (NCBI taxonomy): Eukaryota > Metazoa > Arthropoda > Insecta > Hymenoptera > Formicidae > Camponotus > Camponotus vicinus. Next base: position 5,506,542 of record NW_028141948.1, read on the forward strand.
GAACAATGGGTAGATGTAAGTACTTCTATTCTCAAATAATAATATAAAGAGTTGATGAATATGTTAAAATTTATGAACCGTGTCTATAATATGTGGTGCATAAATTACAACCGATTCATCTATTCTGATTTATATAATAATTTCTTTCTTTCTCTTTTTCTCCATTGCTGTCTCTCTTTCTCTCTCTCTCTTTCTCTCTCCCCCTCTCATTTGCTTTTTCACAAATTTCCTGTGTAAAATTAATAGATATACATATATATTTATTTTCAGCGAAAAGCGAGGGAAGTGTACCCGCTGCAGGGTACGGGAGACCGGGGCGACCGAAAGCTTTCACGATGCCGGCGGCGGTGGCGAGAACGCCGACGGCGGTGGCGACGACGCCGACGACGGCGGTGACGACGACGCCGATGGCAACGGCGATGATGCCACCGCCATTGCCATTGGCGATGGATGATAAAAAAACGAAGCCGTGGCCGGGACCAGAATATGAGAAAGGTTAGTAATTAAAAGTTTTACATATATACACACACACACGCGCGCGCGCGCGCGCGCGCGCTCGTGCGTGTGTAAATTATAAATAAAAATATTCTCTCTCTCTCTCTTTCTCTTTCTTTCTTTGAGATAAGGTAAAAACAGATAAACATGGAAGTACTTCTATGTTTACCTCTGTTTCTTCTTTACTTCAACGAAACGAATCACGATCGGCAGTGTACCTTTATTTATATCCTATGTGTGTGTGCGTGTGCGTGTGTATCCTGTTTGACACTGGTAATGGCGTGTACAATTTATTTGATGTGGTATATACTTTATTTCTTTCTTACTTTAACTATATATATATATATATATATATATATATATATATATATAGATAGATAGATAGATAGATAGATAGATAGATAGATAGATAGTTAGGTAGTCATATAGATAGTTATATAGTTAGATAGTATAATAGATAGTTTTATATATATATATATATATATATATATATATATATATATATATTAAAATATCTATTATACTATCTAACTATATAACTACTACTATATAACTATCTATATGATTACCTAACTATATATATATATATATATATATATTTTTTTATATAAAAGAAAATGTAATCTATATATATATATATATATATATATATAGATTACATTTTCTTTTATTTTCAACAAGACATAATACATGTAACCACATTTGTATGTGTATAAATATATTATTATTATTATGCTTTTCACTTTTTGAAGAATGATATCTATATGTATTGTTTTTATTTTTTTTAGCGTATCAATGAGGCGGTGAGGCGTGCCGTTAATAAAGAAAAAAAACGCGGGCATTATTCATATATGCCTCCTCCGCACTCAAGATATGTGTCCATATCTGCGGCACACGCAGGATACGTGCTCACGCCTCCTCCGCATTCAGGATATGTGCCCAATCCTTCGGCACACGCAGGATATGTGCCCAATTCTCCGGCACACGTAGGATATGTGTCCACGGCTCCGGCACACGCAGGATATGTTTCTCCGGCGCACGCAGGATATGTGTCCACGGCTCCGGCACACGCAGGATATGTGTCCACGGCTCCGGCACACGCAGGATATGTTTCTCCGGCACACGTTGCATATGTCTCCGCGCCTCCGACACACACAACATAAGTAGGTATACAAGGCGGGTTCTAACCCAGGTTCTCTCAGGGGGGGGGTGAGGCGCGAGGGGATCTCAGCGGCGCGGGGAATGACGTCACGCAGGATGGGGGGGGATTTCGGTGGGCGCGGGGAAATGACGTCACGTAGGATGGAGGGGGTTTTCGGTGACGCGGGGGAATGACGTCACGCGGGACGGAGGGGATTTCGGTGGCGGGAGATGCTTGTGTGTGTGTGTGTGTGTGTGTACTTAATATTAAAATTATATAAAATTTAAAAATTAATAAAATAGAAATAAAAAATGATGAATATAAAATAATGCGGACGGTGCGCCGGGCTGTAAGGGGGAGGCAGCTCCTGAAACAGGAAAAACGCTACATTAATTTTATCTTAATTATAAATAAAAAACTAATTTAATCTTAATAATTAATAACAAAAATTTTAAAAAGAAATATGTACCTTAGCCCCCTGGAGCTGCAAAGCGCTGCCAGTATTCCTGTAACCGTCTTCTTTCTTCCTCCCGTCTCATTTCCTCCCATCTTCTTACCACCTCCCATATTTCATCCTCCTCCTCAAATTCTTCCTCAGATCCATCCGAATTGTCCATATTATCGTTATCGATTTCCTCCCGTATTCTTCTTCTTTCTTCGTATTGTGCATTTATTATATCCTATATTTCATCAAATAGATCTTCCATTCCGAAGAGCCGCAGTAGGTTAAAGATGTAATATTTCCAATTGATCTCGTCTTCTTGGCGACTCTCCGGGGTGTCACCCCATTCCTCCGCGAGATCATGTCGCGCGTTCCACCGTTCCGTCCGCACGCTGCATCGATGCTCGATATTCATAAAACCAGGAATTTCGACATCATCGGGGAACTATAAAATAATATATTAAAAATACACATACACATACGCACAATTTTTTTTCACAAAAACACTACCTACCTTCCAGACGAATGCCACTTTTAATATTACAAAAAATAAGAGGTCTATGAAACTCCTCTTCCAAAACGAATAATTAATAATACAATCCATTTTATGCAGCGTAAGGAATAATCGCACACACGGAAAAAGAAATGCCACAGTTAAACTCGCTGACGCTCTCCTCTCGGACAATACACGACTCAGATCGAAATCGAATGTTACTCTCCGCTGTAGGAATTATAAAGGTCTCAAAACTCGAAGGGTTACACTAGTGTACGAATATTTTTTACACCTACTGTATATATTAACCATTAGTGATCCTTTCATGGTCTTTCTCTACGCTCGGTATAAACAATATGAACAGTATTCCTATGAAGAGAAATGGATCTTGGAACCTTCTTTTTTTTGTTTTTTGTTTATGATACCGATGTTCGACTGCTTTGTGCCCTTGCCGCGCGTGTGAGAGAGAACGATAAGAGTGCGAAAAGAACGCGTACGAGAGAGAACGATAGCGAGACTTATAATTAGTACGAGAGCGCACAAAGGATTGGAGCGCAAGGGAAAGGCGTGTAAATAATTGCAATTTTTTTTGTTACAATTAAAAATATATATAATTTATTTAAATGTGTGAGTTTAATAATTAAAATTTAATAAAAAAGTATACAATATAAAAGAAAAATAATAATATATAAAATAGGCCGTCGGGCTATGTTGGGGAAGCCGTTTCTGAAAACAGAAGAAAACATATGCATTTCATTAGTTTAAATTATTTAATAATTTATTTTAAGATACTTTTGATATATAATAAATTAAAAGATACTTACAATGTTATCCATGACTCATCTATTTTAATTTGTGCAAATAGGGCACATGTTGCAGGGCAATATTTGATTCAAACATTTTTTGCACTCTTTGCATGACATATTATCCATATTGCCACAAGCTATGATTCTATGTTCCCGAACAGATCTAGTTTCTAGAAACAGATACGATAGTCTAAGAAAGCATTCGGTACAATATTTCGATCCATTTTCCATATAGTAATAGGAAATGCAACATATCTTTGTTGCTTCGTCTAATGTTATTATTTCAGGTAAGCTTAAATTTCGCTGTTTCTTTTGTAACAGTTCCTCAACAATATCGTCACTATTGTCACTATCGTAATCACTGTCCTCCAAAGGTTCTATTTCTATATCAGACCCATCCTCGTCTGATGATTCATGGAGATCAACAATATCCGTTAGATTATCATCTTCCATCTCTCTCCTCTCTCTCTCTCTCTCTTCTCTCTCTATCTCCATCCTCTCCGCCACAACTGGATCCATCCAATAATCGTAATCATCATCCGTATCATCGTCGATGATAATTACGTTTTCTTCAGCCATTGCACAAGACCACCGAAACACAGAAGAGCAACGAAAGAAATGATACTCTAGTGCAGCAGATTCCTCTTCATTATATATTTTTAACATAAACAATATAAACACCAGTATTCCTTTGAAGAGGATTGGATCTTAGGACCCTTTTTTTTCATTTTTTTTGCCGATGTTCGACTGCTTTGTACCTTCGCTTCCCACATTCAAAAGATGAGAAAGGATTAGACGAAATATATAAGGAGGAGGATTGAAACATATCAAATCATAGTACGGAGGCGCGGGGCGGGGAACGCTTGGGGACGTGTTGGATGTTTTTTATCGCAAGTATAAACAATATTATATAAGCCGATGTCTGACTGGTAAACAGCGGTATTTGAAGAGGATTGGATATTAGGGCCGACCCAGAATTATTTTCCATATTTTTTCTAGGAAGAATTGCAACGTATCAGCGCCGATGTTCGGCTGCTTTGTGCCCTTGCCGCGTGTGTGAGAGAGAACGAATTCTTTCTGAGATGTAAATAAATGATTATTATGATACACCATACTTATTTATTTTACACAAAGATAAAAAGGTTTAGACGAAATACAGGGAGGATTGAAGCGCATCAAGTCACAGTACGTGATTTGAACGCGCATCGGTTGTCAGAGTATAGCGATGTTCTGTTAGAAAGATTTTTGCACGATTATGCAATGTATGTGTGCAAGTGCTTCATAGAAAACTGTGACATAGTGTGTTAAAAGTGTGAAAAAGACAGGAAAAAAAATGGAAAACATCGAACAGACTGAACGCGACCTGGTGGAGCGATCCAACCAAATTGCCACCTTGGGCGAATATTTTGCATGGCTATAACAATGCAACGAGTACATCGAGTTGCTGGAAGAGCAAAGTCGGATCAAACGACCACGATTATCGATCGGGAATCGACAATCGCTGATTACTCGGATCGCGCGACTCGAAGGTGCAAAGATTCAATTGCAGAGACAGTTTATGCCCAGTGATGGTAATTACAGTGGCGACAATAACGCGGGTGCCGGATGTAGCGCGCATCAAAATGAACTTGTGTGGCGCGAGATTGATACGGCGTTCGACAATCGTGTATTGACTGGTGCGGTGATAAACTATAATCACATCGAACCTCGTCAATTTCTCGAGGACGCCAAAGACATTGTGCTAGAACATGTGAAAAACATTATGAAAAAACACTATAATGTGAAAGTGAACACCATATTCAACGGCGAGTTCGTGGCCGGAGATAAACGCGCTAACAAAAGTATTAATACGAGAAACTGTGAACTCTTTCGCATGTCCGATTTACGCGAGTGGTACGAACGGTGCGTTATCGAACCCACCCTAGCGTCTCTGGAAGAATTTCAAGAACGCGATAGCGGGTGGGCTTTGTCGCGAATACTAAATTTAACTGTAAATATAAATAAGTATAATCCTATGCGCGCGGGATGTCACATCAAATTACCGCGGGAGATTATGATGAAAAGAGCGGTGATTAACGTGCAATCAAAGGACAATGCGTGTTTCGCGTGGGCAGTGGTCGCCGCACTATACCCCGCCGAAAGAAAGGCGAAACGAGAATCATCGTACCCGCATTACGCGACAGTGCTGAATCTCCGGGACATTGAGTTTCCAGTGACTGTGAACCAAATAAAAAATTTTGAACTTGTTAATGACATTTCTATAAATGTGTACAGCATCGAAGAGAAGAACAGCATTGTTCCGATACGTCTTTCGCAGCAGAAGCGGGACAAGCATGTGAATCTGCTATACGTGGAAGACGGCAACAACGTCGGGCATTTTGCGTGGATTAAGAATTTATCCCGGCTCGTGAGCTCGCAACTGAGCAAACACAAGAATCAAAAATATATCTGCGATCGGTAAGTTTAATTGATATAATTCAAATAATTATAGGTCATACACTTTGTTATATAAATCTTAATTAAAATTTTTCTTTCTTTTACAGATGCCTGCATTATTTTAGTTCCGACGACAAGTTGCAGTCGCATACGGTCGAATGCCGTGAGATGAATGGTTGTGCTATCCGGTTACCGAGCGATAAGGACAAGTGGCTCGAGTTCAACAACTTTAATCGGAAGGAGCGGTTTCCATTTGTGGTCTACGCTGACTTGGAATGTGTTCTGGCCAAGACGGAAGAAGAGAAAGACGCATATCTACACCATCGGGTATTTAGTTTAGCCTATTATGTACATTGTTCGTGCGACGAATCTTTATCGGCGTATCATTCGCGTCGTAGCGCCGATTGTATAGCATGGTTCGTTGAAGACCTCAAAAATTTAGCGTTACGTGTAAAAAATGTTTTAAAAACAAATGTCCCCATGGTAGATTTAACACCTGAGGAGTGGGAGAAATTCCATAGCGCCACTCAATGTCATTTATGCGAAAAACCGTTCGCGGAAGACGATACACGCGTTCGTGATCATTGCCATCTGACCGGGCGGTACAGAGGTCCAGCACACTCAAATTGCAATTTAAATTATAAAGAATCTTTTTGTATTCCCATAGCTTTTCATAATTTATCCGATTATGATTCGCACTTTATTATCGAGGAAATAGCTACAGCGTTCGAAGGGAGAATCGATTTATTACCAATAACTAAAGAGAAATATATTTCGTTTACCAAAAATGTTTGTATGGAAGAAAAATCAAAAAATCATGTAAAATTACGTTTTATCGATTCATACAAATTTCTCGCATCGAGTCTCGACAAATTGGCATCATTTTTGGACAAAGACAAACTCAAAATTTTAAAATCAGAATTTCAAAATTTATCAACCGAACATTTCAATTTGTTAACACGGAAAGGCGTCTTTCCGTACGAATACATCGATTCCGTTGACAAGTTGCAAAATACATGTTTACCACCGCGCGAATCATTTTACAGTTCCTTGACCGGCGAAACTATATCCGAGACCAATTACGCGCACGTCGAGAACATCTGGACGCGATTTTCCATTCGGACGCTAGGCGAATATAGCGACTTGTACCTCAAAATTGATGTCTTATTATTAGCCGATATTTTCGAAAACTTTCGCGATGTATCGAAAGTTACGGACTCGGCCCCGCGTATTACTATACTCTCCCCGGATACACGTGGGACGCCATGTTAAAGCATACCAAGATCACGTTCGAGCTGCTTACGGATATCGACATGGTTATGTTTATCGAACGTGGTATACGCGGCCGTCTGAGTCAATGTTCCAATGGATACGCTCGTGCTAATAACAAGTACATGGAGTCGTACGATCCATCGAAACCATCGTCATATTTCGATGTAAATAACTTGTACGGATGGGCAATGTGTCAGCCGTTGCCTTATGCCGATTTTCGATGGATCGACGACGACGTGTCCAATTTTGACGTATCATTGATCGCGCTAGATTCGCCTACAGGCTATATCCTCGAAGTCGATCTCGAGTACCCGCAACATCTTCACGATGCGCACACTGACCTACCGTTTTGCCCGACACGCGACAAACCACCTGGTAAGCGAGAGCTCAAGCTGCTCGCAACATTATACGATAAGAAGCGTTACGTGATACACTACCGCAACCTGCAGCAGTGTACGCGTCACGGTCTTCGCGTTACAAAAATACACCGAATATTACAGTTTTCGCAATCTCCCTGGCTTCGAAATTACATAGAACTAAATACACATTTTAGAACATTAGCTAAAAATGATTTCGAAAAAAATTTATACAAATTAATGAATAATGCGGTATTTGGCAAAACAATGGAAAATGTGCGGAATCGTGTAGATGTTAGGCTCATAACGCACTGGGATGGGCGGTACGGCGCAGAGGCAATGATCGCAAAGCCAAATTTCCACAACAGAAGCGTCTTTTCTGAAAATTTAATAGCTGTGGAATTGCGAAATCTCGAGGTGAAATTCTACAAACCAATTTACATGGGTATGTGCATACTTGACATATCCAAGACGTGTTTGTATGAGTTTCATCATAAGTATATGGCGCCAATGTATCGCGACAAAGGTAAAGTCATGTACACCGACACCGACAGTCTTATATATCATATTGAGTGCGAAGAAGTGTACGAGAATATGAAGCGCGACGTCAACAGATTCGACACGAGCGATTATGCGGTAGACAATGCGTACGGTATACCGCTTGTAAATAAAAAGGTACCGGGTCTATGAAAGATGAAAACAATGGTGCCATAATGACCGAATTTGTCGGGCTCAGAGCAAAAATGTACGCGTTACGAGTCGATGGTAAGAAAGACACGAAGAAAGTTAAAGGCATCAAGAGCAACGTTGTCGCGAGAACGATAACGTTTGACGATTACACGCGGTGTTGGAAAGAAGAAATTGAAATGACGCGTCAGCAGTCGTCTATACGATCGAAACTGCACCAAGTATACACAATCCGCGAGACAAAAATTGCTCTGAGTCCGTACGACGACAAGCGATATATCGTACCCGAAACCACCGATACACTATCGTGCGGACATTATAGGATACCATTGTAAATAAATGTATATTTTGTTTATTAAGTAATTGTATATTTTGTACATAACCATGTATATATTTTTATATTTTATACATTATATATTTTATATTTTATATTTTTTTTATATTTTAATAAATGTTTACAATTTTATATATTTTATACACATATTTTATATATATTTTATATATTTTAATAAATGTTTACAATTTTATATATTTTATACACATATTTCATATTTTATACAGGGTGACCCATTTTAACTTAGGCAGCCAAATAACTCGAAAAATAAGCAAGATAGAGAAAAATGTTTTAGACAAAAGTTGTATGGTTTCGAGGGGGCCATAAGATGGTATCATTGGTTTGACCTTGAAGAGTCATTTGAAGGTCACGTGAAGGTCACTTCAATTTTTTTAAATGGAATACCCTATATATTTTTGTACATTCTTGTAGCTTATTTCGAGAGCTTTCCAAAACACTATAATTAAGTACCTTTCCGTTAAGTACTTTTTGAGTTATGATGCTTGAAATAATTTCTTAATTTTACATAAACCGTAAAATATCTTGTAAAATATTCATTTTTCGATTATCTTACCTTAATACTTTTATGTACAAAATAATGAGAGGAATCAATTGGTGTAAAGAAAACACATAGTTGTTTTTAAGAAAAAATATGGAATTGTTAATTGCAAATTACATATTTTTTCTTCGAAACAACTATGTGTTTTCTTTACACCAATTGATTCCTCTCATTATTTTGTACATAAAACTATTAAGGTAAGGTAATCGAAAAATGAATATTTTACAAGATATTTTACGGTTTATGTAAAATTAAGAAATTATTTCAAGCCTCATAACTCAAAAAGTACTTAACGAAAATGTACTTAATTATAGTGTTTTGGAAAGCTCTCGAGATGAGCTACAAGAATGTACAAAAATATATAGGATGTTCCATTTAAAAAAATTGAAGTGACCTTCACGTGACCTTCAAATGACTCTTCAAGGTCAAACCAATGATACCATCTTATGGCCCCCTCGAAACCATACAACTTTTGTCTAAAACATTTTTCTCTATCTTGCTTATTTTTCGAGTTATTTGGCTGCCTAAGTTAAAATGGGTCACCCTGTATATTTTAATAAATGTTTACAATACATTATTTTTACGTATCCAAGAGTTGTGTGATTTATCCATTCCCAATCATTTTACGTATACGTCATCACTCTTTTCCCGCAAAATGTTTTCCACGAGATATACGTCGGGATTAGGAACGCGTTGTAGTTCGTATTCGTAGAATCCTCCAGCGATAGGATTTCCACGCGAATCTTCGAGTATGTATGTTGAAGGATTAGTTTTCTGCACCTCGACAATCTTAAAAACTTCGGTCGTCCAATTAGGTGAAACCTTTTTCAAAGATGGTCTTGTATTTACTCACGCGTACCGAATCGCCTACTTTAAATTTTGTCGGAGCCGTAATTTTTACGTTGCTATACACCGTATTTAAAAGTTTTTCAGCGATCGCCGGAGTGACGTCGACAGGTCTTATACCGATAGTGTGATGTTTTCGCGTATTGTACTCTGCAACGAGTCGAGATAGCTCGTCGAACCATTTGTAATTTCCATTGAACGTAAACATTTTCCACATATTGTTTTTTAAAGTACGATTGAATCGTTCCACGACCGAGGCTTTCATAACGGAATATGTCGAGTAATGATTAATGTTGTGTTTCTTCATGAGTTTCTGCACACTCGTGTTGTAAAATTCTTTTCCTCTGTCGGTCTGAAAATTTTTCGGACACCTTTTATCGTCTCCAATAATCTTTGCGATCGTTTCGGACATTTCGTTTCCGCTCTTACTCTTGAGTGGTACGGCCCACGCATACTTGCTCAACACATCGATAACTGTGAGTATGTATTTATGACCCTTGTTGAGTCGAGAGTACAAACGCATGTCGACCACGTCCGCCTGCCACTTGCCAGCGAGATCGTCGTATCTGCGTACAATGACGTGTCTTCGTGGAAAACTTCTTCTCGCCGGAGCATATAATTCCTCGAGTTGTCGCTTTTCGGAGGTGTTTTTCTTCTCTCGCACGTTTGATCGAGGCATAATTAATATTATGATATTAGTATGTCTCGTTTACTGTGCCGAGTCAGATGTTGCATATCTCAGCACATTCCTTATTTCATCCATCATTATTCGTAGCGCTTGCACGTATGTTTCGAGCGCAATAATTTTTTGCTCAATTTCTCCCTGTCGATCTCTCAAAAGTTTATCCACGTATCGTTTGTTGACGGCGTCAGTATCAGCTTCCGGTTGCCCTACGCGTTGAATCTTGCGCGTCCGTGTGTCAAAGCCGGTAGTAGTCTGGCAGAGAGCGTAACGCGAACGTAATTTCTCAATAATCCATTCCATTGATAATACAAATTATTCGACGTTCCGAGCGACAATCCAAATTTATTAATCGACATTTCGGTACCGAGAACATTGACCGAATGGCACGTATCGTCGACGGATAGTTTAATTTATAATAATGCCGACCTCGCGAAGTTCTTCGATAATTGACAAGATTTCATTGTCGTCAGCATTGTTGCCGGCTCGACGCGAGGCAATCGCAAACGATCTACCAATTCATTGGGATCGTTCCAATGCACATAATCGATCATGTTGTCGCTTAGCGTCATGGTGCGCAGCGCGTCTATACCTCTTCCCACCTTTCTATCGGGGAATAATGGCGCAATTATATATTTATACTTGTATCCTTTATTACTTTTAATAGGATTATTAACTTTGTTGTCACGTTTATGCGCATTTGTTGTCTTTAATATACTTTGATATTGATACAAATCGTCTTGAGTGTATTTTTTATGATTGGGAAATTTTCTAAAAATCAAATCATAGATACCTTCGGTTCCCGTATATTTTATTCCATCGATAATTATATTATCATCCTTGTCCACATCGAAACGTTTATCACCAAGCATCATTCCTTCGCTGGTAAATTTAACACCGTAGACATAATCCATACTCTTATTTTTATCAACACTCATGATAGCTCCTATAAATTTTTGCGCTAGTGGACCAAAATGATCTCGGAACGTTTTCTGACCTTCGGATGTTTCTAATTCGTGTCGGACCGATGTTACAAACGAATCGGGCGTGGTCTCTTAAATTTCTTCCACGGACGGTGATGGTATTGTTTGACGCGGTTGTACTTTTATCGGAGTAGAAACAGTAGCCATATTAGAAAATTGTTTCCTTCGTTTTGATCGATTCGGTGTCGAATATATCGGCGAATCGTTTATCGGCATATTTATCCGTAGTCGCTTTATTCCGTGCCTTGACACTTTTATTTTTTCCTCGTGGTTCTCTCCGAACGTCAAACTCAATGGCTCGATTTTCGACGCATCAGATTCTACAGAATATTCGACAAACTGTTTTAAAGGTTCGGTGATTGGCTTAAATTGTCTTTCCAATGCAATGTCTTCCTTCATTTTATCAAAACGCGATATTTTTTGCGAATTGATTCGCTCGTTTTTGCAATGTCTCTCGCAATCTTTTCACGATCGCTGTTCATGATGCTCAATCGATGTGTCGATGACGACTGATCGCTTTACGGTATCGCGAAATCATTAAATCCTTTTCTATATCGTCCATTGATCAACGTACTGTTTTTATCAATGACGAAGCCATATTTGCGTTGCCAACATTTCTGACACAATGCGCGGAAATCGTCGTAAGACATGTCGGTATTTACATGATCGTTGTACACATGTTTCAAGTTTGTGCCGTCTTGTTTAAATAAAATCAAAAGATTCGCATTGTCGCGTATAAGATGCTTAGGTATCTTGGCGTACGTTTGACAAAGATAGAAACAGTCGACGCTCGAGTGTCGTCCCATTGCAAAGTATCTCTCTTATCGTATCTTGCTTGTCGCATGCCACGTCATCAAAGATAAAGATGGAATTCGGAAGCGCCTCGCTCGGTGGAATGACATCGCTGTTATTAGAGAATGTAAAATAGCCAATTTCGTCTATAGGAGCTAGTAAATTTTCCAAGTATCCATATTTCGGTTGTTGAAGCGATTTCGAGTATACGTACACGTTCTCGAAACGTACACCGTACGGACTTTCTATCAAACTAATCATCACGTTTGTCTTACAGCAGTTTGAAGGGCCGCAAACGATACCGCGTATAGTAGTCGGTAGCATGTTTCCATGCTTGCGTACTTTTTTCTCCGATATTAGTCTATCGTTGAAATATGATACTTTGATTATCCGCGCTTGTCGCACGAACCGCATGTTTCCTCTTTCGAATCAATTTTGCGAATGATCACGAGGGGGAGACCTATTTATAGAGGTGTCTCGACTCGAAACCACTCAGTATCAAAAATGTTTCTCCTTCTGTCGGATAAAAGAGACATTCTCTGGCTTACCGCCGAACAATTGCGGTATATCCCAAAGATTGTTTTACTGCAAAATTTTGATAATTACGTGGAAAGATTCTGGGACAAGCTTCCAGAATATATAAAGGCTGATTCGGAGGTTCAACAATATCGTTCGTGCACGCGACATTACAATCAACCGTGGCAGCGAACACACATCGACGGTCCACCATCGTTAATAAAAGATTGCGACTAATGTCAGCGAGAATTGTAAGAGGTAGCGGTATCTTAAATCGTGCGATAAACGCGCTTCCCATCGAATTACATATTCACGGTTATCAGTTTTGCGGCCCGGAAACTCGATTAGAGAAACGATTTGCTAGAGGCGATCGAGGCATCAATCCATTAGATGCCGCCTGTCGCGAGCACGACATTGCTTACTTGCGAAACAACGATCTCGGCCAACGACACGTCGCGGATCGCATACTACCTGCAAGAGCGCGAGAACGCATTACCGCGAGGGATTCGATTCTTGGCGAAAGAGCAGCCGCTACGACTGTTTGGGCTGCAATGAAGGCAAAGACAAAACTCGGCATGGGGATGAAAAAGCCGTCGACGACAAAAAGGAGGGAAAATCGAATACTTCCAGTAGCGAAACGCGGTGATACTTTACCACTTGTTGGAAGTTGTCGGTTCTTTGGCCGGCGGTGCGGCGGGAATCGCAAAGGCGGTAAACGATAGCAAGGCGGCGCAACGTCAGCTAGAAGAGATGCAGCGTCACAATCGCGCTATGGAAGGTCGCGGATTTTATCTCGCTCCGTACAAGCGTGGACAGGGATTCTCAACAAAGCCTAAAAGAAAAAAAAACGTCGAAAAAACATTAAAAATGCCTACGGGTGCGACAACTAACGTACAATTGGAACAATTGGCGAAACGTATGCTCATAGAGCATACGTTTCGCCAAGAGGTGTTTTTATGCGCAATAATTTACCGACAAGCGGTATACGACGAAACGAGAGCGGTATCGTCAATTTGGATGACGTTGATGGTCCCGGTACTCATTGGGTAGCGTACGCAAAGAGGGGAGATCGTGTCGTATATTTCGACAGTTTTGGAAAAATCTTCAACCACCCAAGGAACTTGTCCGATATTTCGGACGAGTGAAAATTGAATACAATTACATATCTTATCAAAGTTACAATCAGAGTATCTGTGGACAGTTGTGTTTAAAATTTCTTCAAACAGTCGACGATCAATTTAAAGCCTGACAATCCATCATCACAACTCAGTATTCGTTCGACATGTCACTGACACTTACGTTGACTGGCAGAAGCAGCGTTCTCGCTGTAAGTTATTTTCCCGCTATAGATTTGACCGATGCCGATTACGAGCTCGGATTAACGGATTTTGAAACTTATCGTACGATTCCGAACGTAAATTTTTCGAATAATAAGTTTTACTTTGGCAACGACGACAAAGAAATTACGATTCCTGAAGGATCATACGAATTGCACGCTATAAATGACTATTTCAAACGCGCAATTTTGCAAGATGAATACCTTTCCAGAGATGTTGAAAACGATTATGATGAGGAATATCCAATAGCGCTCCGCGCCAATCATAGCACGCTAAAGAGCGAAATCAAATGCGCCTACAGAATAAACTTTACCAAACCCGACAATGTAGGATCCTTGCTTGGATTCTCGTCGAATCGTATATTGCAACCTCGCAAGTGGTACGAATCGGACGAACTGGTTAATATTATATACGTAAATATTATTCGTATAGAATATAACGTGACTACTGATGCGTACAGCAATGGCATGCGCGTACACACGATACATGAATTTTCACCGAGCGTACCGCCAGGATATAAGATATCGGAAACGCCGGCACAGATCATTTATCTGCCGATCATCGTACGGAGCATTACGGCTTTAACGATACGTATTCTGGATCAAAGAGGTCGATTGCTCGATTTTCGAGGAAAGGAAATTACCGTAAGATTGCATATACGACGGCGACAAACATAGTATGCTCGTGCTGAACGAAACGGAGCACGCGAGAGACAATACTTTTACGAGGGACAATACTGTTGCGGTATCGGGTGATAATAATAAAATAGCCGTTAAGAAGAAGCTGAGCGCGTTGAATCGTGAATTTTTAAAATCATTGGGATTCATCGTACGAAAGGAATGATTGATATTTTGAATATCGGAGGTGAGCCAGTCTTTGACGAGAATCGTCAAGATTGAGACTCATACGTACAATTCGTACGCCAATACGACGCTTGGATACAGCGATGAGATACGAATACCTATACAACATCAGGATTTGTACACGTTACCGTGCGAAAGCTTTCTTTACATCGAGGGAAAGTTGAATGTGCGTAAAGCGAATGACGAAATGAAGGTTGTATTGGAAAACAATTGTGTTGCATTCATGTTTGATGAGCTTCGATACGAACTCGACGGAGTAGAGATTGATCGTAACAGAAATGTTGGAATAACTTCAACGTTCAAAAATTATGTCTCTCTGACGCACCAGAAAAGTATAAACTTGAAGAACGCTGCGTGGGATTTGACGTACAACGGTGACAAAAATTATTTCAACTATTGCGTACCGCTCAACATGTTGCTGAGATTTTGCGAAGATTATAAACGCGTTGTGATTAACGCTCGTCAGGAATTGATTCTGATACGTTCGTGCAACGATAATATTTGTCTATTCGGACATCCATCGTCGGAAGCTGAGATTGAATTACTCAAGATACAGTGGCGTATGTCTCATGTAATATTGAACGAGATTAATAAATTGTCGATGTTACGAATGTTGGAAAGCGGACGATACTTGAACATGAGTTTCCGATCTTGGGATCTATACGAATTTCCTCTGCTACATAGCACGACTAAGCAGTCGTGGACCGTGAAAGCCGCCTCCCAACTAGAGAAACCACGATACGTAATCTTTGCACTGCAAACTGGTAAAAAGAATTCAGTGTCACAAGATGTTACATTATTCGATGACTGCAAATTGACCAACGTTAAACTCTATTTGAACTCGGAATTTTATCCCTACGATGATTTAAATTTTGATTTTGAAAGAAATAGATTCGCCGTCCTATTCGACATGTACTCTCGTTTTCGCAAATCTTATTACGGATGCGATAACAGCACCACGCTATTAACTATTTCAAAGTTTCTACATTGCGGTCCTCTCGCGGTCATTGATTGCTCGCGACAAAACGAGTCTGTCAAAACTGCTATCGTGGACGTGAGAATAGAGTTTGAATGCAGGGAAAATATACCGGCGAATACTACCGCCTATTGTCTCATCTTGCACGATCGGGTTGTCGAATATAATTCATTGACCAATGTAGTCCGCAAAATTACATAAGTCAGCAAATATCCCCTCCAATGCGCATGAAGAAAAATATAAAAGATTGAGATGTTTGATGATCGACATCAGTCTGCGATCAGATCTTGTCATCGTGGCTGCGCCAACGTTTGTGGATCTACAAGGATTTATTATCGGGAGAAATTTTATCGTGAAGGAAGCTGCGGTTCTGAGAAAAGGATCCGTACTTTCTCATTACATTTTTACATGTCCCGTACCATGGCACACGCTCACAAAATCTGAGAGATGCCAGGATTTATGGCTGATTAAAAATTACCATGGATTATCGTGGGATGATGGACACGTTTCATATTGGAAATCGAAACGTTTAATTACGACGGCAGTGATGAGTGCAACGGAGGAGGATGATGCGTCACCTCTCGTATACGTTAAAGGGCACGAAGAACGACAATGGCTGGCCGATATACTGGACGATGATGCGAGAAACGATGTTATTATCGAAACTTTGGATGCAGACTATGAGGATGTAGCTTCTTTAAATAAGTTAGATGTTGTGACGTGACGTCTTTTGCGCTCCGTCACAGTGACCCCGCCAGGGGGAAGAAGCGTACGGAGGGTCGTTCCTCGCACCTGAGGGGGGCCGCTTATCCGATCCCGTGATATATCTTTGTGTAGATTTTTGTGTTTGAGATTAAGCGAGCAGAGCGTCCAGACCGATCCTCTTTATTTGGGCCCCTCCTGGGGCAAGTTCACATACAATACTAAATGAGGAACGGTAAAATAAAAAGGAAATAAAAAAAATTACAAGCGTCACGGAAAGAAAAAGAAACAACGAAAACAAAAAGAAAGAAAGAAGAAAAAGAACCAACAAAACAAAACAAACAAACAAAAAAAATCTTTTTAGGGTGCGGCGGCCTCGTCGGCCCATCCCTCTCCGACATCCCTCTCCCATGGCCATCCGTCCCGCAGGAGCGAATCGTCGCGCACTGGTGGCGGAGGGCGGGGTGCCCTAGGGCCCCGTCCCGCGGTGTAGGGCGTCGCTCGTCGGTATGCGCCGCCGCAGCGTCCGCAGTCCCGCAGCGTTACCCCCTGTTGGCCACACCCGTAACAAAAGGTATCAGTGCGGGGCAGGGGGCACTCCGCGTACGGGTGTCGGGGGGAACCGCAGTTCCAGCACCCGACCCCGCACGGTCTGCGTCGCGGAGGGTACTCCCTGGACGGTTCGGGGGGCACGTTTGCGTGGCCGTTGCCACCCCCTGGTCGGTTGTCGTCTGCGCCTGGGCATCCCTCGTCGACGGCCACTCCCGCACCACGGCTCTCCCGGTGATCCAGCGGGCCCTCCGGACTTGCCTGGCTACGTCCCCGAGATCCGTCCAGAAGCCCTCATCGTTAAACTCGATGTGCTCCTAGACGGACCGGTGACGCGACCAGAATTCACGCCAGAGCTTCCGCATCGCCCTCGGATCCATCACGTTTTTCGGCATCTAATGGTCGGTATCAGGAAGGTTGTATGATTTCAGATCCTGGATATGGATTTTCCCGGCGGGCGACATCCAGCTGCTCCAACTCGTATATTACTGGAGAGATCACCCGCACTATCTTAAACGGGCCCTGAAATTTGTGTGCTAGTTTGGCGGCTATATTGTGAGCCGCCGACGATAAAATATACTGACGTTTTAGGACCAGATCTCCTACCTTAAAAGTACGGTTCCGCCTACGCAAGTTATACCCCGAGGCCTGTCTCTCGTATGCCCTGTTCAAACTCTCGAGAACCCATTCCCGTAGGGCCTGCATCTTCTGCATTCGGGCCGCCCAGTTCACGGTATCCCCCGGTTCAATTTCGGTAACCCCCCGGCTGCGCCGGCCCAATGAATGTACTGGCTCCAATTCGCGTCCGAGATTCAAAAAGGCGGGAGACGCTCCCAACGATGAGTGACAGGCAGTATTATACGCGAAACGAAAATCGGAGATGTGTTCGTCCCACTCCCGATGGTCTTTTTCGATAAATGCGATAATCATTGTCTTTAGAATTCGGTTTACGCGTTCAACGGGGTTATCCTGGGTGATATGGGGGCACGGTAGTGTGCGTAATCTGTCGGTTCTCGGCGAATGCTTTCACCACTTTATTGACGAACTCATTCCCGTTGTCTGTCAACAGGAACCTCGGGGCGCCTCATCGGGATATCGCCAGATCCTCTAACGCCTCGGTAATCTTTGGACCTGTCGCGGCTCTCAGGGCTTTGCATTCCACCCATTTCGTAAAAAGATCCTGGATGACCAGAAGGTACTGGAATCCAGCCTTACTGCGCGGTAACGGGCCTATAATGTCGGCAGCTATGGCAGTCCAGGGTCCGTCCGCAATGCGACGTCCCATGAGACCCGCGGGACTCGCCTGCTCGACCTTAGTCCGCTGACATAAGTCGCATTGCCGGATATAACTGGTAACATCGCGAAACAGATTCGGCCAGAAATAGGAAACGGCAACACGCTGATAGGTCTTTTCGGTACCCAAATGGCCTGCTTGCGGCATATCATGCGATTCCCTCAAAACCTCCTTACGGTATTCCTGCGGTATCACCAACTTCCAACGGTCTAAATCTTCTACTATTTCAGAAACTACGCGTTTCGGTCTCAGAAAATATAGTCGCCCCTCGATCACCTTCTATTGTGTGTATTTCTCGGGAGTCGTTATTACGTCCTTATATCTCTTTTGGTACCACTTGTCGGTAGTGTTCGCCAAGTCCACGGTATCTATAGCGGTAGTCACGTGCGCGGAATTTGTCGCGGCCAGTACGGTATCCTCGGTACTATCTGTTTCGAACATTCGGGAAAGCGCAACGGGCACATGGTGTAAGGCACCCTTTCGGTGAATCACCTTGTAATCATACTCTAACAACTCTAACGCCCACCTCGCTAGTCTTCCTGTGGGGTTCTTCAAGTTGTGTAGCCAACGTAAGCTACTATGATCGGTAATGACGGTAAAGCGGTATTTTTCTAAATAGGGTCTATATTTCTGTATTGCCCAGACAACTGCTAAACATTCTTGTTCGGTAACGGAATATCTTGTTTCGAGGTCTGATAAAGCTCGACTTGCAAAGGCTATTACTCTTTCCTCGTCTTCAACGGTCTGCGTCAATACCGCGCCTAACCCCACGGAACTGGCATCGGTGTGCAGAACAAACGGTATCTCGAAATTCAGGCATGCCAATGTCGATGCGGTAACTAAGTGGTCCCTTATTTGTTCAAAGGCGCGACCCTGATCATCCCCCCACTCCCAGCGCTTGCCTTTCTTCAGAAGCCGCGTCAATGGCTCACTAAGGATCGCGAATTGTGGGATAAATCTGCGGTACCACGAGGACATGCCTAAAAACCGCCGCAATTGTTTAATATTTCGCGGTGTAGGGTACTCCAAGATCGGCCGTGTCTTTTCGGGATCCACCGTTAGCCCTTCTTTCCGCACTATAAATCCCAAATATCGCACCTGGGAACGGCAAAATTCGCACTTGTCCGGATTGACGGTAAGTCCGGCGGTAGTGATTTTATCCAGCACTTTATTGAGCCAAGCCATATGTTCTTCGAATGTCGGTGTAGCTATCACGATATCGTCCAAATATGCGAACGCGTGTGGCTCCATTTCCGGCCCTATTAAGCGGTCTAATAACCTTTGAAAAGTTGCCGGTGCTCCCGTAAGCCCGTATGGCATTCGCGTCAAATGATATAGTCCCTTTCCGGGAACGCTAAACGCGGTAATCTCCCGACTCTCTTTGGCTAACGGTATCTGGAAGTAAGCTTGACTCAAATCAATTGTCGAGATGTAACGAGCCGAACGCAATTTGTCGAGGATCCCGTTCATATTCGGTAGCGGATATGCGTCTTTCCTTGATACGCCATTGACCTTTCGAAAATCCAAGCAAAAACAGTACTTTCCGTTTGGTTTTTTCACCATTACAATGAGGTTTGACCACTCGCTAAACGACGGCTCTATAATTCCTGCTTGAAGCATTTTGTCGGTTTCCGCTCGTATAGCTTCTTGGACTTTAGGCGATACTAAGTAACAACGTTGCTTTATCGGTGGACTAGTACCTACGTCTATCTTATGTTCGGTAAGTTCGGTAACTCCGGAATCATCCGACGATTTTGGTAACGTCCGTAAAAAATCTTCCAATATTCCTTCTTGTGCGGGTGTTAATTCCGATAGCCCGCAACAAGAGGTTTCGCGTGAATCTTCCTCGGTAACAAGACGGTATCTCCTGTGTGGTGCTCTGGCAAAATACCATTCGCTAGTGTCTAAATTTAATATTATCCCGAATTCCGTCAGGAAATCCAATCCCAAAATACACGGCACTGCTAAACTCGGTAACAAGGCTACGGTAACTTCATGACGCTGATCCTCTAATTCCATCGGTATCCTAACTTCCTCCTTGATGTCTGCGATCTGTCCATTCGCGGTTCGTATCTGTCTCCCCCTGTCCCTCTCGGTGTTTATACCCAACGCGCGGATAATTTTTATTCCTTCACGGCCCAGTAAGGTTCGATTGGACCCCGAGTCCACGAGGGCCGCGAGAGTGTATTCTTGTATTTTGATTTTAACGAACCGCAACGGCGGTCACTCCTCCCTTTCTAAGGTAACATACGAGTGGAGTAATGTATCGTCCCCTACGGTATCTTGTACGGTAATTAAGGTCTCGCTTTCGGGGCTCGGAGTCGTAGGGACCCTTTCTATCGGCTCCGGTTTGCGTTTCCCGAACAGGTAGGGCAAGTCTGTACGGTAAAGTCGCGCCTCCCACATCGGTAACAATATTTCCGTCGAGATTCAGTGTATCCGCGGGCCCGATGTCCGGTCTTATCGCAATTCCAGCACTTTACGGTATCTGATGGGCTAGAGGTAGGGGTTACGGCAGCACTCGTTGACGGTTCGGTAACGGTAGCGGTAGTGGTGTCATTCTGCGCGATATTCGTGGTTGGTGTTTTAGCCGGCTTTCTTTTTTCTTTCCTTTTAGCGGTAGCGGTACCAACGGTAGCGGTATTCTTGGCTTTTCCTTTCGGCGCGTGGTAGGCCAAATCCGGAAAGATCGACTGTTCCGGCGGTAACAGGGGTCGGTAATTCTTTTCAGCCAGAAGGCTCCTTTCTATGCGTGTAGTTACGTATTCCAAAGTGGCGAAATCCCTGAACTCCTGGCGTCGGATTGCTATTTGCATGCGCGGTTGCATGTTGCGATGCAAGAAATTTAACTGCTCTTCTAACGGCCAGGGAGGTGTCTCCGATTAAGTAGTGCCCGCAGGCAAGTCAAATAGTTGGCCGCAGTTTCGTGCTCCCCCTGAGTACGTCGAAATATTTCATCGCGGAGCGCGTATTGATAATCCGGATCCCCGAATCGCGCTCTCCACGCTGCCTCGAAATCATTCCAATTTCTCCAGGATTCGCTTTCCAGTCGGACCCAGTATAATGCGACTTCTGACAAAAATAAGGGCAGACACTTAAAAAGGTCGGCGTCGGTAATCAGCACTATTGCGCGGGCTTCTTTGATCCGTAACAAAAAAGCTTCGGCATCATTATCCCGCTTTCCCGAGAAATGCAGATTCCATTTCCGCATAAAGTTATAGGCTTCCGCGGTAGACGCTCGTCCCGGACGAGAATTAGTCGGTTGTGCGGCCGTATGTGCGCGCTGAGTCGGACGGTAATCGATAGCTCTCCCCGCGATCTCATCCACTTTTATTTCTGGTCCCCCTAATAACAAGGGGCTTTTCGGGTCAGTCGCGGCGCCCTCCCCCAATAGGTCTCGTGCGCTCGCGTCTCCTTTCTCTTCTAGCGACATCGCGTCCTCGTCTTCCTCACCTTCCCCGTTCACGCTTCTCTCGTATCGGAGGAGTCGCGCGCGCAAAACTGGCAATATTCCCTGGACACTCAACCCTCTATCCGCCAAATGTCTACGCGCTTGCCCAATATTCAAATTATATATCCACTGATGGGGATCGCTATCCTTCCTCATATGAACAATGAGAGGCTCCAAAAAAAAATAAAAAGAAATAAAAAAAATTGAAGTATATAATTAAATAAAAGAAAAAAAACGAAAGAAGTTAACAACGAACGAAATTTTACACGAATAACCCGGTATTACCAATGCGAAACGCGTGAGAAGAAGGAAGGGAATATAAGAAATCAAAACAGAACTCTCTCGTTATTATTATTCGCTAACAAAAGGCACGGTCGTACAGGTTCAGAGAACAACATTGCTTTCCAAATATTTCAAAGATAATATTATTTTGCCCCTTTTTTTTTTGATATCGGTGGGGAAATCCTTTACGGATACCCGCCCTACCCCGGGGAGGGAGGGCAGGTTATGTGGGACTCCCGGTCTGAAGGACCGGTTTACCCACTAAAACTCCACCTGGTGCCAACTCGGGTGTTTGGGGGGAAGATCGGGTGCGCTTAGCGATGTCTATCGGACATCCTCCCCCCACCCACTCGACCTAACCTCGTGGGCGGACCCCTTCCAACATAATAATATGCCGGGTAGGGGCCCGCCCACATCGCCACTTGCGCGGCGGTATCTGCTCTAGTTGTGGCGCGGAGGGGCACCGCCTCCACGTCACGCCCTCCTCGGTGTTTCCGGGGGGCGGGGTCGGGGCCCGAGTCTCCCGCTCGAGCCCCGGCCCCCCGAGCCCCGGGGTGGGCCACCCTCCCTTTCCCAGAGGGGTTGGGATTTGGGCAGCACCCCAGGGCTCTTTCTCCGTGTCCCTCCAGGGGCGGGTTTCCTCCTTTTCCCTATGGGATTAGGATTCGGCCACGCCTCAGGAGGGCTCCACCTCGTCTGCCGTGGGATGCTGCCGCGGGGAACTTTTGCTCCCCTAGGCAGCACCCCTCATTTCTCCTCGGTCGGGGGAGGGGAGGTCGGGTTACCGACTCCCCGCCCCCTGTCGAGGTCATCCCCTCCCGTTAGTGCGTGAGAGGGGACGACGGAAGCTATAATGCCTCCGCCTTTTCGGGGGTGGCCCGGCCGGCGGAGGCATGCTCCCGTCTCTCGGCAGAGGGGGATTGGCACGGCGCCGTCCTTCGCCGCGCCTCACCCTCTCCGCGTCCTCCTTCCGCAGCATCACTCTGCCGCAGAAGGAGGACACAGCTTTCCACGCCTCTGCCCTCCCGACCATAGCTCTGATGACGGCCGGGAGGGAGAGGTTCGCTCCCACTGCAACCATTAGTTCCGCACGCTCGGCCGCCCACGCTGGACAGACTTCCAGCGTGTGCTGCGCCGAGTCGTGCGGATGGTCGCAGTGGTGGCACTCCGCGGTGCGCTCCTTGCCGATCCTGCACAGGAACTCCCCGAAACAGCCGTGTCCGGAGAGCACCTGTGTCATCCTGTAGGTGATTCCTTCTCGTTTGACCCCGTCTATCCACTGCGATAGACAGGGTCTTATGGCCTCGACGGTCCGCCTTCCCGCTATGTTGGGATTCTCAAGTGACTTTTGCCACTTGAGGATCATGGACCGTCGAGCCTGGTCCTTTGCCATGGCACGGATCTTGCCGGTGATCAGCACCTCCCTGTTTCGGAGCTCGCGGACCCGTACGTCCATTGATCTGTACATTTGGGCCGCGAGATCCAGAGGTGGCATGCCGAACAAGACCGTTGCCGCCGCGTGGCTCACCGTTCGGTGAGCCCCTAGCCACTCGTATGACCACCCCTCGCTGCATCCTTCGGAGCATATCCTTTAATCGACGAGCGGCCGATACGTCTTCGGCCCATACTGGGGCTCCATATAGGGCTACCGAATTAACTACCGCGGCGTACACTCAGCGAACCCTTCCGCCCGGTCCCCCGAGGTTCGGGAGCAGCCGGCTTAAGGCCATGGCCACTCCCTCTACCCTCGGGGACAGACGGCGGAAGTGCTCGCCGAAGGACCAGGTCGAGTCCAGGTGGAGACCCAAGTATTTGATACAGTCTCCCACCCGAACTCGAGCCTCACCTACACGGATGAGAGTTGGGGGTGGCAGCCCGTGCGATCCGTCGTGAAAGAAAACCGCCTCGGTTTTCTGGGCCGGCACCTCCAACCCCAGGGCTCTTATGGAGCGCACCACACACTCGAGGGCCAAATTGGCCCTAGAGGCTGCTTCCCCCCAGGTTTGTCCCCCGGTTAGCACGATCGTATCGTCTGCATAGCAGACGACCGTGCTGCCAGGGGGAAGGGCAGACCGGAGGACATGATCATATGCGAGGTTCCACAGCAGTGGGCCCAAGACTGAGCCCTGTGGAACCCCGCACCCCACGCTCCTCTCTCGCACCGTCCCATCGCGATCCGTATATACTCTAGGACCCTGCCCCGGAAATAGTCCCGAATTATTGCGGTAAGATAATGGGGGACGTTATGATACTCCAACGCCCCCATTATCCACCGCCACGGCAGGGTGTTGAAGGCATTCGCTATGTCTAACGATACCGCCAACAACACCCCGCCGTCCTTAATCTTGGCCTCCGCGGCGGACCTGACACGCAGTATGGCGTCAATGGTGGATCGCCCACCGCGGAAGCCGTATTGCTCCTCACTCAAATCGGGACCAATCCGGGACAGCCGCCGAACGAGGCGGTCGGCGATTATCCTTTCCAGGATTTTGCCGGCCTCATCCAGCAGGCAGATGGGACGGTACGAGGAGGGTAAGTCCTCCGTCTTGCCCCCCTTCGGGATGAGGACCAATTTGGCCCTCTTCCATTCCGGAGGGAAGCAGTTCTCTCTGAGGCACCCGGTAAACAGGTGCCTCATGTATCTGGCTATTTCTTTAAAGGCCAGGGCCCAGACCCTACCATGGACACCATCAGGTCCAGGAGCCTTCCTGGATTTGATTTTCCTGATGGCGTCACGTAACTCGCCCTGAGTGACCCCCAGTTCGTCCTCCCACTCCGGACCGGAATCCGGAGCGGGTATGGGGTCGGTGCCCCCTTCCGCCGGGAAGAGGGTCGCCACGATTCGATCGACGAACCGGGGGTCCAGGGTTTCCGTAATCGGGGTCGCCCCTCCTTTTAGCTTGTTCAAAACAATCCTATAGGGGCGGCCCCACAGGTCCTGTTCCAGGGCGAGTATCAACTCATTCCAGGCCCTGGCCTTTTCCTTTATGATTGCCCTTTTTAGGGCGTCTCGCGGGGCCGAATAATTATTGGCCGCATCCTCAATCCTCGCATCCCTGTGCGGGGAGTTTCTGGCCTGTAAGACCCTGTCCAGGGTTCTTCTTGCTTGAACGGAGGAGCGCCTCAAGTCGGCAATCTCCTCCGTCCAGTAGACTGTCTTGCGGGGGGAGGGGCGGACCCGGGGCATTGACGCGTCACACGCGTCAGTCATTACTCCCCGGATCCACTGTGCCTCCCCCCCCAGGCTCAGTCCACCCTCTCCCCCTGCCTCTCTTCCCCACACAGCAGCGAGGATCGAGGATGTGAAAGCCTCCTCATCCAGTTTTTTGAGGGCCCATCGTCGCACTCTACTCTGCGCCTCACGGCGGCGGGTGAGCACCTCCCGGAGGGTGGGGGCGGAGACCATCTCTATATATCGATGATGCGACAGAGTTTCGGCCACCACCACCACCCTCCAGGATCTAATTAGGCGCGCGGCCGAGGGGTTTGCCCAAGATAGGTCAACTATTGACTTCCCTTGCGGCCGCACACAGGTGCTCCTCGAACCTATGTTTAGCAGACACAGGCCGAGTCCCGCCGCCCAGTCCGCCAGGATTCCGCCCTTCGCATTCGGTTGCAAAGAACCCCATAGCGAAGATTTCGCGTTGACGTCCCCCGCAACCAAGACCGGACACGTCAGGAGGAGGCGCCCTCTAAGGCATCCCCCGATCGCGTCCAGCCTTCTCGCAAACTGGGCGGAATCCAGTCTAGGGGACAGATAGACGCCAACGGCGACGATGGACCCCCATCTGACTACGGCGTATCCCTCCCCAGCCTCTATGCGTGTGCATGGGGGGGAGTCCGCCGCTTTCCTCCAAGTGATTGCCGCCAAGTCGCACCGGGACACCATCCATTGCGGATGGCGTGGATTGGTTGAGCCCGGGTACGGCTCGGCGACGATCCCCAATCCGCAGTCGCGCTTCGCCAGGGCCTGCAAGAAAAGATCTTGTGCCTGGCGGGCGTGATTGAGGTTGGCCTGCAGGATTTTGATCATCCTGCAGGTCTTAGTCCTCCTCCTCTACCATGGACATTGTGTCCCCGGTGTCCATCTTCTCTTCTGAGGAAGCTTTTATGGGCTTGGGCTTGGCCCCGCGCTTCTTTCTTTGCTCTGGCTCTGAACCAGAGCTCTCACCATCCTGGTTGGGGACAGGTCTCTTCCTTGTCCTCTTCTTCGTCTTCCTCGGTAGCCTCTGCGGTTGAGGCTCTTTCCTCGATGTCGAGGGAATTGAGAGGGCCTCGATCTCAGCCACCCTCTCCTTCGGCATTTGCTGGGCCGGGGAGCATTGCTGGGGGGTTAGGGGAGGCTGTCCATTCACAGGGGTTGGGGGATTGGGGGGAGAGGCGATCTCTCTCCTTTTCCTCCCTCTCCTCTTTAGGCATACGGACTTGCACGATTTGTTCCCCGTCCGGTGATTGGCGGGGAACTTATTGTCGGCACAAGCCGTACAGTGCGCTGCATTGATGCAGTCATTGGCTTTATGTCCTTTTTGGCCGCACCTGTAGCACCTGCCAGATCGGTCCACACTGCTCGGGCAGTATAGGGCCGCATGCCCCCCCTCCAGGCATGTGAAACATTGGAGGGGGCGCTCCTCTAACATCACGACCCGCAGTGTGATCCAACCCACTCTTATACCCCCTGCCTCGACTATAGCATTAGCCGAGGCCAGAGGGCATCTGGCCCAAACAGTGCCCATACTGTTCGGAGCCCTCCTTATCTCTCCTACCTTTATTACGTCAGGGCTGCACTGGCCAATAAGGGGGGTCCTTGGGGGTAACTGAGCCGTCCAGTCCCCTTACCCTCAGATCTGCCATCTTACATGGCCTCGCAATTTTTACGCCATCCTTGGCGCCTAGAATTTCGCGGAGTTTGGTGGCAAGTAAATCCGCTTTGGATTCCTTGCTGTCTCCTGCGATTTCAAAAACGTAGGCGCCTGTGGCGGCCCTACGTACCTTCTTTATATCAATGCCGAGGTCGGCCAGGAGTATTTTTTCCCTGGCCTCCCTCAGTTCCTTCTCGTATGACCCGTTGCGGCAGGTCAGAGTACCGCTTCTGTCCTCAGCGGCTTTTTCTTCTTCTTTTTCTCTTGGGGAAGGAGTACTGGCACATTCGGTGCCCTCCCACCCCCAGTGTTAAGGGTTGCTGTTCTTTTTTTTAGCCCCCTCTTAGTAACCGTCGCCCAGGATTCTTGGGTGACAGGCTTTTCTGGAGCAGCTGCCTCTTTGGGGATGGTGGATTTCCCAGAGGCGGTAGTCGCTTGTTCCCTTTTCCCCCTTCTTCTCGGTGGGACTCTTCAGAGCTTGGGACTTCTTTTGGGGGCCTGGGTTCCCCCTTTTCTTTGCTTGTCCCTTCTCTTCTTTTACCTTACCGGACTTGGATTGTTTGTCCTCTGTCCGGGAGGCACCAGCGGAGGTATCAAGTACAGGGCTTACGTTCTGTATGCATGCACCCTGTTTGATTCTGTCGATTTGTGCAAGTATGCTATTAAGCTCCTGGCGCAGCTCATCAGCTTTTCTCTCGGCTCGTACGAGTATGCTTTGCAACTCTGGGTCCATGTTATTTGGAGGAGTCACCATGACGTCGCTTACCACCCTAGGTGCCACCTTTTTTGACGGCACTTGTGGCGGTTGTGTTGGCAGCTTTCTCTTGCCAGTTTTACTAGGCTTGGCTACCTCCTTCACCACAGAGTCCCTGCCTTTCCCTTCTTCTTCCTTTAGGGAGCTCAAGGCCTCCCCGCTCTTAAGCGGAAGTGAGGCTCTCCGCTCCCTTTTCCCCTTGAGTTCTCCCCCATCTTTGGATGGATATGGAGAACTCTTGGATCCTTCCTCTGAATTGCTTAGGTCCCCCCACCTTTTGGTGGAAGTGGGGCCTTCTGCAATTCATTCCCTGCTTCCTTCTCGACCACCTCTCTTACTAAGGTGTCCAGGATTGCGGTTCCTTTCATCGAGCATTCTCTTATTTGCTTGATCTCGAATTGCTTTTCTATCCTCTCGTATTGTCTGCATTTTTCCTGAAGTTTTTCTTGAAGTCTCTCTTTTTCTCATCTTTCTCTTTCGACTTGTTTCAAGAGCTTTTCAATTTCTTCCTTCGCTTTTGTCTCGTCAGCTCTATGATGCATTGCCGTCAATCCTGCGGCTATGGTAACCGTTGAATGCTTCATTTGCTTAGAGATCATTCCCTTGATATTTGTGGAACACATGAAAGCTGTATGCAGTTTCTGTGTTTCCTCCATCACTTCAGCGGCAATTTCTGTTGTATTTGCCATTCGGAAGTAAGTTTCCTTCTCCTCCTAAACATCGAACCATTTCTTGGTTGCCTTCGTCGGCAAAGGTTCAGCAACAGGAATCGTCCCGTCCAAGATTCCTAGCAGCTTTTGCTGATGCTTATTTTCTACTCGTTTTTCCTCCCTCTCTTTTATTATTTTCTTTATCTCATATTGGCCTGTCGTAATTGGCGACCTTGCCCACCTATAGGTTTGGCAGCAATCCTTCTTGCTGCTTCCGCCTCGACATCCAATTCCAATTCGGAGTCCGACTCTTTCAATTCCGGTTCAGAAGATATCCATGTATCCTCTCTCCGTCGTGCATCTATCCTCTTCAGGCGGACCTGCGCTGTACGGGTCAGCGCTTGTCGTTTTAATGCCTGATGTTGTAGTTGCCGGTCGCTTAATTGTTAATTGCAAATTACATTTTTTTTTTCGAAACAATTTTGTGTTTTCTTTACACCAATCGATTCCTCTCATTATTTTGTACATAAAAGTATTAAGGTAAGATAATCGAAAAATGAATATTTTACTAGATATTTTATGGTTTATGTAAAATTAAGAAATTATTTCAAGCCTTATAACTCGAAAAGTACTTGATGAAAAAATACTTTATTATAGTGTTTTGGAAAGCTCTCGACATAAGCTATAAGAATATGCAATAAAAAGTAGGTGGTTCCGTTTAAGAAATTAAAGGTGTCCTTGACCTCACCTTAACGATGCCATCCAAGGTCAAACCAATGACACCATCTTATGTTCCCCTCAAAACCATACAATTTTTGTCCAAAACGTTTTTCTCTAAAATGCTTAGTTTTTGAAAGAAAAGGGGTGTACGGGTGGTCTAGGACACCCTGTATAACAAAGACGATATGAGTACAATAGAAAAGGTTAAAGGTACGGGGAAAATAGAAAAGATTAAATGTAGAAGATACGCAAGTAACGAGATCGATAATATGAATTTCGAAAGAAAAGAAACATCAGAATTATACGAAAGATACGAAGGTCGATTATCATCTATACGGGAACGAATACATATAATACGCACGACTAAAAGATAATTATGAGATCGGAACGATAACGAATATAATTTCACGGACAGCGATGAGTAAAGTCAACAGGTAATTCACGGAAAAATCAAATATAACGACAAAATGTAACAATACGGATGTGATTTCGGAAATCCCCAAAAGGCACGAGCTTCATAAAAGATCACGATATAAATCGGATTAAACTTCCCATAATAGTCGGCGGTAATCTGCGGCAATCAATTCAAATGTAACGACGGTTATACCTAACGGTAATTCCACGTCAGCGGGCACAAGTATTATCTCGCAATGTTTTCCGGTATCTTCACGACCTTTCGCTCTCGGCGAAAACAAATTCGACTTTCACGCAATTTCAAACAACACGAACGTTAACGGACGTAAATTTTGAACAGAGATTTCGTGAATTATCCAATTCTTGCTGAGTAGATTTCGGATATACGGTAACTCTCACTCGCGAAGAACGATCTCACGCAAACCCCGCTATTCTTTACGCAATACGACAGTGTCGGAATCTCGTGACCATACTAATACTCACAATTCGACGCTCCACGCAACGATATAACAAGATACGAAACGGAACGATACGATACGATACGGTACGGCACTAACGATACGGTATAATGACTGTCGGCGACGAACCCCCTGAGAGGGACAGATCTGCGATACCCGGGGCCCAGCTGGCGTCCGGCAACGAAACGCGAGAAAAGCACGCAGGCTTTCTGCAACAATTCGGTAACGAGATCACCGTCGCCCCGCGACGGTATCAGGAAAAGGTACGACGCCAACTGTATCCGGGAATAATTCTACGGCTACCTGAGCGACGGCTTACAGTCTGGCTTCGGTGTCCGGGTCCTCGCTGTGCTCTCGCTGCGGTCGTGCTCTCGATACGGCAGCCTGAACGGAGAATCGTGCCTTCGCTATCGCAGCTCGTCGAACAGTGACTTGTGATAAAGGCTCCTCGAGTCCCGCGCCGATTTTCCGCGCACCTTGTCGATTTTCGACGAGAAGGGATCGATATTCTCCGCCCCCTCGAATTTCGTCCTGCTGCACGGCGGGTTGCTCTTCTGTAGGGGCCAAGATCCGACGTTGACGGTAGTCTGGTCGACATGGTTTTCTCGGTAGATCGGACGTGTCGGGCTGGCCAGGCCGTATCCTCGTCCGTCTCCAGAGGCACCTCCTCTCCTCAGTCTGCAGCCTGGGAGAGTGTTCGCTGTTTCTTCGTCCGGATTTTCCCGTCGTCGTCTCTCTAAAAATGGCGGATATCAACACAATGGTTACATATGGATAGCGGCGGAGCGGGATCTCGATACATGACCTTTCTTTGGAGTGGAGGCATCGGTTCGCTATTCTCTTCCTCCTTTCTTCGGTAACTGCCACCTCCGGGATCTTGCTGTACATTATCTTACTATCCACTCGCTCAGATTGCCGCGCTCTGCTTGCTTAAAGTTAATCTCAAACACAAAAATCTACACAAAGATATATCACGGGATCGGATAAGCGGCCCCCCTCAGGTGCGAGGAACGACCCTCCGTACGCTTCTTCCCCCCGGCGGGGTCACTGTGACGGAGCGCAAAAGGCGTCACGTCACAACATCTAACTTATTTAAAGAAGCTACATCCTCATAGTCTGCATCCAAAGTTTCGATAATAACATCGTTTCTCGCATCATCGTCCAGTATATCGGCCAGCCATTGTCGTTCTTCGTGCCCTTTAACGTATACGAGAGGTGACGCATCATCCTCCTCCGTTGCACTCATCACTGCCGTCGTAATTAAACGTTTCGATTTCCAATATGAAACGTGTCCATCATCCCACGATAATCCATGGTAATTTTTAATCAGCCATAAATCCTGGCATCTCTCAGATTTTGTGAGCGTGTGCCATGGTACGGGACATGTAAAAATGTAATGAGAAAGTACGGATCCTTTTCTCAGAACCGCAGCTTCCTTCACGATAAACTTTCTCCCGATAATAAATCCTTGTAGATCCACAAACGTTGGCGCAGCCACGATGACAAGATCTGATCGCAGACTGATGTCGATCGTCAAACATCTCAATCTTTTATATTTTTCTTCATGCGCATTGGAGGGGATTTTGCTGACTTATGTAATTTTACGGACTACATTGGTCAATGGATTATATTCGACAACCCGATCGTGCAAGATGAGACAATAGGCGGTAGTATTCGCCGGTATATTTTCCCTGCATTCAAACTCTATTCTCACGTCCACGGTAGCAGTTTTGACAGACTCGTTTTGTCGCGAGCAATCAATGGCCGCGAGAGGATCGCAATGTAGAAACTTTGAAATGGTTAATAGTGTGGTGCTGTTATCGCATCCGTAATAAGATTTGCGAAAACGAGAGTACATGTCGAATAGGACGGCGAATATATTTTTTTCAAAATCTAAATTTAAATCATCGTAGGGATAAAATTCCGAGTTTAAATATAGTCTAACGTTGGTCAATTTGCAGTCATCGAATAATGTAACATCTTGTGACACTGAATTCTTTTTATCAGTTTGCAGTGCAAAGATCACGTATCGTGGTTTCTCTAGCTGGGAGGCAGCTTTCCCGGTCCACGAATGCTTAGTCGTGCTATGTAGCAGAGGAAATTCGTATAGATACCAAAATCGGAAACTCATATTCAAGTATCGTCCGTTTTCCAACATTTGTAACATCGACAATTTATTAATCCCGTTCAATATTACATGAGGCATACGCCACTGTATCTTGAGTAATTCAATCTCTGCTTCCGACGATGGATGTCCGAATAGACAATTATTATCGTTGCGCGAACGTATCAGAATCAATTCGTGACGAGCGTTAATCACAACGCGTTTATAATCATCGCAAAATCCCAGCAACATGTTGAGCGGTACGCAATAGTTGAAATAATTTTTGTCACCGTTGTACGTCAAATCCCACGCAGCGTTCTTCAAGTTTATACTTTTCTGGTGTGTCAGAGAGACATAATTTTTGAGCGTTGAAGTTATTCCAACATTTCTGTTGCGATCAATCTCTACTCCGTCGAGTTCGTATCGAAGCTCATCAAACATGAATGCGACGCAATTGTTTCCCAATACAACCTTCATTTCGTCATTCGCTTTACGCACATTCAACTTTCCCTCGATGTAAAGAAAGCTTTCGCACGGTAACGTGTACAAATCCTGATGTTGTATAGGTATTCGTATCTCGTCGCTGTATCCAAGCGTCGTATTGGCGTACGGATTGTACGTGTGAGTCTCAATTTTGATGATGCGATCGTCAAAGACTGGTTTACCTCCGATATTCAAAATATCAATCATTCCTTTCGTACGATGAATTCCAATGATTTTAAAAATTCACGATTCAACGCGCTCAGCTTCTTCTTAACGGCTATCTTATTATTGTCACCCGATATATCAATAGTATTGTCCCTCGTAAAAGTATTGTCTCTCGCGTGCTCCGTTTCGTACAGCACGAGCATACTATGTTTGTCGCCGTCGTATATGCAATCTTACGGTAATTTCCTCTCCTCGAAAATCGAGCAATCGACCTTTTTGATCCACAATGCGTATCGTTAAATCCGTAATGCTCCATACGATGATCGGTATATAAATGATCTGTGCCGACGTTTCCGATATCTTATATCCTGGCGGTACGCTCGGTGAAAATTCATGTATCGTGTGTACGCGCATGCCATTGCTGTACGCACCAGTAGTCACGTTACATTCTATACGAATAATATTTACGTTTATAATATTAACCGGTTCGTCCGATTCGTACCACTTGCAAGGTTGCAATATACGATTCGACGAGAATCCAAGCAAGGATCCTACATTGTCGGGTTTGGTAAAGTTTATTCTGTAGGCGCATTTGATTTCGTTCTTTAGCGTGCTATGATTGGCGCGGAACGCTATTGGATATTCCTCATCATAATCGTTTTCAACATCTCTGGAAAGGTGTTCATCTTGCAAAATTGCGCGTTTGAGATAGTCATTTATAGCGTGCAATTCGTACGATCCTTCGGGAATCGTAATTTCTTTGTCGTCGTTGCCAAAGTAAAATTTATTATTCGAAAAATTTACGTTCGGAATCGTATGATAAGTTTCAAAATCCGTTAATCCGAGCTCGTAATCGGCATCGGTCAAATCTATAGCGGGAAAATAGCTTACAGCGAGAACGCTGCTTCTGCCAGTCAACGTAAGTGTCAGTGACATGTCGAACGAATACTGAGTCGTGACGATGGATTGTTAGGCTTTAAATTGATTGTCGACTGTTTGAAGAAATTTTAAACACAACTGTCCACAGATACTCTGATTGTAACTTTGATAAGATGTGTAATTGTATTCAATTTTCACTCGTCCGAAATATCGCACAAGTTCCTTTGGTGGTCGAAGATTTCCAAAATTGTCGAAATATACGATACGATCTCCTCTCTTTGCGTACGCTACCCAATGAGTACCGGGACCATCAACGTCATCCAAATTGACGATACCGCTCTCGTTTCGTCGTACGCCGCTTATCGGTAAATTATTGCGCATGAAAACACCTCTAATGAAAAGTATGCGCTTACGTTTCGCCAATTGTTCCAATTGTACGTTAGTTGTTGCACCCGTAGGCATTTTTAATGTTATTTCGACGTTTTCTTTTTCCTTTAGACTTTGTTGAGAATCCCTGTCCACGCTTGTACGGAGCGAGATAAAGTCCGCGACCTTCCATAGCGCGATTGTGACGCTGCATCTCTTCTAGCTGACGTTGCGTCGCCTTGCTATCGTTTACCGCCTTTGCGATTCCCGCCGCACCGCCGGCCAAAGAACCGACAACTCCCAACAACGGTAAAAGTGGTAAAATACCACCGCGTTTCGCTACTGGAAGTATTCGTTTTTTCTTCCTCTTTATCGTCGACGGCTTTTTCATCCCCATGCCGAGTTTTGTCTTTGCCTTCATTGCCGCCCAAACAGTCGTAGCGGTTGCTCTTTCGCCAAGAGTCGAATCCCTCGCGGTAATGCGTTCTCGCGCTCTTGCAGCTAGTATGCGATCCGCTACGTGTCATTGGCCGAGGTCCTTGCTTCGCGAGTAAGCAATGCTCGCGACAGGCGGCGTCCAATGGATCATGGTGGAATAAGTAACAAGATGTGCTCGTCAAGCAGACCAAATTTCGACTCGTTCTGCGCACATATGGCACTGGAACAAGTGGCCTTCCATATTGAAAAAATAAAGTCAATTTGTTCCTTGCCATTTTAATTAAATTATGGTGGCATGTAGTATTAAAAGTTGCAAAAATCGTAGCGAAAATGTTAAAGGAAAGAAAATTAAGTTTCATTCTTTTCCAAAAGATCCCGAATTCATATTAAAGTGGATGAAAGCCTGTGGCAAGGAGGTTAACCTCAAAACTGGTAAATATATAAATTTAGCTTTATTATATATTAAAATTTTAATAGATAATATATTTTTAATGTAACAGCACGTATATGTTCTGTTCATTTTCTGCCAACGTGCTACAAAGAAAAGCCCGAATATTATGGAGATTATTCTCCAAAGACAGTAAGAAATCCTTTGCCTGACGCTGTTCCGACAGAGAATTTATTTAACGATGAACAAATTTTAAAAGAAAGCAACACTAATGATCCCTCAATTTGTGTAAATATTAATAAGAACTCAAGGTACATAACTGTTTGTGCTATTATAAATATGTTTGTGTTAATTTATGTAATTGCTAGTTGTTGGCATATTAATTTTGAAATAATAGTCACACTTTTTGTTTAGACTTATTGCGCTAGTGGCTGAATATTCCAATTCAATTGCTAATTCAATTGCTCGAGTCAACTCAACTATCCATAATGAAAATAATAATGCTAACAGAAATAGCTATAGATTAACTGCTTTAAATAAAGATTTAGAAAATAAAATTCCATTAAGGATTATAGAAGAAGCCATTGAGTTTGACGTTCGGAGAGAAGCACGAGGAAAAAATAAAAGAGTCAAAGCAAGGAATAAAGCGAGCACGGATAAATATGCCGATAAACGATTCGCTGATATATTCGACACCGAATCGATTAAAACGAAGGAAACAATTTTCTAATATGGCTACTGTTTCTACTCCGATAAAAGTACAACCGTGTCAAACAATACCATCACCGTCCGTTGAAGAAATTTACGAGACCACGCCCGATTCGTTTGTAACATCGGTTCAACACGAATTAGAAACGTCCGAAGGTCAGAAAAAGTTCCGAGATCATTTTGGTCCACTAACGCAAAAATATATAGGAGCTATCATGAGTGTTGATAAAAATAAGACTATGGATTACGTCTACGGTGTTAAATTTACCAGCGAAGGAATGATGCTCGGTGATAAACGTTTCGATGTGGACAAGGATGATAATATAATTATCGATGGTATAAAATATACGGGAACCGAAGGTATCAACGATTTGATTTTTAGAAAATTTCCCAATCATAAAAAATACACTCAAGACGATTTGTATAAATATCAAAGTACACTCGTCAAAAAAATTATCGCAACACGCAATTAATATTAAAATTTCACCTAAATTCAAATAAGCGTATCTCCGCGAAAAATTATCGCATTTGAAAAATTTTTTTTTTGTTTTAAAGGGTAAAGTCTCCACTTTAAGAAACTTTCGTTAAATTTTGATTTCATTCTCTCTCCCTCTCTTCATCCCTTTAAAAGTAAGGACGTGTTTTTTTTTCAAAAAATTGCAAAGTTTGACGAACTCTACGGGGTGTACTAAATTTTTTTCGTCAATATCATCATAACTATCATAAAATATGGACTTTTCTTTACAAGTTTAAAAAAAAATTGAAGCCCGTGCGATTTTCTTTCGCGGAGTTACGGCGTATCAAAATTATCTATGCATTTTTGTGCAACCGCCAACATTTGTATTAACCGATGGGTACCACGGGGACCACTCCACATAGCGTATCGCTGTCATTCCGGGAGGTAATAAAATTACGGGATTTGTGCGTTTATATGTGGATATTCCACCCCTAATTTTCGTTTAAACGAAGAATTTTTGTTTTCCGAATAAACAACAGTATTTTTAATACTGTGAAGTTTCGTACGTACTGAAGTAAGTACTTACAGTACATACATAATTTCACAGTACTGACGTTCTTACAGTACATAACTTCACAATACTGAAGTTCACACAGTATACACTGTGAAGTTATGTACTGTATTTACTTCAGTACGTACAAAACTTCATAGTATTAAAAACACTGTGTTGTTCATTCGGGAAACAAAAATGCCTCGTTTAAACGAAAATCAATGTGCGCAAATTATTGCTCTTTTGGAAGAAGGGGCAAGTCAGGCACATGTTGCAAGGCGAATGGGTGTGCATCGGGCCTCAATCTCTCGAGTTTGGGCTCGTTATGAAGAAACAGGCGGATTTCGTCGGAGAAGAGGACAAGGTCGAAGACGAGCAACATCAGCTCGAGAAGATCGTCTCATCGTAAACGCGGCAATACAAAATCCAGTAATAATTGCGCGACAAATCGCTAATGACATTCTGCCGTACAGACGAATAAGCGATCAAACAATCAGGAATCGTCTGCACGAAAGAAACTTCAGTTCGCGAGTTCGTGCTCAAGTACCAATGTTGTCTGTGGCTCATCGACGTAATCGTTTACAATATGCACGCAGTCATCAGAACTGGACTGCAAGACAATGGAACAACGTATTGTTCACTGACGAGTCGCGATTTTGCCTCTTCGGTTCTGACAGAAGAGTTCGTGTTTGGCGTCGTCAGGGACACCGTTTTGAAGAGAATTGCGTCGAACCTGTTTGAGCATTTGGTGGTGGTTCAATTATGGTATGGGGTGGAATATCCACACATAGACGCACAAATCTCGTAATTGTATCACCTCCCAGAATGACAGCGATACGCTATGTGGAGGAAATTTTGCGTCCTCACATAATTCCGATGCGTCGTCAAATGGGGCGCAATTTCATTCTAATGCAAGATAATGCTCGCCCACACACTGCCAGGATTACAGTTGACTTCTTCGAAGAAAACAACATCGAGGTGTTACCACATCCAGCGATGAGCCCGGATTTAAATCCCATCGAACATCTGTGGGATATAATGGCAAGAAGGCTGCGTGATTTGGAGAGGCAGCCAACCAATCTCCAGCAATTGGAAGCAGCTCTACAGCGAATTTGGTTCGAAATTCCGCAGGCCACAATTAGAGCTTGCATTAATATGCGTGAGCGCCTGCAAGAGGTCATCCGAAGACGAGGCGGAAATACACATTTTTAAATACATACAACATACATCCCTTTTCCAACACACACACACACACACACACACACACACACACACACACACACACACACACACACACACACACATGATGGGTAAAATCCGATCAACAACCTCCCCGTGGTGCCCATCGGTTAATACAAATGTTGGCGGTTGCACAAAAATGCATAGATAATTTTGATACGCCGTAACTCCGCGAAAGAAAATCGCACGGGCTTCAATTTTTTTTTAAACTTGTAAAGAAAAGTCCATATTTTATGATAGTTATGATGATATTGACGAAAAAATTTAGTACACCCCGTAGAGTTCGTCAAACTTTGCAATTTTTTGAAAAAAAAAACACGTCCTTACTTTTAAAGGGATGAAGAGAGGGAGAGAGAATGAAATCAAAATTTAACGAAAGTTTCTTAAAGTGGAGACTTTACCCTTTAAAACAAAAAAAAAATTTTTCAAATGCGATAATTTTTCGCGGAGATACGCTTATTTGAATTTAGGTGAAATTTTAATATTAATTGCGTGTTGCGATAATTTTTTTGACGAGTGTATATTAACAACAACAAATGCACATAAACGTGACAACAAAGTTAATAATCCTATTAAAAGTAATAAAGGATACAAGTATAAATATATAATTGCGTCATTATTCCCCGATAGAAAGGTGGGAAGAGGTATAGACGCGCCGCGCACCATGACGCTAAGCGACAACATGATCGATTACGTGCATTGGAACGATCCCAACGAATTGGTAGATCGTTTGCGATTGCTGGAGGCCTCGCGTCGAGCCGGCAACAATGCTCACGATAATGAAATCTTGTCAATTATCGAAGAACTTCGCGAGGCCGACATTATTATAAATTAAACTATGCATCGACGATACGTGTCATTCGGTCAATGTTCTCGGTATCGAAATGTCGATTAATTTTGGATTATCGCTCGGAACGTCGAATAATTTGTATTACCAATGGAATGGATTATTGAGAAATTACGTTCGCGATAACGCTCTCTGCCAGATCACTACCGGCTTTGACGCAAGGTCGCGCAAGATTCAACGCGTAGCGCAACCGGAAGCTGATACTGACGCCGTCAACAAACGATACGTGGATAAACTTTTGAGAGATCGACACGGAGAAATTGAGCAAAAAATTGTCGCGCTCGAAACAAACGTGCAGGCGCTACGAATAATGATGGACGAGATAAAGAATGTGCTGAGATATGCAACATCTGACTCGGCACAGTAAACGAGACATACTAATATCGCAATATTAATTATGCCTCGATCAAACGTGCGAAAGAAACACGTGCGAAAAACACCTCCGAAAAGTGACAACTAGTCGAGGAATTACATGCTCCGGCGAGAAGAAATTTTCCACGAAGACGCGTCATTGTACGCGGATACGACGATCTGTGGCAGGCGGACGTGGTCGACATGCGTTCGTACTTTCGATTCAACAAGGGTCATAAATACATACTCACAGTTATCAATGTGTTGAACAAGTATGCGTGGGCCGTACCGCTTAAGAGTAAGAGCGGAAACGAAATGTCTGAAACGATCGCAAAGATTATTGGAAACGATAAGAGGTGTCCGAAAAATTTTCAAAGCGACAGAGGAAATGTTACAACACGAGTGTGCAAAAACTCATGAAGAAACAACATTAATCATTACTCGACATATTCCGTTATGAAAGTCTCGGTCGTGGAACGATTTAATCGTACTTTGAAAAACAATATGTGGAAAATGTTTATGTTCAATGGAAATTACAAATGGATCGACGAGCTATCTCGACTAGTTGCAGAGTACAATACGCGGAAACATCGCACCATCGGTATGAGACCTGTCGACGTCACTCCGGCGATCGCCGAAAAACTTTTAAATACGGTGTATAGCAACGTAAAAATTGCGGCTCCGACAAAATTTAAAGTAGGCGATTCGGTACGCGTGAGTAAATACAAGACCATCTTTGAAAAAGGTTTCACACCTAATTGGACGACCGAAGTTTTTAAGATTGTCGAGGTGCAGAAAATTAATTCCGCGACATTCATACTCCAAGATTCGCGCGGAAATCCCGTCGCTGGAGGATTCTACGAATACGAGTTACAACGCGTCGCTAATCCCGACGTATATCTCGAAAAAATTTTGCGGGAAAAGGGTGATGACGTATACGTGAAATGGTTGGGAATGGATAAATCACACAACCCTTGGATACATAAAAATAATGTATTGTAAACATTTATTAAAATGTAATACACACACACACACAAATGTATTACACACATTTGAATAAATTTTATATATTTTAATTGTAAAGAAGAAACAATTGCAATTATTTATACGCCTTTCCTTGCGCTCCCATCCTTTGGCATCTCTCGCGCGTTAGTTGTAAGTCTCGCGATATCTTCGTTGCGCTCTCTCTCTCTCGCGCGTTCATCATAAGTCTCACTATCTTCGGCACGCGTCATTGTTCTTTCGCGCTATCTCTTTCTCTCGCGCTTAGATAGAATAAGTATAGTAATCTCTCTCGCACGCGCTATGACACAAAAATGTATTTACACTTTAATAAATGTATATTTTATATTTTGATTGAAAAAATGTATTTATTTACACACCTTTCCCTTGCGCTCCCATCCCTTGCGCTATCTCTCTCTCGCTAGTTATAAGTCTTTATCGTTGTCTCTATCACACTCATTATTATTCTCGCGATACTATCGTTCTCTCGCACGCGCTACCGTTCTCTCTCGCACGCGTTGTTCTCGCGCTATCGTTTTCTCTCGCGCGCGTTGTCTCGTGATATTATCGTTCTCTCTCGCACGCGTCATTATCGTTCTCTTTCGCACGCGTTGTTCTCGCGCTATCGTTCTCTCTCTTTTGTACGCGTTGTCTCGCGCTATCGTTCTCTCTCTTTCATATACTCGTCGCTATCACTCACTTACCTTTGCGTCGTCCTTCTCTCACCTATGCGTCATCTCACCTATGCGTTGTCCTTGTCCCACGTTAACGCCATCCTTGTCCTACGCTGACACCTTTGCACTGTCCTTTTCCCGCACCATCGCACTGTCCTCTTCGCACACTTAGCGCTATCCTTCTCACACCTGTGCACCGTCCTTCTCACACATGGACACATCGCGGGCCCGCCGCGGATCCCCTCCCCCTCGCGGACCCCTCGTCCACCGGTCACGCCGCGGATCCCCCTTCTCATCGCGGACCCCTCGTCCGCCGGTCGCGCCGCGGATCCCCCTTCCCCGCGCGAACCTCCTCGTCCATCGGTCGCGCCGCAATTCCTCCTTCCCCGTGCATGACGTCACTCCCCCCGCGCCGCGGTTTCCCTCGCGCCTCACCCCCCCTGAGAGGACCTGGGTTAGAACCGGCCTATAACATCTACTTTCGTGCATAGTTTTAATTTTCTAACTTGCGCTAATCGTTTGTCAATCGATAACGCTAATATATCCTTACATGAATATATGTTGTGTGAACCTTTGCAAAATGCGCACTTTGTTACGTTTGACGCTAGATGAGTTAGTGAACTAACCCTCGATTTGTCTTTTGAGTCCTTAACTACGTTTCGTTCATCTGCTTGCTTATTATCTTTAGATAATCTCTCAAGAATTTGACAGCGCTCCTTTAAGAAAGTTTTAAAATTATCGATATTTGACAATTCTCTACGCTTAACCGACATCTTCTCCCATTCGTTTCGCGATGCCATATCTAACTTAGATGCGTAAAGAAAAATAGTTAACGAGTCCCAGCTTTCAACTGGCTGCCCTAATGATTCTAGCGCTCGCAAATGCTGTGGCATGCTATCAGACAGATACCTAAGAGATACATACGAATCTTTAATCACTTGGGGCATTTCAAATAAAGTCTTCACGTGATTATGTATTATAATGCCTTTGTTCTCGAATCTTTCTCTTAAAATATCCCAAGCGATATCGTAATTAGCATCAGATGCTTCTAATGTGTCTAATGCTCTTGCGGCATCCCCGCTTAGACACGATCTTAAATAATAAAATTTTTGTGTAGTGGTTAACGCATGGTTATTATGTATTATCGCTCTAAATGTATCGCTAAATTGTATCCATTTGCTGTATTCTCCGCTAAACTTTGGTAATTTTAATGCAGACAATTTTACGTTTTGATTAATACACGCGTGATTCGTTTGTGTCAGCTGTTCATCTGGACGTGTCTGTTTTAATTCTCTAGCCCTGCCTATTACCGCAAAATACGCTGCTTCGAACGCATCTCGATGTACTGCTTGTGTATCATCCACTAATTCGATTTCCGTTTGTATCTTATCGAATTCAGCCCATAATTCCTCGGCTTTTTCTAACCTAGCGCTTAATTCTGGTACATTTCTCGACTCATTAAACCTATCGATAAATGTAGTAAATTTAGATAATTGTCCTTTGATGATACAATGCCTTTCTTTTAATGCAATCATCGACTGTTCATCTGTCATATTGATTCGTGTTATATGTCGATACAATGAAATTCAATATTGCCAATGATCACGCAAATACGCGATAAATCCGGAATATATTTATGCGAGCCACTTTATTTCTTATATACCACAATCGAGAGTAACCTGGTCTCGATGCCTTTGTGCACACGCCGCGCCTCGACTTAGTTCCTACTGTGTCCGCTGCTGTTCCTCCTCGCTGCCGAATCCTTTCGTTTCCGTTCGGCCACGTGCTGTTGTGTCGAATTCTCTGAATGTCGTCCTTTGCTATTGGATTGCTACTGATGCTCGATGCTGTGGCGTGCCCAAATATATCCGTGTCGTACGCTCGATTCGCAAGATGCATGCATATGCGCTCTCGATTTATGCGACGTCTGCATGTGTTCCGTATCGTACGGTCTTATGACTCGTCCTCTATCGTATGGACTCTCAATATCGATATTTGTATTATCGTATGCTGCATAGATTTGCGATCCGTTATGTATGGAATCGCCACTCCATTCGCACGATTATCGAATCACAGATTCGCTTACGTATTCCTTGCTGCTTTTATACGACGCCACGTTTAACCTCGTTGCTTGTGCGGTTCGTTTTTTTATCGAAATCCACAATACCGGAATGATCCGGCTCGAAGGACCAATTATGT
Organism: Camponotus vicinus; assembly: GCF_025532165.1. Lineage (NCBI taxonomy): Eukaryota > Metazoa > Arthropoda > Insecta > Hymenoptera > Formicidae > Camponotus > Camponotus vicinus. Next base: position 5,549,541 of record NW_028141948.1, read on the forward strand.
TTGATCTGGATTTTCCGGAGATCTTTATTTTCTCTTGCTGATTTATGCAGTTACTAATAACTTATAGTGCTAGTAGATATACAAGGCGAATTCTAATCCAGGTCCTCTCAGGGGGGTGAGGTGCGAGGGGGATTTCGGAGGCGCGGGGGAATGACGTCACGCGGGACGAAGGGGATTTCGGTGGCGCGGGGGCTGCGGGGCGGGGTACGCTTGTTTCGACGCACGTGTTGGATGTTTTATCGCAAGTATAAGCAATATTATATTACATACCCGGTTGATAAACAATATAAACAGTATTACATATGCCGATGTCCGGTTTATAAACAATATAAACAGCTGCATTCCTTTGAAAGACAACGCGTGCGAGAGAGAGGGAACGATAAAGACTTATAACTAGCGCGTGCGAGAGAGAGAGAACGATAAAGACTTATAACTAGCGCGAGAGAGATAGCGCAAAGGATAGGAACGGAAGGGAAAGGCGCGTAAGCGGTATTCCTTTGAAGAGGATTGGATTTTGGGGCTGACTAACGCGTCGGGACATGTTTTCGCAAACAAAATAGCTCTCGCGGTACCCCCCTCTCACTCCCCCCTCACCCCCAATATAAGTAATTCTAGATTTTTTTTCCGTTCGACGTATCCTACGCATTGAATTACGCGACGCGTAATTCAATGCGAGAGATAAGGATACGTCGAATTTATAAACAATATAAACAGCGATATTCCTTTGAAGAGGATTGGGCGGGTGGGAATACGTGCGAAGAAATTACATCATGATTTAGACTTAAAACTCTTTATTCTTGTTTTATACATATTTTTCTTACGTACTATGGATTAAAAACTAAAGCTGCTAGCTCGCAATCGACGAGTTGATGCTTGTTGAAAGCGTCACTCGCGCGTATTACATTTGATACTTCTTTCGGATTTATTACAGTGGACGCGATATTGGAGAATTGCGTAAACTTGACATCAACTGTTTCGATAATTTTATCCAATCGAGCAAAAGTTACATCTATGCATTGATCGAGATCGAACATACGATGTAACGTCGATTCGATCATCATCATGCATACGTTTGAAGATTCGAGACTTATGAGTTTAGCGTCGTTAATCGTACAAACTTTCACTGTTAGCGGTCCAACGCTTATGAAATTGTAGTCATCTTTAGAGTCGTTCCGAAGGAAATTTTGAATATTGCGACGTTGCTCGTAGAGTCCCTTCCACGTTTCGAGAGATAATATCAGTTCCATTCCTCGATGATCTCCTATGGCAATCTCCACGTAACTCGACGGACCCACGTTGATACCAATTTCGAGGAATTTGAATTCCGTAGCTGCCAATGCGTATCGTCTACCTAGTATACGAACCGCACGACGCTCCAACGAAATGCTACGGGAAAAATTAAAATTAAATAATAGTAATAATAATACAATTTGTAAAAAAAATATAAAAATAGAAAGAAATTAAACGAAACTTACTCGTCACATTTGTTCTCAAACGATGGAGTTTTATCACGACTCGGCACGTAATTTGTTCGAAACTAGTCGAACCTTAAAAGAAAATATAATAATATTAAGGCTCGAATCATTGCATTCGATTAAAAAGAGAGTCGAGGGCCCGACCGTCCATTCGGCGCCCCTGGCAGCCGGCAGCGAGATATCGCTTTGTTAGCGAAAATTCAAAACAGCCCTCATCCTTCTCGAAAGATCTAATAACAACAAAGCATGTTAGATCGTTAAATTTTAAATGTTATCTCAGCAACCGTCGAGTGCTTGAAAAATCTGGATCTTTCGAGAAGGGCTTGAGTATAAATTGACGCGATCGGAGAGCGCTGCGCCATTTGTCAAAAAGTCTCCGACGCGCTCATTTCGCTCTCAGATATTAAAAGTGCTTTCCGTTGTTCGCGGATTTTATCGATTCTTTCCGTTGCTTGCGGACTCTATAAAATTCGGCTTGAATTTTTACGTATCGAGATTATACTTTCTTTAATCTACCGGCATTCTTGTGCCTGCTAATTAAAAGACTGTAAATATATTAAGACTGTAAATATATTAAATATATTTTGTATTTGTGAATTAGAATAAAAGACTGTACATAGACATATATATATATCGGGACTTATCGTTCTCTTTCTCTCGTGCCGCGCTCACTTCCCGGTCTATTCTCGCGCTCTCGCAAAAATTTGCTGGTCCTTCGAGCCGGATAGCTTGTCCGGTGCCGTGCAGTGAAGTGAGTGACCGTACCTTTTCAGTGACCTTTCGTGCTATTCCGGACAGTGTCTACCTAGAAGAAGAGAGGAATCATGAGTCGTAAGGCAGAATTAATAATTACCGCCGCAACAGATCTCTACGGCAAAATCGCCCGCACTCACGAGAACCTGTTGAAGCTGGGCGCTGCCAAAATCACGTTGGGCGCCGTGGAGGCGCGCCTGCAGTCCTTGAAAAGGTATTGGTCGAAATTCGACGCACACAACGACGAGCTTCTAAACTACCTAGACCAAATCGCAGATTCGAAGTACATAAAGCTCGACATACCTGCTCTAGCTGAGGAGGCCTACCTCGATAATAAAGGTATGCTGTTAGATCTGCTGCGTAGCCTCAAGACCGAGGAAAAAGAAGCTGCTACGAAGGCGCTAGAGCCGTCCTCTCAGGCTCCTCACACTACTCTTCCACGGATCCAGCTGCCTCATTTTTCCGGAAAGTACGAGGAGTGGCCTTCCTTCCGCGACTTCTTCGACTCTATCATTGGGAGGGATGCCTCTACGTCCCAGGTCGAAAAGTTGCACTACCTGAAATCCTGTCTCAAAGGGGAAGCAGATTCATTAATACGCAACCTGCCGACCACGGAGGAGAATTTCCCGCGCGCATGGAAGACGCTCATGGATTATTATGAAAACGAACGGCTGCTGGTGCGCTCCTACCTCTCTCGATTTATGGCGCTACAAAAATTAAAGGGTGAGTCAGCGACTGATCTTAGAAAACTATATCATTGCGTAAGAAATACCGTAAGCGCTCTTGGAAGCATAGAACGGCCAATAACGAGCTCAGAAGATCTATTCGTTTACTTGAATGTCGAGCTGTTCAATTCTCGATCGCGACGCGAATGGGAAGGCTCGATAAGTGAAAAAACGGAACCGCCGTCTTACTCCGAATTGCAACAGTTCTTGGAACGGCGGCTTCACACTCTCGAGTCTCTACAGCCGGTCAAGCCAGAGACAGACATATCGAAGACGAATACTAACTCCGGAAAGCAAACTTGCGTGCAGCATGTACGGAACCGGAGGGAAAGTGCAGTCGTTGCTCTTTGTGCCAGCAGGATCACTACATTATGTTTTGCGACGCGTATACTTCCAAGTCCGCCGCGGAGAGAAAGCAGCATGTAGAGACAAATGGTCTATGCTTCAATTGCCTGGGGAAGCACAAGGTGAGCGAATGCTCCTCAAAGAAGACGTGCTCCGTATGTGGAGCCCGACATCATTCCTCGATACACGATGCCTGTCTAACCAGCAACGTCGCGAACGCCATGCATTCCGCGTCCAAGCGGTCGAAACCAATGTCGACAGTTCTGCTCGCTACCGCGCGCGTTCGCGTGGCCGATCGATTCGGCTGCTTCCACATCGCCCGCGCCTTACTAGATCAGGGCTCCGAGGCGTCCTTGATCTCGGAATCATTGGTGCAACGGTTGAAGCTCCCGCGATCTTACTCCTCAATCTCAATTTTCGGTGTCGGCGGTAAGCTGACTGGTTCTGCTCGAGGCCAAGTGAATGTCGAACTCACCGCACGGGTAGAGGGGTCGCCGAGGATGGTCTCGGCACTAATACTTCCTCGGCTTACCCTGTATGACGGTGGCATCCGTACGACTCAACGGGCGTGGAAACATCTCGCTGGACTGGAGCTGGCAGATCCGGACTTCCTCGCCGCCGACCCAGTAGATCTTCTCCTCGGCGCTGATGTCTACGCTGATATTCTCCAATCTGGTTTGCGACGCGGAGGCCCGCTAGAACCTATAGCTCAGGAAACGAGTTTAGGATGGATATTATCAGGGGCCGTTAAATCGGGAAGCGCCGCGAGCAGCTCACACACTCACCAATGCCACGTGTCTGAAGACCTTTCGGATGTGGTGCGAAAATTTTGGCAACAGGAAGAGATGATAACGTCTGCCGTTTCGCTCTCCTCAGACGATCAGGAAGCTGAGGATCATTATACTCGCACTCATTATCACAATGATGACGGCCGATACGTGGTGCGGCTCCCGATCTCGACTCCCCTTCCGGATCTGACGGAAACAAGACATTCGGCCGCTCGCTTACTCAAACAAATGGAGAAGAGATTTGTCTGTGATTCTCAGTTACGCCAGCAGTATTTCGATTTTATGCGCCAATACGAAGACTTAGGTCACATGTCTCCGGTGATCTCACCACGCTCAGAATCCGGATCCGTGTGCTTCCTGCCGCATCACGGCGTAATGCGCCCTGCAAGCTCCTCAACAAAGCTCCGAGTAGTTTTTAACGGCTCATCTCTCATCGCGAACGGAGAATGTCTCAACCGGCATCTCAGGATAGGCCCCAACCTCCTGCTTTGTCTGGCTGACGTGTTATTAAGATGGTGACTTCACCGTTATGTCTTGGCCTCAGACATTGAAAAAATGTATCGCCAGATCCAGGTTGATCCAGCAGACCGGAGCCTACATATTATGGCGATACTATAAAAATGCAGAGGCGATAACATATGAATTGAACACTGTCACTTACGGCTTGTCATGTGCTCCGTTTTTAGCTCTGTGCACTGTAAAACAACTCGCTGACGACGAAGCGGCCCGTTTTCCAGAAGGATCCGCCACCTTGCGCCAAGACATCTATATGGATGACATTCTGACGGGCGCCTCTTCCATCGAAGACGCCAGAGATCTTCGACGACAGTTTACGACATTGTGCTCAGCAGGCGGATTTCCCCTCCGAAAATGGTCTACGAATCATCCCGATCTTCTTGCCGACGTCCCTCCGGAGCATCGCATGCAGCGCGACGCACTCTCATGGCAGCCTCACGAGAGCCACTCCACGCTCGGTCTGCACTGGCATCCGAGTTTAGACTGCTTTTCATTCTCCACTCAGTCGATCGCTATAGCCTCGTACACTAAGCGATCCGTCCTGTCACTGACAGCTCACTTGTTCGACCCGCTCGGGTGGCTAGCTCCCGCAATCGTCCAGGCCAAAATCTTATTCCAGTCCACGTGGTTGCAGGGCCTCGACTGGGACACTCCACTGGACGACACTAGCACAGCAGCATGGCGCAGTTTCCAGGCTGGCCTCAACCAGTTGGAGAAGATTCGCGTCCCGCAATATATATCGCTCCAGCTGGCCGATACCTCCGTCGAGCTTCACGGTTTCGCCGACGCCTCCGAGCGAGCTTATGCAGCAGTGCTATATATTCGGACTTTAGAGCCGAAGGGTAAACCAGAAATTAAACTAATCTCCGCAAAAACAAAGGTAGCGCCGCTAAAACAAATAACCCTACCTCGCTTGGAGTTGTGCGCGTCGACCTTGCTCGTCAGGCTGACTGCTCACATTCGAACGATTCTGGGCGCCCAAAAGGTGCCCATTCATCTGTGGTCGGACTCAACGGTCGCCCTGGGCTGGATCCGCGGTCACCCGTCGAAATGGAAGACGTTCGTCGCCAACCGGGTTTCAGAAATTCAGACAACCTTGCCGGAAGTCCAATGGCATCACCTCCCGGGCGAGGAAAACCCGGCTGACAGCGCATCGCGAGGAATCTCGCCTGGCGCGCTTGTCAATCATACTCTCTGGTGGCAAGGACCCTCGTGGCTTCAGTCGGACATCACCTGGCCGGCGATGCCCGCTACGATTAGCATGGACGTTCTTCCCGAGGAACGCGTGCGAACGCACGTTACCGCTAGACGACCCCAGTCAAACGACGAACTTGAGGAGCTCACGCGCTTTTCTTCGCTCTCGCGCTTGCTTCGCGTGACTGCTTGGATGAGACGATGGCTTCTCCGACGAGGAGCAGCTCAGCGGGAAATGACGCTCTCAGACGGCTCTCGCTCTGTGATATCTCTCACGGCATCGGAGTGTGAAGAGGCTCGTACGGTGTGGATTCGAATAACACAATCCAGACATTACACAGAAGAATTAAAAATTCTCGCCAAGGGCACTCAATTGCCTAATAAGAATTTACTCACTCCATTAACTCCATTTTTGGATTTTCAGGGTATCCTCCGCGTAGGGGGACGAATCAAGCATACTCTCCTGGCATACGACGAAAAGCACCCAGCTATCCTCCCCCGTGCTTCTCATTTCACCCAGCTAGTCGTCGAAACAAACCACCGGCGGACACTACATGGAGGCGTGCAGCTCACCCTCGGTGCCATCCGACAGCAATATTGGATCCCTCAAGGTAGAACTCTGGTAAAGGCGGCGATTCGTCAATGCGTCACTTGCGTGCGATGGGCGGAGACCCAGCAGCAACTCATGAGCCATCTACCTCCGCCTTGCGTCACTCCCTCCAGGCCCTTCCTGCATACGGGAGTCGATTATGCTGGCCCCATCCAACTGAGGACGAGCAAGGGCCGTGGTCATCACGCTCACAAAGCCTTCCTCGCAGTCTTCATATGCCTGAGCATAAAGGCCGTGCATCTTGAGGTCGTGTCTGATTATACGGCCGAAGCGTTTCTGGCAGCCCTGCGGCGTTTTACTTCGCGCCGCGGACGGCGCCTCTGCCGCTATATGTACAGCGATTGCGGTACTAATTTTGTCGGGGCCGACGCCCAACTACGATCATTTTTTTCAGCCAGCAACTCGGAGCAACGCCGCATCGCCGATCAGCTGGCCAACGATCAGATTCAGTGGCGCTTTAACCCACCATCGGCTCCTCACTTCGGCGGCCTCTGGGAAGCGGCCGCCAAATCCTTCAAGCACCATCTCCGCCGGGTGTTGGGCGAAACCACGCTCACGTACGAGGAGATGAGCACCCTCCTAGCGCAGATAGAAGCCTGCCTCAATTCAAGGCCGCTGCAGGCGTTAACCGACGACCCACACGATTTGACGGCGCTAACGCCAGGCCATTTCCTCATCGGAACCGCTCTCAATGCCGTCCCAGAACCCAGTCTCTTGGATGCACCAACCAACCGCTTGAGTCGATGGCAGCTCCTCCCAAGGATGCGCGACCATTTCTGGGATAGATGGTCGCGAGAATACCTGCATTCTCTTCTTCAGCGGCCGAAGTGGTGGGCCAGCAACGAGCAGATACAAGTCGGACGTCTATGCCTTTTACGTAATGAAGCGACCCCGCCCACTCGCTGGCCATTAGCACGGATCACACGAGTGCATCCAGGAGAAGACGGTCGTATACGCGTTGTAATCGCGCGTACCGCCTCCTCGGAATTAGTGCGCCCGCTCGCGAAAATCATCTTGTTGCCCTCAATTGTCTCAGACACCCAGGAGGAACGTCTAGAGCAGCTGTGAACATCCTTCTGTATTATTACGTAAATTTCACAATTAAAATCTGTATATCGGCGTCAACAATTAATACCGTCCGTCTATTATCGCGTATGTTATTTCGATATTCACTTACGTTCGATCACTTCAAGGTGTCATCCGTCTGGTTTCGTTCTTGATTGGAATCCGTACCGTTCTATTGCTCACGCACTTCACTCGCGTTCACTTTAAAAAAAAAACCCGATTTACGCGTTACAATGCGCTTACTACGGACTCACATTACGCCATTCGTGTTAATTTCAACGGTACGCGAGGAGGGCTTCGTAAAGCCTTTAGTGAAAACCGCCGAGATTCCGGCCGTCTTTTGTATCTTTTCGCCCGAAGCATCGGGCAAGGCGGGCGGGATGTTCGAAACTAGTCGAACCTTAAAAAAAATATAATAATATTAAGGCTCGAATCATTGCATTCGATTAAAAAGAGAGTCGAGGGCCCGACCGTCCATTCGGCGCCCCTGGCAGCCGGCAGCGAGATATCGCTTTGTTAGCGAAAATTCAAAACAGCCCTCGTCCTTCTCGAAAGATCTAATAACAACAAAGCATGTTAGATCGTTAAATTTTAAACGTTATCTCAGCAACCGTCGAGTGCTTGAAAAATCTGGATCTTTCGAGAAGGGCTTGAGTATAAATTGACGCGATCGGAGAGCGCTGCGCCATTTGTCAAAAAGTCTCCGACGCGCTCATTTCGCTCTCAGATATTAAAAGTGCTTTCCGTTGCTCGCGGATTTTATCGATTCTTTCCGTTGCTTGCGGACTCTATAAAATTCGGCTTGAATTTTTACGTATCGAGATTATACTTTCTTTAATCTACCGGCATTCTTGTGCCCGCTAATTAAAAGACTGTAAATATATTAAGACTGTAAATATATTAAATATATTTTGTATTTGTGAATTAGAATAAAAGACTTTGTACATAGACATATATATATATCGGGACTTATCGTTCTCTTTCTCTCGTGCCGCGTTCACTTCCCGGTTTATTCTCGCGCTCTCGCAAACATAATTATTCACGCGTCTTCCGACGCCGCTGCTGCTGCTGCTTCTTTCGACGTAGTATATTTCTCTGGGTTATGAAAAGTGAACCACGAGCGGTTAACGCGGCACTGATCGTATAAGAATTAATCGAGTATACGTAACGCTCATCTTCCAAAAGTATAATGTGATAGGGGGATCAATGCTTCTAACGCTCTGAAATTTAGGAGAAGGGGGAGACGGCGTTCGGACAAAACAATTCTTAGAAACGCAAGGAAAGGATTAGGGAGGGGAAATAAGAGATAACACATATTAATGTTTACATATTTTATTTTTCTTGCAATTCTTTCTGGCGTTGCGACCACCAGTTAAATATTTTGAATACATTTTGTAATGCGCAATTCTTAACATGTTTTCCACATCGCATACTATTGGTAATATTTAATTTATTTAGAGAATCAATATCTGCATCCAAGGTTTCAATAATATAGCCGTTTCCCGCATCGTCTAGTATATCGGTCAGCCATTTTCGCTTTTCCTTTAACGTACACGACAGACGATTCTTCTTTTTCTTCTTCGTGTATCGTACCAACGACAGCTGTTGTAATTACACGCTGAGCCAAGCCATACGGAACGTTTCCGTCTTCCCATTGTAATCCATGATGATTTCTAATCACCCATGAGACTTGACATCGCTCAGATTTTGTAAGCACACTCCACGGTACGGGACTTGCGAAAAAGTAATGCGAGAGAACATATCCCTTTCTCAGGATTGCCGCTTCCTTCACGAAGAATAGTTTGCCGATGGTAAATCCTTGCAGATCCACAAACGTTGGTACGGACATGACGAGATCTCTCTCTCTTTCTCTCTTCGATACGTCAGTCGAGAGGAATGACAAAACTCTAAAACCATCTCGTAACACTTTGATTTATATCCTGCTCCTCTTCCCCTCTCTTGTGACGATGTTGTCGCGAACACTTAGGTGATTTTGCGTACAACGTTGGTCAACGGATTGTACTGGATCACGCAATCGTGTATGATGAGACAGTACGTGTGGTATTCGTCGGCACGTTCTCCTTACACTCGAATTCTAATCTCACATCCACGGTTGCGCTCTTGACCGATTCGTTTTGTCGAGAATAATCGATAATCACGAACGGACCGTTACGTAGAAACATCGAGACGGTGAAACTCGGCTCGAGATACTCGTATCCGTAATAGTTCTTGCAGAAGCGCGTGTACGTGTCGTACAGAATGGACCATCTGTTTTTATCGAAATCCAGATTCATATCATCGTACGGATAACATTCCGAGTTCAGATAGAGTTTCACGTTGATCAATTTGCAGTCGTCGAGTCGACTTATATCTTCAGACATGACATTCTTCCGGCCTGTCTGCAGAGCGAAGACAACGTGGTTTCTCCAGCTGAGTCGCGGTCTTAATGGTCCACGAATGCTTGGTTATACGCTGCAATAACGGAAACTCGTACAAATCCCACGAGCGAAAACCCATGCTGAGATATCGTCCGCTTTCCAGAGCACACAGCATCGACAGCTTTTTTATTTCGCTCAACAGCACGTGTGGCATTCGCCATTGTATCTTGAATATGTTGATCACAGGCTCCAGCGTCGAATTTCCAAACAGACAATTGTCGTTGCGCGATCGTATTAAGATCAATTCATGACGAGCGTTAATCACCACGCGTTTGTAATCCTCGCAAAATCCCAATAACATGTATGAGCGGTACGCAAAAATTGAAGTGTCCATTCGCATTGGTCAGTACATCCCAGTGTTGGCAGGCGGGTCAGGTTTTTCGCGCATGCGCGGCAAACGAGGCCTCAATGAAGTATCTAATACAGGCAAAATGGCGTGCCACTGGTCGCACGAAAAAATTTTCTCGTAGAAAATTGTTTCGGGTGATCAACAACACACATTTTTATCATACACTATACGAATAACTCACGACTATTTATTAAATATCACAGAACTTTTAATAAACTGTGTCTCACTCAACTATGTCTGTATGCTAAGTAATTTTCTTCGAGCCCGCCAAATCTTCCACATGTGGTACATCGCTGGTTAGTCGCCACTACTGTCGCGCATGCGCGAAAAACCTGACCCGCCTGCCAACACTGGTGCATCCCAGCCGGCGTTCCTCATAATCACGCTTCTATCGGATGATAACGTTACATAGTTTTTGAGCGTAGTAGTTATTCCTACGTTTCTATTGCGATCAATTTCAACGCTATCGAGTTCGTATCGAATCTCATCGAACATGAATGCGACGCAATTATTTCCCAGTACATCACCTCCTTCAAGTGGTGGTCTGTTTTTCCTTAGTTCTCCCTCGATGTATAGGAAACTTTCATACGGCAGCGTATACAGATCCTGTTGTTGTATGGGTATTCTTTTCTCGTCACTGTGTCCGAACGTTGTATTGGCGAACGGGTTGTACGTGTGAGTCTCAATCTTGACGATACGATCGTCAAAGATCGGTTCGTCATCGATGTTGAGGATGTCAGTCATCGTTCAGCTGTTTCGCATCGCGAATCCCAAAGGTTGTAAAAACGCAACGTTCGATGCGTTGAGTTTCTTTTTCTTGGATGATTGGATATTAGCGAACGTCGACGTTGTTGTTGTTGTCGCTCGCCTCGTAAAGATTGCGTTGTCTCTCACGTCTTTCGATCCGTTCACCACGAGCATCTCATACGTCGCATACGTATGTTATCGTCGTAGCCGTCGTACGTGCAATCTTACGGTGATCTCTTCTCCTCGAAAATCGAGTAATCGTCCGTTCTGGTCGACAACGCGTAACGTTAAATCCGTAATGCTCGGCGATGATCGGCAGGTAAATGATCTGCGCCGGCGTTTCCGATATTCTACATTCCGGTGGTACCCTCGGTGAAAATTCATGTATCGTATGAACGAGTTTGCCGTTGTTGTACGCGCCCGCAGTCACGTTACATTCTACGCGGATAATATTCACGTTGATAATGTTAATAGGCATGTTCGATTCGTATCATTTTCGCGGCTCGAGAATACGATTCGAGAATCCTAGCAGCGATCCAATGTTGTTGGGCTTGCTAAAGTTTAATCTGTATGCGCATTTGATCTCGCTCCTCATCGTATTGTAATTAGCGCGGAGCACTATCGGATATTCTCCATCTTCATAGTCACCGTCGTCAATGTGTTTCTTATTGCGATGTTTCCGTGAAATTGCATGTTTCAAAAATTCATGTATATCTTGCAACTCATACGATCCCTCGGGAATCGTAATTTCCGCGTTGTCTTTGCCAAAGTAAAATTTATTATTCGAGGAATTCACATTCGGTGTCGTGTGATAAGTCTCAAAATCCGTTAGACCAAGCTCGTATTCATCGTCGCTCAAATCTACGGTGGGAAAGAAGTTTGCCGCGAGAACGCTACTCTTCCCAGTCAACGTGAATGTCATAGACATGTCGACAAAACTATTTAACGAATACTGAGTTAAATAGCGCAATATCTGTCTTTAAATTCGCATGCATCGACCGTTCGAAGAAACTGCAAGCATAATTGTCCGCAGATGCTCTGATCGTAAGTTTGAACATGTGTGTAATTATACTGTATCTTCGTTACGTTTCGTCCGAAATATCGCACCAATTCATTCAGTGGTCGAAGATTGCCGAAACTGTCGAAATATACAACGCGATTCCCTTTGCGTACCCAATGAGTACCTGGTCCTTCGACGCTATCCAAATTTACGATGCTGCTCTCGTTTTGATATATACCACGATCGGTAAAGAGTTGCGCATGAAAACACCTCTAAAATATGGAATGCGTATACGTTTTGCCAGTTGTAGCAATTATACGTTGGTAGTTGCGCCTTGTGGCATTTTTAGCGTCTCTGACGTTTTTTTTTTTCTCGTTGAGGCTCCTCGTCCGTATTTGTAAGGAGCGAGATATAATCCGCGACCTTCCATGGCACGATTGTGACGTAGCATCTCTTGCAACTGACGTTGCGCGGCTTTTCCGTCGTTCACTGCCTTCGCTACACCAGCCGTTCCACCGATCAGGGATCCGAGCGCACCCAACATTGGTAGAATCGGCAATGCACCGCCGCATTTCGCTACCGGAAGTATTCGTTTCTTCGCCGTTTTTTTCTTCGTCTTCTTCAGACCCATACCGAGCTCAAAGCTGCCAGATCTCCGCCGCAAGCAACATGCAACACGACGTGGAGGGGGTAATGAGGATGTGAGCGTAAGCGTACGTGTGAGCTCGGCGCTTCGGCTAGCTTCGGATAGTAGAAGAGGACAGAATACAGTCTTCTGTCTCCTTCCTACCAAGCTGGCAACGAAAGATGGGCGACGCGCGACGCTGCTCGCTTCTCGATATCTCAATGCGTGCGACAGCGTTAAATGTTTTTCCCTTATAGCTTTTTATATTACACACATATTTTTTAACTGATAAATATATTATACATTTATCAGTTGTAAGAAAATATCGATATATTTTTTCATGTGAAAAATTAAATGACAATTCTTACAAACAAATGTATATATGTATATATAATTTGTGACCGTTAATTTATTAAGGGCTAATGACATTAAATGACCGGTGATAATGGCCCACGGCACACCTTCGGCGCGATCTTCTAATATAAAAGAAAAGGGTTTCTTCTCCAAAGTAAAATATATGGGCGCCAGGTGCGGGAATCCGCACCACTCTAATAAAATTTAACGTATCGGCAGTACACACGAAAAAAAATGCAAAGCTCTCAGAAAAACCGCGACGGACGCTCGGCTAGCCCCGTCTCGAAATTGGTAGAGGGGCGGTCCGTTTTAATAATTCACAAGGAAGGATCGAGAATACAAGGTGGCTGCAAATCAAACATAATATTATAATAACAAGAATTAATATATTTAACATATGAATAAATTTTAATGACAGACAGATTCGTATAGATGCAAAGCGGTTTTATAATATTGATTATCCGATTATTAGCCGGCAGCGACGGGCCGGCATTCGAGCGCGATCACCGCGGTATCATATGCCACGCGGCAGAAAAAAGCATACAAGAAAAGTTCCGGAATTCCGCGCTAAACGAGACTTGTTAGAGTTTCGGCAGCTACGAACCCCCAAATAACTTTTAATAATGAGCACCGCGATGTCGACTCCTTTAATGACATCCGTCTTTCGCGAATAGAAATAATTAATTATAATAATGGATCTACCCGCCGCACACGCAGTTAACAGAAGCGATTATAGATGCGAATCGATTATACAGATCTGCTGCTTTAACGAAAGAATTGAGCGACTACTAACGTATCTAACATGAACGGTTGAATCTAGACATGAAAAACTATCAATAACAAGAAAGTATCAAATGATTTGAGCCTCGGAAGTATGCGAGCCGACGCCGCGACGTAGTTGCCGGTTATCGAGTATCGCAATCGCCTTTGTGTGTGTGTGAGCTCGTCGTATCGAAAGTTAACAGGCAAAGATTTGCACAAAATCACAATAAACGCAACAAGAAAGACAATTAATTTGACTGTCGGCGCATACTCGGGAGAGAGGGCACTTAATCTTACGAGAGCTCGAACAAAGTCTTCCGGCCGGCCGTCATACTCTAAGACGCAAATATCGAGAACGTGGAAAAAGAATTTCACAATAAATTTAATGACGGCAGCTATACGGCACCGACGTCGTTCGAGCTAATTCTACCTGATACTCTAAACGATAAACGGCCTGATGGGGTCGACGCTCGTCTCACCGATGACTCCGTGAGGTCCTCGGCGCTCTCGGCATCCGCTTGAGAAAATCGATGTATTTGGCCGTCGTGCTCCTCGCCAGTCCGCCGAACAGTGACGAGCGGAAGGCCCGTCGGATTCACGCCGGCAAGTTAATGTGTAATTAGGCCACTTGTGGCGCTTCCGCTACCCTCAGGATCGTCACGCGTCTCAATGAATCCTGCGGCCTTCAGGGCCGTATTCGCGCCTGTCGCTCCCTGTCTCTTCTCTGATTATTTTTCTTGGCCCTCCTGTTGAAGCCCGGTGTGAGGGGTTTTTACGGTAGCCGCTCGCCGTAACTATTATGGTTCTTCGGTAGCGCTTAATTCGGCCGCAACGGCTCCGTTTTCGGGGTTCCGGAGTTCGATCTCATTTCTCGGTCGACCTTCCCCGATTGTTCCTCGTACCTGCTGAGTATAGGGAGGTTTACAGGGGCGGCAGCGAAGTCTTAAATTGACGTTACAATTTTAGGAAAGTAGAAAGAGAGGTACTTAGCTCGGCGTTCTCCTTCCGGTCGGCGCCTCCGCTCGTCCCGTATCTCTTGGTCCGGTCTTCTGCGCCGTGTCGAGTCACCGGGTGAGATTCCGCTAGCGTCCCCCATTGTACAGTAGCGTCTAATCTTAACATTACTATCGCCATAATAAAAAAAAAATGAATTTTTACGCAAGGGAGGCGGGTCTACTCCCGCCCCCAAAATCCGCTCACTCTCCCTAAATCAGGGGAGGACGAGGGCCCAAAAATTCCTCCCGGTTGGATCTCGCGATCCTTGTGACGTGCCGCCAGGCGTCACGTCACAATATATGTATATACAGGGTGAGCCATTTTAATTAACGCACGCAATTATTTCGGAAACAAAGCATTTTAGAGAAAAATGTTTCAGACAAAAGTTTTATGGTTTCGAGTGGGCCATAAGATGGTGTCATTGGTTTGACCTTTAAGAGTTATTTGAAGGTCACATGAAGGTCACCTTCAATTTCTTAAATGGAACCTACTATTTGTCATTGCATATTCTTGTAGCTTATCTCGAGAGCTTTCCAAAACACTATAATTAAGTACCTTTTCGTTAAGTACTTTTTGAGTTATGAGGCTTGAAATAATTTCTTAATTTTACATAAACCGTAAAATATCTTGTAAAATATTCATTTTTCGATTATCTTACCTTAATACTTTTACGTACAAAATAATGAGAGGAATCAACTGGTGTAAAGAAAACACATAGTTGTTTTGAAGAAAAAATATATAATTTGCAATTAACAATTCTATATTTTTTCTTAAAAACAACTATGTGTTTTCTTTAGACCAATTGATTCCTCTCATTATTTTGTACATAAAAGTATTAAGGTAAGATAATCGAAAAAAGAATGTTTTACAAGATATTTTACGGTTTATGTAAAATTAAGAAATTATTTCAAGCCTCATAACTCAAAAAGTACTTAACGAAAAGGTACTTAATTATAGTGTTTTGGAAAGCTCTCGAGATAAGCTACAAGAATATGCAATGACAAATAGTAGGTTCCATTTAAGAAATTGAAGGTGACCTTCATGTGACCTTCAAATAATTCTTCAAGGTCAAACCAATGATACCATCTTACGGCCCCCTTGAAACCATAAAACTTTTGTCTGAAACATTTTTCTCTAAAATGCTTTGTTTCCGAAATAATTGCGTGCGTTAATTAAAATGGCTCACCCTGTATATTCATTTTTAAGAATTATACGATTTGAATTTTTAATATGAAAAGATATATCATAATATTTTCTTACAACTGATAAATGTATAATATATTTACCAGTTATAAAAATATCTAATATAACAAGCTAAAAGAGAAAAACGTTTAACGCTGTCATACGTATCGAGATATCGAGACGCAAGCAGCGTCGAAAATTTATATGCTCGTTATGAGACGAGCGGAAAGAACGAATTGTCAACTAACAGCGTAGCGCAGTGGGTAAGGCGCCTGATTAGTACGCTGCCTGTCGCTGGTTCAAATCTTAACTTTGAGTTTTTTTTATCTTATTATTGTGCTCTCTCTATATATTTTTATTATTTTAACAGACAAATTAGTATTTTAATTATAAAATATATTTAAAAATCATTGAATTAATATTGTTTTATGAAATAAACATTTATTTATAGTTCTCATTGCATAGCAAATAAATTAATTCAATGATTTCTAAATATATTTTATAATTAAAATACTAATTTGTCTGTTAAAATAATAAAAATATATAGCACAATAATAAGATAAAAAAAAATCAATGGTAAGATTTGAACCGGCGATAGGCAGCGTACTGATCAGGCGCCTTACCCACTGCGCTACGCTGTTAGTTGACAATTGGTTCTTTCCGCTCGATACATAACGAGCATATAAATTTTCGACGCTGCTTGCGTCTCGATATCTCGATACGTACGACAGCGTTAAACGTTTTTCTCTTTTAGCTTGTTATATTAGATATTTTTATAACTGGTAAATATATTATATATATTTGCTAATCGTAAGAAAATATTATGATATATCTTTTCATATTAAAAAATCAAATCGTATAATTCTTAAAAATGAATATATATACACACACACACATTTGTTTATAAGAATTATGTCATTTAATTTTTCACATGAAAAAATATATCGATATTTTCTTACAACTGATAAATGTATAATATATTTATCAGTTAAAAAATATATTAAATAGATTAATATTTATCAGTTAAAAAATATGTGTATAATATAAAAAGCTATAAGGGAAAAACATTTAACGCTGTCGCACGCATTGAGATATCGAGAAGCGAGCAGTGTCGCGCGTCGCCCGTCTTTCGTTGTCAGCTTGGTAGGAAGGAGACAGAAGATTGTATTCTGTTCTCTTCTACCATCCGAAGCTAGCGCCGAGCTCACACGTACGCTTACGCTCACATCCTCATTACCCCCTCTACGCCGTGTTGCATGTTGCTTGCGGCGGATATCTGGCAGCTTTGACCGAGCTTCTTCTTGGCTTTCATCGCTGCCCAGACAGCTGTGGCTCTCTCACTGAGAGTCGAATCTCTCGCACCGATGCGATTTCGCGCTTTTTCGGCGAGTATCCTATCCGCCGCGTGTCTCTCGGTGAGATCGTTGCTCCGAGAGTATGCCGAGAGTATCGTGTTCACGACACGCCGCGTCCAATAGGTCAATACCTCGATCGCCTCTGGCTAATCGCTTCAGCAACCGCGTGCCTGGATCGCAAAACTGATAGCCGGGAATATGGAATTCGATCGGAAGCGCGTTTATCGCACGATTTAAGAGACTGCTACCTATTTTCGCTGACATTCGTAGCAATCTTTTATTAACGGTGGCGTCGATGTGTGTTCGCTGCCACGGCTGATTGTAATGTCGCATGCACGAACGATATTGTCGAACCTCCGAATCAGCCTTTATATATTCTGGAATCTTGTCCCACAATCGTTCCACGTAATCACCAAAATTTTGCAGTAAAACAATCTTTGGGATATACTGCAGTTGTTCGGCGGTAAACCGGAGAATGTCTCTTTTATCCGATAGAAGGAGAAACATTTTTGATACTGAGCGGTTTCGAGTCGGGACATCACTATAAATAGGTCTCCCCCCCTCGTGATCATTCGCGAAATTGATTCGAAAGAGAAAACATGCGGTTCGTACGACAACCTTTGACGATACGCGTGACGAATTGCGATGACAGATTACGATCAATGGGGGACAACGCGGAGTCACGGTATGATGCTACCGACTACTATACGCGCGATCGTTTGTGGCTCCTCGAATTGTGGTAAAACCAACGTTCTGATAAGTCTACTGGAAAGTCCACACGGTGTACGTTTCGAGAACGTGTACGTGTACTCGAAGTCGCTGCAACAGCCGAAATATCGATATCTGGAGAATTTGTTGACGCCGATCGACGAAATCGGCTACTTTACGTTCTCCAATAACAGTGACGTCATTCCACTGAGCGAGGCACGTTCAAACTAAATTTTCGTCTTCGATGACGTGGCGTGCGACAAGCAAGATACGATAAGAGAGTACTTCTCAATGGGTCGTCACTCGAACGTTGATTGCTTCTATCTCTGTCAGACGAGACAGAATGCGGTATGCGAGAATACCAAAACATCTTATACGCGACAACGCGAACCTGCTGATCTTGTTTAAACAGGACGGTACCAATTTGAAACATGTGTACAACGATCACATGAATACCGACATGTCGTACGAGGATTTCAGTGAATTATGTCGTACTTGTTGGCAGCAAAAGTACGGATTCCTAGTGATAGATAAGGACAGCTCGCTTACGAACGGGCGATACAGAAAAGGATTTAACGTGTTCGCGATACCGCAAAACGATTAGTCGCTGCCGACATTCTGTCGAGAGGGGTGAAACGCTCGACATTCTGTCGGCATAGCTGGAAGCGATAATATTCGCGAGCGTGAAAAGATTGCGAGGGAGATTGAGAAAACGAGCGAATCGATCCGCAAGAAACATCGCGCTTTGAAGACCGGTAAGATCGATGATGATATCGCGGTCAAGACCCATTTTAGGCCTATTATCGAGCCACTACAAAAGATCGTCAACTCTAGCTCAATCGCGGTGAAAAACGAGCCGGAGAATAACGCTGACGCGAAAATCAAAACGTTATCCATCAAGCGGTACAAGGAGGAGGAAGAGGAGGAGGAGGATGCGACACCGAAAAAGAGGAAACGATTGAAGGCGAATCGTTTATCGACGCCGCGTACATCTGATCTATCGGATGCTTTACTGGATGAACTGCCGATAACCTCTACACCGTCCGCGACAACGAGAATCGTACAACCCACGATACCCGAATCACTCGCAATCGAAAATGTTTTTTGAAACCACGGGCAACCCGCTCGAAACATCTGTTCGAAACATGTTACAAACGTCGGAAGGCAAGAAGTGTTACGAGAGCACGTGGGACCACTGGGACAAAAGTACATGAGCGCTCTCCTTAGTGGCGACGAAAAAAACGAGATCGATCACGTGTACGGTGTCTATTTCAACGTGAATGAAATGCGTCTCGGTAACAAACGATTCGACATTGATAAAGATGATTCTATAATCATAGACTAAGTGACGTACATTGGTACACCAGGATTATACGAGTTGCTCTTCAAGAGAATTCCCGATGACGTCATATACACTGAGGACGATATGCAAAAATATAAGAACATATTAATGGTGACGAGTGCGCATAAACGCCAATATAATGCGCAAGGTCAATTAAAGAGCAACAAGGGATACAAGTATAAACAAATAATCGCACCGTTGATGTCGATCGAATCGAAAAAGAAATCTGGAACGGGAGTATTCATGCCTCGCGCGATGACGCTAACCGACAATAAGATCGATTACGTGCACTGGGCGACCCCAACGAGCTAGTGGATCGCCTACGATGGCTCGACGCTTCGCGCCAAGCTGGCCACAACGCTCACGACAACGAGATCCTGTCAATCATCGATGAACTTCGCGAAGCCGGCCTTATTATAAATTAAACGGTGTCTCGACAAAACTAATCAGTCGATCGACGTCACTCGCATCGAAAAAAAATGCCTATCAACAAATTTGGATTATTCGAACGGAGAAATGAAGAAATCAGCATACGCGATCATTGGAGTAAATTGGTGACAAGTTACTTGTGTCAAAACGCTCTGTGTCGCGTCGCTACGGACTATGACGCGAGGTCGCGCAAGATTCGCCGTGTAGCGCAACCTGAGGCTGATACCGATGCAGTCAACAAACTGTACGTGGAACAATGCATTAAAACGTTGAAGAATCAACAAAAAGAATCAGACGAGAAGCTGACTGCGTTCGAGAAGGATATGCGAGCTTTGCAGACTGCGATAAACGAGCTTCGGCGTGTGATTAACACTAATTCAGAAACGGCTATCAACCTGTAATGAGCTGTAGTGAACGGCTTAGGAGCGGCTATTGTACAATTATTGAACATCTACAAAGGCTTATCGAACATCTACGAACGGTTATCGAACGGCTACCAAACTATAATGAGTGGTAGTGATCGAAGAGGAAACGGCCGCGAACGAGGCTACGAACAATTCAAGAGCAGCTGCGAACGAGGCTACGAACACCTCAGAAACGGCTGCGAACAAGGCTATGAACACGTCAGGAACGGCTACATACGAGGCGGTATACAATTCTGGAACGGCTGCGAACGGGTCAGAAACGATTGCCAACGAGGCTACGAACGGGTCAGAAACGACTGTGAACGAGGCTACGGACTACTTAGAAGCGACTACCAACAGGGTCAAGGACGGCAACAAATGGATCAAGGACGGTAGTGAACGGCTCAGAAACGACTACAAACGGCTTAAAAACGGCTATCGAACGGGGCAGGAACGGCTACGAACGGCTATCGAATGGCTATCGAACGTCTAAGGAACGGCAATGAACGGCTATCGAACGGGGTAGGAACGGCTACGAACGGCTATCGAACGGCTAAGGAACGGCAACGAACGGCTATCGAACGGGGCAGGAACGGCTACGAACGGCTATCGAACGGCTACGAACGGCTATTGAAAAACGACAAACGGTAGTGAACGGCTCAGAAACGGCTACGAACGGCTAAAGAGTGACAACGAATGATAAAACGCACGGTGATACTCGGAACACGTATTGTTTGATCAACGAATCGAAACAACGATGGATCGACGATCGGGAATAATCGAGGAAGCGAAGAAACAACATAGTTTAGACAAACGGCAGTTGGTGAACGAACTGCACGCATCGGCTAGAAAAAATTTTCCCCGAAGACAGGTCATAGTGCGAGGATACGATGACCTGTGGCAAGCTGATATCGTCGAGATGCGTCCGTACTCTCGTTTCAACAGAGGTTACCACTACATACTCACTGTCATCGATATGTTGAGCAAGCACACGTGGGCCGTACCACTCAAGAGTAAAGGTGGAAGCGAGACAGCTGACGCTATCGCCAAGATAATTCGAGGTAGCAAGAGATGTCCGAGAAACATAAAGACCGATAAGGGGAACGAATTTTATAACGCCGACGTGCAACGGATCATGCGGAAATATAACATCAATCACTATTCTACATATTCGGTATTGAAGGCATCGATCGTTGAGGGATTCAATCGCACGCTGAAAAACGACATGTGGAAGATGTTTACGCTGAACGGATCTTACATGTGGATCAACGCGTTGCCGCGACTCGTATTGGATTACAACGCGCGCAAGCATCGAACGATCCGTAGTCAAGAGTCTTTCAGCGATCACGGGGGTAACGTCGACGGGTATGCGACCCGTCGACGTTACCCCCGTGATCGCTGAAAGACTCTTGACTACGGTGTACAACCGTGTAAATATCGCGGGTCCGGCAAAATTCAAAATAGGTGACTCGGTACGCGTTAACAAGTACAAGAAAATTTTCGAGAAAGGTTACACGCCAAATTGGACAACCGAGGTGTTTAAAATTGTAAAAGTGCAGCATACTAATCCCGTAAGCTATTTATTTGAGGATTATCGCAAAAAATCTATCGCCGGAGCGTTCTACGAACATGAGTTGCATCGCGCGAATTATCCGGACGTGTATCTCGTGGAGAAAGTACTGCGCAGGAGGGGTGACGAGGTTTACGTGAAATGGCTGGGATTTGACAATTCACACAACTCTTGGATACATAAGGACAATGTGATTTAATTTATACAGTGTTTATTTTTCATTTTCAAGAAAAAATATATATGTACAACATATAATATTTGAAAAATGAAAATATACATAAAATCTTTATTAATATTTCTTTCAATAGTATATGTATTTATTCTTAATATAAATGTGTAAGATATGCATTACATAAAAAATATATGAAATATAAATGTGTAAGATATGCATTACATAAAAATATATGAAATATAAATGTGTGAGATATGCATTACATAAAAATATATGAAATATAAAAATACAAAAATCTTTATTAATATTACTTTTAATAGTATATTGTATCACACACACACATACACACACACGCACGCACGCATGCACGCACGCACGCACGTACGCACGCACACGCACACACACACACACACATTTTACATTATATATTATAAAGGTATTCTATAATGTCCCCATGGCAGTGTATTGGTGGTTTCGGATACGATATACCGCTTGTCATCGTACGGACTCAGAGCAGTTTTCGTCTCGCGGACGGTGTATACTTCGTGCAATTTAGATCTTATACAGGATTGCTGTCGCGTCATTTCAATTTCATCATGCAAACACCGTGTGTAATCGTCGAACGTTATCGTTCTCGCGACAACGTTGCTCTTGACGCCTTTAACTTTCTTTGTGTCTTTCTTACCATCGACTCGTAACGCGTACATTTTTGCTCTAAACCCGACGAATTCGGTCATTATCGCGCCATTGTTTTCATCCTTCATCAAGCCTGGCACTTTTTTGTTCGCGAGCGGTATACCGTATACGCATTATCTATCGCATAATCACTTGTATCAAATCAGTTAATGTCGCGCTTCATGTTTTCATACACGTCTCCGCATTCAATGTGATATATCAAACTATCTGTATCGGTGTACATTACCCGGCATTTGTCGCGATACAGAGGAAACATGTACTCGTGGTGAAATTCGTACAGACATTTTTTCGATATGTCGAGTATACACATACCGACGTGTGTAGATTGGTTTATAAAATTTTACTTTCAGTTTGCGCAATTCTATGGCGATTAAGTTTTCCGAAAAAACGCTTCGACTATGAAAATTTGGTTTCGCGATCATCGCGTTTGCACCGTATCGTCCATCCCACTTTGTTAATAATTTTACATCAACACGATTACGCACATTTTCCATCGTTTTACCAAATACCGCATCGTTCATTAATTTGTATAAATTTTTTTCAAAATCATTATTCGCAAGTGTTCTAAACTGTGTATTTAATTCGATATAACTGCGAAGCCACGGAGATTGTGTAAATTGTAATACGCGATGTATTTTTGTAACGCGAAGGCCGTATCGCCTACATTGCTGTAGGTTACGATAGTGTATCACGTAACACTTCTTATCGTATAACGTTATAAGAAGCTTGTCTTGCCGCTTGCCGGGCGGCTTGTCGCGTGTCGGACAAAATGGAAGGTCAGTGTGCGTATCGTGAAGATATTGCGGGTACTCGAGATCGACTTCGAGGATATAGCCTGTAGAGGAATCTAGCGCGATAGATGATGCATCAAAATTTGACACGTCATCGACCCATCGAAAATCGGCGTAAGGCAACGGTTGACACATTGCCCATCCGTATAAATTATTAACGTCAAAATACATTAAGTACGACGATGGTTTCGATGGATCGTACGATTGCATGTACTTGTTATTAGCACGCGCGTATCTGTTGGAACATTGGCTCAGACCACCGCGTATACCGCGTTCGATAAACATGACCATGTCGATGTCGGTAAGCAATTTGAACGTAATCTTTGTATGCTTTAACATGGCGTCCCACATGTATCCGGGAAGAGTATAATAATTCGCGGGGTCGAGTCCGTAACTTTCGATGTAACTATCGCGAAAGTTTTCGAAAATATCGGCTAATAACAAGACATCGATTTTCAGGTACAAATCGCTATATTCGCCTAGCGTTCGAATGGAGAATCGCGTCCAGATGTTCTCGGCGTGCGCGTAATCGCTCTCGGATATAGTTTCACCGGTCAAGGAACTGTAAAACGATTCGCGAGGTGGTAAATACGTATCTTGCAACCTGTCCACAGAGTCGACGTATTCGTACGGAAAGACGCCTTTCCGTGTTAATAAACTGAAATTTTCTGCAGATAAATTTTGAAATTCCGATTTTAAAATTTTGAGTTTGTCTTTGTCTAGATAAGATGTCAATTTGTCGAGACTCGATGTAAGAAATTTGTATGATTCGATGAAGCGTAATTTTACATGATTTTTCCATGATTTTTTTTGTCTTCCTTAAGGTCAACATTTTTCGTAAAAGAAATATATTTTTCTTTAGTTATTGGAAATAATTCGATTTCCCCTTCGAACGCTGTGGCTATATCCTTGATAATGAAATGCGCGTCGTATACCCCACCCCCACCCGATAAATTGTGAAAGACTATGGGAATGTAAAAAGATTCTTTGTAATTTAGATTGCAATTTGAGTGCGCGGGATCCCTATATCGCCCGGTCAAATGACAATGATCGCGTACACGTGTATCGTCTTCCGCGAACGATTTTTCACATATATGACAATGTGTCGCGTTATTAAATATTTCCCACTCTTCGGATGTTAAATCTACCATGGGGACATTTGTCGTTAAAATAGTCTTAACGCGAATAGCTAAATTTTTAAGTTCTTCGGTGAACCACAAAACGCAATCGGCGCTACGGCGAGAATTATAAACGGATAATGAGTCGTCGTACGAACAATGCACATAATACGCTATACTAAATATCCGATGGTGTTGGTACAAATTTTGCTGTTCTTCCTCCATCTTGGTCAAAACGCATTCCAAGTCGAAAATTTTTTTAAATTAAAGATTTATGCAATGCATTATATTTTATAATTATATAAATTATATAAATTATACACACCGGTCACAGATATATTTTTGATTCTTGTGTTTGCTCAACTGTGAACTGACAAGTCGTGATAGATTCTTGATCCAAGCGAAATGCCCGACGTTGTTGCCGTCTTCCACGTACAACAAGTTGACGTGCTTATCCCGCTTCTGCTCCGTAAGACGTATCGGGACAATGCTGTTCTCTTTCTCGATGCTGTACACGTTGATTGAGATATTGTTTGCAAGTTCAAATTTTTTAATCTGATTCAAAGTCACTGGAAACTCAATGTCCCGGAGATTCAGCACTGTCGCGTAATGCGGGTACGAGGATTCCCGTTCCGCGTGACTTTCGGTAGGATATAGAGCGGCGACCACTGTCCACGCGAAACATGCATTGTCTTTTGATTGCACGTTAATCACCGCTCTCTTCATCACAATCTCCCGCGGCAATTTAATGTGACATCCCGCGTGCATAGAATTATATTTATTTACATTAACAGTCAAATTCAATATTCGCGACAGTGCCCAGCCACTATCGCGTTCCTGAAATTCTTCCAGCGATGCTAAGGTGGGCTCGATAACGCTCCGTTCGTACCACTCGCGTAAATCAGACGTGCGAAAGAGTTCATAGTTTCTCGTATTGATACTTTTATTCACGCGTTTATCAACCGACGTAAATTCACCGTTGAATATAGTATTCACTTTTACACAATTGTGTCTTTTTATAACGTCTTGCACTTGCTCGAGCACGATGTCTGTGGCATCCTCGATTCATATTATTCGTCTTATTTACATATATCATAAAGTTATTTACGTTTATTTAGCTTTCTTGCAGCAAATACTTAATGGAATAAAGCGTAGGTAAATTACGAAATCGTTCCATGTTTTGCAGAATAAAATGGCCTACTCTACAGCAATAATACATAAAATTTTATGTATTTGCTGCAAGAAAACTAAATAAACGTAATACATAGATATAGAATGCAGTTTATACATATATTATGGCTTGTATTCAGGGGGTCAATTGTGTATTTCTGAAGAAATAAAAATGCGAAAAATAAGCAGCTTGCGTGATCACTAATTGGTGTATTGTATACTTTTAAATCTAACAATATACACCAATTAATACTGCTCACATTTTCACTCCTTTAAAAATACACAATCGACCCCGAACGCGCTTTTATCAGTAAAGCGTCGTCTACAATAGGAGTAAGAGTAATATTAAGAATAGAAGTATAGGAGTAAAAGGAAATAAAACTATTTTATTCGCTCATACGCTTACTCCAGCTCTTTACGCCCGCTTTTACTGCTTAATCTAGGCTTACTCCATGTATTATTTTTGACGATGCTTAAATAAGGTTATAAAGGGCATTCTACAATGACAGTAACCAATAGAGAAAGAATAATGAGACATCCATAAAAGGCAGTCTACAATGGCAGTAAGCAGTATAGAGTAAAGAGTAAGCTTTATGGAATTACTTCACTCTTGTCTACAATGACGGGACAATGCGAGTAATGATTAACCAATCAGCGAATAGACCACCTGAAACTGTAGACAGTGACAGAAGACAGTGATACGAGGTTGGTCGCTGACAGTAAGATAAGTAGGAGTATGAAATGGGAATTGCCCATTTCATTACTCTCAGTCTTACATCACTAAAAACAGTATAATCTCTACTCTTACAACTTTGTTACTGCCATTGTAGATAGCCCTTAAGAGATAAATAAGTTTTAGTATTTCGCGGTTGTCATACAGCAAAATTGATATCAGAGGATCAACCTGATATTGCCCAATTTCCATCCCGAGAGGATAAAACGTCTTATGGCTGTCCACAGGAGCTATCAGGATCTTGTCTTATTCAAGATTAACATGTAAGATAGTTTAAAGATATCTCGTCATAACAGTGCGTAGATGAACAAAACGCACTCTCTATAAGACATGCCAAAGAAAGAAAAATAAAATATGCATATATGTAACTCAAAATGAAATTCCATATAATAATTTCAGTACTTGGTTCCATATAATGTTCTTACATCACAAAGATATATCGATCGACAAATTCGAAAACGTACTCATCTCTCATACACGTCGTTATTCTTTCCTTTCACATCTTTTCTAAACGTCTTATCGCTATCCATAGGAGCTATCAGTAAGACCTTGTCTTACTCAAGATCAATATAGGATAATTTGAGGATATCCCATCATAACAGTGCATAGACGAGTAAAGCGTATTCTCTATAGGACATCCATAGGAGCTATCAGTAAGACCTTGTCTTACTCAAGATCAATATAGGATAATTTAAGGATATCCCGTCATAACAGTGCATAGACGAGCAAAGCGTATTCTCTATAGGACATCCATAGGAGCTATCAGTAAGACCTTGTCTTACTCAAGATCAATATAGGATAATTTGAGGATATCCCATCATAACAGTGCATAGACGAGTAAAGCGTATTCTCTATAGGACATCCATAGCAGCTATCAGTAAGACCTTGTCTTACTCAAGATCAATATAGGATAATTTAAGGATATCCCGTCATAACAGTGCATAGACGAGCAAAGCGTATTCTCTATAGGACATCCATAGGAGCTATCAGTAAGATCTTGTCTTATTCAAGATCAATATAGAATAATTTAAAGATCCCATCATAACAGTGCATAGACGAGCAAAGCATATTCTCTATAGGACATCCATAGGAGCTATCAGTAAGACCTTGTCTTACTCAAGATCAATATAGGATAATTTTAAGATATCCCGTCATAACAGTGCATAGACGAGTAAAGCATATTCTCTATAGGACATCCATAGGAGCTATCAGTAAGACTTTGTCCTACTCAAGATCAATATAGGATAATTTGAAGATATCCCATCATAACAGTGCATAGACGAGTAAAACGTATTCTCTATAGGACATCCATAGGAGCTATCAGTAAGACCTTGTCTTCTCTATAGGACATCCATAGGAGCTATCAGTAAGACAAGGTCTTACTGATAGCTCCTATGGATGTCCTATAGAGAATACGTTTTACTCGTCTATGCACTGTTATGATGGGATATCTTCAAATTATCCTATATTGATCTTGAGTAGGACAAGGTCTTACTGATAGCTCCTATGGACAGCCATAAGACGTTTTATCCTGTCGGAACGGAAATTGGACAATATCAGGATGATCCCGAGATCAATTTTGCTGTCTGGGCACAAGATATATTATAATACTAGCAAGTACAAAGCAATAAGATTATCTCACAGACGCGCCGTGAAATAAGTAAAGAAATAGCGCATATACAAATGCGCGACGCATGAAACAAATGAATAAATGCTTATAGTGCTTCATTTTTCTGCGATATGTGACAACAGTTGGACACGCAGTCAGCATGTCTCGTAAGTAATAAATCAAATTATTATTATTTCTATTTCATTATCTCATTTCAATAGGAAAGTATTAATAACTGTTAATTTTAACATAACTTATAAGTATTTGTTTACTTTTACAGAAGAACCAAGAGGCTCAACCGGCGATTAATGATTCTGCAAATATACAGCAAATATTGCAGCAAGTGGTGCAGGAGCAAAAGCTTCAGCACCAGTAGTTGCAATATTTGCTGCAGCAGCAGCATCAGCAGCAGCAGCAGCCGCAGCCGGAACCGCAGTTGCAGCCGCAGTTGCAGCCACCGTCGACACCGCCACCGACACCAACGTATGTAATAGTATGTATTATATATTATTTATTTTAAATGAATCATTTATTTTGCATGGATATTATAATGAACATTATTACTTATTTGTGTAAATGTTTATTTTTCAGATGTACGAAGAAGAGGACCCGGCAGCCGGTCGCGTGCTCGATGGTATGCCCGGCGACAATTAATGGGCATACGAGGTGGCCGCGTAGGAAATCAGAGCCGCAGCAGAGCCATCTTCCGAGGCATGAGGGGCCGCGGCATGCTAATAAAAAATTATTTTCATTAATTTTAAATTAAAATTAAAATTATAAAAATAATAAAATATACTAACTTCAATAATACATATATAAAATAATTATTTATGTCATTTTCTTCCTTCACCCTCCAATTTACATATTCCCCCTTTTTCTATCTTTCAGATATAATATAACATTAATTAAAATGTGATACAATAGGGCTCCGGGCGAAGGTCCACACTCTAAAATAAAAAACCTAACGCGCCTTTGGTGATATCTCACGGGTGATGAGGAAAATCAACATTCATTTATATTATTTTTATATTATTGTCACGACGCAAACGTATAAGTGGTCAGTATACGTTTGTTGTCGTTATTATTGCAAATATATCGTTACGCCCGCGGAACAACTTTGATATATCGCAGCGCGCACGATGCTATCGTTCGGCACATTCATTAGTTATTATATATTATATTATATAGTATGTATGCATTATGTGTGTTATATATTAGTGATTTTGAGATATGTATATTTAAATTATCAAATGATATATAATAATTATAAATTATAAAATTTTTACAAGTTTTTCTCACAGAAAATTAATCGATCACAAAATAAAAAATCAATAAGTATATAAAGTATATGATGAATGGTGTTAATGTCATAAGAAGACTGAGAAAAAACGTTGAAAAAGTAAAAAAATATAATTAATATTAATAGTGACTGCTTTATATTCAAAAAATATATATTAATAGATTTAATATATATTAATAATTATATTAATAAATATATAATAATTATATTAATAATTAATATGTTCTTTTTCTTTGCATATATTTATTTGTATGTGTGTATACATACACAAATAAGTATATGCAAAGAAAAAGAACATATTAATTATTAATATATATTAAGTATTTTTTGAATATAAAGCAGTCACTATTAATATTAATTATATTTTTTTACAGTCTTTCAACGATTTTTCACAGTCTTCTTGTGACATTAACACCGTTCATTATGCACTTTACATATTTATTGATTTTTTATTTTGTGATCGATTAATTTTCTATGCGAGAAAAGCTTATAAAAATTTTATATTTTATAATTATTACATACCATTTAATAATTTAAATATACATCTCAAAATTATTAATATATAGCATATATACAGGGTGTCCCATTTTAAAAGTTCCACCCTCATAACTTTTTTAATTTTGATTGTAGAAAAAAATGTTTCAGACAATAGTTATATGGCTTAAAGGGGGCCATCAGATGGTGGCAATGATTTGATCTTGGAGAGTCATTCGAAGATCACGTGAAGGTCACCGTCAATTTCTTAAATGGAACTCTCTATATTTTATTGCATATTCTTGTAGCTTATCTCGAGGGCTTTCCAAAACACTATAATAAAATATTTTTCCCTCAAGTACTTTTTGAGTTATAAGGCTTGAAATAATTTATTAATTTTACATAAACCGTAAAATATCTAGCAAGATATTCATTTTTCGATTATCTTATCTTAATACTTTTATGTACAAAATAATGAGAGGAATCGATTGGTGTAAAGAAAACACATAGTTGTTTTTGAGAAAAAATATGTAATTTGCAATTAACCATTACATACTTTTTTTTAAATAACTGTGTTTTCTTTACACCAATTGATTCCTCTCATTATTTTGTACGTAAAAATATTAAGGTAAGATAATCGAAAAATGAATATTTTACTAGATATTTTATGGTTTATGTAAAATTAAGAAATTATTTCAAACCTTATAACTCGAAAAGTACTTGATGAAAAAATATTTTATTATAGTGTTTTGGAAAGCTCTCGACATAAGCTATAAGAATATGCAATAAAAAATAGGTGGTTCCATTTAAGAAATTAAAGGTGTCCTTAACCTCACCTTAACGATGCCATCCAAGGTCAAACCAATGACACCATCTTATGTTCCCCTCAAAACCATACAATTTTTGTCGAAAACGTTTTTCTCTAAAATGCTTAGTTTTTGAAAGAAAAGGGGTGTACGGGTGGTCTAGGACACCCTGTATATATACACAGGGTGTCCCTGAATGGTCTGTACAAACTTTGTGAATAAGTTCCAGGGACCTAAACAAGCAGAAAATGTCCCATAAATATGGTCGAAAACGCTTGCTTCTGGAGTTACGACGGTTCGAAGTTTTCCTGCAATAGCTGGAGAAATTATCACGTCAAATCACATAGGTGTTACAAAACTGTGGAGAGGACCCGCTCCACGATCCGCTCGACGAGATTGAGCGACGGGGCGGGATCCATCGGGGGCCCCTCCATAACAGATGTTCTTTCTTTGGGAGGATCCTCCCGGGAGGGTGACATCCCAGGAGGGTACTCCTCTACTTCCATAGCGTCCCCGCCAGTATCTATCTCGAAAGGCGGGATACGGCAGGGTGGAGGTGAGGCCCTTTTAGCCCTATAGGCCCGAAGGGTCTCTTTGGCCTTCAAGAGCCTCACCTCCTCTTCTAGGCGCCGGATCTTCTCCTGGGCCTCCTCGACCAGGTCACGCGCAGCGCGAAGCTCGCGCCGCGCCTGAGGGCCCCCGCTTCCCGGTCACCCGTTACGCGAATCGTGGCGCGGTGAACAGGTTTGGCAGTTTGGAGGCTGCCACAGCCCGCCGCGAGGCAGCCCGGAGCCAGTGTTGTTAGACGGGCCAGGTTTTCTCGCACATGCGCATTGAATATGATATCACTGAAGTTAATCGCAATGAAATAGGGTTCTATATTCCCTCCCATTGAATCTTTTTTAAATTATTAAAAAATTTTAAATATAAAATATAATATAAAATAAAATATAATATAAAATATAATATAAATTAAATATAAAATAAATATAATATTTTAAATATAAAATTTTAAATATAAAAAATTAAAAATATGAAGTATAAAAAATTTTGAATTACAAATATGAAATATAAGAAGAAACAAAATTCTATAATGTATGCAAATTACGAGTTTAACGAATTTAATTTGTATAATTTATGATTTAAAATATTGATCAATATTATAATATATATATTATATAATATATTCTATAATACGATTTCTTACTATATTTTATAATACTATTACTATTATATTTCTATAATAATATTACTTATTCTAAATATTCATAATATAAAATGATGATAAGAGATACAGAAGATTATAATGAACACAATTTTATATAAATTAAAATTTTTTATTAGGCAGAAATTAAAGAATACCAACATTTGTTGCGTGGGTAAGGAAAACTGTCAAAAACCTTACCAGTATTCATAACATAAAAATACATCTTCTTTCTAACAAAAATATATATTTAATAAAAATAAAACTAGACATTTCATTTGATCAACAAAAAGTAATATATATATATATATGTATATATATATATATATATACAGGGCGATCCTGAAAAACGTTATGTCTTTAAAATGACGTATTCCTGACACCATTCTAAGACAATTTTTCCTTTACCAAAATTTGATTTGAAGCGTAGTTTTTGAATTATGAGCAAAAATAGTTAGTAAATCACGCGTCGGGTACAGAAGGCAGGCAGGAGCGGCGCGGCGTGCCGCGAGCGCGGGCGCAGCTGACCGCCCGACGGGTGATTATCACCGCATGAGTCGCTAACTATTTTATCTTATAACATAAAATTATGCTTTAAATAAAATTTTGGTAAAGAAGAAAATGTCTTAGAATTACGTCAGAAATACGTGTTCCTTAAAATAACGTTATTTTAATAATGAAAAGTTGTTCCGGATCGCCGGCCGTCCGACGTTGCAATCAGCTGATTGCTACACGCGATGTGTGTATGGCGGAGTGTGTGCGTAAGAGAGAGAGAGAAAGAGAGAGAGAGGGAGGGTAGGAGGGACAGACATTCATACACACGCACGCACTTTTTTTCTCGCTCTCTTTCTCTCTTTTACGCAACACTCATACACTCTCTCATTCAGTCTCTCACTCACACTCTCTCGGTCACTCACTCACTCACTTACCTGCTTACTCACTTGCTCACTCACCTTGTAGCAGCGTAGCGAATCTTCATGCTATGTATTGTTGTTATCTGCTGCACGGTTATGATTGCTAGAGATGCGCGACACATCGAAATTTTTTCGATTATTAGTCTCACACTCGATTGACACAATACAGATTACACGATAACGAGTTTACTGTTTATTCACTCACTATTGATTTATCGATACCAAAAATTACTTTCAAAGAAACGCGAATGCAAACAGCACATGACTCGACGTGAAGCGACGGACCGCGGAGACTGCGCGACCACAAGAGTTATGTTGCCAGAAACGCGACACGCGACATCTAACAAACGACTTGCGCGTGGCGCGTGATTGACGCGAGATAAGACGAACGATCGGCTAAAACCTTCGCATTGCGAATGCGGTAGAAAACATGAAACGTATAATGACATACTTAAAAAATTAATTATTTATTATAAATAATAACTATTTCTAATTATAATAAATAATTATTATTTTAAAAAGCATGTGTTGTACGTTATTACGTTTTCGAAATTATTGCATTCACGATGCAAGATTTAAGTCAATCGCAAGAATAATGTAATTTTAATTACGTCGCGTGTCGCGTTTCTGGCAACATAACTCTTGTGGTCGCGCAGTCTCCGCGGTCCGTCGCTTCACGTCGAGTCATGTGCTGTTTGCATTCGCGTTTCTTTGAAAGTAATTTTTGGTATCGATAAATCAATAGTGAGTGAATAAACAGTAAACTCGTTATCGTGTAATCTGTATTGTGTCAATCGAGTGTGAGACTAATAATCGAAAAAATTTCGATGTGTCGCGCATCTCTAGCAATCATAACCGTGCAGCAGATAACAACAATACATAGCATGAAGATTCGCTACGCTGCTACAAGGTGAGTGAGCAAGTGAGTAAGCAGGTAAGTGAGTGAGTGAGTGACCGAGAGAGTGTGAGTGAGAGACTGAATGAGAGAGTGTATGAGTGTTGCGTAAAAGAGAGAAAGAGAGCGAGAAAAAAAGTGCGTGCGTGTGTATGAATGTCTGTCCCTCCTACCCTCCCTCTCTCTCTCTTTCTCTCTCTCTCTTACGCACACACTCCGCCATACACACATCGCGTGTAGCAATCAGCTGATTGCAACGTCGGACGGCCGGCGATCCGGAACAACTTTTCATTATTAAAATAACGTTATTTTAAGAAACACGTATTTCTGACGTAATTCTAAGACATTTTCTTCTTTACCAAAATTTTATTTAAAGCATAATTTTATGTTATAAGATAAAATAGTTAGCGACTCATGCGGTGATAATCACCCGTCGGGCGGTCAGCTGCGCCCGCGCTCGCGGCACGCCGCGCCGCTCCTGCCTGCCTTCTGTACCCGACGCGTGATTTACTAACTATTTTTGCTCATAATTCAAAAACTACGCTTCAAATCAAATTTTGGTAAAGGAAAAATTGTCTTAGAATGGTGTCAGGAATACGTCATTTTAAAGACATAACGTTTTTCAGGATCGCCCTGTATATATATATATATATATAAATTATATACAGGGTGGGCCATTTTAATCTATGCACCCAAATTTCTTTGTACCTAAGACAGATACGGAAAAATGATTCAGACAAAAGTTTTATGGTTTCGAGGGGGCCATAAGATGGTATCATTGGTTTGACCTTGAAGAGTTATTTGAAGGTCACATGAAGGTCACCTTTAATTTCTTAAATGGAACCTACTATTTGTCATTGCATATTCTTGTAGCTTATCTCGAGAGCTTTCCAAAACACTATAATTAAGTACTTTTTTGTTAAGTACTTTTTGAGTTATGAGGCTTGAAATAATTTCTTAATTTTACATAAACCGTAAAATATCTTGTAAAATATTCATTTTTCGATTATCTTACCTTAATACTTTTATGTACAAAATAATGAGAGGAATCAATTGGTGTAAAGAAAACACATAGTTGTTTTTAAGAAAAAATATGTAATTTGCAATTAACAATTCCATATTTTTTCTTAAAAACAACTATGTGTTTTCTTTACACCAATTGATTCCTCTCATTATTTTGTACATAAAAGTATTAAGGTAAGATAATCGAAAAATGAATATTTTACAAGATATTTTACGGTTTATGTAAAATTAAGAAATTATTTCAAGCCTCATAACTCAAAAAGTACTTAACAAAAAAGTACTTAATTATAGTGTTTTGGAAAGCTCTCGAGATAAGCTACAAGAATGTGCAATGACAAATAGTAGGTTCCATTTAAGAAATTAAAGGTGACCTTCATGTGACCTTCAAATAACTCTTCAAGGTCAAACCAATGATACCATCTTATGGCCCCCTCGAAACCATAAAACTTTTGTCTGAATCATTTTTCCGTATCTGTCTTAGGTACAAAGAAATTTGGGTGCATAGATTAAAATGGCCCACCCTGTATATTCATAGAATTTTTACTTCTAACAGAAAACAACAAAACAAAATCAATAATCTGTATATTTAATTATATATATTATAAGTAATAAATAATATTATATTATATTTCATACTAAAAAATGTTTTAAATGATATGATTGCACTGAAAAAAAATAATTGCACATTAAACATTTTAGCAAGGTGATTCATTTAGCACTACTTCAAGATAAAATAAACTAAAATACCACATATTTCAAGATAAAATAAACTAAAATAAATTTGGAAAATAAAACAATGCTATTTAATTGGAGCATACTTTAAAAAAAGGAAATCAATAAAAATGAATGTAATGCCTACAAATCTATGAAATTAAAATGAATACATTAAATAAGTAAAATGAAAATAAATAAATTAAAATAAATAATAAATAAAATGAAACATAAATAAAATGTGAAAATAAAATTAATTATTGCATGTATCTGAATATAAATTTTGTGCATTATGTAGTTCCAAATGTCTTGAATCAACTACAAAATTTGTACAATTAATTTGTTCGGACTGGAAACTTGACCGAATTTTACAAATAGCAGAAATGGTATCATTAGCTAAATGATTTTTTTTTTTACATTTAACATCGGTAACTATAGAAAATATCCGTTCTGCTTCAGCATTAGAATGCGGCAAAGAAAGTACTGCTTCTATTAATAATTCTAACTGTGAGAACATCTTCTCTTCATCAAAATCTTTAAAATCTAATATTTTTCTCCACATATCATCTATTTCTAAGGAAGCTAACTCTTCTTTTTCGGAATTAGTAAAAATTGTCGGTAATATATTTCATTCATATGCTAATTTTGTAATATCAATATTTCCAATTTGCAAAGCAATATAAGATAAATCTCTGATTCTATCTGTATTTTCATAAAGAGCAATTTTGGCTTCTAAAAAATTCAATTGTTTAAAAAGAATATCTTTATATGGTAAACGTTTTATCATTTCTTTAAGCGCTGTTTTATAAAACTCTAAACATTTTAATTTAATTTCTTTTGCGCATTCTAAAGACTGTACATTTAAAAAATTCTCACACTCTGGTCCCACATATACAGGGTGAGCCATTTTAATTAACGCACGCAATTATTTCGGAAATAAAGCATTTTAGAGAAAAATGTTTCAGACAAAAGTTTTATGGTTTCGAGGGGGCCATAAGATGGTATCATTGGTTTGACCTTGAAGAGTTATTTGAAGGTCACATGTAGGTCAACTTCAATTTCTTAAATGGAACCTACTATTTGTCATTGCATATTCTTGTAGCTTATCTCGAGAGCTTTCCAAAACACTATAATTAAGTACCTTTTCGTTAAGTACTTTTTGAGTTATGAGGCTTGAAATAATTTCTTAATTTTACATAAACCGTAAAATATCTTGTAAAATATTCATTTTTCGATTATCTTACCTTAATACTTTTACGTACAAAATAATGAGAGGAATCAACTGGTGTAAAGAAAACACATAGTTGTTTTGAAGAAAAAATATAATTTGCAATTAACAATTCCATATTTTTTCTTAAAAACAACTATGTGTTTTCTTTACACCAATTGATTCCTCTCATTATTTTGTACATAAAAGTATTAAGATAAGATAATCGAAAAATGAATATTTTACAAGATATTTTACGGTTTATGTAAAATTAAGAAATTATTTCAAGCCTCATAACTCAAAAAGTACTTAACGAAAAGGTACTTAATTATAGTGTTTTGGAAAGCTCTCGAGATAAGCTACAAGAATATGCAATGACAAATAGTAGGTTCGATTTAAGAAATTGAAGGTGACCTTCATGTGACCTTCAAATAACTCTTCAAGGTCAAACCAATGATACCATCTTATGGCCCCCTCGAAACCATAAAAGTTTTGTCTGAAACATTTTTCTCTAAAATGCTTTGTTTCCGAAATAATTGCGTGCGTTAATTAAAATGGCTCACCCTGTATATCAGTCAGATCTTTGATATTTTTCTCATCGTCTACATTTAAAGTAGCGATGTGCGTCAAAGCCTCTGAAGTTACAAAATTTTTGGCTAATTGATAAATTAATCGATTACTATTATCAAATAAACTATGAATTAAAATCTTGCGAGACTGAAATAGAGCATTAAAATTATTAAAATAATGCAAGCAATATTTTAAAAATAAAAAGTAAGCTTTAATAGAATTATTATTTAACAATATTAAAATATCTTCGGCAGATTTTGATTTATCTTCTAAAACAGCTAAAGTAAAATAACTTTTTAATACATCCCAATTTTCAAGTAATCTAGTAACACATTTGTGCAAACATAACCATCTAGTATTTGACAACTTTAAAATCTTTCTTCTTTCAACGTGAAAAAGATTTTGAAATTCTTCTAAAATTGCAGATCTCTTAGCACTGCCCGAAATATAAGTAGCAACCCCTCTAATCAAATTTTCACAAAATGGTGGTAATTTCTCACAGGCTTTACTTGCTATAATCGCGGAAGAATGGCAAATACAATTTAACATTATTAAATTCGGTACCTCAAATTTTGAATGTGAATAAAAAGAATTATTACATCCGATCATTACTGACGCATTATCACTTGCCATTCCAACGATATTCTTTATCGGAATTTTGTTATTTTCTAAAAATGTTTTAAAAGTTTTAAACATATTCTTCGCGGTACAATTTGCGGCATCTAACGCTAATAATTCTAATAATTGTGTTTTTACTTTTTTATTGTTTGGTGAAACATATTGCACAAGTACACACATAAATTTGATATCTGTGATATCGGTACTTTCATCTATTAAAATAGAAAATTTACGCGTTTTTAAAATTTCAATAATTTTTTCTGTTTCTCTTTTTGCAATTATTTCTTTAACAATTTGGGTGCACTTAAGTCGGCCCAATGTAAGAT
This sequence comes from Camponotus vicinus, assembly GCF_025532165.1. Classification (NCBI taxonomy): domain Eukaryota; kingdom Metazoa; phylum Arthropoda; class Insecta; order Hymenoptera; family Formicidae; genus Camponotus; species Camponotus vicinus. The sequence continues at coordinate 5,587,610 of NW_028141948.1, forward strand.
CTCGTACAATTTCAGGCTCAGTACAAATATTTTTAATTAAAGGAACTAAATGATCTACAGTGCCAAAAGCAATATTATGTTCCGCGAAAAATGATGCTAATATTATTTCCGCGCGTTTTACTTTATTCTTATGCGTAAGAGTATTGATATCAGGAAGGCTTTGACCAGTTTTATTAAGACTGTTTACTTTTGTTATATGTTTGACCGATTGTGAGTGAGCAACTAAATTTGTCTTACAACACGCAATACTTTTATTACAAATATTACAAAAAGCTTTATTCGGTTCGGAATGGGGAGCCAACCATCCTTTAAAAATATTTTCATCTAACCATGAATGTTGAAATACTCGGACTCTTTGTTTTCTAATGACTTCTTTACTAACATTTACATTTGGATCCATATTGCACAAAAATTATAATAGTTTCTTTACTTACCTAATAGTACCTTTAACCCGTCCTCTGCGATCCCGCCAAAACTAAGGAGCTCCGTGCACCCATTAAATACGTGACTGTCGTCAACGTGAAACGTCATCATTACGTCATGCGCCATTACGCATGCGCGAGAAAACGTGGCCCGTCTAACAACACTGCCCGGAGCCTACCCTTGAAAGTGGTCTTCAAGGAGCCCGAGCGCACCGCAACGTGCTCGACAGCCCCCATCTCCTCCAGTACGATATTAAGAAGGGAGTCCACAGTTTCGTCTGTGTACTCCCTCATCAAATCGCCGGCGGAGGGGATCTTCCCCGCGGTAGCTCCGAAACCCGTTTCGAAGCGCCCCGCGAGGACGTCCCTCTCCGCCTCCACCTTCTCATGCTCGCGTTTGAGCAACTCGAGCTCCCTGCGGACCCTCTCCACCCCGACCCACGCGCCGGTGGTGGGGGGGCGCTCGCGTCCTTTCTTTTGGTGTCCCCCTAAGGACACAACTCTATTTGTGTCCGAGGACATGTCAGAGAACGGCATCATATCACCGCTCCCCGACATGTCGTCGGACAAGTCCATCTCCGAAAGGTCCACAGGAGTGGTGGGTCTTTTCCTCATCTTGGAGGACAGCGGTCCAGGACGCTTGAACACCGCGTCCCCGGCCGCTGCCTCCACTCGTGAAGGACCTGGGGTGAAAGGCCCTGGACTGGCCCGCGCCCCAGCGTCCATCTACGGGCTCGATCATCGCCCGGAGCTGCCATCTCCGCCAGAACTCTTCCGCTTAGTTGCGGAAAGAGCCTTCGCCAACCCTTTAGCCATCACGGAGATCGCCAATTCTCCCCCGGAGCTCTCCGGAAACTCCGGGGTAGCCCGACGTCTGATGATGACGGGGAGGGGACCGGGACAATATCCCCCGCACCCGCCGGGCCCTGGGAGTCCGAAACCCCTGGGCCGGTACGTTTCTTTTCCTTTGTTGCCATTCACATAGTGTAAAGGAATTTGGTTTTCTGTCGGGGTTTTCCTTCCCTTAGGACACGCCGTCCGGAGGCTAACGGGCTGTCCAGACCGGGTTTTTTATCAAGTTTTTCCTTCCTCTAGGTGCGCTCTTAGACCTATCCCAGACTTGGGATGGGAGCTCCCTCACCACGACAAGGTGGCGCACCGACGGGGGAGAGCTAAATCGATTAAACTTCCTTTATTCAAAGACGTTATTATATTTATATATTATATATTACTCACCGAAAATGTTCTTTGAATACTATTCTTTTTTTTTTTGGAGGGGAAATCCACCTTATGGATACCCCGTCCGACGGGCCAGCCGGCCGTTCAAGGCAAGTTGACCCTTCGTGTCTAACGGGGTTATGCTGGACTCTCCCGGCCTGCCCATCCAGACCGGCCAGGCCTACTAGCTAAAACTCCTCGGAACCGTCTTGGCCGCTTATTGTCCAGTTCGAGAACCGCTGCGCATTCTACCTAGCTGAACCGGCTAGCGCATGTATATGCGCTGTTTCCTCTTTCTTCTATACCCTGCTCTCCACCCTTATGTCTTTGTTTTATATTGTCTCTCTTCAGGATCATATGATCTTGGATCATAGATAAGTCTATCCGGTAAGTATGAGATAAGTGTAGGTATGAATGAGTGGGTGGGTAGGTGAATGTATGAATGTGTGAATGTATGCGTGAATGAATGTTAAATGAATGTAAGAATGAGTGAATGATCAAGTGAATGAATGAATGAACGCCTGTATGAATGAACGGATGGATAAGTGAATGAATGGGTAAGTGAATGAATGAATGAATGAATGAATGAATGAATGGATGTATGAATGTATGTATGAGTGAATGAATGAATGAATGAATGAATGAATGAATGATGAATGATTGAACGAATGTTTTAATTAGTTTATTTTAAGTTAATCGCTTCCTATTTCTTCTTCTGAAGAAGGTTCCGCTTCTGCTTCGAACTGTCGTTCTTGTTTTTCTTTTTTTAGTATGACCTTTTAGGCAAACCGGTGTGCCGCTGACTAGTTATCCTTACTCGTTACTATTTCTTTTGCCAGGGACTTAAAGGTAAGTTCATCTATTGGGATGTTGATTCTTTCTAAAAGTTTTCTCCTCTCTTCGGTCCATGCCTCGCATTCTATAAGAGTATGCTCTGCTGTATCTCTTTCGTTACTGGTGCAATGAGGGTAAATATCTGTATTCGCCTTTCCAATCCTATTCAAAAAGGCGTAGAAGACTCCATATCCCGTGAACAATTGGGTAAGCCGAAAGCATGTTCCCGTGTCTTCTGTTAATCCATTGTTCCCATATCGGTAGTATGGCTTCGCGCGTGCGCGCTCCTGCCTTGCTCTTCTCTTGCAGATACTTCTTCCACTTATCTAGTAATCCTTGTTTCTCTTTGTTCATAATCTCTCTATCTTCTTTCTTACTCCCCGTATTTTCCATTTTAGTATCTCTTATTTTTTCAAAATCTCATTGTCTAGCTTCTATCATCAGGTGATAGAGCGGAATTCTCGATAGCATCGCCGTTGCATCCAGGGATACCGTCTTATACGCGACTATCATACGTTGGGATATATTTCTATGTAGTCTTCTTAGTGTATCCTGTACTTTGCCTTTAACTATTGCCCTGTGGGCCCACACAGGGGCGGCATACAGAATAATAGACGCCAATACATTCGCGTACAAATGTCGCTTCTTTTCTGTGGGTCCACGGAGGTTAGGCATAAGGCGCCATAATGATCTGGTGACCTTTGTGACCTTATTGTCGACGTATTCCATGTGTTTCCTGAAGGTAGCTTGTCATCTAGCATCACGCCTAAATACTTCATGACTCTCTTAGATTTGACTACTTCATTATCGACCGTGATAGTTATCTCCGATGGTATTTTCCTAGTAGGAATGAAAATCACTATTTCTGTTTTAGAACTAGATATTTCTAATTTGAGCTCTTTTATCTGTCTTATTGTGCGTGCTATTTGTAATGTATCTCTTCTCTTAGCGCTTTCTACAGATCTGCCCATTGCTACGACATTGTATCGTCGTCATATGCCATCAATCGGCATCCACTTTCTGTATTAGCTCTTAAAACCTTATCGAAGGTTAAATTCCAGAGCAGGGGCCCTAGGACTGATCCTTGGGGTACCCATGCTGGGGTACCACTGCTCTAGTCACAGTGTTTCCGTCCTTATTTACATATATTAATTCCCTATTAGATAAGTAGTTATAGATAATTAGTTGTAAGTATTCTGGGAACCTCTTCTCTCTCATAGCCGAGCAAATGTCAGCCCATTGGAGAGAGTTAAAGGCATTAGAGATGTCTAAGCCTATTGCTATAACTACTCTTCCGTCTCGTTTGTGTGTGAGTTCGATTAACTCTCTCAATTCGATTATCGCGTCAACAGTTGATTTCTGCCTTCAAAACCCATATTGGTTCGGGTTTAGATTAGCTTCTGAGTGTTCTTCCATCCAGTTTGTCAATCTATCGACTAGTACCTTCTCAAATATCTTACTTACTTCTGATAATAAGCATATTGGCCGAACCTTAAGGCGCTCGGGATCTATTACACCTTTCGGAATAAGAATCAACTGTGACTTCTTCCATTGTGTCGGAAAAATTCCATTTTTTAAGCATATAGTGAATCCTTTAGCCAGGTGTTCCATCATATCATCATTTATATACTTTAAATACACGCCTTTTCTTCACTATGCGAAATATTTCCTGAGTCGTAATGTCATATTCGTTTCTCCATTGGTCTGCCATATCTATCCTTTCTTTTTCCTTCTTCTTTTTCGGGAATAGCGAGTCCAGTGTATCTTCGAGGACTGTCGTGTCCAAGGACTCCGTCAATGTAGGTGAGTTACGTCGTAGCTTATCTAGTACAAGTCTGTAGAGGAGTCCCCAAGGGTCCTCCTCTATGGACTTTATGAGATCTTGCCAAGCTTCCGATTTCGCTTTGTTTATTAAATTCTTCAACTCTTTCTTGACTTTCCTAAATTCTTTTTCTTTTTCTCTTTCCAAGTCTTGTACTCTATCCCTCTTTCTTCTATATCTTTTCCATATTCTTCTTAGTCTATACACTCTCTTCTTTTGTCACTGATTTCTTGACCCCACCAGTACATTGCTTCCGTCTTTCTGAATTTTGTTGACTGTCTCGGCATCACAGAATCGCATGCTCTTCTAAGTATTTCGTCTATTCTCTCACTGGCTTCCTGAGGAGTATGTTGGTATTTCTCCTCAAAGTCCTTTGTAGAGTACTCCCAGACGAGAGTTGATTGGAATAAATCCGGATCGAATTTGGAGAACAACCATGCGATTCTCGTATTTCTTTTATTTACATCTAATAATCTGCCTATTTTAATAGCGAATGTAATGTACAAATGATCTGACATCGATAACTCTTCTTTCTCTACTTTCCAATTCTGTAGTGAACTGATCTAGTCTGCTGAACACCATGTGACATCGACAATCGATGTTCCTTGTGGTCTAATGCACGTGGCATCTGGACTATTATTCACTAATCTCAGATCTAGGAGATTAGTTAATTCTATCAGCTCCTTTCCTCTTCGGTCTTCAATTGAGGCGAACCATACAGGGGATTTAGCGTTATAGTCCCCGCATACAATTACTTTATAAACTTCTTTTTTAACAAAACAGTTATAATGGCAATACGAGTCGAGTGTCGATGTTATAACACATTTATTTATAATACAATCAAATAAATATTGATATTAAAGCATACAAAGAGAGGATAGCGAACGTTTCGACCCTATTTTTGGGTCATCTTCAGCGCGAAAGTATATAATAAAAGATAATATAATGAAAAAATATAATAACAAAGTGTTTTATATCGGAGTCTGTTACAAAGGGTGCTGTCTAAAGCGATAATAAATGTCTCGGTATCTCATTATCTTGACGATGCCTACGTAAAAACAAAGGACAAAAGTAAAATAAGTTAAATAAATAATGTAATTAATATGAACAAAGAAAGAAAAAGTACTAAATTAAACATGAAATTACGAGATTGAAATGTTAATTTATTAAAAATGATCTAAATATAAACTGAACATAAAGTCAAAGAAATAAAATAAATAAGTCATAAATAAGTTAAATAAATAATATGACTAATATGAACATAGAAAGAAAAAAGTACTAAGAATTAAACATGAAAATTACGAGATTGAAATTATTTTAATGTCAATTTATTAAAAATGATCTAAATAAACTGAACATATAGTCAAGAAATAAAAATTAAAAGGTTAAAAAGATAAGAAGTTAAAACTACGGAAATAAGACTTACTTCCAGGCATCGAAGATAATGACGCGCCGAGGAGATGAATAGAGACAACTTAACATCTCCGAAGACAAAGATCGACTCGTCTTTAACGGATAAATGTGACTTATATATAAACGGTAAAGAGAGTCAAATAATGTTTCAGATAAAAGTTGTATGGCTTGAAGGGGACCATAAGATGGTGTCATTGATTTGACCTTGAAAAGTTGTTTGAAGGTCACGTGAAGGTCACCTTCAATTTTTTAAATAGAATCCTATTTTTTATTACTTATTCTTATAACTTATCTCGAGAGCTTTCCAAAACACTATAATAAAGTATTTCTTCATTGATTACTTTTCGAGTTATGAGGCTTAAAATATGTACAAAATAATGAGAGGAATCAATTGGTGTAAAGAAAAAACAGTTTAAAAAAAAAATGTAATTGTTAATTGCAAATTACATATTTTTTCTTAAAAACAACTATGTTTTTTCTTTACACCAATTGATTCCTCTCATTATTTTGTACATAAAAGTATTAAGGTAAGATAAATCGAAAGATATATCGAAAAATGAATATTTTACTAGATATTTTATGGTTTATGTAAAATTAAGAAATTATTTCAGGCCTCATAACTCGAAAAGTACTAAATGAAGAAATACTTTAATATAGTGCTTTGGAAAGCTCTCGAGATAAGCTACAAGAATAAGTAATAAAAAATAGGGAGTTCCATTTAAAAAATTGAAGGTGACCTTTACGTGACCTTCAAACGACTTTTCACGGTCAAACCAATGACTCCATTTTACAGCTCTCTTCGAGCCATATAACTTTTGTCTGAACCATTTTTTTCTAACTCTAACAAGGGGAGGGCGCGACCTTCGGAACACCGATTTGAATAAAATTTTAACTGTGTATAGTACTCGATTAAAGAAATATTTGAGGAAAACGAGAGGACGCACCTCTCAGTCGTTTTTGAAAAAAAACCAACTTGAAAATGGAGGGTACCCGATTGACCACGTCGCCAATTGGCCAATTCAAAATAGGACTCTCTGATTGGTTAATTGTTGCTGGTTACCCTAGGCACAGGTTGGTATAATTGAGTGTGGTCAATCGCAACGTGGTCAAACGGGATACTCCCCTTAAAAATATGTCGTATCTTGTATACCGGTGAATTTAGACCGATCATCGAGTAAGCGGCGTAACTCGGGTGGTAAAGCCTACTAGGCGAGACTACTATGTTGCTGGTCACAGGTTCGATCCCGGACTGTGGTAGTTTCTTTTTTATTTTTTTTTCATTTTTTTTAACGCGAAAGCTGCAATATTTTTATAAAATAAAGTTAATTTAATAAATAAATTTATTTTTTTGTTTTTATTTTACATTACGAAAGCAATTTAATTTATTTACGATACGTCGTTAATTTATATTCAATTTCATAAAACCTTACAATTTTATACATTCTATTCGATATTAACCAAAAAAATCAATTAAATAATTACGCCACTATTTAAATTTAATTATAATTTAATACGAAAAATATTTAAACTCATTGTCAACTTCGCTCCAACCGTAACTTGTACAAGATGTACATGATGATGATAGTGAATAAAAATTTTAATACAAAAATTGTTCGCAATTTTACATTAAATAATAATTATATTTAAATAGTGACGTAATTATTTAATTTATTTTTTGGTTAATATCGAGTAGAATGTATAAAATTGTAAGGTTTTATGAAATTGAATATAAATTAACAACGTATCGTAAATAAATTAAATTGCCTTTCGTAATGTAAAATAAAAACAAAAAAATAAAATTATTTATTAAATTAACTTTATTTTATAAAAATATTGCAGCTTTCGCGTTAAAAAAAAATAAACAAATAAAAAAGAAACTACCACAGTCCGGGATCGAACCTGTGACCAGCAACGTAGTAGTCTCGCCTAATAGGCTTTACCGCCCGAGCTACGCCGCTTACTCGATGATCGGTCTAAATTCACCGGTATACAAGATACGGCATATGTTGATTTTTTTCAAAAACGGCTGGAAGGTGCGTCCTCTCGCTTTCCTCAAATACTTCTTTAATCGAGTATTATACACAGTTAAAGTTTTATTCAAATCGGTGTTCCGAAGGTCGCGCCCTCCCTTTTTAAGTAATATCGAGATATTTGATTGACAAAAATAAAATGTGACACCCTGTATGTGTGTGTGTATATATATATATATATATTTGTCAATGTAAAATCTTGTGCTCTTCATATTTGACTTTAAAAAAGGCATAGTTTTATTAAGCGTATAGTTAATAATTAAAGTCTTAATAAATGTACGGTCATCATATGTGACAGTAAGATAATTATTAAATTTTAATTCTTTTGTTCCAGAGCGGCGGATGTGTCAGGGGTTGACATCATCATCTGCGCTTCACTTGGAGAGCGGCTGCGTGTATATTCCAAAGGTATCTTATCTTTTTGCTACGCTCGCTCTTGCAGACTTATAAGCCTCTTATAAGACTTATTAATTAAATTTATTACAACTTGCATTATTAATTTTATTCTTTATAGTTCATTAGTAATATGCCTATATACAGGGTGTAACTGAAAAAGCACCCACGGAGCAAACAGCGTTATTCCTGATTAAAAATCGAGTCGAAAAGTCCTGAACCATTTTGTGCTATAATGCTTAATAAGGTGGTAATTATTGAGTAAAGTTGCGCCAATAAGCACCGACCTTTAGCCTACTTGTCGAAATTTTCTTTAAGGAAATGCTTTTGACGGACGAAATATGATTTTTAATGCAAAATAAAGTTCTTCGCATTATTACAACGCATAAGAATATTGCACGATAGCGGCATGACATAGCGCCGTAGCAGTGGATTAATATAAAGCAATCGTGCTAACTTTGTGTGATTATCGCACGTGAGAACAGACATTAGGATAGTACTGATAGAATATTGATATAGTATTTTCTCTGGTTATATAGAATAATATGAATAATAAGTTGATTGATTATATAATAATAGAGCAAAATTTAAAGAGTAGAGATATACATATAGAGTAGCATAGTGATTATATATTCAAAGTGAAATTTTTGTAACGGAACGTAACAGGATGGTAAGCAGTAGTTTTGAAGTGTTGGATATTAAATTTCTTCGTTAGTTGTCGTATTAAAACAGACAAAAAATTGGTACCTGATCTGTTAAAATAGCTCGAGGAGCACCGTAGATGCAGATAAAATCTTTAGTAAAAGCATCAGCTATAGTTAAAGATGTAGCTTCTGTTACGTCCCGCTAACAAAATTTTTATTTAATTATAACTCATAAAGGCCATACTTATTTTATATACATACAAGTTACTACAATTTTATATACTACATTTTACATATTACCTACACAATTTACTAAAAAGGGGATCAATACGCTATATTATAAGCCTAAAAAGTTATCTTTCAAATAATTGCATTATTTTCCTTTATACAAAGAAAAGTCAGTTATATCCAAATGTTCTTTATACTAAAATTACACTACTTACGTAAAAGATCATTAAAATTAATATTAGAGCATTATAATAAATAGCCACTTTGATCTTCTTATACATTTTTATTAAAAACGTAGTTTGTAGTGTCACGTCCCGCCAATTTTCGAAACATTTTCTTTTCCTTTTCTCTTATAAAATTATAAAGTCCGTTTAGCGCAGTTTGAATTACGCGCCAACGGCGCGCCATGACACATAACTCCAGCAAGCGCCGAAGCGCGGCGCTCCGTTAACTTATCCTACTCTCTGAGCCACGAAGGTAAAGTAGAGAACCATAGACATAGTAAGTATAGACCGAGCATCCATTGTATAAGCGTTAAGTATACGAAAAGAGAGACAAAAGATATAAGATGTGTTTCTTTCTCTTTTCAATGTCGAAGAAGTGGGGAGCACTTCTCCTCATCTCCTCGCGCCGGTTCGTTTCCCCTATTGCGCTATAAAATACATAACCAAACATTGTGTGATGGTTTTTATAAGCAGTGAACATTAATCTTAAAATATTTAAAATGGTTAATGCGTGTTGTGTCTGCGGGAAAGAAACAAATCCAAACGAAAATCGTACATTTCATTGGTAAATTTTTCTTAATGAGTATATAAAAAATTGTATGCATATAAATTATTAAGAACACATTAAAATTAAAATATTTCAAAAATATTTTCTTAAAAATACTAACTAAAAATATATTTTTTAGCTTTACGAAAAATGCAGACCTTAAACAAATTAAAAAAATCAAGTCATAATTTGCCTAAATAATAATCATTATTTATTGACCTTGAAACAGAGTTAATTTATTATTACGCATTCTTAGCCTATTAACATTATTTTGAAATTGTTCACTTTCATAATGTAAACGTACTTCTAAAAACTTTTTTAAAATTAACTTAATAACTTGGCGGCGATGATCAAATAACGGAGATTGATCTAACATATGAGAATCATCAACAAAAATTTTAGTTGGCATAAAACGAAAACATTGACAAATTAAATATTCTATAATATTTTTCTTTGAAAATAAAATACTTCTATTATGCCTCAAAATTTTCTCAGCCACTTCACATATATTAATTACATCGCTTGAAGCTTCAATTAGGCCTCTTCGATTTTGGAGGTCAACATTTGTCATATGATTCTTCCGCAGTAGAAGTTTGCTTACATCCTCTGAATATGTATTTTTATTTCGCAACTTATCACAGCATGTTTGACAAGATAATTTACGCTCTATATTTCTTATAACAAATCCTGCAACGTATTTGATAATATCTCTCGCGTATTCAGAGGGATTATAATTGCTTGACATGAAATAATCATGATCGAGAAGTACATTTTGGAATAAATTATCACTGTCGGCATCGATGTTTTCATTTTTTGTACATTTATCACCTGTCTCGGAATAATTTTCAGATAACGATAGTAGTGTTGTGTCATCTTTAGGCACACAATTAGCACTAAGAGGTACCGATACTTTCGCTAACTGTAAAATCTTCCTATACGAAGCTTTAAATAGCCTTACGCTAGGATTATTATTCCAGCCTCCCATTCGTCTTATTAGTGCAAAAAACGTTTCAACGTGATCCTGTGACAGTTTATAAGTCAAGAAAAAAGTTATTTTGTCTTCGGATAATAGCTGCTCAGCTAAAGTAATAACGTTTTGCAAACAAATTGTAAAGCCTATAAAACCAGTCCTCACATTTGTTTGTAAAATAGGTACATCATTTATTTTTAAATTAGCAATATATTTTATATAATTTTCTACTTTACTCTTTAAAATATTTATATTTGTTTTGGTAATTGCACATTTTAATTCAGTTTTATTATATAAATTCCGGGAATTCAATAAATCAAAAATATCATTAAAAGTTTTACAAAATTTTGCTGTAGCAGAAGCCCCTTTGAAATTAAATTCTGAGTCTGTTTTTATCAGTTTCCTATCAACTTCTGCATGAAGTAATGCACCACTAACGCTATTACTTAAAACCTGAGCAGCTAGATTCACTTTCATTTTTTCGTTATGAAAATGAATGTGACGACGACGAATCTTTACTGCAGGATGCAACCCTTCAAATTCTATAAGTCTGATCAATTTTACAATAAAATTCCAATTTATAAAATTACCTTCTCCATCACGAATAATACCAGATTTTGCAAAATTATTTCGAACAAGTTTTAACATATGACACGGGTCATAAAAAATATATACTGGTTTTTGTGTACAGGGATGTTCAAAATACGACTTTATATTTTTTCTATCGTGTTGTTTTAAGCAAGCTCCTAATTTTTCACACATTGTAATATTCGCAGGAGCACCGTCAAACGTAACACTTCGAACGTCTATCTCGTTTTCATGAAGATAACGTAAAATTTCGCTTAATATAGTCACTTTCTCTTCAGCCATTAAAGATGCGATAAGGTAATATGCAATAGGAATTTTAAAATTTCCATATATATTGACAAGCATGAAAACAAGAGCTTGACTAGCTTCAGTTTGACTAGTGACTCCGTTGCCTAAATCGACAAAGCCTAAAACTCCTCCATTCACAAATTCTATTTTTTTTCTGATACTCATTTCGTCAAAGACTAAATTAAAAATCAATTCTTTATTTCTTTTTTTGGCTTGGTTGATTTGATTACGAATTTCTTGTATCGCCTGCTCACAAATGCCTGGTTCATTATTTAAATTTCTCATCCATCTCCGGAGACTAGTTTCGTGAGGTAAGCATTTTAAAAATGATGATCTAACGTACTTATAAGCAGCTGGAGAATGGAAGTGCAGGGTAACCGCAAATGTTTTTAATTTTTGTGTATAATTTACATTTCGCTTCTTCATAATCATTTTTCTAATAACTTCTTCTACATACGGAGGCACTATATCCTATAAATTATAGATAAAAATGAATTTTTGTTATAGAAATAAACATTAGGTTAAAAAATCAAACAATAAATATAAACTTTTGCACATATTGTGCAAAATCAATATATTTTCTAAATATTTTGATAATAATTCTACAAAGACTTTACAAAATTATCATTTTTGAAAAATGATTAAATAAAAGCAATTGAAAAAAAAAATATATATATATATATTTTTTTTAAATAAAAGCAATTTTAAAAAATATTTAAATTTTTAAACTTAAATCTGTTTACATAAACAATTGTTTGTTCATATATAAACAGGAATATGTTTTCATAATAGGAAACATACACTTGTTTATATTTACACAATTATTTGCCCTTATAGTTGATTGCTCTGTTAAATATAAAACAGGAATAGATAGAGCATCGTACATCATGATTAGTATAAAATAATAGAGAAAGCAAAAACTATTAAAACATCAAAGTTTTTCCAACCTTGAAGGTCGTTTATTGTTGAGTGAAGTTTGCTGACTCCATAGTTGGATCTGTCTTTATAAAAAAAATCTTTTATAAAAAAAAGTATTTTTATCTTTGTTAATCTTATTTTTATCTTTAATGAATAAAATATTTTTTAGCATTATTACTTACTTTTATAGCATCTATACTACTATTTGTTAATAAGCGCTTATTTCCCAGAGATTTCAATAAGCTTTCTAAATTGCAAATTTTTTTTCTAAAACGTTGGCATGTTTCCATAAGATATTTATTTTTCTTCCTACTATATATTGTTGACCTGACAAATGTATTCCACGCCTCATCAGATGTAAAGTTGCTTCTTGTTAAAGTTGCAACTTTATTATTTGGAAGATTCAAATAAATTTTTTTATGTGGCACATTTTCATTACAGATATCCATTTGCCTATAATTAAAAAATTTCTTGAATAAAATTAAATTGACATATGTAATCACTACTTACAAATACACATTACTAATTTTCCTCTTTCTAATAACAGTATTCGTGTTTTGATTTAAACAGTTTTCGTCTTCATAATCATTTATCTGCTCATTTATTTCCCTGTCTGTTAAACTGTTTCTAAAAAAAAGTATAAGATTTAATATTAAATGTATAAATAACTCCATTAATTCTAAATAATGATAAATTGATATTTACCTATTCTCCTTATTAGGTATTGCAATTGAAAGTAGACGTTTCCTTTTTGTAATGTCATGATTAAAATCATTTTTAGAAAAATGATCACTACAAATACGAGCAGATGAATAACTGACAATTTTACCAATTGCTTCAAACCATTTCTGTTTAAGGTCTGCATTTTTCGGAAAGCTAAAAAATATATTTTTAGTTAGTATTTTTAAGAAAATATTTTTGAAATATTTTAATTTGAATATGTTCTTAATAATTTATATGCATACAATTTTTTATATACTCATTAAGAAAAATTTACCAATGAAATGTACGATTTTCGTTTGGATTTGCTTCTTTCCCGCAGACACAACACGTATTAACCATTTTAAATATTTTGAGATTAATGTTCACTGCTTATAAAAACCATCACACAATGTTTGGTTATGTATTTTATAGCGCAATAGGGGAAACGAACCAGCGCGAGGAGATGAGGAGAAGTGCTCCCCACTTCTCCGACATTGAAAAGAGAAAGAAACACATCTTATATCTTTTGTCTCTCTTTTCGTATACTTAACGCTTATACAATGGATGCTCGGTCTATACTTACTATGTCTATGGAGAGAACATTAGGGCCAGCTTGGTGATGCGGGGGTGAAGCACTGGTGGGGAGGGGGATTTGATCGTCGGCCATGTTTGTATGGGGCACTCATGCTGCTATCTACCGGACGATGCCAGCATTATTTGGAGTATCGAGGTGGAGGGAGGAGGGTGAAGAATCGGAGTATAATGACAAGCAGTCATCGCACAAAAAGTCCGTTGTAAGCACGTGTTGTGATTTTGGAGAATAAAAAATATAATTGAGACGCATAAGAATATTATAAAAATGGTACATTGTATAGCGAGAGGATGTAACAATAGATCATCGAGAAAATCGAAGAAGCAGGAGGAAATAGAAAAAATACAAAAAATATCATTTTTTACGTATGTATATAACAAAGGCATATATATGTATGTATGTCTATAATAAACAAAAATAAATAAATTAAAATTTTTTTTGAATCATTTTTATAATTATTACGAAAACTTCTCACCTTTTTATTTATTTATTTTCTTTATTTATTTTTTTTTAATAGCTATCCGGTAGACAAAATTTATATATATATAATTATATATAAATGATAATATAATATACCATATATAAAATATGTCCATAAATATAATTACAGTCAACCAGTATTATATAAAATTATATGTAAAAATTATATGTAATAATTATATGTAAAAATCATTTATTAAAATGATATAATTATATAATAGCTTATTGTATATATATAAAATGATATATAAAAAGATGTTTACCGGAATATACTTAAAAAATATAGGATAAAATATAATCTAGAGAAAATGTTTATAGTTTTCCCAAAAATGAAATAAAAAGAAAAGCTTGGTGTACAGCTATAAATATAACAGAAGCTTGCATAACACAAAATTCAACATTATGTTCGTTGCATTTCCAAAAAGAAGATTTCTATGGATCTTTTGAAACACGCATATGTTTAAAAGAAGATGCAATTCCTTTTGTAAAACTTTTAAAAATTAGATTAATTAATTATTTATTAAACGTAAAAAAATGTATTACAAAAACGTTGCATGTTAATATTTGTAGTTAGAAGAAGCATCAACATCAACATTGTGCAAGAAACAATGCACCAGAAAATTAGAGACAGACGATGATAGCAGACCACTTAAGAAAAGTAAAATTCTATGATGCCTGTACTTATGGATCAGATTGTTGATCAGACAAAAATAACAGAACAGGACATTGTTGATGTTACACAGGTAAACATATAGGCTGAGGAAATTAAATAAAAACAGTAAAATGTCTTCCTTAATTTAGAATACAGAAAATATTAAATAAGCCTAAAACTATGCTTTAATTTGTCTTCTATATACATATATATATATATATATATATATTATATATAATATAAATTATTTTTTTCTAAGATAATTTTTTTTGCTAGCTTTGTTTGCTTGTAAGATAAATAGCTTTTAAAGCTTTAATGTGTATTATTTACAGTCAATATTATCTATACCTGAAAAAACAGTTACTAAAAATATGGCAGAAAAAAGTACTCAAACACGTAAGTTTTTTCTAGATATGACATGCAATAGAAAAGAATATTTTCTGTTTACATGCGTTATACAATATATACAATAAATTTTTTTTATTTTTCTTAGCACAATCTTTCAAAGTTTGTAAAGGTACTGCAGTATCTCCTCGCAGAATTCATAACTCACCGGAAAAGGTAAAATTAAGAGAAGATTTAAAGAGAACGAAAACACACTACCAATCGAAAATAAAAGTTTTAAAACAGAGAACAAGACGTTTGGAGAAAAAGGTAGCAAAAATGACAACCATCTTTGCACATTTGAAGGAAAAAAATTTTTTGCAAGAAGAAGAATTTTATAATTTAAAAGGTATTGCAGCAGGAAATGCAAATTTAATTAAACGAGTAATTTATAAATCAAAAGGAATGCCACTCACTCGCAAGTTTTCACCTGCATTACGAACTTTTGCCATAACGTTGCATTACTATTCACCACGAGCGTATTCGTACGTTAGAGAAACTTTTGATTCATGCCTTCCGCATCCAAGAACTTTAAGCAAATGGTATTGTTGTGTAGGTGGTGAACCTGGTTTTAATCAGGAAGCCTTAGCATATATTAAAGAACGTGTAAAAAATTCAAATCATACATTACTTGGTGCTCTTATGTTAGACGAAATGGCAATAAGACAACATATTGAATATGATGGAAAAAAGTTTTCCGGTTATTGTGATGTAGGCAATAACATTGCGAGTGATGAGTGCAGTATTGCAAAAGAAGCGTTAATATTTTTAATTGTCGGCATTAATGAATTATGGAAAATACCAGTTGGTTATTTTTTAATTAATGGCATAAACGGTGAACAAAAAGCTAATTTAGTAAATCAATGCTTGTCAATGTTACATGATTGCGGAATACATATAAAAACTTTAACGTTTGATGGTGCAGCATGTAATTTAAGTATGATACGTCTTTTACAATGCAACTTAAATCCTAATAATTTACAGACATGGTTTGAACATCCTATCTCCAAAACAAAAATATATGTATTCCTTGATCCGTGTCACATGTTAAAATTGATACGGAACACTTTTGGAGATAAAAAAAATATTATAAATAAGAATGACGAAAATATATTATGGAAATATATCGTATCTCTGCATAAAATGCAAGAAAACGAAGGCTTACATATGGCTAACAAAGTACGAATCGGACATATAGAATATCACAAAAAAAAGATGAATGTTCGCTTAGCAGCCCAAATATTTAGTTTATCTGTTGCGAGTGCACTTAAAACATGCAGAAGTGTGTTAAATGTAGATGCATTTGCGCAATCTGAAGCAACAGAGGAATTTCTGCAGATGATCAACAATTTATTTGATATATTTAATTCTCGAAATTTGCGACAAAAATTTTATAAACGTCCAATAAATCCGGATAATTACGAACTGATTTTTAGCAAACTAGATGAATGCAAAGAATATTTGTCGAATTTAAAACTTGAAAATGGGCAATTGTTAATACATTCTAATCGTAAAACGGGATTTCTCGGTTTCATAATTAATATCGAAAGTTTAAAATTGTTATACCAAGATATATGCCAAACGGAACAAATTGTACCATATATACCTTTGTATCAAATCAGTCAAGATCATCTGGAAATATTCTTTGGCTGCATTCGAGCTTTTGGACGTCAAAATAATAATCCGACTGCTACCCAATTTAAAGCAGCATTTAAAAGATTATTGATTAGAGCAGAAATTAAAGGTGCCACAACGGGAAATTGTATAGCTCTGGATGATATACCTATATTAAATGCAACTTCTGCCTTTAAACCAGACGAAATAATAAATAGAACTTCCACAATTGCGCGTATGATAGACGATTATGAAATTAATAATGAAAACTATATAAATAATTTTGCTTTTGATCATGATCACCCATATGTTATAGCTTTATCACATACTACTTATTTAACTGAATATGCTACAGAAGTTATAACTTATATCGCTGGATTTATTGTTCGGCGTTTAAATAAAAGTATTATGTGTGACCTATGTACAAATGCCTTGATTAATAATACAAAAACAGGAAGATTAATAGAAATTACAGATCGTGGCAGTTTAATATATCCATCTTTAAGCGTAATAAAAATATGTCTTGAAACTGAAAAAATTATAAAATTTATTATGAAAGAAAAACCTAATGTTATACTTAACTCAAAGTATACTTTGCATAATGTAACTAAAAGTGTGCTTTTAAATTTACATAGAAAAATTATATTTGAAGATTTGAAAGATCATTGTAACGATCAAAGTTTTTTAACATGTCACAAAACGCAATTAACAAAAAGCATTATTATTAAATATATTAATATTCGTTATTTTTATATTGCAAAGCAAACAAATACTGGTGTTAGTCAAAGGCATCTTTTCAATAATAGGCATCTTTCAGGCATCTTTTTAATATTATTTAAAGGACAGTAAATTATATATGTACATATTATTTCTTATATTTATTTGTTTCTTATATTATTATATATATTATTGTATGTTCTTGTTCTTATATTATATAATAAATGTCTCTGCATTATCAAAATACACAGATAATACAGCTAAATACTGATAGATAGCAGCACGAGTGGCCCATAAAAACATGGCCGACGATCGAATCCCCCTCCCCACCAGTGCTTCACCCCCGCAGCCTTATGTCCTCTCCTTTACCTCCGTGCTCTGAGCTTCCGAAGCCGCAGCGGTCGAGCCACCAAAATCGAGGGACCTCAGAGCAGGCCCAGACTCAGTCAGTCTAACTCGCGACACCGAACCGACAAGTCCTAAGCTGGACTCTAACTAAATCCTAATTCCAAATCGTAATCTTAACTCTAACTCTAATTCTAATTCCAATTTTAAACTTTAAGTTCATTTATAAATTCATTCTCAAGTTTAAGTATTAGTTTAAATATATTACATTGTATTAATTTAGAAATATATATTAGTGTGTACTAAATCCTGTGATTATTCAAAGGAATCCTAATTCAATAAATCCATATTCCCACGCGATGCGACGTTAACGTATACATATATTCTTATCCAGGCACGTGCTAATAAATTTATTATAATAATTAAATCGGGACTTCGGATTTGAAGTGACGACTCAGAGAGGACGAACCGCTCGCCGCCTACGGAAAATCCGAAGCATAATTAACTATTAAAATTAATAATTCTTATTCGAAGTGACGGCTCGGAGAGGACGAACCGCTCGCCGCCTACAGAGAATTCGAAAATAATTAAACATCAGAACTAATAATTCGGATTCGTGGTGTTTGTTCTGAGAGGACGAACCGCTCGCAAACACAGCTAAGGCAGTCCTTGACAGTGAGGACCGCCGCACATTGAGTCATTGCCAAGGCAACACAAGTCTGAATATGATTTTCAATTTTTACAATGCCCAAGACACGCCGTGCCGGTAGAAAAAACCAACTCCGTCGATTAATAGCAAGATATTACCGTGCCGCGTCCACTGACTATATCGATATCGTGGAGACGAATCATTACGACAAAGAATACGAACTGCTATTCGCCGGTAAGGTGATAAATAGTGATTGCGAGATTAAGTGGAGATTAAGAGCTCAGCTCACACCGATAGACGTCGAGGACAAGCCCCAAGACAGTGAGGACCGCCCGACAACTTTCCACGATGCGTGACGTCATCCAATGTGACTGCGTAATTAATCAGCGGAAATTAATCAACCACATGGTGGAAAATATTCTACAGAATTTTAAAATATACCAGGTAAGTGGAAAATTTGAAATTTTCTGACCAAGAAATCCTACACATGCAAGTTTCACTTTTATTACCCGACCCTTGTTTTTCTGATGCGATCCGAGTTTCATTTTTATTGCCCTGGGCGACCCTTTGTTTGTGAGTCAGGACGATTTCACTTTTATTGCCCCAGGCAATATTCGAGTTTTACATTTTCCAGCCAATTTCAACCGTCTAAAATATTTCCTAAAATAACCCCCCACTTATTCTCATGTAAAATATACATAATATTTCTTAACATACAAATTATTGATATAAATATTATTAAATTAATAATTAATAATCTGTAACTAATCAAATTAGACGGTGTAGAATCATTAAACTTAAATTAGATATTCTAATTCATATTAAGGTCTAATTAATTATAGAATTTTCGTAATTGTTAATAACAGTCGTGTACCCTTCGACTCATGTGCCCACGAAAACTCTACAATTACATTCCTGCTCCCGAAGAGGAGGAAATTATTTTCGAACTCGAACACATCTTTTGTTCTAAGGCATGTGGCTATCGACATATCATCACTAAGGCCACCCTGTGTTTACTCTGTCGCGATAAGCTCCCGCAACTGAGCAGGGGTCTTGAGAATTCGTAGCCCGACATTCATTGCTAATCGGAGATAGCCCAGTTGGTTTAGAGTGCTCTGCGTGTCCTAATCGTGTAACTCGTGTGCACGACGTAAACGAATGCCTCGCGTGCTTGCGAAAGTATTCGGAATATCAAAATAATCCTAACGATTATACCCGCAACTCCGACGGAATGATATACATACACATAATAGATCGAGTTAGCGCCGCTGGAGACGAATTATCCGATTTATTTGCACTTGCCTTATAAATCTTGCACTATTCTTAAATATATCGCTGAAGAAAATTGGCGTTTTATACATCGCGAATATAATAGATCGCGCGTATCCCCGGGAAGAATCGCATAGATTCGTTTGACCCGAAAAAGCAATCATCGTCCGGGCTGTAATCCGAGTACCTGCATTCGCCTTCGCAGCCGCGACCGGCCGGGATGTAACAGGGTCCCTGTTACAAGGACGCCAGCCTCACATATGTCACAGCATTGTGATATTTTTACCTGTGATAGGGTACAATTATTAATTTGCAAACAGCATAGTACACGAAAAACGCAGAACTAAACTATATATAAATAATAGATTTTCAACATTGCGTTTTCACGTAAAGAGTCGTCTACAATGAGATTTTAAGGCCTAAGACTTAAGAAATTGACCAATCACAGTCGAGTATTCTTTTAATATTTGACTGTGATTGGTCAATGTCTTAAGTCTTACGCCTTAAAATCTCATTGTAGACGCCGCTTTACATACTGTATATGTGACAGATATTTTAACCTCTCGTATGACGCATAAAAAAATTGTATTAATTTATTATCACGTTTTTAGTATCAAACTTATCCGCATGATTTCCAAATTTTGATTTTTTAACGAAGTTACATTGAGAAAGTACATTTCTGTGTTAATTTGAAAGAATTATTCTAAAGAGATGCAGTAGATTTTTATGTATATGTAATAAGATACATTGTAGTTAGTGTTTTTTTGTTGTATAATTATTTAGTTTATATTTATATTGTGCATTATTGTTATAGTTGTTTATATTACAAAAGTATATAAAGTTTATGTCATATATGTTTAATTATATTTCTCATTAATGTCATTCTTTTTTCTCATTAATATCATTATTTTTTCTCATTAATGTCATTATTGTTTAATTATATTTCTCATTATTTGTCATTAATGAATCTCTTTCATTTTCTTCTATCTTTATATCTTCACATTTACGTTCTTTACATTTGTATTAGAAATAATGCATTTTTATAGCTACGCAACATATATCTGCTGGAAAAGTTATACAATTATAATGTTATGAGATAGTGTTTTTACAAATTATGTTTATTATTTATTCAACCTAAGAAAGGTTAAATGCTGATGATAATAATTATTCTGGTAAGATTGCTGCATAAATGGAATCTTAATGTTACTGTAGCTACTAATATTATATTATATTTATTTCAATCTTTAAGGAAATATAAGCAATATATCTACAGTTATTTAAATAATTAGATCTACAGTAAATCAGCTTTTATCAGGTGATCTATTTACGAGAATATTACTTTTATCTCTCGAAAATTAAAATAGATATGGTATATTTGTGATTAATTCAACGTTAAGATCTTGTACACAATCTTACCAGAATAATTATTATCAGTATTCAATCTTTTTTTATAGTAAACAGTCAGCGAACACAATTTGTAAAAACACTATCTTATAATGTTATAATATACAATTTCATAACTTTCCCAAAAATAGTATGTGCTACGTAGACACAAAAATGCATTAATTTAAAAAAAATATAAAGATCCCACCACTGAAAATAAAAGAGATTCATTTATGACTGGAATATATTTAAACATGTATGACATATAAACTTTATATATTTTTGTAATATAAACAATTATATTATACAACAAAAACGCTTACTTTTAACTATAATGTATCTTATTACATACATCTCTCTCATAAGAATTTGTTATGTTGCTAAAATAACGAAACTCCTTCAAGTCAACACAGAAATGTGTTTCCTCAATGTAATTTCATTTTAAGAACAAGATTTGGAAATCCTACAGATGTTTGATACTAAAAACGTAAAAACAAATTAATAGAGTGACATACAAGAGGTTAAAATATCTGTCATCTATGAAGTAAACTACGTGAAAGAACATGTTAATATCTGTATTATTTATATATAAGTTTACTTCTGTGTTTTCCGTGTGTTATACTATCTGTAAATTAATAATTGTACTGTATACTGCATCCTATCGTACATAATATATCATGACGCCGTGATACACGGGAGCGTTTATAAAATGGTGTTTTTGAATGATCGGGT
Organism: Camponotus vicinus; assembly: GCF_025532165.1. Taxonomy (NCBI): domain Eukaryota; kingdom Metazoa; phylum Arthropoda; class Insecta; order Hymenoptera; family Formicidae; genus Camponotus; species Camponotus vicinus. Next base: position 5,609,668 of record NW_028141948.1, read on the forward strand.
TTAATCGCTCCGGGCACAGTATATACAGTAGCGCAACTCTGGCAATTTCAGCGTGGGTAAAAATGAAGTGCACATGCGCGGACTTGGTAGGTAACCAATCACGGCAGTGACCTTCTGTCTCTTTTGCTCTCTTTTTCTCTCTCTTTCTAACCTATTATACACACACTATACAGGGCGAGACATCTGACATCGGAACATACACTATACTGAGTGACTCATTTGAAATATATAATTTCAGATCAGTCACCCAGTATAGCGTATGTTCCGATGTCAGATATTTCGCTCTGTATAGTGTGTGTATAATAGGTTAGAAAGAGAGAGCAAGCGAGACAGAAGGTCACTGCCGTGATTGGTTACCTACCAAGTCCGCGCATGTGCAGTTCATTTTTATTCACGCTAACATCAAAAGTGCCGATAGAGAGTTGCGCTACTGTATATACTGTGCTCCGGGATAGTTTATTAGGCTAATATTACATTTGTCGTACGACAAATTTTTTAAGCACATTGATTGGTTATAGGATAATAATTTTTTGAATCTTTAGAAACGCAGCCAATCAATGTTCTTAAAAAATTTGTACGACAAATGTAATATTAGCTTTAGACGTCATTGCCCAATCACAGCCATTTTTCTGAAGAATGTAACCACATATTCTTCAGGAAAATGACTATGATTGGTCAGTGACGGATTGGTCTAGTAAACTACTCCGGAGCGATTAAACCCGACCATTCGAACACGCCAAAAGATACGCATTAATGCGTTCAACAGAAAAAGCTGCTTTGTGACTGTTGTAAAATTTGTGAATCTAATTGGCATATGTTCTTAATTTTGGCTGAATCTAAGAGAATACGCCAATTAGATTCACGAATTTTACAACAATTGCGAAACAGCTTTTTCTGTTGAACGCAGCTATTGTTTACAGACAGTGTAGCGAAAAACAGAAATATATAATTATATATAAACATTAACTGTGTGATTAAATTACATACATCTCTCTCTCTCTTTCTCGCACAGCGCTATGACAGATTTCTTATCCTCGCGTAATGTTATCGCCTTGTAATAAATTGTTGTTTTTACGTAGAATAATCTGAATGTAAATTCTCCAACTATTGATTTCCGGATGAAGTGATATTGCTGATGTGCATTTTCGGAAAATTGAATTATATAATACTAATCATTTGGAATAGATACAGCTTTGGATAAAGTTGAAATTGCTCGTTTGTTCGTGGAATATTTAGTTTATTGGCATTTTCGAATGGAGTTAATCGCTCTGAAGTAGATTACTAAACATCATTGAGCAATCACAATCATTTCCACTGAATGGCGTTAAAAAAAATGTAATTTGTAATTAACAATTACATTTTTTTTTTCGAAACAATTATGTGTTTTCTTTACACCAATCGATTCCTCTCATTATTTTGTACATAAAAGTATTAAAGTAAGATAATCGAAAAATGAATATTTTACTAGATATTTTATGGTTTATATAAAATTAAGAAATTATTTCAAGCCTTATAACTCGAAAAGTACTTGATGAAAAAATACTTTATTATAGTGTTTTGGAAAGCTCTCGACATAAGATATAAGAATATGCAATAAAAAATAGGTGGTTCCATTTAAGAAATTAAAGGTGTCCTTGACCTCACCTTAACGATGCCATCCAAGGTCAAACCAATGACACCATCTTATGTTCCCCTCAAAACCATACAATTTTTGTCGAAAACGTTTTTCTCTATAATGCTTCGTTTTTGAAAGAAAAGAGGTGTACGGGTGGTCTAGGACACCCTGTATATATATATATACAGGGTGATTCTGAACAGACGTTTGTCTTTAAAAAGATAAATTGTCGAGTCTATTCTAAGACGATTTTCCCTTTACCAAAATTGTCTACGAGGCTTAGTTTTTAAATTATTAAATAAAATAGTTCGCGAATTACGGAACGAGTACAAGAGGTAGACAGGGACGGCGCAACTCACCGTCCGATACAGGCGATCATGTGGGGCGCGCGACGCGATCAGCTGATTGCTGCACACGATGAGTGTAACAATCAGTGTGTGTGTGTGGGGGGGGGGTGTATTTATGCACGCGTATCCACACATGCACCGTACTCTCTCTCTTTCTCTTTCTCCCTCTTTCTCTCACTCTCTCACTCACTCACTCACTCACTCACTTATTCTTACCTTAATAATGAGATTCTTCATACTGCTGATAAATAGCAGTGCCCAGTGTGTTGCACGATAATAATCGTCGTCGACGAGACGTCGTTTCTTCAACACGCAGTCTGACACAAATAAGCGAAGTTTTTTCTTTCATCACTTTCGACACTTTTACAAATTTACTCGCGCACTTAATCACTCACGATTGATAAAAGGAGGAATTTACCAACGCGATGACCGACGACAAGCAGGTCAGGTTAATACTAGCGCCTCTAGCGCTGCCAAACATAAACGTGTAGCATTACGCGCTAGTACTAACCTGACCTGCTTGTCGTCGGTCGTCGCGCGCTTTGCATCGAGTATCGCGTTCTGTTAACGCGTTTCTTTAATCGAGTGTGTAATTAATAATTAAATGCGTTAACCGTTTATTAAATTCGTACCGTAACCGTTGGTAAATTCCTCCTTTTATCAATCGTGAGTGATTAAGTGCGCGAGTAAATTTGTAAAAGTGTCGAAAGTGATGAAAGAAAAAACTTCGCTTATTTGTGTCAGACTGCGTGTTGAAGAAACGACGTCTCGTCGACGACGATTATTATCGTGCAACACACTGGGCACTACTATTTATCAGCAGTATGAAGAATCTCATTATTAAGGTAAGAATAAGTGAGTGAGTGAGTGAGTGAGAGAGTGAGAGAGAAAGAGAGAGAGAGAGAGAGAGAGAAAGAGAGAGAGTACGGTGCATGTGTGGATACGCGTGCATAAATACACCACACACACACACACACACACACACACACACACACACACACACACACACACACACACACACACACACACACACACACACACACACACACTGATTGTTACATTCATCGTGTGCAGCAATCAGCTGATCGCGTCGCGCGCCCCACATGATCGCCTGTATCGGACGGTGAGTTGCGCCGTCCCTGTCTACCTCTTGTACTCGTTCCGTAATTCGCGAACTATTTTATTTAATAATTTAAAAACTAAGCCTCGTAGACAATTTTGGTAAAGGGAAAATCGTCTTAGAATAGACTCGACAATTTATCTTTTTAAAGACAAACGTCTGTTCAGAATCACCTTGTATATACAGGGTAGACCATTTTAATCAATACACGCGAATATCTCGAAAAGGAGAAGTTTTTTCAAAAATGTTTCAAATAAAAGTTTTATGGCTTTGAGGGGAAGAAATAATGACATTATTAATTTAATTGTAGATGGCGCCACTTTAGAGATTTTATCATAGCGGCAATTTTTTTAAATGGAAGTCGATTTTTTTTAAATAAAAATTGTAGCTGGCAATGAGACGAATTCAATAGTTTTTTATTTTTTGAAAGTGGATCATTTTTCACTGAGATACAGCGTTTCAAAGTTTAAGTGAAAAACTTCCACGCCCATACAGCGTGCGTATTTTGTAATTCCAAACCGCTCTCCATTTGTGTGTGTGTGTGTGTGTTGCATTAACGTTATATCATATGGGTGATATCTGTGGTTTCTTAAAATTCTTAGAATGATAGTTCTAGGTATATTTGTTTGTTTTTCTATTTGGTAGCTACTAATATGAGGATTGAGGTAAACTGCAGCTAAAACGACCAATACACGTACACCATTTTTATCATATTCATGTCTTCGTCTCCTACATATCAAGTTACCTTGTTGAGCTCTTAAATAAATGTATCGAATTACAGCATTCAGATGACGCCGATTTGGATATCGAACCTGATAAAGAGCAGCAGATTGACGATAATTAATACGACATTCGCCAAGAATAAGCAACATGTCAACCCTTTCTTGTGAAGAATAATCACCCATAATTTTTGTGTCAACGTAGATTTTAACGAATATCAGTAAGTTTTAACCGCCGATGAGATCAACCCATTCGAGTACTAAACTTTACCTTTTAATCTTAAACTTAATCTTATCGGTAAACAAGGTAATAAACAAGTGTTATTTTTTTATTGTATAAGTGTCAAGGTATGGGGTTATTTGAAAAATGTTATGTACAGGAAGCTACAATGTAGAAGCAAAACTGTTTGTACAAACAGATTAAGAGGTAAAGTTGATCCAAACCGGCGTCATCCGAATGCTGCTGTTATTCGAAACATTTATTTAAGAGCTCAACAAGGTAACTTGATACGTAGGAGACGAAGACATGAATATTATGAGAATGTACGTGTATTGGTCGTTTTAGCTGCAGTTTACCTCAATCCTCATATTAGTAGCTACCAAATAGAAAAACAAACAAATATACCTAGAACTACTATTCTAAGAATTTTAAGAAACCACAGATATCATCCATATCATATAATGTTAATGCAACACACACACACACACAAAAATGGAGGGCGGTTTGGAATTACAAAATACGCACACTGTATGGGCGTGGAAGTTTTTCACTTAAACTTTGAAACGCTGTATCTTAGTGAAAAATGATCCAATTTCAAAAAATAAAAAACCATTGAATTCGTCTCATTGCCAGCTACAATTTTTATTTAAAAAAATCGACTTCCTTTTAAAAAAATTGCCGCCATGATAAAATCTCTAAAGTGGCGCCATCTACAATTAAATTAATGATGTCATTATTTTTCCCCCTCAAAGCCATAAAACTTTTATTTGAAACATTTTTTGAAAAAACTCCTTTTCGAGATATTCGCGTGTATTGATTAAAATGGTCTACCCTGTATATATATACAGGGTGTCGCAGACCACCCGTATCAGCCGAATATCTCAAAAACTGAGCGCGGCAGACAAAAACATTTCAGACAAAAGTTGTAAGGTTTCAAGTAACACATTACTTGAATTAAGAAAAAATATGTAATTTGTAATTAACAATTACGTATTTGTAATTAACAATTACGTATTTTTTCTTCGAAGCAACTGTGTTTTCTTTACACCAATTGATTCCTCTCATTATTTTGTACATAAAAGTATTAAGGTAAAATAATCGAAAAATGAATATTTTACTAGATATTTTATGGTTTATGTAAAATTAAGAAATGATTTCAAGCCTCATAACTCGGAAAGTACTTAATGAAGACTAACTTAATTATAGTGTTTTGGAAAGCACTCGAGATCAGCTACAAGAATATGTAATAAAAAATAGGGGTTCCATTTAAAAAATTGACGGTGACCTTCACGTGACCTTGACAATACTCTTCAAGGTCATACTGATATCGCCATGTAATGCGTTATTTGAAACCTTATAACTTTTGTCTGAAATATTTTTATCTGCCGCGCTCAGTTTTTGAGATATTCGGCTGATACGGGTGGTCTGCGACACCCTGTATATACTCTTATACTATAAAAATACAATAAAAAATATACTTGCTTCCACTAGTCAGAATAATATGAAGATTCTATAACTGATAATGAGAGATTAATTAATTATTAGAATATTATTAATATTAAATTAGTAATAAAGCTCTCTTAAATTAATAAAATAAATGATTAAGATAGGCATGGAGAGCTGAAGATCATTATTAGTAACGAGTTGTACAGATTAAAAAGTCCAGTAGGAAACATTAATAGTTAAAACTTCAATTTAATAAAACAATGATGTTTAGACAATTTAAAAGCGGACGTTTCGACTTGTATTTAAGTCATCTTCAGCGCATATTAATTCTCGGAAAGTACACTAATGTTGTACGCAATGAACATATATATAAATTTATAAATCGCAGTAAAACGGTAGGGAGATCATCTTACGGTTAGACCCATGGAGGAAACGGACACTACAAATTTAGGTTAATAAGCCCAAATTTGTGTGGTTCTAATGGATGTTTGTCAACCACCAGATCATTAGCCGGACTGAAATTAAGTGCACTCGTATACAGTTGATTCAAGAAATTACATTAACATGAGACAATAACCGGTGAACAGAATTAAAATTAAAAATAATAAAATTAAATTAAGTAAATACAAATTAAGAAATTGTTGCACTTATCAGTGATTTACATCAAACTAACAATGTAAAGTTTAATGAGTAAAGAGTAACTTACAATATCATGATGAATACGGATAATTTATATGTCATTGGAAAACTTTATGAACTATATACGAATACCAATCTAATAATCCATTAAAAGCTATATGTTACTTCCTTCATCGAAGGTACAAATATAAATGATAGATAAACGATCATTATACTGGTATAAATTTTTCTGTGTATGACCTTAAGCATCAGGAAGTTTATTTATTATTTCATTGTATATGTCAGGAAAGCATTCTGTGTCTGTTTGTGAATTTAAGCCGTTACGTTTAATATAAATCATTTCAGAAATTAACCTTTTGTAATAAAAGGTTTCTCTGTCTAAAATCTTCACGTCATCCCATTTAAAATCGTGATTAAAATTCAATCTACATATGTTCTGTAATGGCAGACCTATTCGTTATATTTTTATTAATATTCTTCTTGTGTTCATTTATCCTAGTGCTTAATTTCCTGCATGTTTGTCCAACATATGTTGCATCACAACTCTCGCATTCAATCTTATAAACAACATTAGTGTGAGAGCCCTTTGGAATAACGTCTTTATGGGCTTTTATGATCGCATTAAGCTTGTTAAGACTAAAATATGACAAGATAGTATCCGTGTCTTTTATAAAGCTCTTCATATTATCAGTCAAGGATGGAATGAATGGAACCGCAAAATACGAAACACCCTCACTGTCAATTTCAGGTTTATTAGCGGAGTCATTATGCAACAATTGGCGAAGTCTCTGATTAATGTTATCGAATATAAATTTTAAAGGATAACCATTATTAAGTAAAATCCCGATAATATCTATTATGTTATTCTGATGAAACCTAGGGTCCGACAATCTGTAGGCCCTGTCAACCAAACTAAAAATTGTACCTCTTGACTCCGCTAATAAATTGACAGTGAGGGTGTTTCGTATTTTGCGGTTCCATTCATTTCATCCTTGACTGATAATATGAAGAGCTTTATAAAAGACACGGATACTGTCTTGTCATATTTTAGTCTTAACAAGCTTAATGCGATCATAAAAGCCCATAAAGACGTTATTCCAAAGGGCTCTCACACTAATGTTGTTTATAAGATTGAATGCGAGAGTTGTGATGCAACATATGTTGGACAAACATGCAGGAAATTAAGCACTAGGATAAATGAACACAAGAAGAATATTAATAAAAATATAACGAATAGGTCTGCCATTACAGAACATAGATTGAATTTTAATCACGATTTTAAATGGGATGACGTGAAGATTTTAGACAGAGAAATTTTTTATTACAAAAGGTTAATTTCTGAAATGATTTATATTGAATCAACTGTATACGAGTGCACTTAATTTTAGTCCGGCTAATGATCTGGTGGTTGACAAACATCCATTAGAACCACACAAATTTGGGCTTATTAACCTAAATTTGTAGTGTCCGTTTCCTCCATGGGTCTAACCGTAAGATGATCTCCCTACCGTTTTACTGCGATTTATAAATTTATATATATGTTCATTACGTACAACATTTGTGTACTTTCCGAGAATTAATATGCGTTGAAGATGACTTAAATACAAGTCGAAACGTCCGCTTTTAAATTGTCTAAACATCATTGTTTTATTAAATTGAAGTTTTAACTATTAATGTTTCCTACTGGTCTTTTTAATCTGTACAACTCGTTACTAATAATGATCTTCAGCTCTCCATGCCTATCTTAATCATTTATTTTATTATTAATATTATTTCGTTTTTCTACACTTATATATTATTTATTTTTTTTAAATAAGCAGACAAAATTCGTTCTAAATAATCACATCAACTGTACCTAAAGATATTTCGGACAGCACAAAAAAGCCAAAAGATGTTTTAAAAACGTCTAGAGGACTTTAAGACGTCTTTAAGATGTCTTTTGGACATGTGTGCTGTCTGGGATATCTTATCTGGGATATTTTTTCGAAATGATTATAGTGTCATGTATTTATTCAGTCTTTCAAAGATGCATATCAGCAATGCCACTTCGTCTAAAATCCTAAAACAAAATGTCTAGAAAGCATTGGAGAATTTATATTCTCTTTATATAAAAACAATAAAAATTTATTATAATATGGCAACATTATATGAGGTTAAGAAATCTGTCATAATAGCGATGTGCAAGATAGAGAGAGGAGAGAAAGAGAAAAAGAGGGAAGGAAAGAGAGAGAAAGAGAAAGAAATATGTAGTTAGTAAAAAATTTAATATTTATATATCAAAATATATTTGTTTTTCGTGCTCTATACTGTAAACAATTAATAATTCACATTGTCGCATTTTAAATGCGGCAGAGTATAATGAAATTATTAATTGTTTTCACAGACAACACTTTCCAACCTTTATCAAAAACACAACTATATATAACACATAAAATACACAACTCTATATATATAGATATAATAAAGATATTCTAAAGCGTCTTCTACAATGAGATTTTAAGGCGTAAGACTTAAGAAATTGACCAATCACAGTCGAGTATTCTCTTCATATTTGACTGTGATTGGTCAATTTCTTAAGTCTTACGCTTTAAAATCTCATTGTAGAAGACGCTTAATATTGCGTTCCTCTATGTTGCGTGCTTTCCATTTGACCGGGTCTACAATAGGCAATTTAAGCCTTAAGTCTTAAGAGATTGACCAATCACAGTCAAGTATGGAGAGAATACTCGACTATGATTGGTCAATTTCTTAAGGCTTAGGGCTTAAATTACCTATTGTAGATCGGGACTTAGCGACAGAAATCGACGCAAGCTTTATTTTGTCTTTATCATTCATTGGTTATTGAAAAAGATAGAATGGTACTTGTACATCGATTTGTGTCGTTAAATGAAAACACCCCTACTCTAGACATGACAGATCATGACAGATTTTCTAATCTCATGAATATTATTATGTATTAATATTACATAATATTTCTAGTGTTAAACATAGCTATCTATAAGATTTCCATATCTTATTCTTCATCGTACATTGAGAAACCATACTTCAATTCTAACTTGAAAGAGTTTAGCAATATGAAGCAAGTATTTTTTATATTATATTTTTCATATGTTATATATTATTTTATATATTATAATAACACAATACAATAAAATTAACTTTTTAGATGTGACTTTAATTTCCGACAATAATTTTATAATTTTTGACTGGTACCGTAAAGATACCTTTTCCGGTAGATACCTACATTTCCTATCTCAACATCCTCTCTGCCAAAAAAGAGGCACAGTAATTGGTTTAATAGACAAGGTTTTCCGCTTGTCTCACCCTGTTTTCCATTATAAGAATATTAAATTGGCTATCAACATCCTTTTAAGCAATGGATACCCTTTAAATTTTATTTTCCACAGCGGTCAACACACATGTGTTGACCGCTTTAAGAAACACCTTTTCAAACCAAATACCTTAGTGAATAATACCTTAGTGAATACCCAGGTCATAAACACAAATGATCACATTACTTATTTCACGATACCATACGTTCCTTCAATCTCCGGGCGTTTTAAACATATCGTTAAGGATTTGGATGTTCGACTCTCATATTACAGTATCAATAAAATGAAAAACTTCATCAGGGCTCATAAGGATCCTCTTCCTACCTCCAATTCTTTGAACGTCATATACAAATTGAACTGCATGGATTGCGATGCGTCCTACGTTGGACAAACTTGCAGACAACTGCATACCAGAATCAACGAACATCGCAGCCACATTAGACATAATACTAATTCTCAATCAGTCATCACGAATCACAGGGTTGGTTTTGATCATACTTTTGATTGGGATGGCGTTCAGGTTTTGGATCGAGAACCATATTTGAGTAAAAGATTGATCTCCGAAATGCTATATATCAAGAGGCAAAAAAATGGTCTCAATTTGCAAACGGATACTGAACGTTTACCAGAAATTTATTTAAATATTGTCAACAACTTGCCAAAAATTTAACACAGTTTCTATCATAACAAATAGGTCTGCGACTTTGCGTATGTGTACATTTATACATTATTTGACTCTCTTTACCGTTTATATATAAGTCACATTTATCCGTTAAAGACGAGTCGATCTTTGTCTTCGGAGATGTTAAGTTGTCTCTATTCATCTCCTCGGCGCGTCATTATCTTCGATGCCTGGAAGTAAGTCTTATTTCCGTAGTTTTAACTTCTTATCTTTTTAACCTTTTAATTTTTATTTCTTGACTATATGTTCAGTTTATTTAGATCATTTTTAATAAATTGACATTAAAATCTTTCTATGTTCATATTAGTCATATTATCTATTTAACTTATTTATAACTTATTTATTTTATTTCTTTGACTTTATGTTCAGTTTATATTTAGATCATTTTTAATAAATTAACATTTCAATCTCATAATTTCATGTTTAATTTAGTACTTTTTCTTTCTTTGTTCATATTAATTACACTATTTATTTAACTTATTTTACTTTTGTCCTTTGTTTTTACGTAGGCATCGTCAAGATAATGAGATACCGAGACATTTATTATCGCTTTAGACAGCACCCTTTGTAACAGACTCCGATATAAAACACTTTGTTATTATATTTTTCATTATATTATCTTTTATTATATACTTTCGCGCTGAAGATGACCCAAAAATAGGGTCGAAACGTTCGCTATCCTCTCTTTGTATGCTTTAATATCAATATTTATTTGATTGTATTATAAATAAATGTGTTATAACATCGACACTAGACTCGTATTGCCATTATAACTGTTTTGTTTAATTTTATATTTCGAGTCTTATATTTATTAATTTTTATATATTATATTTATCCCAGCAAACACCAAATAACAGTTATATAACTGTTAGTTATAATTTCCCACTCAACAATATAACTGCTACATAACAGATATGTTATATAACTGTTATATTGTTAAGTGGGAAATTACAACTAACAGTTATATAAATGTTACTTGGTGTTTGCTGGGATATTATATATTATTTTATATATTAATTTTTTAATATTATATTTATATTTTTTAAATATTTTCCGTTAATTACGATACAAGAGTATATGCAAGAAAAGCTTAATAATTTTCCAATCATTGTATAATCTCATTTACTATATCGATGATAGCTAAATTATTAGGCTTACATTGCATATATATATTCTCTTGTATTGTAACTGTCAATGAAAATATATAAAAAATACTTGCTTCTAATTGTATCTTTTATTACATACATATAATAACTTGCTCCGTGTTGCTAAAATAACAAAACTATTTCAAGTGAGCACAGAATATGCTTTCTTAATGTTAATTTGTCGAAATAATAAGATTCGGAAATCTTGCAGATATATTTGATATTAAATATATATTGAAATATTAATACATAGTGACATATTTGAAGTTAAAATATCTGTTATGTATGCAGTAAACTTGAAGGAATGCAATGTCATATATGAACTAGACAACATAAAAAAATTCAATTTTAAAATATCTTTATTTATACATATATAGATTATATTTTGATGTGTTTCTTATATATTAAGTGTATATTTCTTGTGTTTTTCTTTGGTTTTTTTTTGCGTTTGGCTGTCTAAATTAATAATTATATTGCACTTTTTCGCATATAAAATCCCATGACATATTTTACTTACAAAAGATATAGTATAACAAATATTGATTAGCATAGCGAATAGTAGATTAGCATAACATAACATAGTATAGTAGTTATTTTAAAAATATTTCAAAGATATTATTAGTCTCTTCAAATGTTGCAGAAATTTTATAAATATTAAAAAGTCGCAATTATATGATGTTTATACAATGTTAAGAACTACATATTAAAAAATGTTACATGCTATTGAATACTATTGCATTAAATTTTATCAATCATATTTTTTTTAACGGATGAAGTTTTTTGATGAGCAAATGTTGAAGTGTGATTATAGTATTATGCTTCAAAGTAAAATTATTTCAAATGTAGTGATTACATTATAACATAGTATGCTTCTCTAAAATAAATGTTTTAAATTAACGCAACAATTAAAGCAATTACCAAAAAGACATTGTCCACATATAGAGTTTGCTGTAGACATTATCCACATGTAGTTTTGCTGTAAAGTTTTGCCTTTAGAGTTTGCATGTAGAGTCTTTTGTTTATTATGTATTTCTTTTTTATTTCTTGAATTTCTCGTAAAAATGGTAACGTTAAGTTCTTCATATGTGTGGCGAATGCTTGAAGAACTGTTTCTCTTTCTTTTTCTGTCCAGCGCATCCTTTTAGTTTTGCCATAAGGAGATGCTAGAAGAAGAACCATGTATTTTTAAAATAGTGTATACATATTAAAAGCGATAAATAATGAATCACAAAAATAGATATGAATTAAATAAATTGATAAATGATAAAAATATATATATGAATTAAACAAAGTATGTTAAAATATAAAAATAAAATTTTATTTTATTAGCTTTACATTTTACAATTTAATTATTAATATAATGGAGTCATGAAAGAAAATAGTAAAAACAATTAAGCTAAAATTCTCGATAATATTTTTCTTGATAATTTATATATTTTTAAAATTTTTTTTAAATGATTCTTCTTCAATAGCTTTTCAATTACTTTACAACACTATTTTGAATAGTCACATTTTAATACTGCTTATCAAAGAAATAAATCTACTAAGAAAAATATAATTCATAAAATTTATTGTAACGCTATTCAATAGTGTATAACATTTTTTAATATGTAGCTTTTAACGTTGTATAAATATCACTATGATTAATTGCACCTTTTTTAATACTTATATATTTTTTAAATATTTATTAAACATTTTTGCAACATTCGCAGAGACTATGTTGTTTAGTAATATCTTTGAAGTATTTTTAAAATAAGTGAATTTTAAGTAAAAATTTCTACAAGATATTTATAAAATCAATAAATGTTAATCTAATATATATATTCTCTGTTTATTGTGTACACAACCAAAATATGAATTTTAATAAATTTTAAAAATTGAATTTTAATAAATTGATGTAAAATACTTACTGGAGCTCTTCCGTTTATTATTTTTTTGTATTTCCTTCGTAATGCTATTATCAGATGTATTACATGAGGATGTATCTGAAATAAATATTTTGTTAGCATTAAAAACAAATAAATTTCGAATAAACATGCGCAAGGTGAAAAATTGAACTTGTTACAATCTAACATTCTTGAAACTTCCCAACAAACAATTCAAGCAAGAAATCATTAATATAAAATTATTATTACAATAACATTTTATAACAAGTAATATTTTTAAGTATGCAGTTCTTAATATTATACATAATGTGAATAATATTTGTGAATAATATTTAGTTTAAACATTAAACATAACATTTCTAGACTATGATTTTAATAAAATTAATAAAATATTAATTTTTCAACTTATAAATTATAAGTTTTATTAGTCGTTAAAATTATTTTAATGATTCTAACAAGTATTTTATGTTTCTTTTTCAAGATCATGTGTAGCTATAAATTAGATATTGTCATATCTATAGATCAAAAATATTATGTAACATTTAATTTTTCACCTTGTATAATTCTCGTTAGATAAAAATAAAGAATTAGTTCCAATATAATTACTTAAAGAAACATTCTCTTTGTCCATTATTATGTCGTTATTATTCTCATCTTCTAATTTTTCATCTTCTCCATCTTCGTATTCGCTATCTGATGAAGATTCGTTTAAATCTTGTTCATTACCTTGGACTGCCTCTAAATATTGCGAGATTTTAAGAATATCTCTACTAGCTAAAGATTGTCTATAATGCTCTCGATGAATTTTTTCTGCGTGTCCCATGAATGTAGCTAAATCGGAAACATCGATATCATTCAGATTCAATTGTATGCAATGAGTTGCTACGTGTCCGTAAAATCGTGCCGCGTAAACTTGATGATTCTATTGCATTGCATTCGCTTCAGAATTTACGCATTAAAATGCAAGCTCTTGGGTAGCTGTACCTATTTTTGTTACAACCGCGTAATCTAAAAAGATACGGATTTTTTTCAGACACTTCGGCTTCTTTACGAAATTTTAAAATTATATGAATACATTTAAGCAGCTAATTCGTCAATAATATCGGCACAGTACGTCCTAATTTTCCTCTTATACAGAATCGACTATAATTTTCTGCTATTTTTCGATTCTCTTCTGATAATGATGTATATATATCGCTGTACATGTTTTTATTTATTCTTTCATAATTTTTGAAGTCTTCAATTAATATTCGTTCTATTTCTCCTGCTCGTCGTCTGTTGAATACATGGATTGACGTTAGTGTTGCCTCTGCTAGAGAAATCCAATTTTTATAAGAAAAGGACTTTTCTAATGCAATGTAATTTCCTTCTCGTACTTTTTTCAAATGTTTATATAATTTTTGAATATCGCATTGATGGTAGATTGGTCTTTTTACGTCTTTTATAAGCTGACTGCGTTTCAATTACAGTTTTATTAATACTCGTTCCAATATCTACGATCAATAATTTTAAAAAATCTCACTAATTTCTTTTTTTCTGAATCATCTGTCTTTATGTATTCTGTAATAAGTAGATTTCCTATATGCTTCAGCAATGTTGATAAATTAGCCGCTACTGCTGGAGTTTTATAAATATTTTCTTCATTATCGTATCCTGCTACTACATTTGTTGCAGAAATGCAATCATCGTACACTTTTGGATGATAGAGTGACTTAAAATCTTCAATATTTGAATTAATTTTTTTTAATGCTAAAAGGAATCGTCCAAGAACGCGCAATCTTGCACGTATCATATCGTGTTGATGTTGTGCTTTATATTTAATGCATAGTTTATTTGCATACAATATTAATAATTCATCATAGCGTATAATCCTTGTTATTTCATCTTCCCTCATTACTGGAAATACTGTTTTCGCTAATGTTTCATTTCCCATATGGTGTATTCTGCAAGTCACTTTTCTGTTCATAACCATGATGCATTTATTTTTGCTAAAATCTTTTTTAAGGCATTTTTGAGAATGATGCCTTATTGTTTGTTTTGCAAAAAAACCTTTACATTTTCCACATGCTATAAAGTCTAGCAGATTTATTATGTTTTTCATTAGGACGTCTGCATACAATAAGTTTTCCATTATTGACTTCTGAGTTTATGTTAAATTTGAAATTGCCATTTCTTCGAATGATATCTATTATTTTTTTTCTTTCTGGGTTGCCTTTAGGTAACATGGCGAACTTTTCAACCTCAGGTTCATTACGGTGTACAGTTTCCAAGTGACGTGAAAGTTGTGTTTGTAATTTCAGGTTCATTACGGTGTACAGTTTCCAAGTGACGTGAAAGTTGTGTTTGTAATTTCAAGCAAAAACAACAATAGTTTTGTTTACTTTATGTATTAGATTATTCTACGTATATATTTTCGTCGTTGCATGCAAATATATCAACATCAGATGAAACATCTACACTTGATGCTGAGGACACAGTTGTATTTAATATTTCTAAATTAAATTGCATTGATTGCGATGCATCCTATGTTGGACAAACTAGCAGACAACTGCACACCAGAATCAACGAACATCGCAGTTATATTAGACGTAACACTAATACTCAATCTGTCATCACTAATCACAGGATTGGTTTCGATCATGTTTTTAATTGGGATGAGGTGCAGATTTTAGATCGGGAACCATTTTTGAATAAAAAATTGATTTCTGAAATGCTATTTATAAAAAGACAAAAAAATGGTCTAAATTTGCAAACGGATACTGAACGTTTACCAGAAATTTATTTAAACATTGTCAACAATTTGCCAAAAATTTAACACAGTCTTCTATCATATGTCACGTCCCCTAGATCCAGCAGAAATTTTTCTTTTCTTACTATCTTCCATCCAATAAGCTACAAGTACAAACTAACATGAAACTAAGAGAGACACACTTATATGTCACCTATAATAAAATGCGAATCTGAGAGAGAGAGACATATATGAATCATCTATATGAGCGAGATAGACTTATATGTAATACTTGGGAAAGACAAGGACGATATAAGGAAATCCTTTTAAATATGAACTTTTATTATACAAACTATATAAAATAATGTAAAATATGTCTAAAAGATTAAGGAGAATCTATTTATGTAAAAATCATGATAAATGACCAATATTTTAAATAATCAATTATTGTAAATCTTTGAAAAAGGTCATTTATCGTAATTTATTATAACTACTATAATGTATGTAGGACACGACCTTGCAAGCAATGCATTCAGAGAATCAGTTAATACGTATTCCTAGAAAACTTTCTCTTAAAGACCACCCAAGAAGTTCGCAAAAATCCATTTCATAGAATAAGCCAAGGAATTTGTTCTTAAAACTCTGTCATAAATTACCCCTACCACTCATTTTCAAAAGTGTATAAAAACACTTCCAACAACGGAAGAGCGGGCATTCTCGTAGATTTACTCTAGACTTAGACTCACTCAGATTCTTACTGTAAAACGCTAGATCAAGTCAATTCAGAATAAAGAATTCAAATTTTAAACAAGAGTATACTTCTTTAATCATCATCAGCGAAGAAAATCTAACTCAAAGCAATTAATTATCCTGGGGTTTTATTCCCTTAACCGCAAGAAGAACCCACAACTAAGACATTCTGTCGAACTCGTAAAACTGTTGGAAGATTCTGTCTCACAGAACCAACTAATCGAAGTTACCAGAACATGACACATAATAAATAGATCTGCGACTTTGCGTATGTGTACATTTATATATTATTTGACTCGCTTTATCGTTTATAAATAAGTCACATCTATCCGTTAAAGACTAGTCGATCTTTGTCTTCGGAGATGTTGAGTTGTCTCCATTCGTCTCCAACGGCTCGTCATTGTTTTCGATGCCTGGAAGTAAGTCTTAATTTCGTAGTTTTAACTTCTTAACTTTTTAATTTTTAATTCTTTATGATTCTATATTTAGTTTATATTTATTTAAATTATTCTAATTGTTGTTGATTTTTAAAAAATTGACAAAAATTTCAACCTCTTAACCTTTCAAGTTTAATTTTATTACTTATTTCTATCTTTGTTCACATTAGTTTACATTATTTATTTAATTTATTTCACTTTTTGTTTTTTATTTTCATATAATTTTTTCTTTGACGACTGATTTTATTACAGGTATCGTCAAAATAATGAGATACCGAAGCATTTATTATTATTTAAGACGGCACATTTTGTAATTGACTCCGATATAAAAACCTTTTGTTATTTTTATCACATCATCACATTTGCGCTGAAGATGGCCCAAAAATAGGGTCGAAACGTTCGCAAACTTTTCTTTGTAATTTGTTCCATACTTATTTGATTGTATAATAAATAACTGTGTTATAAGATCGACACTTGACTCGTATTGCATTAAAACTGATTTGTTTAATTTAATATTTCTAACTTTTTTCTGTTCGTTATGTTCCAATGAACGTAGTTCATCTTCAGATGGCAAATATTCCGATTCACTGCTATCATCGTTAACATCTAAGATATAAATGTAAATAAAATAAATACATGCATTAACGTATAGCTGTAATATCCTTGATCTAGATGCATCTTATAAATATATTAATATTTGCTTATATTTTTATTATCGTTCTCAAAATTTTTCAAATGACACTAAATATCATTAGAGAAATGACACTATAAATGTTATAGAATTAAATTTCATGGGAAACTGTATATGTATTATATGTACATTCACATTAATCATTCATCCCATCTTAGATCTAATGAAATTAATCTAAAGGATGTGTATTCTAATATATCTGTAAGATTTATACATGTGCATAGAGTTCATATGTATAAAGGCCCTTGCACAATGCTAGGCAACAGGCAATAAGAACAGAAATAGTATCTATTCTCTGCTCCTATTGGGGAATATTTTCTATTCTGCGTATTTATTGATGAATAGTTTCTATTCCCTATTCCTATTGCCTGTTACCTAGCATTGTGCAAGGGCCTTAACTTTTATATATAGTTTAGAATAGACATGTATGCTTCGCTAGATCTAGAATGGAGCGAATTATCAATCGTAAGTGTATATAAAATTTTAGATTTAATTAAATCTATTTTTTTTACTTTTCTTATAAAATCTTTATATTTTATTTACAATACAAATATATGTAAATATATTGCAAATAAACAAGAAACTGTAAAGAAAATGAAAAACAGAAGTAATAATATATTTTATATTTATATATGTATATTATTCAAAACATAACATGTAACAACTGCAAAAAATTAAAAAAGTCCAATTTTAATTTGGATATTCATTTTTGTATTATGCATCAAAATCAAGGTCATGACAGCTATAATTCTTTTATTTAACTCTTTTATAAAGTTTCTTTTATAAAGTTGTCTGTTATTATGCTACAATTATACGGTGTTATGTCCCGGCCGGTCGCGGCTAGTGTCCCTAGAATACAGAGTCTGGACAGTTCGTAGACATCTTTTCATTGGTTCAGCTCGTAAGCCCCTCAAAATGGCGGAACGAATCAAAATGCAGCGGAAACGCACATGTATTCAAAGAACAATAAAACATCATTAATATAAATAAAGTAATATAAATAAATAAAATAATGAAAAATAAAATAAAAAATCCTAGAATAAAGATAAAACATCGAAGAACAAGATTTATTTCGTATTTCATTTATTATAAATGTAAAATTTGATCATATACATATAGCAAAACAAGTAGTGATAGTTTCAATCGTAGAGCCTTTTTAATTGTATTATTGGACCATTTCCAGACAGATCGGCCAATATTGTTAATCCACTGTTGCCTTCTATCCATATTTGTCGGCAAGCGATGCATGGAATAATGTTTTTTCGAGGAATTGGAACACTTGGTGACACAACAATAAGGCATGGTTTAGCCTATCATTAAAATTAAATGTATATTTTATTAACATTATTTAGAGGTTAGAGATAAAATAATTTATATGTATTATATGTATTAATAATTATGTTATAATATTTGATATGTTATACATTATATATTATTGTGTTATTATTTATGTTATTTATTACTTACTTTTTCTCTTTATGTGTCTTCAATTCTTCTATAAGAACTCTCTTTCATTATATACACACACACACACATCACACATGGACGCCATTTTGAGGGGCTTTGATTCGGAGTGTCCAGACTCTGTATTCTAGGGACACTAGTCGCGGCTGCGAAGGCGAATGCAGGTACTCGGATTACAGCCCGGACAATGATTGCTTTTTAGGGTCAAACGAATCTACGCGATTCTTCCCGGGGATACGCGCGATCTATTATATTCGCGATGTATAAAACGCCAATTTTCTTCAGCGATATATTTAAGAATAGTGCAAGATCTATAAGGCGAGTGCAAATAAATTGGATAATTCGTCTCCAGCGGCGCTAACTCGATCTATTATGTGTATGTATATCATTCCGTCGGAGTTGCGGGTATAATCGTTAGGATTATTTTGATATTCCGAATACTTTCGCAAGCACGCGAGGCATTCATTTACGTCATGCACACGAGTTAAACGATTAGGACACGCAGAACACTCTAAACCGACTGGGCTATCTTCGATTAGCAATGAATGCCGAGCTACGAATTCCCAAGACCGCTGCTCAGTTGCGGGAAGCTTATCGCGACAGAGGCGGCCTTAGTGATGATATGTCGATAGTCACATGCCTTAGAACAAAAGATGTGTTCGAGTTCGAAAATAATTTCCTCCTCTTCGGAAGCAGGAATGTAATTGTAGAGTTTTCGTGGGCACATGAGTCGAAAGGTACGCGATTGTTATTAACAATTACGAAAATTCTATAATTAATCAGACCTTAATATGAATTAGAATATGTAATTTAAGTTTAATGATTCTACACCGTCTAATTCGATCAGTTATACATTATTAATTATTAATTTAATAATATTTATATCAATAATTTGTATGTTAAGAAATATTGGTAATTATTTAGCTTAGGGGAGCCACCTCGGATAACCTTGACATATATTGTCAAGGTCACTGTCGTGAGTAACATTCAAAAGGTTTTAGCCGGCGCTCGTTGTTTATTTAAAAGTTATTAACAAAAGATTTCATAATTTTAATGCTTTTTATCTCCGAAAATATTGATTTGAGAAAAAATTTTTAAGTAAAAAATAAAGCCGCTGAAAAACTCTACAAAAAAGGTTATATCCTTTTTTTTCATAAACCTACTATTTTAGCTGTTATATAAAAAAATAATTATTTTAAATCACCACTTAGATGATCACTTAATCATTATTTAGCGGAATTTATTTTCAAAAAGACATTCGATGATGAAAACCGATTAGATGCTTTCTTTCGAATAATGGCTGCTATGTATCCTATCAATGAAAATATAAATGAATTATAAATTACAATAAATAAATGCTACATTTATGCTACTTCCTAAAATTGTTATTCTTTATTTTAAATACATTTAATACAATTAAAAAATATCACAAATGTATGTGTACATACACACACACACACACACACACACACACACACGCACGCACGCACACACGCACACGCAGGGGGTTGCAAGGGGGGCCTTGGGCCCCCCTCCCGCAACCACCCCGCCGGTAGGGGACGCATTGCGAAGAGTTGAATCACAATGGATATATGCTGTAAGTTATAAAGCGAGGTCCACCTTGCCTACCGGCGGGATGGTTGCGGGAGGGGGGCCGAAGGCCCCCTTGCACCCCTGCGCGCGCGCGCGCGCGTGTGTGTGTACACATACATTTGTGATAATTTTTAATTGTTGATACGTATCGACATTTATATTACGCGCGCGTTTATGGATCCGCGAGCGAGTCAAGTGTGATGTCGCCCTTATCACCACGAGCCCCCGATTATGCCAAATCATGGCCCCCACTTTTCCGTGTGCCTACGTAGCCAGGACTCGTGATACGGAGCAGGACTTGCTCTCGTCCGCTTTTGTACCGGCTAAGGAGCACACGTATATTAAATATACAGTCTTATTCTCCAGAACTAGAAGCAGTGATATCTATTACCTTACTCCGCCCTATCCTGACCGCCTATACACTTAATAAAGATATAACAATTGTATTAAATTGTATTAAATTCTATATAAATTTAAATTGTATTAAATGTATTTAAAATTATTATTTTTTTATATAACAGCTAAAATAGTAGGTTTACGGAAAAAATGCATATAACCTTTTTTGTAGTTTTTCAGCGGCTTTATTTTTTGCTTAAAATTTTTTTTCTCAAATCAATATTTTCGGAGATAAAAAGCATTAAAATTGTGAAATTCTTTTGTTAATAACTTTTAAATAAACAATGAGCGCCGGCTAAAACCTTTTGAATGTTATTCAGGACAGTGACCTTGACAACATATGTCAAGGTCAAGGTTATCCGAGGTGGCTCCCCTAAGCTAAATAATTACCGAAATATTATGTATAATTCACGTGAGAATAATATTTTAGAAAATATTTTAGACGGTTAAGAAGATGCCGGAGTCGCAGCCGAACTCCGACGGGTAGGCGCCCTCATTTTAACATAACTAAAAGTGTCGGTACATTACCAACACTTATAGTTACCGACAGTATTGTCTAGAATAAAAAACATGCATATTTTAGAAAGAGCAATGTGAAAGCTTTTCTTTACATTGTGTTTAAATGTGTTTATTGGAACAAAAAATATGTTGCATTTTCACTGCTCTATCGTCTCGCACAAGCAACAATTTTAGAGCACAAATTTATCATTATTGCGTACATATTTAAACATAATTCTAATATCATTGCTCTCATTTAGCTATGTCTCTTTATACAGGGTGACCCATTTTAACTTAGGCAGCCAAATAACTCGAAAAATAAGCAAGATAGAGAAAAATGTTTTAGACAAAAGTTGTATGGTTTCGAGGGGGCCATAAGATGGTATCATTGGTTTGACCTTGAAGAGTCATTTGAAGGTCACGTGAAGGTCACTTCAATTTTTTTAAATGGAACATCCTATATATTTTTGTACATTCTTGTAGCTCATCTCGAGAGCTTTCCAAAACACTATAATTAAGTACATTTTCGTTAAGTACTTTTTGAGTTATGAGGCTTGAAATAATTTCTTAATTTTACATAAACCGTAAAATATCTTGTAAAATATTCATTTTTCGATTACCTTACCTTAATAGTTTTATGTACAAAATAATGAGAGGAATCAATTGGTGTAAAGAAAACACATAGTTGTTTCGAAGAAAAAATATGTAATTTGCAATTAACAATTCCATATTTTTTCTTAAAAACAACTATGTGTTTTCTTTACACCAATTGATTCCTCTCATTATTTTGTACATAAAAGTATTAAGGTAAGATAATCGAAAAATGAATATTTTACAAGATATTTTACGGTTTATGTAAAATTAAGAAATTATTTCAAGCATCATAACTCAAAAAGTACTTAACGGAAAGGTACTTAATTATAGTGTTTTGGAAAGCTCTCGAAATAAGCTACAAGAATGTACAAAAATATATAGAGTATTCCATTTAAAAAAATTGAAGTGACCTTCACGTGACCTTCAAATGACTCTTCAAGGTCAAACCAATGATACCATCTTATGGCCCCCTCGAAACCATACAACTTTTGTCTAAAACATTTTTCTCTATCTTGCTTATTTTTCGAGTTATTTGGCTGCCTAAGTTAAAATGGGTCACCCTGTATATATAATAAAAATATATTGTGAAAATATTTATAAATATTATATATTTATAAATTTTACGAATACGGTATTACATCAAACAATTAGTATAATTTTATATTATTAGCTTTTGATTATATTGATTTAACAAACGTCGTACATAAATTGTTATTTGTAGAAAGTTATATGCAAATATCCTTTTTATTGTATATACAGAGTGTCGCAGAGTATTATAGCTGTATAAGCGTTTGTGAAGAAAGCGCAGTAAATTGAAAAAGTCCCCATAGCATTTTACAATTATCGCAATAATAGAAATATTGAATAACATCGGACGAATGTGTATCTCTGCGTGTGTGTCTGAAAAAGAGAGAGAGAGAGAAAGAGAGAGAGAGAGAAAGAGAGAGAGAAACGCTCGGCTATTCGAGCTATCGCACGGTCTAGCATGATAGACATTTTGTCGGCGCGCGGCAAGGGGAAGGACAGTGCGGCGCAACGATGACGGTGTAACCAATAGTAGCGGCGTGCCCTGCTGTCCCTCCCCTTGCCGCGCGCCGACAAAATGTCTAACACGCTGGATCGTGCGATAGCTCGAACGGCCGAGCGTTTCTCTCTCTCTCTCTCTCTCTCTCTCTCTTTTTCAGACACACACGCAGAGATACACATTCGTCCGATGTTATTCAATATTTCTATTATTGCGATAATTGTAAAATGTTATGGGGACTTTTTCAATTTACTGCGCTTTCTTCACAAACGCTTATACAGCTATAATACTCTGCGACACTCTGTATATACAATAAAAAGGATATTTGCATATAACTTTCTAACAAATAACAATTTATGTATGACGTTTGTTAAATCAATATAATCAAAAGCTAATAATATAAAATTATACTAATTGTTTGAGATGTAATATTGTATATTTATAAAATTTATAAGTAATATTTATAAATATTTTCATAATACATTTTTGCCTGAAAAGCATCGAAATAACAGATTTATATCGAGAATAGAATGGGCCCCTCCATCGCCCATTCCCGTGAGACGCAACCATAATATATTTGTTTCGTCTCTCCGATATATGCAAACGAGATATTTGCATTGAGGCATTTTTTTCCAATGATATTCATTTTGGAAAAGGCGACAGTCTATTTTCTGCTACAATTTTAAAAAAATGTTGCCTCATATATTTCACATCAGTGGAATATTTCTCTTTACAAGAATTTCCTCCTAAGGCTATCGTTGTAGCGAAAGCTGCAGCATAAATACCACAGCATATGCCATCAGGTTGTGTTTGAACCTTTTCAAATATTATATTGTTTTTATTTACTAGTGGATAACGGCGATTAATATAATTTTTTTCTTTAGGCACCAATTTATCGTATATACAACCAGGTAAGCTATCGTACACTCGAAGCTTGGTGCCATCAAAAAAAATACATCGCCAGTGGTCACTACAATTTCCTCCAATAATTTGTAAGCTTTTGTTACTACGACTTGCTACAATTATATGAGGGTATTCCAAATATAACACACTTTGGGTTTCAAAATGAGAATTATCTCTTATGACGCGTAAAAATCGGTCCAATGATTCATCATTTATTTTGCTATTTATAGGTAAAACATTATCCTTTATCAAATATAAAGGAGCAACTGAATTATCTAAAAATTGTTTTTGTTTTGCTACATCGTCTTCAGTTAGTTCTTTATTACTCAAGTAACTAACAACGATGCATTCGTCATCTTGTTCTGCACTCGGAGCAGTAACAATAGTTGCTTCCATTGGTAAAATATTCGAAATATTTATTTCAGATTCGAAACATTCATCTTCTTGGATAATGTTTTCGTCTTCTAAATTACATTGTCGAAGACTTTTTCGCTTAATTATTTTTTTGGCTGCTTCTTATTGAGCTTCTATTATGTATCTTGGATTTCTAATTGGCATATGTCTATTATGCCGACTATCCAAGATTTCTGGAAGCATGCAATCATAATAGAAATGTGTTAAAAAGGGCAGCATTTTATTATTCCAAAATACATTATCTCTATTAACACGTACTATTTTCATGCTTTTTGGTGTCCATACAGCGAAAATACAATAATCTCGCTGCGTTACGTTTAATTGCCCTTGAATTTGATAGAAAAATCGATGATTCTCATTCATCTTATTTGGATTTTTCTTATTAAAGATGCCTTTTAGTTGAGGCAGCGTCTTTATGGCCTCTTCTGCTGTTAAATGCTCAGCTGATAGAGGACATTTTATTTCTACCAGACCATCTTTATCAATGAGTCCGTCAGGAGATGCACCTAAGCATGGATTTTCAATGTCAATGAATAATCCGCAAGTTTTAATCTCCTTTTTTAATGTTACGGCCAATTCTTCTTTCGCGATTTTTTCTCTCTCGCGATCATATTTCATAGCCGCGGTATCGATAGAAGAAGGAAATAATATATTCTTCACAATTACGGCGCAGGACGTTGTCGGTCTCATACGACATACGATTCCAAAATTAGACGCCGTTAACATTTCCTGTCTCAATGAGTGCCACAAATCAGATTCACTTTGCTCCATTGTATCACGTTCAATTTGTCTCCAATTTTTTCCATTTTCAAGCAACTTTTCCAAATGATTTTGTCGAAGTTGCTCAAAAACATAGGATGGGAGATCTGGTTTTTGTGATTGCGGGCCATAAAAACTATCTGTGCCTGATTCCCGCTTAAACTTTTTTTGCCTTCCATTCATTTCTCGAGATTCTCTGGTTCTTGCAACTTTTGCTTGTCGTCGCTCTTCCAAAGTCTCGATAATGGGAGGAACATTTTTACATATGCTTTTATGCACTTGCGTGAGAACTTGCTGTGTATTATATTGCACAACTGCCCCCGCAATTCTAGCGTTATAGGAGCCTCGATTACCAAAATTGATGCGCTTTCCACCAATTTCTTTGCAGATTATCGAATTGAAAGACTCTGCAGGATTATTGGTTAATTTGAGCAACAAGCTATCGGAATAAGCGCTTAAATATATCATAGCACTCTCTACTTTTTGATAAAGACCGTGCAACTTGAGAAACGGTACATAATTTTTTTTCATTTCCTCAGCACAGTCACAAATACGACCGCGTTCTTGACATCGTTTATGTTCACCAAATATATGGCTAGGAATATTTAATATATCTTTTTGTAATTTCATAGCCTTATAATGGTCAGGTTGTTCTTCTTTTTTTCGTAAATCAATTGCTTTTATCACTTCTTTTCGTATCTTCAAAATGTTGCTTTTTACAACATTTCGTAGATAGACGAAACCATGCTTTCTATGCATTTTTTGCTGAGTTGTCTCTGCTACAATCCTCAACTTTTTGCACAGATTGCGAAGCAAATGATTTGTACATTCAATTTTTTTAACGGTAACCATTTGTTCGCGATATGGTCTGCAATCAATGATGGTCTGATATACGCTGCTATCACCATCGGCAATAACTGTTCTATAGATTATTCCATGCATTTCTAGGCTACTTTTAAAGCCTTCTGCAATGGCGTCGCTCTCCATACTCGTGGAGCTTGCGTTACGATCGAAATTTTTGTAACACTTATGGTGTCTTGGTTCGATTCTACTTCTTTCTGCCATATCACATATAGTGCAAAATTTATTGCGGACGCCGACAAAAAGGATCTTTTTTGTGCGGTAACCAATTATAGCACCAACGCCGGAAAGAGAATCGTAGGCGTTGCCGTACGATCTCTTCATCCAACTACCATCCGCTATAACAGTTATATACGGAATACCGTTTATTGTTTCTTTTCTTTCGAGAGCGAGTTGCTTTTCAACATCGCCAGCTATTTTCATATTTTCCATAGCTGTTTCCTCGAAATCATCGATAACATTTTCTCGATATTTTATGTAAGTTTTATCAGACATACATGGAATGTTCATAGCTGCACACAGCTCTTCCAATTGGGCAAAACCAATTCCAACTGTAATAGTTCCTGCTACAGCAGCCGTATTTATGTCCAATGTTTTCGGATCTGTGGGTTCTGACCAGATGTTAGCTTCATAATTGCACATTTGGCACTTGAAGAACAATTGCGTCATGAACCCACGGCGATAAGAATTAACGAGTTTCCAATCTTTAAATTGGCACTCTATTCCTTTCGCATGGTTATCAAAGGTTCTGTGGATTTCATTCCACATAAAAGAAATGTCGACAATGCGACGGCCCTAGGCATACTTTCCTGGATACGATTTGTATCAAGAGGGCCATTTTCAATAACAAAATTTTCGTTATTGTCGCATAGTTCAATATTCTGATTATCTACTTCTGATAACATACCTGTATTTGAAGTAGACTCTAGGCGCTGCATTATTTGGGTACCAAGTTTTGAAGCCATCGTATCGGAAAGTTTTACCGATTTTTTAAAATCAATGGATTCATCCCTGGTACCCTTAATGCTGCTGGAGTCATTTGTTTCTTCACAACTTTGTAATAGCTTTAGTAACTGTCGCCTGTAAAGAAAAATAAATGGATTAGTATTTAAAAAAAATTAATAGTTATAATAATAATATATGTCACATTATCTTTATCATTTCATGTAATTTTGAAAAAATAAAACCTCTCAAAAATGAGTACAGTCCTTTGCTTATCCATCTTTAACTAATTACTATAGAAAATTAAGTATAATATGATAAATATAAGTATTATATGATGCAAATAGATTATGTTTTTATAACATAAATGTCTCTTTAATATTTTCTAACAACCAAAGCGCACATGCAAACCGCATCTGGTGTGAAACATTTCTTCAAACAACCAGCTCACGAATAGATCGCCTCTGGGATAAAATATATTTCTAACAACCAGAGCGCACATGCAAACCGCATCTGGTGTGAAACATTTCTTCAAACAACCAGCTCACGAATAGATCGCCTCTGGGATAAAATATATTTCTAACAACCAGAGCGCACATGCAAACCGCATCTGGTGTGAAACATTTCTTCAAACAACCAGCTCACGAATAGATCGCCTCTGGGATAAAATATATTTCTAACAACCAGAGCGCACATGCAAACCGCATCTAGTGTGAAAGATTTCTTCAAACAACCAGTTCACGAATATATCGCCTCTGGGATAAAATATATTTCTAACAACCAGAGCGCACATGCAAACCGCATCTAGTGTGAAAGATTTCTTCAAACAACCAGCTCACGAATAGATCGCCTCTGGGATAAAATATATTTCTAACAACCAGAGCGCACATGCAAACCGCATCTGGTGTGAAACATTTCTTCAAACAACCAGCTCACGAATAGATCGTTTCTGGGACTAACTACTATTATATAATACTATACATTTTTAATTGAGATGTAAAGATAAGCAAAAGACTGTGTTATTACTTTTCTGACCTTATTTTTCGAAATTACACACATATACATACACATATATATATACGGGGTGAGGAAAAAAGATTGGAACCCGAAATATCTCGAAAAATATAAGTTTTATAGAAAATTGTTTCAGATAAATATTGTACGGTTTAAAAAGATTTATTTACTGATCTTATCAGTTTGACCTTGGGTGGCGTCGTCAAGGTCAGGACAAAGTCACCTTGAATGTTTTAAATGAAACTCCTTTTTTTCCATTACATATTCTTGTAGCTTGCCTAGAGAGCTTTTCAAAACACCATAATTAAATAATTTTTTATTCAGTACTTTTTGAATTATGAGACTTGAAATAATTTCTTAAATTTACATAAACCATATAATATCTCGTAAAATATTCACTGTTCGATGATCTTACCTTAATACTTTAATGTACAAAATAATGAGAGGAATCAATTGGTGTAAAGAAAACACATAATTGTTTCGAAAAAAAATTTAATTTGCAATTAACAATTACATTTTTTTTTTCGAAACAATTATGTTTTCTTTACACCAATTGATTCCTCTCATTATTTTGTACGTAGAAGTATTAAGGTAAGATAATCGAAAAATGAATATTCTACAAGATATTTTACGGTTTATGTAAAATTAAGACATTATTTCAAGCCTCATAACTTAAAAAGTACTTAACGAAAAGGTACTTAATTATAGTGTTTTGGAAAGCTCTCGAGATAAGCTACAACAATATGCAATGAAAAATAGTAGGTTTCATTTAAGAAATTAAAGGTGACCTTTATGTGATCTTTAAATGACTATCCAAAGTCAAATTTTTGCCACCAGCTTCTGTCCCCCTCGAATTCAAGTAACTTTTATTTGAAACATTTTGTTGTACATTGAAAAATAAAAAAGTTATTGGGGTGGGTAACTTAAAATGGCTCACCCTGTATATTTAAACCTTGCACCTTTTTAAACCCTACAACATTTGTATGAAACAATTTTCTATAAAACTTTTATTTTTCGAAATATTTCGGGGTTCCGACCTTTTTTCCTTATCCTGTATATATGTATGAAATTTATATCTTGAATAATATAATGTTAAATTAATTAATTTTTTCTAATAAAATTGACTTTATTTAAGAAATATTAACAATAAAAAAGAAATTAGTATATAAAAATATTAATAAACAACATGTAACCTAATGATATTATTAAAAAGGTGCTTATGTAAATATACAATATTTTGAACATTTATTTGCTTTAATTTTAAATTCATGTTACGAAGATAATCTGTAAGAAATATATATGATGAATTAAATAAAATTTAATTTATAATTTAAAAACATGAAAGTTAAATAATTTATATAATTTTAATAATGTATAATAAAAATTTATTACATTTAAAATTAAGTTCATTTTGCATTAATCTTACAAAACATAAAAATTAATTTGAAGCAATATGTAAACTTATAAATAACTTACAAATAAGAGTGTAATCAAATATAAATAATTTCCTTTTAATAAAGATATATTTATGCTCATTATAATCGTATAAAAATGAAATAAATAAATAAAGTAATAATAAGCGTTATATTAATATTAATAAATAAGCTACACAGAATAATTTGATTAAATTAATAAAAAAATCTTTGGCTTATCTATTAATATTTATACACCGACTTATCAGTATTTTTATTTATTTTATTTAATTTTAATTTTTAATTTAATGTATTATTGGATGTAATGAATTTGTAATATTTTGTTGACATTACGCTAAAGAGGGATCAAATATAATCCGAAATGTTCGCTTTTTTTCGTAATTTTTTTAATTTATAAATGTACGAGTAATCAGAAAGAAGGACGTGTTGTGTCTTCTCTGCGCTCCAATTACCGCGCTGTGGCTCTGATTTGCCAATTTTGATTTATTTAATTTAATTTTAGTTATTACTATTTCAGCCAAATTTTAATTTTATTTATTTTTAATTTAAATTAGATCAATGCTCATTTTAATTTTTGTTAATAAATACATTATTTTTATTTTTAAATTATTTTTTTTTAATAAAGTATATATAAAATTAAATACATATAATATAAATTAAATTTTTTACAATAATTTTATTTTATTGTTAAATAATAATTTATATATATTTACATTATATTAGATATTTATATTATATAGTTTTAGTAATAGTAAAATTTGTACTGAATGTATTTCATTAATAATATATTTAATATTTAGAATTAAATTTTTGGGAAAGTTCCTATAATTTATATATATAATTACACTATAAGTGTTTTCTATACATTTTGCATTACTTAGTATAATAGAAAATAAATATAGCAAACAATAGAAAAAAATATTTTACGAAAATAATAAACAAAATTATATTTTATTAAAATATTTTATTTTTTAAAATTATATTTTGTCAATTATGTAAATTTAAACATATATTATAAATAAAAATTAAGATACTTTAATATGATGTCTATTGATATTATTTATAAGTTTTAAGAATAAAATAAAATAATAAAATAATAAATTTGTTATATCAGAATATATCTATTATAAATATATTAAAGAAATATAATAATGTAATTATTATTATAATTTAATTTTCATATATAATTTTCAAATTATATAAAATTTATATATATATTAAATTTTATTATATTTAATCTTTTTATTAAATTACTATATTCGTTGTTTATTTATTTAAAATATATAAATAATGTAATTATAATCAAATATTAATAAACTTTCTGTTCAAATACTATTAAAATTTATTTTAAAAAATTATTACGTATTTACATTAAATTATTTTATAGTTTCATAAAAATTATTAAATTGCAAATTTAAAAAAATTTGAAAATAAAAATTAAAATATTTAAATAAAACATTAGTAAGATTTATATAACATTAGATGTATTTATTTAACTTTGCAAGCTTAAAATTTAGATGAAAATAACTTAAAATCTTAAAACAAAAATTTAATTTAAAATTGTTAATAGAAAATTGTATATTTTATAAATATTAATATATTTTATATTTTAAAAAAATTCTGATATAATACAAATTAGTATAATTATAAAAACCCTCAAAAATATGATAAGATAAAACCTTTTTTTTTAAATTAAACTTCATAAAAATTAAAAAAAAAAGTTCATAAAAATTTATTAAAAGCTGAGATTTAAAATTATAAAAGAAAATTATAATTATAATATTTAAATATTATAATTAATAAATTACAATAATTAATATGAATAAAAATAACATGTAATGAATTAATTATTAAGAGGATCGTGAATTGAATTGAATACTTCTTTTCAATGTAGAGAGACTCTATTATTTAAAAAAAAATTATATAGGAAAAACTGAAAAAATTGGTATATTGGAGGAGAAATAAAATTGGTGGCTACATTAAATGTTAAAGATAATGAGATAATATTAAAATTTTATAATGACATGTAGTTAATATAAATACTGAATATTTTAAAAATAAACACAATCAAAATCTTACATCTAAAATTATTTTGTAAAAAATAAAATGTATAAAGCAAAAATATTTTTCATACAAATTAATAATAGTAATAAACTAGTAATTGATAAAATAGTAATTTGATTAATAGATGAATAAGTTATTAAAATATTTAGATTTCATATATTTCATATTATATACCAATATTAAATGAAATTAAAATGATGAAATATATAGTATATCATTTAGTTGAATAAGGGATAATGAAAAATAATTTTTGGAATTGTTACAAAAATATATAAAAATTATATAAAAACTCTCCAAATAAATAATGTGACATTAAAGGTATAATATATATTACTTATAGGAAGATAGAGAGAGAGAGAGAGAATACATATTAATTATCAAAGATAGAATTAATTTAAATATTACAGCAAATAAAAAATTATAATAAAATGTTTTTCCCTAATTAATAAAAAAATTATTGCAAATTTGTAAAAAAGATAATTAATATGATTATGATTTCATTAATAAAATATACAACAATAGCTTTTTTACCTTAATTTTAACTTTAATTTTAATGCTGTGTAACAAATAAATTACAAATTATTAATTTCCATAAAGTATTAAAAAGTATTTCTATTAAGTATTAAAAAACCATGAGAAAATTATGAGTAAGAAGGAAATATGTGAAAATAACCTGTAGAATAACTTTAAAGTTATTGCTATCACACAGCATATGCAGATTATATACGATGCACATACAGTAACAAACAAATATATTTATACATAAATAAAGATGGGGAAAACAAAAAGAGAATATGTCAGTGACTAAAAATGTATATAAGTGCCGCAAATGACAATAAATCGATCGTTAGCATTGATTGTGATTGTAAATGTCGAAAACTAAGAAAAAGTAAATGTTGAAAATCAGAACAAAAGAAAAATAGTTGTATTTCTCTCTATCAATATCTTATGCTCAATAATATTCAGTGACGCTCAATACGAACGATCAATAATATATATCGCTTTACGGCATTTACACAACCATTCCTTCGCCATTCACTCATTCATTCTCTCACTCATTTATTTATTCATTCTCTCTCTCTTTCTTTCCTCCATCCTTTTATTACGAAAATAAATATGATAAATGAAATACTAACCTTTTCATCCAGCCTTTTTTGAACGAAACTCGGCGTTGATTTAGAGGCAAATGCTTATAATCATATTTTTTCCCCATTATGTGCACACACTATTATAATAACTACATTATAATACACTATAAAAAAACACTAAAATATTGTATTAGAATTCTTTTCTACAGACTGTTTTCTGAACACGTTATAACGCGTTATAACGGTTTACTCAATTCTCGCGCTGTTTTCTTGTTACGCGTAACTGCTAGGCTGTACTGATAGTCTGGATGGGCGGAGTAAGGTGGAGTCGACATATACACGAGCTCGCGATCATCTGATTGCGCGTACAGATTTGCTCTATTCTTTTCATAATAAATATATAGTAAATACTTTATACATATACACACACACATATTTACACACACACACACACATGCGCGCGCGCGTATGTATGTGTGTGTAAAGTATTTACATATTTACAATATAATCATTATAAAAAAGAAAAGAGAGAGAGAGAAAGAATGTAAATAGCTTTTTCATAAAAGTGCATTTTCTTGCGCGAATTATTAAAACGCAATAATATGAGATTGTCGACAAATTTCTGATATGTGCAAATTTGGAAAGCAAATAGACTCGTAACCGACTAATCACGATAGCGATTGTAGTCCTTATAATTGCTTCATTAAAAGAATTAAATTTGCGCGCATCTTTATAAACGTAACAATTCCAAATATTCTCGTCCACATAAAAATAAAAATATTATATATCGTATTTTTGTTATTTGAAGATAATTGTAATGGATTAATGGATCTTTGCGATTAAAATACCAAATCGGACCATTTTTAATTAAATAAATTAATTTTTAATTACATATTTAATTAAAAATGATCCGATTTATGTCGTGTTTGGTGTCATTTTAATCACAAAAATCCCATTAATCCATTGCAATTATTTTCAATTTGACAAAATGCGAAATAAAAATTTTAATTTCTACGATATTTAAATGCCTCAGTTGTTATAGATAAGGAAAGATCTCCGATGTCGTTGAAGCAAGAACGAGAAGGAGTAAGGAGCAAGCGAGATGAAAGAGTTCCGAAGTCTCGCTCGCCAGGCTCGCTTTTTCTTATCTTCAGATATATATGTCATCTTACTATGGAAAAAAAAATTTTCTCTTTCGCATTTTTTCAACTTGAAAATCATTGCAATGGATTAATGGGATTTTTGCGATTAAAATGACACCAAACTTGACATAAATCGGATCATTTTTAATTAAATAAATTATTAATTTTTAATTACATATTTAATTAAAAATGATCCGATTTATATCGTGTTTGGTGTCATTTTAATCACAAAAATCCCATTAATCTATTGCAATTATTTTCGAGTCGAGAAAATGCGAAATAGAAAATTTTTATTTTCCATAGTAAGAATATATATATATATCTGAAGATAAGAAAAAGCGAGCCTGTGGCGAGCGAGACTTCGGAACTCTTTCATCTCGCTTGCTCCTTACTCCTTCTCGCTCTTGCTTCAACGACATCGGAGATCTTTCCTTATCTATAACAACTGAGGCATTTAAATATCGTAGAAATTAAAATTTTTATTTCGCATTTTGTCAAATTGAAAATAATTGCAATGGATTAATGGGATTTTTGTGATTAAAATGACACCAAACACGATATAAATCGGATCATTTTTAATTAAATATGTAATTAAAAATTAATAATTTATTTAATTAAAAATGATCCGATTTATGTCAAGTTTGGTGTCATTTCAATCGCAAAAATCCCATTAATCCATTGCAATGATTTTCAAGTTGAAAAAATGCGAAAGAGAAAATTTTTTTTTCCATAGTAAGATGACATATATATATCTGAAGATAAGAAAAAGCGAGCCTGGCGAGCGAGACTTCGGAACTCTTTCATCTCGCTTGCTCCTTACTCCTTCTCGCTCTTGCTTCAACGACATCGGAGATCTTTCCTTATCTATAACAACTGAGGCATTTAAATATCGTAGAAATTAAAATTTTTATTTCGCATTTTGTCAAATTGAAAATAATTGCAATGGATTAATGGGATTTTTGTGATTAAAATGACACCAAACACGATATAAATCGGATCATTTTTAATTAAATATGTAATTAAAAATTAATAATTTATTTAATTAAAAATGATCCGATTTATATCAAGTTTGGTGTCATTTTAATCGCAAAAATCCCATTAATCCATTGCAATTATTTTCAAATTGAAAAAATGCGAAATAAAAATTTTAATTTTTATGAAGACAAGCCGTGATTATAAGATAAGATAAGATCTGGAGATTTTCAAGCTCACTCGAGAAGCCGAAGAACAAGCGATAAAAACATGTCTGATAGTAATACGTAAAGTCGCGCGGTTTTGTGTACATACATATCACAAATGACCAATCGCATGGCAACTGTGCACGTGCTCACGCGAGTTTATTTATCATTTACGAATGTGTCCGAAAAACAAAAAATATTCTCGATGGTTGGGAACAGAGCTGCCAGATCCGGGTCGCAAACAACATGCAACCCGTAGTGGAGGGGGTAACAGACATGTGAGCGTAAGCGTACGTGTGAGCTCGGCGCTTCGGCTAGCTTCGGGTAGTAGAAGAAGACAGAATACAGTTTTCTGTCTCCTTCCTACCAAGCTGACAACGAAGGCGACGGCGACGGACGACGCTGCTTACTTCTCGATATCTCGATATGACCCACAGCGTTAAATGTTTGTCCCTTACAGTTTTTTATATTATATATTTTTTCATATAAAAAATCAAACCATAATATTTATAAACGAACACACACACACACACAATATATATATATATATATATATATATATATATATATATATATAAACGAATTGTGAGAATACATGTTGAGCACGTTTGTCGAAAATGGTTTTGCTTTTATGATAAATTTCATGCTAAAATTTCTATTGTAATAATTCATTTTTAATAAAAAAAATAATTATTTATTTCTAATTAAATTTATTTCTTAATTTGTTATTATCAAATAAAATATAAAATAATATTATTTCTTCAATTTAAAAACGAAAAATTATTTAAAAAATAATAAATTTTTAAATCAATTATTTATCACTTTATATAATTATATTTTATTGTACACAATACAAATTTTAACATGAAATTTCTGATAAAAGTAAAACCCTTTTCGACAAACGTGCTCAATAACGCGTTCACAATTTGTTTATATATATATATATATATATATATATATATATATATATATATATGTATACGTATGTATATATCGTTTTTAAATATTATAGTTTGATTTTTTGTAAAAATATATAATATAAAGAGCTGTAAGAGACAAACACTCAACGCTGTGGCTCATATCGAGATATCGAAAAGTAAGCAGCGTCGCCCGTCGCCTTCGTTGCCCGCTCGATAGAAAGGAGACAGAAGATAGTATTTTCTCGTCTTTTACTCTCTTACTCTTTTACTTAATATATAATTAATCTGAATTAATATATAATTATAATTATACATTAAACTTTCTTTCTATACGTATATATTTATACACACAAACGATATACAAATGTATACTACGTTTACGGCAATTTTTAAATTATAAAATAATGAGTGGTGATTTTCCACACCACCCATGGGGTATCACCAGTGGCGCGTTAGGTTTTTATATGTGGACCTTCGCCTGGAGCCCTATTATACCACGTTATATTGTATTGTTTCGTCATTTACAAGTGTGTCTGTTATACAGACAAAACTTTTATACACCTATGATATACCTACCTTTGATACACTTTTTACAAATATGTTGTCTGTTATACAGACAAGATGTTTTTCACATACTTACGTTTTACAAATATGTTATCTGTTAGACAGACAAGATGTTTTTCACATACTTACGTTTTACAAATATGTTGTCTGTTAGACAGACAAGATGTTTTTCACATACTTACGTTTTACAAATATGTTGTCTGTTATACAGACAAGATGTTTTTCACATACTTACGTTTTACAAATATGTTGTCTGTTATACAGACAAGATGTTTTTCACATACTTACGTTTTACAAATATGTTGTCTGTTATACAGACAAGATGTTTTTCACATACTTACGTTTTACAAATATGTATGTTGTCTGTTATACAGACAAGATGTTTTTCACATACTTATGTTTTACAAATATGTTGTCTGTTACACAGACAGAATTTATTATTTATGACATGAAGGACCAGCTATATCAGTAGTATCTGCAGCATGTAATCTTAAAATACTTTTATCTTTTTTAGCAGCGGGAGCATATAATTTGTCCGCTGACATAAGTGACAAATGTTTTTCGTCAATTTTCATTTTCATAGCTGTTTCTCCTCTCGTTTTTAATGCAGATTTAAATACACAAATTGCATTAACAGTAGCCGACGAAAAACTGTTACGTTTTTTCGTTTTTAAATTATTTAAAAGAGAAAACATCCTCTCCGGATCGGCATTTGAATTTGGAAGCGATCTAATAGTATTTATAACATTTGTTAAATTGGGATATTTAACAAGATTATTGTATTGACTTTGTAAAATTTCTTTCCACATGCTGTCGAAATTTAATTTAGAAAAACTTTGTTTTTCTTCCATTGTAAAATCTAATGGTAGGGCAATCCATTCTTTTTTTAAACCATCTTCGTCAAAACAGCCGATAGTTTTAGCTATAAAAGAAATATCATTGAATGATGTTTCTCTATTATTATCAAATAAACTTATGTATGGCCGAAAAATTTGTAATTTTGATAAAAATATGTTATTTATAGGTAATCTTTTACGAATTTCTTCCGCAGCAGTCACATAAAATGTTAAACAATTCTCTCGAACAATTTTAACTATGTTTATGTGACCTTTCAGCGTTAATTCATTTAAATATTCTTCACATTCTGATCCCAAAATAATTTCATCAGCTTTTTGATTTTCTTTCAGTGAGAATATAATATTTGTAGAAAATGGTTTTAAATATTCTTCTTTTAAAAAATTTCTACAGATTTGGAAAAGAAAATTTACAGATTTTTGGGATGGAGTTCCGAAAAGGTCAAACCTCCGATTTTGCTATCATCACTTATACTTACGTATTTTGATGCGCTGATTACGAAAATGATAGTTAAAGTTACCGACTACTTCATTTTCATGGTAAAAACCATAAAAAAAGAAATCGTTAAAAAATGACGTTTTTTGATTTTATTTTATCAATATACTGAAAATTAAAAAAAAAAAAGTTTCAAAGAAAAGTTGTAGATCTTTTTAAAATATACATTTTATGTGCTATTCATTTTTACTGTTATTCACCACGGTCCCGATTGACCACGGTCCCGATTGACCACGGTCCCGCCTAAACACTCTAAAAAGAAATGATACGGCTCGCTTCGCTCGCCGCACCGGCCTGCGGCCCGCTAAAAAATAACTACCTTAGGCGATAGACATTGGGCTACGCTACCGACAGTGCCGCCCGACCCCTCTCCGCGGGGAAGGCGGCTTAACGGGCGCGCTAACGCGCGCCCTACCGCCTTCCCCGCTCCGAGGGGCGGGCTCCGCGATTAGGAAACATGTATTTGAACACTATAGTATATTAGCTAACAAGTGCGGGGGATCAAAAATCGGCCGAAACTGCGGACAGTCTCGAACAGTTCACACGCCAAAGGTTCCAGTATATTGTATATCTTTCTACTCTTCTCACTAAGTCAGAGTGTATATAGAGCTTTACAGCAAAGCAGCATTTGGTTTCAGATAAATTTTGTGACAATTGCAGTAGTTGTTTTTCTATTTTTTTTGTTCAAAATCTTTAAGTTCTGATTTGCTTTAGCCTGCCTTTTAAGGTTTTTTAATATTTATTATAGATAAATGAGCTTTGCCATTCCTAACACTGGTTGTTTAAAAGTTTATTTCTGTTTTGTTTATCATAAAAAAATGGACAGAACGTATAATTTTTTCTCATTGGCGTCTATTCTTCAAAATCGTTCCTCAACTCTCCAATGGCTTAGAGATATTGGTTTTATTCCGACGCAAAAATTTTGTAAAACTCATAAAAAATATATGGTTTTACAAGAATCACAGCATGCTTGTGGACAATTTCTTTGTATGAAAAAAGGAAAATATCGACATATTGCAACTGTTGCTGAAAATACATGGTTTGAGAGATGCCATATTTCTCCTGCAGCATGTATCTTTATAACGTATTGTTTTTCGGTCAATATGACGTTTGAGCAAACAATTCGAGAAAGCAGCATTTGTGATGGGCAACAGATATCTCGTGAAACTG
Source organism: Camponotus vicinus (assembly GCF_025532165.1). Taxonomy (NCBI): domain Eukaryota; kingdom Metazoa; phylum Arthropoda; class Insecta; order Hymenoptera; family Formicidae; genus Camponotus; species Camponotus vicinus. The sequence goes on from NW_028141948.1 coordinate 5,648,796, forward strand.
TAGCTGATAGATTTTCTTTTTGTCGAGAAGTCTGCATGGCTGCACTTGATGAGCACTTCGAAAATGAAGATCTTTTAGGAGGTGTTGGTAAAGTAGTAGAAATTGACGAATGTAAGATTGGTCGTCGAAAATATGAACGAGGACGTATTGTTGAGGGGTCATGGATTCTCGGAATGATTCATCGTGGACATTCTGCTAATTATCGGCTTGAAATTTGCCCAGACAACAAAAGGGACAAAGATACTCTTCTAGCTTTGATAAAAAAACATGTTGCACCTGGAACAGAGATTCATACAGATTGCTGGAAAGGTTATATCGATTTGGATAAGCACGGATATGTTCATAAAACGGTAAATCATTCTGAGAATTTTGTAGACCCTGAAACTGGTGCTCATACTCAGAATATTGAGTCTTCCTGGCGCTGGATGCGTCGACATTTATCTCGTGGTGCTCATCAGGAGAATATTGCAGAACATTTATGCGAATTTTTGTGGCGTCGCCGTGTTCGAAAATTGAATGAAGATCCTTTCAAACAATTAATTATTGATATTAAAAAATGTTATCCAGGAAAAATGTAACGTATTAAAGAAATATATACATATATATATGAAAGCAGTTACAATAGCATCTAACATTAGTTTTTAAGTAAAAAAAAAAATCAAAAGCAAAAAAAAATTAAAAGCAACAAGAAAAAAACAAAAAAACAAAAACAAGGAGCTACAAAAACTTTCTACGTCCACGTCGTTAGCTCTGGGTAATGCCAAAGGAAAGTTAACTTATCGTACACAGCATATCGTAGTGTGATGAGATATATCTTTAAGTTTGATTTTCTAGAGAACTATCACTTGTATGGTAAAAATGAATAGGACATAAAATGCATATTTCGAAGAGATCTACAACTTTTGTTTGAAACATTTTTTAAATTTTCAGTATTTGATAAAATAAAATCAAAAAACGTCATTTTTAACGATTTTTTATGGTTTCCACCATGAAAATGAAATAGTCGGTAACTTTAACTATCATTTTCGTAATCAGCGCATCAAAATACGTAAGTATACGTGATGACAGCAAAATCGGGGGTTTGACCTTTTCGGAACTACACCCGATTTTTGATGTAATAAATGAATCCTCGTTTCTAATGCTTGAAAGAATGCATTAAATGCATTAAAGAAATTTAAAACATATTTTAAAAACAGAAAATAAGCTTTCATCTCTACGTTGCCCATCATAGACAGTAGATATTCTCCAGAATTTGTTTTTTCGCTCACAACCATTTCAGTAAGAAAGTATTTAATTGTATCCCAAGATTCAAGAAGCCTTTCGATACATAAATAACGCGACAGCCAGCGTGTATCACATAATTTCAATATTTTGCGATTTGTTTCTTGGAAACATTCACAAAATTCAAGAAAAATAGCCGAACGTTTTGGACTGCTATTGAGATAAGTAGCAATTTTTTTTAGAAATTCCTCGCAATATGCAGGTATTTTAGAACAAGCAGCATGCGCTGCTAATGCGAAGGAATGACATGGGCATGAAAATGTTAATAAATGTGGACATGTTTCTTCCAATTTTTTTTTAAACGATAAATGTTTTCCTGTCATAACAGATGCATTATCGCATGATAAGGCTACAATATTTGAAAAAGGTATCTGTAATTTCCACATTTCACATTTAAATGCCTGAAACAACTTTTCTGCGCTTGAATCTTTAGCATCAATGTCGATTAATTTAACTAATTGTGTGCGAATATCTAATGTCTCTGGATCAACGTATCGAACAAGAAATGTCATCCATTTATTATTTGTTATATCAGATGTTTCATCAATAAAAATTGTAAATTTTGTATGTTGAAGCTTATTGACGACACGATCTGTTTCAACTGGACATAGAACATTTGTAATAATGTTTTTACATTTCGTCCTGCCCATGCTCATGTTTTGTAATATATTAGGATCTTTTCCTATGTTTTGAAAGAAGCTAAGGATTTCTTTAGCAGTTTGATGCGAAATATTTTTATCAGCGATTAATGCCGCATACCGAATTTCTGCTGATTTTTTTCGCTCATCAAACGACAAAACTGAATCATTTACTATATTTATATTTTCCTTCGTATTCTTTATTTCTGTTTCATGTTTTTTAGATATTTCTATATGTGCTTTGGATTCTGCGTGACGATAAATTTGCGATAAACCACCAATCATAGATTTATCACAAAATGAACAAAAAAATGAATTTTCATCGTGTGACACTTTGCGTAACCATGGTTTAAATAATTCGACATCTAACCATTGTTCTTGAAATTTCTTCTTTAAATTTATGTTAATTGTTGCGGATATTTTTTTATTTGAATTTTTATTATCAATATTTAATAAAGACGGAGTATTTTCTTTAATATTATTTTTATGACACGCAGAATCCGCATGTCTTAAAACATGTGTGTTGCATGAAATATTTTTATTGCATATAATGCAATGATATAAGCTCTCGTCAAAAGATACTGTGCGTATCCAATGTTTAATTCGATCGTCATTGAGCCAAGCGTTTGAAAAGCTTCGCTTAAGTTTTTTTCTTGACAAATCACACATTTTTATAAAACAAAAAATAGACAGAAATAAAGAATCAAAGAAGAGTGGATAAAAGAAGGTAAAGACGAAAAAAGATAAAGATATATAGATATTTTAAATAATCAGAACTCACAATCGGGATTGTGACAGTTTCTTGAACACCAAGATTTCACAAATCACGTATAAAAAAATACGTTTACTTGAGTGTACAAGGCGACAAGATTATCTGATGAAAACGCCCCGAATGAACGGCATAAAACAAATGAAACGGCATGAAACAAATAAATGCCGCAGTGTCAATTCACGGTGACAGGACTGACAGGTCGAAGCACGCTAATATATTGAAGAGCAACATGTCTCGTAAGTAAATCATTTATTTGTAGACAAATATTAAAAAACTTTAATCCTTAATTATTCTCTTATCATTTTTCCTTTATTAATAATTTTATAGAGGATATAAACGCCGAGATGGATGCGCTGGTGCTGCAAGAAAGGCCAAATATGCAGCAGTTGATGCAACAATTGTTGCATCAAAATCAATTGTTGCATCAACAGCTGCAAACATATATGGAGCAGCAGCAGCAGCAGCAGCAGCAGCAGCAGCAGCAGCAGCAACAGCAGCAAGAATCACAGGAACAGCCACAGCAGGAGCAAAATAGTATATTATTTTTTAAATATTTTTATTAAATTTTATTTTATCAAATTATATATATGTATTATTATAATTTATTTATTATTTATGTTTTATTTTTAGAAAACAAACCAAAAAAAAGAGGAGGCGGACGGTCCCGTGCCCGCTGGTATCAAAAAAATGGGGGCACCAGGGGCGGATGGGGCGTCCGAGGCAGAGGGGGCGGCCGAGGCCGAGCCGGAGGCGGCCGAGGCGGAGGCGGCCGACGCCGAGGCGGCCGAGGTCGAGGGAACACAACAATAAAAAACTATTATTATTATTAATACTACTATTATATTACAATTATCAATTATTACTATTATATTATAATTATTCTTTAAAATATTTAAAAAAATAAATTATACCAAAAATAATAATTTAAGAAATATTTATTTATCCCTTCTTTTTTTTTTATTTATCCCATCTTGTCTGTATCACAGACAACATATTTGTAAAACGTAAGTATGTGAAAAACATCTTGTCTGTATAACAGACAACATATTTGTAAAAAGTGTATCAAAGGTAGGTATATCATAGGTGTATAAAAGTTTTGTCTGTATAACAGACACACTTGTAAATGACGAAACAATACAATATAACGTGGTATAATAGGGCTCCAGGCGAAGGTCCACATATAAAAACCTAACGCGCCACTGGTGATACCCCATGGGTGGTGTGGAAAATCACCACTCATTATTTTATAATTTAAAAATTGCCGTAAACGTAGTATACATTTGTATATCGTTTGTGTGTATAAATATATACGTATAGAAAGAAAGTTTAATGTATAATTATAATTATATATTAATTCAGATTAATTATATATTAAGTAAAAGAGTAAGAGAGTAAAAGACGAGAAAATACTATCTTCTGTCTCCTTTCTATCGAGCGGGCAACGAAGGCGACGGGCGACGCTGCTTACTTTTCGATATCTCGATATGAGCCACAGCGTTGAGTGTTTGTCTCTTACAGCTCTTTATATTATATATTTTTACAAAAAATCAAACTATAATATTTAAAAACGATATATACATACGTATACATATATATATATATATATATATATATATATATAAACAAATTGTGAACGCGTTATTGAGCACGTTTGTCGAAAAGGGTTTTACTTTTATCAGAAATTTCATGTTAAAATTTGTATTGTGTACAATAAAATATAATTATATAAAGTGATAAATAATTGATTTAAAAATTTATTATTTTTTAAATAATTTTTCGTTTTTAAATTGAAGAAATAATATTATTTTATATTTTATTTGATAATAACAAATTAAGAAATAAATTTAATTAGAAATAAATAATTATTTTTTTTATTAAAAATGAATTATTACAATAGAAATTTTAGCATGAAATTTATCATAAAAGCAAAACCATTTTCGACAAACGTGCTCAACATGTATTCTCACAATTCGTTTATATATATATATATATATATATATATATATATATATTGTGTGTGTGTGTGTGTTCGTTTATAAATATTATGGTTTGATTTTTTATATGAAAAAATATATAATATAAAAAACTGTAAGGGACAAACATTTAACGCTGTGGGTCATATCGAGATATCGAGAAGTAAGCAGCGTCGTCCGTCGCCGTCGCCTTCGTTGTCAGCTTGGTAGGAAGGAGACAGAAAACTGTATTCTGTCTTCTTCTACTACCCGAAGCTAGCCGAAGCGCCGAGCTCACACGTACGCTTACGCTCACATGTCTGTTACCCCCTCCACTACGGGTTGCATGTTGTTTGCGACCCGGATCTGGCAGCTCTGGTTGGGAACGGCCAGAAAATCAGTTGTCTTCGAGTTGAGCTGCCGAGCGGACGCCGAGCAACGTCTCAACGAGCGCGATGGGTAGATGTAAGTACAATATTTATTTTCAAATATTCGCTTCTCAATTAATACTTCTCTGATTCTTTAATAGTTGACAGATATATATAATATCAAATTTTATAGACAGTATTACAGTGCATAAATTATGATATTCTACATTCGTCAACTGTAAAAACTTGTATTTCATAGACTTTCTTCTCTCCTCTCTCCTCTCTCTCTCTCTCTCTCCCTCTCTCGCGTGCGCGCGCGCTTACTCGCTTACTCGCTTACTTATTCGCTTATTTTTCATATAAAATAGATAAAAATTATAAATATATTTATTATTTGCTAGCTAAAAGCGTGGGCAGTATTCGCGGTAAAACCCCGACAACAATGGCGGCGGCAACGACGGCAACGATAGCGAAGACGACGTCGCTAGGACATCATGGCACAAGAAGTGCCATGGCGACGACGGCACTAGGAAGTCATGGCACTTCTTGTGCCATGACGGCAATGCCACAAGACAGTCACACTTCCTGTGCCATGGCGACGACGCCACAAGAAAGTCACGTTTCCTGTGCCATGGCGATGACGCCACCAGCAGACACAAGGGAGACACGGATGATGATGCCCACATCATCAAATAACGTGTATACACGGAAGGCAGAAACGGCGGAAACGGGAAAAATAGTAAACGATAAAAAAGTAAGTAAAATTATATTTTATATGAAAAAATATTATTGATTATATATTAAATATATATTATATATTATATAACTATAAATATATATTATTATAATTGTGGATAAATTGTTGGTGGCATTATTAGCATCGTGCATGATCCAACACACACACGCGCGCGCGCATGTGTGTGTATCGCGCGCGACGCTGGTAATGGGGCCGACGAATTTATTCAATTACAATGTATATTTTTTTATTTCCTTTCTTCATCGATGAATATACATACATGAGTTGTTTTTTTGTCATTTTTATATAGTTAAAAATAATTAAAGATATATGTGTGAGAGAGTGTATGTTTCTAAAAATATTAATATTTAATTTTTATATATTTTTTTCAGCGTATCAATGATGCAGTGCGGCGGGCGGCAACTCGCGAGCGAAAAAGACACGTCGCTGGTATGCGACGTGTTTTAATGGAACCACGATATATGGCCCCAGGATATATGCCTGCTCCCTACGCATCGGCAGGATTCGTGCCTGCATCGGCAGGATATGTGCCCGCGTCGGTAGGATATGTACCTGCATCGGCAGGATATGTGCCCGCATCGGTAGGATACACGCTCGCGCCTGCTGCAGCGACAGGATATCTTCCCGCGCCATCCACACAATACGTAACACCTGCACCATTAGGATACACGACTGCGCCTCCCGCACCGTCAAATTACGTGCCGGTGCCACCCACACCAACTTATGTACCTGCGTCTTCCGCACCATCATATATGTTTGCGCCTTCCCCTTATGTAACGTTTAAATAGAGTATTTATAAATTTATTGACATTATAATATGACATTATAAGTTTTTATTTCATACACATACACACACGCGCGCGGGCGCATGCATATTACACTTATTATTACTTATTATTACTTGCGTATGTTGTGTAAAAAATATAAAATAAATTTAATTTTTAATATTTTTATACTTATTTATTTATACGTTCCTTTATTCCCCCTCCATTTCATTTATTCCCACTTTTACATACTATTTTAAATTTTATTTTAATCATTTTTCATATTTCCCTCTTTTTTTTTAAATTTTATTTATAAATTTATTGATATTATAATATTGGTTAAATATTCTATCTCTCTTTACACACACCTTTAGCTCTTTCTTATATATTTCCTATATAAAAAGAACATATATATATAGTTTTCTTTTAATATATATAAGAGTGTATGTGTGCGTGTGTTCTATCTAATCGCTCGTTCAATACATATCGTTTTGCTTCATGCTCCTCGCATATTTGGCTATTGACGTTCATTTATATATATATATATATATATATATATATATATATATATATATATATATATCGTGAAAGTTCATTATAGTTCATTATATTTTTTCTCTATAAACTTTCTTCCTATTTTTCTAATATAAAAATGCATTAATTTATGCATTTTTCTTTTATTGCATACATAAAATATGCAATTAGTTCCTTTCTTTTTATTTTGCTATTTTAAATATATGTATATAATGTAATCTGTACATATTCTTTACATTTACTACACAAATGATATTTATGAGAATAGATTGTTATTTACAGCAATTTATTAATTTATAAAAAAGAAAATTTGATATATTTTATAAATTTTTTTATGTTATGAAGCATGTATATAAAATGGTACAGTACAATTTCACAATAAATGTGTGTATTTATAAGCTGTAGTTTATATTAATAAAAGAATAAACTTTTTCTTTGAGTATATTACAATTATACATATATATATATATATATATATATGTATATATATATATATATATATGTATATATATATGTATAATTGTAATATACTCAAAGAAAAAGTTTACTTTTTTATTAATATTCTACAGCTTATAAATACACACATTTATTGTGAAATTGTACTGTACCATTTTATATGCATGCTTCATAACATAAAAAAGTTTATAAAATATATCAAATTTTCTTTTTTATAAATTAATTAATTGCTGCTGCTGCTGCTGCATAAATATATGCAGCTGCTGCTGAAATAATTGTTGCTGTTGCAACAATTGTTGCAGCAGCTGCTGCATATTAGGTGCATCCTGCAGCACCAGCGCATTCATCTCCTCATTTATCTCTTCTATAAAATTATTAAGAAAAAAAATTATAACAGAAACATTAAAATTTCTTAATAATTTTGTATAAATAATGATTTACTTACGAGACATTATGTTCAATCTGTCGCCGTGCTGAGCCGTGGTGAACAGACACTGAGGCACACTCGGCATTTGTTTCATGCCGTTTCATTTGTTTTATACCGTTCATTTGTTTCGCGGCCTTTTTTTTCATCAGATAATCTTGTCGCCTTGTACTGTCAAGTAAACGTATTTTTTTATACGTGCTCTGAAATCTTGGTGTTCAAGAAACTGTCACAATCCCGATTTGTGAGTTCTGATTATTTCAAATTTCTATATATCTATCATTTTTCATCTTCTTTTATTCATTCTTCTTTAATTCTTTGTTTCTGCCTATTTTTTGTTTCACAAAAATGTGTGATGAATTAAGAAAAAAATCTAAGCGAAGCTTTTCAGATGCTTGGCTCAACGATGATCGAATTAAATGTTGGATACGCAAAGTAGCTTTTGATGAGAGCTTGTATCATTGTATTATATGCAATAAAAATATTTCATGCAACACACATGTTTTAAGACATGCGGATTCTGCGTGTCATAAAAATAATATTAAAGAAAATAATTCATCTTTAAGTACTGATAATAAAAATAATAATAAAAATTCAGATAAAAAAATATCCGAAAAATATAAATTTCAAGACCAATGGCTAGAGATTGAATTATTTAAGCCATGGTTACGCAAAGTATCACATGATATAATTCACATGATATTCATTTTTTTGTTCATTTTGCGATAAATCCATGAGAGGTGATTTATCGAAAATTTATCGTCACGCAGAATCGAAAGCACATATAGAAATATGTAAAATTAAAACAGAAACAAAGAATACAAACGAAAATATAAACATAACAGATGATTCACTTTTGTCGTTTGAAGAGCGAAAAAAAATAGCAGAAATTCGATATGCTGCATTAATTGCTGATAAAAATATTTCGCATCAAACTGCAAAAGAAATCCTTAGCTTCTTTCAAAACATAGGAAAAGATCCTAATGTATTACAAAACATGAGCATGGGCCGAACAAAATGTAAAAACATTATTACAAATGTTTTGTGCCCAGTTGAAACAGATCGTGTCGTCAATAAAATTCAGAATACAAAATTTTCAATTTTTATTGACGAAACATCTGATATAACTAATGATAAATGGATGACTTTTCTTGTTCGATACGTTGATCCAGAGACATTAGATATTCGCACACAATTAGTTAAATTAATCGACATTGATGCTAAAGATTCAAGCGCAGAAAAGTTGTTTCAGGCATTTAAATGTGAAATGTGGAAATTACAGATACCATTTTTAAATATCGTAGCTTTATCATGTGACAATGCATCTGTTATGACAGGAAAACATTTATCGTTTAAAAAAAAATTAGAAGAAATATGTCTACATTTATTAACATTTTCATGCCCATGTCATTCCTCCGCATTAGCAGCGCATGCTGCATGTTCTAAAATGCCTGCATATTGCGAGGAATTTCTAAAAAAAATTGCTACTTATCTCAATAGCAGTCCAAAACGTACGGCTATTTTTCGTGAATTTTGTGAGTGTTTCCAAGAAACAAATCGCAAAATATTGAAATTATGTGATACGCGCTGGCTTTCGCATTATTTATGTATCGAAAGACTTCTTGAATCTTGGGATACAATAAAATACTTTCTTACTGAAATGGTTGTGAGCGAAAAAACAAATTCTGGAGAATATCTATTGTCTATGATGAAAAACGTAGAGATAAAAGCTTATTTTCTATTTTTAAAATACGTTTTGAATTTCTTTAATGCATTTAATGCATTTTTTCAAGCATTAGAAACAAGGATTCATTTATTGCATCCAAAATCTTTAAACTTTCTTTTCCAAATCTGTCGAAATTTTATAAAAGAAGAATATTTAAAACCATTTTCTCCAAATATTATATTCTCCTTAAAATAAAATCAAAAACCTACTAATGAAATTATTTTGGGATCAGAATGTGAGGAATATCTGAACGAATTAACGCTGAAAGGTCACATAAACATTGTTACAATTGTTCGAGAGAATTGTTTAATATTTTATGTGACTGCTGCAGAAGAAATTCGTAAAAGATTACCTCTAAATAATATATTTTTATCAAAGTTACAAGTTTTTCGACCATATATAAGTTTATTTGATAACAATAGAGAAACATCATTCAATGATGTTTCTTTTATAGCTAAAACTACCGGCGGTTTTGATGAAGATGATTTAAAGAAGGAATGGATGGCCTTACCATCAGATTTTACAATGGAAGAAAAACAAAACTTTTCTAAATTAAATTTCGACAGCATGTGGAAAAAAATTTTACAAAATCGACACAATAATCTTGCTAAATATCCCAATTTAACAAATGTTATAAGTACTATTAGATCTCTTCCAAATTCAAATGCCGATCCGGAAAGAATGTTTTCTCTTTTAAATAATTTAAAAACAAAAAAACGTAACAGTTTTTCGTCAGCTACTGTTAATGCTATTTGTGTATTTAAATCTGCATTAAAAACGAGAGGCGAGACAGCTATCAAAATGAAAATTGATGAAAAGCATTTGTCTCTTATGTCAGCGGATAAATTATATGTTACCGTTGCTAAAAAAAATAAAAGTATTTTAAGGTTACATGCTGCAGATACTATTGACATAGCTGGCCCCTCATCTCATAAATAATAAATTTATTAAAAACATTACGCTTGTAAAAATAAGTACGTGAAAAACATCTTGTCTGTGTAACAGACATCATATTTGTGGAAAGCAAAAGTATTAAAAACATCTTGTCTGTGTAACAGACATCACACAGAAAAAAAGGACATTCTTGTTTTGAAAATATATTTAATTTCAACGTGAAAATCTTGAAATGAAATTATATTGCGTTAATTAAAGAAAAATATAATTGCTTGAATAATTGCTTACTTGAATGAAGCCATTTTATATAGTTCAATCAAGAAAAATATATTCTTATGATTTAAGATTTAATTTTCTTGAATAGAAAAGAAACAATGTTAGATAAAAAAAAACATTTTTGAATCAAAGATTATAATTTTCTTAAAGTAGAATTAAATAATTATATATTCTTGTGGTGACAATTACAATATTAAAATAAGACATAATATTGTTGAAATTTAAAATTATTAAATTCTTCTAAGAAGATTATAAATTGTTGCGTATATATGAAACAATGAACGCGTTAGTTTAAGTATATAAGTTTTGATTTGACACTTATTTTTTTTTCTGTGCATATTTGTGGAAAGCAAACGTATTAAAAACATCTTGTCTGTGTAACAGACATCATATTTGTGGAAAGCAAAAGTATTAAAAACATCTTGTCTGTGTAACAGACATCATATTTGTGGAAAGCAAAAGTATTAAAAACATCTTGTCTGTGTAACAGACATCATATTTGTGGAAAGCAAAAGTATTAAAAACATCTTGTCTGTGTAACAGACAACATATTTGTAAAAAGCAAGAGAATAAAAATTATCTTGTCTGTATAACAGACATCATACTTGTAAATGACAAAATAATGCAATGTGGTATAATAGGGCTCTAAGCGAAGGTCCACATAAAAAAACCTAACGCGCCATTGGTGATACCCCGTGGGTGGTGTGGAAAATCGCCACACTCGTTAAATTTTTTTATTTTATTATTTTAAATGTATATATATGGAGAAAACAAGTTCAATTATTATATTAAATAGTTTTATAATATATTTTTGTAATATAATTAGTATATATTTATATTTGTATATATATTTGTATAATATATTTATAATATATATATATATATATATATATATATATACACATACACATACATATTATAAACATATTATACGATAAAAAAGCTGTAAGAGAAACATTGAGCGCATATCGAGATATCGAGGAGCAAGCAGCGTGTAGCGTCGCGCGTCGGCCGTCGCTTTCGTTAGTAAGAGGAAGACAGAAGACTGTATTCTGTCCTCTTCTACTATCCGAAGCTAGCCGAAGCGCCGAGCTCACACGTACGCTTACGCTCACATCCTCATTACCCCCTCCACGCCGTGTTGCATGTTGCTTGCGGCGGAGATCTGGCAGCTTTGGCGAGCGGTTCGTCCTCTCAGAACAAACACCACGAATCCGAATTATTAGTTCTGATGTTTAATTATTTTTGGATTCTCTGTAGGCGGCGAGCAGTTCGTCCTCTCCGAGCCGTCACTTCGAATCAGAATTATTAATTTTAGTAGTTAATTATGCTTCGGATTTTCCGTAGGCGGCGAGCGGTTCGTCCTCTCTGAGTCGTCACTTCAAATCCGAAGTCCCGATTTAATTATTATAATAAATTTATTAGCACGTGCCTGGATAAGAATATATGTATACGTTAACGTCGCGTCGCGTGGGATATGGATTTATTGAATTAGGATTCCTTTGAATAATCACAAGATTTAGCACACACTAATATATATTTCTAAATTAATACACACAATGTAATATATTTAAACTAACACTTAAACCTGAGAATGAATTTATAAATGAACTTAAAGTTTAAAATTGGGATTAGAATTAGAGTTAGAGTTAAGATTACGATTTGGAATTAGGATTTAGAGTTAGAGTCCAGCTTAGGACTTGTCGGTTCGGTGTCGCGAGTTAAACTGACTGAGTCTGGGCCTACTCTGAGGTCCCTCGATTTCGGCGGCTCGGCCGCTGCGGCGCACAGTGCTGAGGCGGAAAAAATTGATTTTCAAAAGTTTAAATTTATAATTTAATTTTACTATGAAAATGATGTCTAAAGATCCAATATCAATACTAAATGATTAATTTTTTTTATTCTTTATCTTTATTAACATTTTCAGTGGGATAAAGCCTTAAATATTTCTATTGTAGAAAATATCATGATAAGTAACATTCAATTTTGAATGTGTTTTTATATTTTTTAATCGATAGATTATAATTATATTTATTATAAAAATTTAAATTAACTTTGAATCTTCCTTAGAAAACGAGAAATAAATTCTTATTGACCATATTTCTGTACAAATATTGTTTTAAAAATGTCTTTAAAAAAAAGAAAATATAAATTGGAGGAAGTATTTCCTTGTTACCCAAACCTCTCCAAAATGTGTTTTTTGTCTACAATGGAAGGTAATCTTTCTAATTTAAAGAAACTTCAACATCCAGCTGCGCATATTTGCGCCACTGAGAGAAATTCGAATTTTTATTCAGAGATGTTAGACTTGAATGCATCACGTAACTAATATGGCGCAGTTTTCTCGCTTGTTGTATTCCGTTTTTTTATTTCTCTCTTAAATGGCGTTTTATGTTAACTCGTTTCTCGCAAATAGAAAACATCTTAATTGTTTATTTATATGATTCGAATAAATTTTGCCTCGGATCGAGCGATTATTAGAGCTGATCTGTGTTTTTGCGTACAAATTGTCTGTGATTGGTTATTGGTCGACTGTGAGAGAGATTTTATTTATGCATTATATATTTATGCATTTAATATTTGTTTATATATGTTATAAAAGTGTTACTTAAATACGAATTTTATTATATAAATACATATTATGTATAAAAAGTTAATTTCCTTTAATTTTATTTCTAACATAATTTGCTTCATTCTCTCTCTCTTCCGCGCTCTCTCTCTTTTTCCCTTTGATTTCTTTATAATTCCTTTAGTTTCCTTTAAATATAATATATTTTTATTCCTTTAATTATTTCATCTCATATAATATTATTAAGAATATAATAAGTATTGTTATTGCGTTCACACTGTTTAATTTTTAAATTTTCATGTTTAGTTTTTAAGAGTTTGCTATACAGGGCGATCCCGAAAAACCTTCTGTCTGTAAAATGACGTATTCCTGACACCATTCTAAGACAATTTTTCCTTTTTACCAAAATTTGATTTGAAGCGTAGTTTTTGAATTATTAAAGGAAGTAGTTAACGTATGACGGGTCGAATACAAGAGGCAGGCAAGGGTGGCGCGATTCACCGTCAGACGCGGGTGCTTACGCGGGGCGCCTGCTGCGATCAGCTGGTCGCTATACACATACAGACACACATGCGAACACATACATTCTCTTTCTGTCTGTCTGTCTGTCTGTCTGTCTGTCTGTCTCTCTCTCTCTCTCTCTCTCTCTCTCTCTCTCTCTCTCTCTCTCTCTCTCTCTCTCTCTCATTCGCTCACTCACCTGTAATTTTTTTTTTTTTTTTTTACGAGAGAGGGGAAAATGCATTTTATGCATACCCACCGGTCGATCCAGTGAGTTATGTGGGACTCGAGTACCAAGTCGAATTACCAACTCGGTACTCCCTACCCACTAAAAACCCCTCTCTTTTCACGAATTTCCTTTGACACACTGTCCCTCTGACTTCCCGAGATCTGTTTTCACATAACATCAAAAAATAGTAATTATTACCTTGTTCGATGACTTTTGATGTATTGCTGTAATTACTTGAAGGAGAAATGAATTTTCCGATAGATCGTACGTTCTCAAATTTAACGTAGATATCACGTTGCAAAAGACAAGAAATCCACACTAAATTATTAACTGAAAGTTTTTCTTCTTTCATGAACTGTATTCTTTTATAAACTTTAACGTAATCACATTTATTTACTCACTTGATGAGACGAGAAATTTACTAATGACTCTATCACTAATCACTATGAATCACTGTCGAATAACTGTTGGCGATTAAAAATCACTCGATGAAAGAAACAGGCGCGGACACGTTACTACACGACGCGACGACGCGACAATGCGACGATAATTACTCGGCGACTGCAAGCAGTTTTTTGTCATGGTAGGTTGCGGTAGGTTAAGGTACTACTGGCGCTATCGAACGCGATCATGTGTTCGATTGAAGAATGCGGTAAACATAATAAACATTTAACATATTAATATTATTATTATCATAAATGTGTGTGATATCCATACATCGTATGATATCTATTTAAAAATTAATTAGATTAAATAAGTGTTTTTAAAATATTTATTACTTTTACTATTATCTTAAATAAATATTTAATATTAATATTTTATATGATAACGTTAAATTTGAGAACGTACGATCTATCGGAAAATTCATTTCTCCTTCAAGCAATTACAGCAATACATCAAAAGTCATCAAACAAGGTAATAATTACTATTTTTTGATGTTATGTGAAAACAGATCTCGGGAAGTCAGAGGGACAGTGTGTCAAAGGAAATTCGTGAAAAGAGAGGCGTTTTTAGTGGGTAGGGAGTACCGAGTTGGTAATTCGACTTGGTACTCGAGTCTCACATAACTCACTGGATCGACCGGTGGGTATGCATAAAATGCATTTTCCCCTCTCTCGTAAAAGAAAAAAAAAATTACAGGTGAGTGAGCGAATGAGAGAGAGAGAGGGAGGGAGGGAGGGAGGGAAAGAGAGAGAGAGAGAGAGAGGGGGAGAGAGAGAGAGAGACAGAGAGACAGACAGACAGACAGACAGACAGACAGACAGAGAATGTATGTGTTCGCATGTGTGTCTGTATGTGTATAGCGACCAGCTGATCGCAGCAGGCGCCCCGCGTAAGCAGCCGCGTCTGACGGTGAATCGCGCCATCCTTGCCTGCCTCTTGTATTCGACCCGTCATACGTTAACTACTTCTTTTAATAATTCAAAAACTACGCTTCAAATCAAATTTTGGTAAAGGAAAAATTGTCTCAGAATGGTGTCAGGAATACGTCATTTTACAAACAGAAGGTTTTTCGGGATCGCCCTGTATGTACCACATTGTTTTCTGTTTACATCAATCTAAACTACTACTCATTTTATCTAATTTTTTCACTTACCATTTACATATCCAATTTTCTAATTCGTATAAATCATATATTAATAAACTATTCTTAAAGTTTTAAGATTATTTTACGATGGCGACTTTTTCGATTTCTCGTGAACATTTGCCGGAAATAATTTTAACTATTAATTACAATATAGACGAAATAAAAACATTATTAAAGAATAAATTTGCAAATTTGAAGACAAATCACTTCGATAAAATAATTGAAGATATTCATAGACATTTTTTGTATCAATTGAAGAAAAAATGCCAAAACAGTAAAAGAAAATCTGATAGATTCAAAAAAGAAAATAGAAATTGGTTAAATGGAATATTTACAGTACAACTTGAAGAAAAAGTTGACTGTGATGTGCAAACTGAACCTCTAATGAAGAAAAAGGTAGAAAACCTACAAAATCATTCGAAAAATGTTGTGACCGAGCAAAACGGTATAAGGCAAAGCATCTTTGTGAAGCTTTTCCTATTCAACAGTTAACTTTGGCTGTCAAGAATGTATCAGATACGAATATAACACGCGCGCGAGACTATATTGATACTAATCAAACATTAGCAATGATAACGAATGCAGACTTAAGTAAATATCAATATGAAGTAATTCGAGAAACACGAAAAAAAAGCAGTTTTGATATCTTGCCTCCTTATAAGAAAGTTTTAAAGACTAAAAAAGAATGTTATTCTCGAGAAATAAGAATAACTGAAAAGAAAGCTGAAATAAATCTTCTAAATTTATTAGATCACACTTTTGAAAGGATGTTTAAAAGTTTTGATATAAAGACGATTGCAAATATTGACAAAGAGGAATTAATTTTAATTTCCAAATGGGGATGTGATGGGGCTTCCGGTCAAAGTGAATTCAGGCAAAAGTTTTTAGATAACTCAATAAACGCATCTGATGCATTCATGTATATGGTATCTATGGTGCCAATTCAATTAGTTTCTAACGACAGTATTATGAAACAGTTTTGGCAAAACTCACGTCCATCAAGTCCAAAACTTTGTAGGCCAATTCAGTTTGAATTCGCCAAAGAAACACCTGAATTGATAAAAGAAACTGTACAACACATAGAAGAGAAAATTTCAAATTTGCATGAGATAATAGTAAATATATCCGGGCGTACATTCGAAGTTAAATATAACATGTTATGTACAATGATTGATGGAAAAACAGCTCAATCGCTCACTGATACAAAATCATCTTCAACTTGTTATATTTGTAAAGCTACTCCTCGAGAGATGAATGATCTCAATCGAATTCATCAAAAATCCTACGATGATAATGCTTTAAAACTCGGTTTATCTCCTCTACATGCGCGTATTAAATTCATGGAATGCATTCTTCATGTCGCTCATAATCTGTCTTTTAAAAAATGGTCAGCTACGAAAGAAATAAAACTTGAAAGAAAAGAGAACAAAAAGAAAATTCAAAAAGAATTTCAATCTCGAACTGATCTTAGAATAGATATGGTACGTCAAGGTTGTGGAAATACAAATGATAGAAACACTTCACGCCGTTTTTTTTCCCAGCCAAAGCTAACAGCAGAAATCACAGGAATAAACAAAGATTTAATTAAGCGTTTTTCAGTAATACTGGGGGTCATTACATGCGGTGCTTCTATTGATCCGAAAAAATTTTGCATATATTCTTATGATACTGCAAAAATGTTTGTCGACTTGTATGGGTGGTATTACATGCCAGTAACTGTTCACAAAGTTCTTCTTCATGGCGAAAAAATTATTACTGCAGCAATGCTTCCCATTGGTTTATTATCCGAGGAAGCACAAGAAGCTCGGAACAAAGATTATAAAAACTATCGAATTTACCATTCAAGGAAAATTAGTCGTTTAACTAAAAACGAGGATGTGCTACACCAATTATTAATCTCATCTGATCCATATTTATTCAGTTTACGAAAAGAACCATCAAAAAATATTTTGTCATTAAGTGAGGATGCGAATTCTCTTTTCCAAGATGAACCTGATTAATCATCTATTTAAAAAATTAATTTTATTTTTGCAATAATAATAATAATAAGAAGAAGAAGAAGAAGAAGAAGAAGAAGAAGAAGAAGAAGAAGAAGAAGAAGAAGAAGAAGAAGACGAAACGATAAGACAACAACAAGGAAAAACGCAACCACAACATGAACCAATAGACACAACAGACATAGAAGAAAAATTCGCACTAACATATATAGAATATAAGGACACAAATACAGACAACAGACCTTACATACATAAGATACCAAATAACCCACACATCAACACAACAATAGCACACATCAACGCAATCATACAAAACAAAATAAATAGCAACACAACTATGGAAGAACTTCAATCACTCATCTACACAGGAGCACTTACCACAGTAAAAATACATACTATACAGAGAGACCAACAATTAAGCAACACACAAAAGAAACTCGCAAAACCGGCATGGCAACATAGAATACAGGAAAAGATAAAAAAAATTAGAAAAGATATCGGACAACTAACACAATTTATACAAGACAAAATATCAAATAAGAAACGAAGAACAATAGGAAATATGTCAAAGCAAGAAGCAACAGAACTGCTAGATGAAAAGAAACAGAAACTACAAGCACTGGCCAAACGACTCAAACGATATAAAAAAAGTGAAAACAAGAAAACAAAACCAATTATTTAACACAAATCAGAAAAAATTTTACCAGACATTAGATAACTTAGAGACCATAACACCCCACCAAATATCAAAAATGTCGAACACTTCTGGAGCAGCATATGGTCAAACCCAATACAACACAATAGACAAGCACAGTGGATACAAACGGAAACAAACAAATACAGCACAATACAACAAATGCCCGAGATAATAATCAAACACGAAGAAGTCACTCAAACAATCAATTCCACACACAACTGGAAAGCACCCGGAAAAGATAAAATAGCCAACTTCTGGTTAAAAAGGTTTAAAGCAACACACGCACACTTAGCCAAACTATTCAACAGTTATATCACACATCCACACAAAATACCACACACACTTACACAAGGAATAACCTACCTGAAACCTAAAGACACAATGGACACAACTAACCCAGCGAAATACCGCCCTATAACATGCTTACCAACGATATACAAAATACTTACAGCAATCATAACACAGAAATTAACCGAGCACACAATACACAACAAGATAATCAATGAAGAACAGAAAGGATGTTGTAAGGGAGCCCGGGGATGCAAAGAACAATTGGTAATAGACGCAGAAATAACACATCAGGCTAAAATCAAACAAAAATCGCTGCACTTCGCATACATTGACTATCAAAAAGCCTTCGATAGTGTACCACACTCCTGGTTAATACAAATATTACAAATATACAAAGCAGACCCCAAACTAATACAGTTCTTAGTAACAGTAATGAAAAACTGCACTACACTCAACATCCGAACAAATACAGGTAATATCTCATCACAACCCATACAGATAAGACGAGGAATATATCAAGGAGATTCTTTAAGTTCTGGTTCTGTCTAGCCCTGAATCCACTAGCCAGCATGCTGAATAACACAAAATATGGATACAACATCACAGGAATATACCCACATAAGATCACACACCTACTATACATGGACGATTTAAAACTGCTAGCAGCAACGAACCATCAACTAAACCACCTACTTAAAACAACAGAAATATTTAGCACAGACATAAATATGACTTTCGGAATTGATAAATGTAAAAAGAACAGTATAATCAAGGGTAAGCAAAATAAACAAGAAAACTACATACTAGACAATAACAACAATCACATAGAGGCAATGGAAAATACAGACGACTACAAATACTTAGGATACAAACAGAAAATAGGAATAGAACACGCAAAAATTAAAGAAGAATTGAAGCAGAAATATAAGCAGAGACTAACTAAGATATTGAAGACAGAATTAATAGCAAGGAACAAAACGACGGCAATTAACATTTGCAATACCAATACTAACATACTCGTTCGGAGTGGTGAGGTGGAGCGACACGGAGCTGGAAGCACTCAACACACTCACACGATCACACTGTCACAAGTACAGAATACATCATATACACTCAGCACTGGAAAGATTCACACTGGACAGAGAGGAGGGGGGAAGAGGTTCCATAGACATCAAAAACCTAAACTACAAACAGATCGATAACTTAAGAAAATACTTCACAAAACGTGCAGAAACTAGCGACCTACACAAAGCAATCACACACGCAAACACATCAGCCACACCACTACAATTTCACAACCATACATACAATCCAACAGACAATATAACAACAACAGATACAAAAAAAGAAAACTGGAAACAGAAAATATTACACGGTAAACATCCACAGTATCTATCACAACCATACATCGACCAAAAGGCATCCAACACATGGTTAAGAAAAGGCAACATATACAGTGAAACAGAAGGATTCATGATTGCAATACAAGACCAAACAATCAACACTAGGTACTATAGTAAACACATAATCAAAGACCCCAACATAAAAACAGACAAATGTAGACTATGCAAACAACAAATAGAAACAATAGATCACATCATAGGTGGATGCACAATACTAGCAAACACAGAATACATCAGAAGACACGACAACGTGGCAAAAATCGTCCACCAACAATTAGCTATAAAACACAAACTAACATAACGACACACACCCACATACAAATACACACTACAGAATATACTGGAGAATGACGAAGTCAAACTATACTGGAACAGAAATATAACAACTGATAAAACAACACTACACAATAAACCAGACATCACATTCATACACAAAACATACGGAAAAAAACAACACAACTAATTGAAATATTCATACCAAACACAGCAAACATACAGAAGAAAACAAGAGAGAAAATTGAAAAATACATCCAACTGGCTGAAGAAATCAAAGACATGTGGCACCAAGATAAAGTAGAAATAATACCAATTATACTATCAAGCACAGGAGTCATACCACACAATATCCACCAATACACTCATGCACTACAACTACAACCAAACATATACATACAACTACAAAAATCAGTAATCATTGATACATGCTCACTCACACGGAAATTTCTAAACGCAACATAACAGCTATAAAGAAAACACGCTTGATCACGATCCGCGTATCTTTCTACTACCAACCAGACATATGTCTGAGGAAAAAAGATAATAATAATAATAATATTAATAATAAATGAAACTTAATAGATTTTAATTGCTAAATCATTATCTTTAAGTTAAAAAAAGAATTATAATTCTATTTATTTAAATTAAAAAGTTGCATTATTTTTTCCGACAGTATGCGTTCTGGCACAACTGTGCGGCGGTCGAGAGTGGGGAGTCCCTAAAATAGGGAGCTTGGAGAGTAGGATAAGCTAACGAAGCGCCGCGCTTCGGCGCTTGCTGGAGTTAGGTGTCATGGCGCGCCATTAGCGCGTAATTAAAACTGCGCTAAACGGACTTTATAATTTTATAAGAGAAAAGGAAAAGAAAAAGTTTCGAAAATTGGCGGGACGTGACAACGGAGAAACATGTGTATTATACAGTTTTTTAAAATTTTTAGTTTGTTACATTATGTATTACATGTTGTATAAATTATTCGTAAACTTATTTCTTTTAGAAATGGTCAGATATGATAGACAGTTTTGCAGACAATATTATAATGGCTACTCTCATTGCAAAAAAATTAAAATAAATTAATAATAATGTAAATTAATCGACATAATTTACATTAAATAACATAACGCATGAATAATTAAAAAAGAACATAAATGTAGATACCATGCAATGTAGATATTGGAGATAGTATTGCAGATTGTTCTGAAGATGATATAGGATTAATGTCTCCTTCATCGCACGTTGTACTTTGAATAGAAGGTACACACACATCTATCAAATCAGCATCTGTCAAATCTTGTAAACAGAAATATGATTTATTATCAAATCGGAAAACTAATCAATAATAATATATAAAAAATTTAGAAAGCAGCCGCATGGTTATAAACAAATAATTAAATATGTTATGTGTAACTTACGCACTACCATCCGCGTTTAGCTCTTATTGCCCGTTTAAATTTAAGTTTATGTTTTAATACACAGAGCCTAATTTCTTATAGTTATTTAAATATGTTATGTTACGTCCTAACGTTTCTCACTCTCTATTCCTTAGAATAGACTTTTCACCCTTGTGGTCAAAGACGAGGACCGGTTGAACATTCAATAATTCAATAAAATCAAAGACAAAATATGTTTAGGGTAGGAGAGCGTAGGGAAAATTCCTTTATTATAAAGCTCACTTGGAAGAATAGTTAGATGCTGCATAGATGTTCGATCAATCGTAATAAAATTCTTGAGTTGGATTTAATTCGCTAATATCCGATTATTATTTGCAGATCGCGAGTGACGAAGAAGATGGAAAAGAAAATCTTTAAGTATAAAGGAAGTTGGTGTTACGTCCCGTCACAAAAATTTTTACTTTGAATATATAATCACTATCAAACTGCATTATATTACTTTATATATCTCCACTCTTTAAATTTTGCTTTATATAATCAATCAACTTACTATTCATATTATCCTATATAATCAGAGAAAATATTATATCAATCTACCAGTGCTCTATTATAATATACGATTGCGTAGTATAATATATAATCCTGCCGCAAACGTGCGGTAATCATGCAAAGTTTTCTAATGCACGATTTCTTTATATTAATTAAATATTATAAAATACAATCCCACCGCGTGATTGACAAAATTAGATTGCCGAAATTCTCAAATATTCTATAATCCCTTCGCAATTATCGAATCTATTAAAGGAACTCAAATATCTTAAAATCCCACCGCGATTATTGAATCTAATAAGGGAAAAGTTAAATTCAACCTTTCATAATTCTATAAGAGAATATATTCAAGACTTCCTTCCTGCCAGAGACGATAACCTAAAATATATATGCCTCCTTACATAACCTCACTCAAAGTATTATTGACTCTAATTAAAGTCATTAAAATAATGTAGTAAAATTGCAAAAGAATATTACCAAGTAGACGCTAAATTACATAATGCTTCAAAACTAATGCTAATAAAAAAGGAGATGCACGTATATGTATCGTTGCTCGATGACAGAAATATATTCATGAAGTCTTGCCGGAACGAAAATCAAATCCACCTGAAAGAAAAATAATATTAGAAGGGATTTAAATTACAAAAGTTAATTTTTACGCATGCAATATTATAAGTCGCTATAAAGTGCTCAAGGCTAAGATGCGAGCAGCGCGTTATCTCTTGGTATGCATAAGCATCCGGTGCTCGCAGACGCTTACGTCACTTATATACGCACTTCGCTAAGCAAAAAATATTCATCGAATAAATTCTCAAGGCATAATGCAGCTAAGACTAAGGCTGTGTTCCGATATTCACTGCCAGTACTGATAGTACTGCCAACAGCGTTTCGATATATGTCGCAGTAAGCTTTCGGAACACTTTCGCGTACATATGACGTCATACATTTTGACGTCAGTTCCTGCTTTCGTTACTGCCGTTCGCGAGGTGAGGCATCCACAGTAGAAAGATGGCGGCGCACATGGAACAAGTGTGTCTCATAGACGCTGAAAGTAATAAGGAGTACACTATTCTCATAAATACTGAAGATGCAGAAAAAGCACGAAAAAGTACGAAGACAATGATTGCAATATTTTCATAAATCTGAATTGTTATAAATCAGACTATAATTCAAGAGTCTGAATCTGAAGGATAAAAGTCTGAACGCAATAATTGTGTATAAAGTTAAAATAATATTAACAATTATTTTAACTCATATATTCCCACTAAACAAAATTTCCTTTCATCAACATTGCAATAACGTTAGATTTAAGCTGTGCGACCTTTTCCGTGTCGTCCCAGAGACGATTATGCAACGTCGCCACAACTTGAAATGTCCTCACGCATTTACTGTTCCTATGGAACGTTCCATTTGCAACGTTTGTGAAACGTTTGTAAAACATACATAAAACGTCACTGAAAAGTTCATTCGAAACGTTCCATTTGCAACGTTTGTGAAACGTTTGAGAAACTTATGTAAACCGTTATTGTAAAGTTCGTGCACAACGTTCCACATGTAACGTTTTTTAAACTTTGCTAAACATACAGTCGGATTATTGCCAAAACCAGAGATAACTCCATTTTTCCATTATTTGAGTTAAGGGATAAAAAGATGACATTTTTTGTAACCTTTTCCTGTAGAAAATGTCATATCATTTTTATTCCTTAACTCAAATAATGGAAAAAATGAAATTATTTGGGTTTGGCAGCAACATTTTAATTTTCAATTGTATAAGGTATTACACGTTATACTGCAATATATTGATATACATATAATATATTTATTTATATTATTTCTTATATATTAGGGTTGGCAAAAAACTTATTTTTTTTATTTTAAACAAAATCATTGTTTTTTTGTTTAGAACAATGTTTTTTGTTTTATTTGTGTTTTTAAGTAAAGTAAAAAAACATGTTTTAAACAAAAAAAGCATGTTTTATACAAGCAAAAAACACTTAATAGCTTTGATCTGTGTAAATATTTAAATTTTTCGCTAGCGTTAAACTGTAAATAACATTGCCAAAATTGACAACGCTATTTACCGCTTCGAAACAAATGCAGGCGTGAACGTGCAAAATGTGGGCAAATGCACACATATTTTTGGTTACTTCGGAATTTCAATTTGGAGTCTACCGTATCAATTTTACTGTTTGGTTTTGTTCTTGAATTTATTAGTTACCAGTTTATTAGTTACCAGTCGACATAGAGTACATAAGTACATACTACATTCTGCAACTCAACACGAAGTAGGTAAGTGGCGATAATGCAAATGCAGTGTTGTTATTGTTGTTAGGTTGTGATCGGACCGAGTATGTAAACGCCTATAAAGGGTGTCAAACTCACCGGAACGCAGGTTGCGACGAGTTCCGCTTACGGTCGCCAGTTACTTTTACCTTTATAAGTAACAAGGCTTTATAAGTAACAAGGTAAAGAGATATGATCCTCCGGGGGCAGTCGTCCTTCCTGCAGGAAGTACTCTCCGCTCGCGCCGGTCCACGCCGAAGATCCTCAGAATTCTCCTTGTCGTGGAATGTTAGCCTCTCTCGTCCTTTGGCCGTCCCTGGTCGACACTCTGGGATTACCAGGGTCAACTCCTGATACGCCGGGGAAATTGTGGAGAGGATTATGAGAATGTTCGCGCACTCACTCAGAGACACAGAATTAGCTGTTATAAAACTCTTTAATAATGATGCGCTATACAATTCTTTTGTGAGCTACAATTACCCTACGCGTGGTACAACGCTTTTAAGCGCACTCGTGTCGACGCGTATGTCTATTTCGCGAATGATGCGAACGGGTTATATTACGACTCTTACTAACGATCTTAACTCGTTTAGAAGTTGTCGCGCACTGAGCTCTCGAGTCCTCGCGTCCTCGCCTTTTATCCTCTCGGTCTTCAGTAGGCGCCCTACCATCGGCCGTCCGGCCAATCGTCGCGACGCTCCCACCGCGAAGCTCTCGGCCAATCGCGTCATTCTCCGGGCTGGCGTCCACGCGATCACCTCGCTCCTCGCAATTACTTCCAATATAATGTTATTTGTTCCCAAACATGTACCGTTAAGATATTTCGCTCTTACTACATGTAATTCAGGCATGCTTGTATTCGCCTCGAGCATACTTCGCGTTTCCGACATAGAGTTCGATTTCCATGCTATTGTCAATTCCATTGTTATTACAACAATGCGCTTTCGATAGCTCATACAATAATATCGCTCTACCGCATATCGCATCGGCTTAAAATATAATAATGCTTTTTATATTCCTAGCTATATAAAACTATATATTAGGTGCGCAACTAAGTTCTCGCTGTTTTTTTTATGAAAATGCAACTTTATTGTGAAAAAATGGTTACAAATGAATCATTCAAAGTATTGCCCATCGCTAGCTACAACTTTTTCCCATCTTTCTGGCAGAGCTCGAATACCGTTACGGTAAAAGTGTTCATCTTTTGAGGCTATCCACGAATCAAGCCATTTTTTGATGTCTTCATATGAGCGGAACTGCTGATCAGCCAGACCATGTGCCATCGAACGGAACAAGTAATAATCGGACGGCGCAATATCTGGGGAATATGGCGGGTGGGGTAGGACTTCCCATTTGAGCGTTTCCAGGTAGGTTTTAACGGGTTTGGCAACGTGAGGCCGAGCGTTGTCATGCTGTAGAATCACTTTTTCGTGCCTCTGCTCGTATTGTGGCCGTTTTTCGCGCAGTGCTCGGCTCAATCGCATCAATTGAAGTCGATACCGTTCCCCAGTGATGGTTTCGTTCGGTTTCAACAGCTCATAATAAATAACACCGACCTGGTCCCACCAAATACACAGCATAACCTTCGCAGCGTGAATATTCGGCCGAGCCGACGACGTAGAAGCATGACCGGGCAGTCCCCATGACTTTCTTTTCTTTGGGTTGCTGTAATGAATCCATTTTTCATCACTCGTCACGATGCGATGAAGAAAACCCTTCCTTTTTTGCCGCTGGAGCAGTTGTTCACAGGTGAAAAAACGACGCTCAACGTCCCTTGGCTTCAAATCATAAGGAACCCAAGTTCCTTGCTTTTGAATCATTCCCAACGCATGCAATCGCTTGGAAATGGCTTGGCGGGTAACTCCTAATGCTGATGAAAGCTCTTGTTGCATTTGGCATGGATCCTCATCGAGCAATGCCTCCAATTCAGCGTCTTCGAAGGTTTTTGGCCTTCCTTCACGCGGACGGTCGTCAACATCGAAATCACCGTCTTTGAAGCGACGGAACCAATCACGGCACGTTGTTTCACTTAGAGCAGCATCTCCGTAAACTTTGTGGAGCTCTCGATGCGCTTCAGCCGCCGTTTTCTTCGAATGAAAGAAGAAAATCAACACTTCCCGCAAATGACGATTATTTAGCACAAAATCAGACATTTTCACACAACCAAAAGTATATGACGCCAAAACAAAATAACTACTGTGTCAAAACGGTTTGTTTACGCTTGGTACCATATGTCTAAGCTTGGTTCATGACGTTTTGGATATGTCGAAATCGACCAACACTTATTGGTGGCGCAATCTATTGACAAACAGCGGGAACTTAGTTGCGCACCTAATACATAAAAATAAACTTCGTTATGATTTTATCTATCATATTATTTTTATAATCTATACTACGCATGAAATAAACTAAATAGAATAGCATCAATCATATAACGATTAATTACTTCTAATGATTCTAACAAGAGTCGAGTGTAATTATAAAAGTAATTATTTTCTGTAATTATAACTTATTCTGAATTAAAATCATATCTTTACTAAAATAAATTACAGTCTGATCTTCCTCGTGAAAGATTGATCCCATAAAATAAAATAAACATAAATGGTACGCTATTACATAACGCCTATTTATCCCGCGTCTATATCTTGCGTTAACAAATGTATTTTATATATGAGTTTTTTATCGTTCTATTGATTACTTAATAATTTACTGTACAAGACCTTAAATACTATCCGGGTAATCTTGTCTCGCTCTATCATACGCAATCCACTAGTGCAATCGCATGCAACGGCAATTCTAGTCTTTCGTCCGGGAGACCCGCGATCCCTTCGCCTGTAATATCCGTCCGACGGCTATTATCAATTGGAATCGTCTCCTTTACGACTGACTCACGCAATTCAGTCGATCCACGCCTTGTATCGCGCGTGTGACAGTTCTTCGTTCGAACGACGATCACTCGGCCGCCTTATCTCTCGATCAAATTGTGTTCTCTGTATTGGCATGCATGTATCGCGACCTCCCGTCTGCAATCCACTGGTTACCCGGATCCTAAGTCTACTTATCCTAAATTAAGTCTTTATTTATTCTAGTTATATATATTTAATATTCTCAGGGTGATCTCGCTGTGCTGGTCGATGGTCTTGGCTCCGCCGCCTCGCTCGCCGGGCCCCCGGCCGCACTTGTGGCTGTCGGTCGCAAGGTTAGGTTTTCAGTTGTACTATAATTTAAAGTACTATTTGATTATTTTCAATATTTTACTTATTTACTTACACTTTCGATCACATTCTTTCAGTTCTTAACAAATACATAATGACGGGAAGGTAGAAAGATTCAATATGGTGTAATTTCACTAATTTCATTGAAATTAAAGAACATAACAGATCTGTCAAAGCAAGATGTAAAAAATGCGATACAATTATGGTAGGATTGGTCGCTAGAATGAGGACACATGTGAAGAAGTGTAACTCTACAATAGTTAATGTTGATGAAGATAACGCTTCTGATAGCAGCAGCATCCGTTCCCGGTCCCCGTTTCGCTTAAGTTAGTACATAATTGTTCGAGATTACGTTCAAAACGGCGAGAAGGGCGATAATCGCGCTTAAATTGCCGCGCGCCCAATAACGTGTGCTATGACGCGGCTCGAGCAAATCGCGGGCCCCGAGCCTGTCGTCATAGCGCGTCAATCACGTCGTTGGTCGATATCACCGGCGGCCTATCAGGAGCGGCCCGTTGGCGGTCAACCGCCACAACACAATATTTATGATCGAACAATTAATGCCCTTCCAGAAAGTTCCTAAAAGACTTCCAAATAAACAGTTTTTAAACAAAACTGTCGTCGGGAAAGTCGTCGACATCTCGAGAAGCCGGGATTCTTATGGAAGGGCACTCTGAAATAAATACGCCGCGCGCAAGGGCCGCCTGGCACAACTCCGAGTATTTCCGACGCGTGTACGTTATATCTGCCGATTAAAAATTCTTCGCAAATTTCTCAGTTCGACCAGAGGGGAGGCTCTTCTCAAATTCTCGCCGAATATTTCCGTTGCTCGCGGATTTTAGTCGTGAATGATCCTGTAAAGTAATTGGTTAGTGTAAATTCATGCTCGTGTGAATAAAAAAGTTGTGTCGTTAAAGGAAAGAAAACTGATTTATTCAGCAAACCGCATCCTTGCTCACGCGAACTCCTTTTAACCTTCTCGCGCGCGGATCTCGCTCCGCGTACTCCGCTCCCTCGCATACATAATTGCTGAAAAATATAGAGACAGAAGTGTCAAATCATAATAATATATAGTATACATAACATATTCTATTTTCTATTTGGTATCATTAAAGCATTGAACATTGACTACCTATATAGTAATTTTCGCGTAACTTTTTACTTTTCTCTTGACTGACAGTTTTTAATATTTTCTTTACAGCGGCAGCGATAGATACAGTCACACATACTTTACCATCAACATCAAGATTTACAATATCCACGCTAACACAGTCCAAATTGAGGTCAATGGATATGGAACCATTTATTGTGAGAACATCAATTGCAAACAAGAAAAAATTTGACATACAGATAGCTAAATTTATTTACGCCACAAACTCGGCCTTCAGACATGTGGAACACCCAGAGTTTATAAAATTAATAAACTTGTTGCATCCTGGCTATAAACCGCCTTTAAGACGTCAAATCGCAAACGAACTACTAAATGAAGTATTTGACTCAGAGTTGGTAAAAATAAAAGACTGTTTAAATGGAAAGAGTGTTTGTATGGCTCAGGATGGATGGAGTAACATTCACAATGATTCTATAGTGTGTATATCAGTGACAGATATCATTGACGAAACTGTGCATTTATGCGATACTATTGATACCGAAGATAATAGCCATACCGCGGAGTACTTGCTAAATTTGGCAGTAACTTCAATCAAAAGTTGTCAAAAACATAGTTGCAGAGTTAGAACCTTTGTGACCGATAATGCAGCAAACATGCGTAAAATGAGAGAACAATTGGCAATGTGTGAAGAACTTGGCATGCCTGACATTATTACTTATGGATGCTACGCACATATTTTAAATCTTCTTGCGCACGACATTGAAATTCCAGGAATCAAAGGACACATTAAAAAAATTATGAAATACTTTCGAAACACACATTTTGCCGCTGCTAAGTGTAAAGAAGCAGGTGGAAAAGCTTTAGTGATGCCACAAGATGTTCGATGGAATACCTTGGCCGATTGTCTGGAATCATATATTAGTAACTGGCATATTTTGTCTAAAGTTTGCACTGATAATCGAGTAGCAATTAGCTCGGATATTTCATCCAAAGTTAATGCTATGGATTTAAAAATTAAAGCAATGGATTATTTGGAAAAACTAAAAGTAATTTCAGTCGCTTTAGACAAAATTCAACGAAATTGCTGTACAATTGGCGAGGCCACAGAAATTTGAATCGAAATAATAAATCATTTTAAACTTCAACAGAACAATTTTTTGGAGTCTGATCTTAATTGTGTTCTGCAGCGTTTCCAAATGGCAATGACGCTTGCACATTATTTAGCAAATTTGCTAGATCATCGATTTAGAGGACTTCAGTTAAGCCAAGAACAATTAGATGAAGCAATGGAATATGTCAATTCGTATCACCCTGCAGCCATGCTTGACATAATGTCTTACTGAGCAAAAACTTCTCCGTTTAAAAATTATCTTTTTTTCTGAGGAATCCATTAAAAATGTTAAGCCGATAACATGGTGGCTTGCGCTAAAAATTAATGTCAATACTGTAACGTTCGACTTGATAACACAACTCCATACAGCAATTGCTTCTTCTGCTGGCATAGAAAGGCTGTTCTCAGCTTTTGGTTTAGTGCACATAAAATTGAGAAACAGATTAGGCATAGAAAAAGCTTCCAAATTAGTAACAATTTTGAAGGCACTCAACAAAAAAGGTGAAGTTGATCAAACTGAACATAAGATTGAGACTGAGCTGACTGAGTCTGTATAATCTGATCTTTTAAAAGTTTTTTTTTTAGTTGAGTAGTAGAAAAAACAAAAAACTACTATTCTTTGTTAATATATATAAAACTATATTCTTTATTTTATTTTGAGTTATTAAATTTAAAAGAAGGTATTAAAAAAAACCTAATATATGTAATATGCAATGACTGCAATGCAATTGCAATATGTTATCGTTACCGTTCATTTTTTTGTACTTAAATGTTTACTTTCTTTTTAGTTAAAGGATTTTATTTTTAGTTAAAGGACGTTTTATTTATTTGCAATGGGTGCTAAAATGCAATGTGTTATGGTTTATTTTTTTATAGTTTGTAGTTTTTAGATGAAAAAGAAGAATTGAGGTTTTTATTTTTCTTTTATTTATAATTTATGTTGAGAGTTAAGCATGAGGTTACTTAATAAGAATAGGAAAGAAACCAAAGTATTATATATTAAATATTATTAACTAGAACTTTTTTTTAGAACTACTGATCTGCTATGAGTTATGTACTATTAATTTAAAATGCTAAAATGTAAAATGTAAAGTCAGTCAATATCTTCTAAGTAATCTTTATTGTATTGATTGTTATTTAATATCCAAAAATAAATATTCTGCTAAAATAATACTCATCTTATCATTTTTATTTTATTATTTATATTTTTATATCTATATGTTACATAAATATAGATAAAAAACTAAAAACACTAAAACAAAAACTTTTTTGCAACATACACATCTATTAGTTTTTGTTTGCTTTTGATTTTTTTTACAATTTCTTTTCCAAATAATCATATATTTTATTTGCGATATTTTAAACAGTTCTAAATAGTAGTTTAAAACAGTTTAAAACAAAAATGTTTAAAACAGTTTTAAACACATTGTTTAAAACATGCCAACCCTGTTATATATTAATATTTATGAATTACATTTTATATATCTTAAAGTTTTATAATATTTTGTAGGCAATGTATTATTATTATTTTAATCCACGCGCGCAAACAGCGAGTTGCCTCTTGCGTCGCTAACGATAGCTAGGGAAGAAAAGGCGCGGGAGAGGGCAGTCGTCGAGATGTGCTCGCTACGCTCACAGCATGTACTTAACCTCAATAAAGATCTTTTGAAGAATCTAGAAACTGACTACGCCCGACCGGACTAAGAGAGTCTCCCGACAATTTAATTTTTTAAATTTAATTGCATAAAAGTTACTTAAAAAATACGAATAAATTTAAAAATATTATCACGTATCTCCATATATATCTAGTCATAAATTTTGGTGTTCTCCTTCTGCATCTCGGCCTGTAACAGATAGATTCAATAGTGTTATGGAAAATATATTTTGAAA
The DNA here is from genome assembly GCF_025532165.1 of Camponotus vicinus. NCBI lineage: Eukaryota > Metazoa > Arthropoda > Insecta > Hymenoptera > Formicidae > Camponotus > Camponotus vicinus. The sequence goes on from NW_028141948.1 coordinate 5,680,736, forward strand.
ACAATATCATTAATTTACAATACACACACACACACACACACACACACACATACACACATATATATATATATATATATATATATATATAAATGAAAAATATACCTGCTTCTCTCAGATATCTAGTTTTTGCGTATTTAAACCATGTGGATACATGATCTTGAAAATTTTTATTCGTGTCATTAGGAAAATGTTTTCTTATTGCACTTATAAATATGATAATAAAAGGTTATATATATTTTCATAATTAAAAAAAAAGAAATTTACCAAAAAATATAACATTATTCTTTTAATTTTTTTTAGCAGGTAAGAAAAACGGTAGCAAACAAATGAAATGCCTAACTTCCCTTTGCGCTGCCAACGGCGCAGTCGGGAGTTAAAAATAAAAGTAAGAAAATCTTGACTTCTACATACTTTTTAAAATTTCCATTGTATGTAATGAGCTCAATTGATAATTTCCCTTGCGCCCAAACCAAGAGCATTTAGATCCCAGCTTATTGGTAAATAGTCCAATCAATGGTATTTCTCCAATCCATTTTTACTTAAAACTTGGGCAATATTTCCTCCTAATAAATAGAAGAACATTTCCTATACAAAAAATAAAAATAGTTTATGTTTCGTGTAGCATATAGGACTTCATTTTTAATGTAATTATAATTTTAAATTATTTAAGTATATTTTACTAAAAGAATTCATACCAATTGTTTTGATGCGGTTATATTTGCTCTCAAGTTATTGTCAAACTTTAACAATGTCCTATATTTATTATAAGGTTTTGTAGGAATTATATTTGTCGTACTCTGTATAATATTTGGGTTTGCTGCAGCAGCTGCGTTTGAAGCAACATTGATATTAATTCGAGAGTCTAATTGTTTTAAGAACTCATTTTGCTGTTCTACCATTTTCCTAGTTGCCAAAACATTGTGTAATATTTTTAATATTACGTGGTTATCTGAAAAAAATAGTATTTGTTAAAGATGTCCAGAGAAAGATAGGGATGTATGTGGGAGGAGGTCGGACGTGTCTTTACGCCCATTTGATCAACGAGCGACCGAATCCATCCGCAACGGCATCGACGCATATCCTGTGGAGAGAGCATTCACACACTTTTCAGCCTAACGAATAATTGCTAGAAAACAATATTTGCAGACTAGAAAAATATGTGAGGCGCAAGTGGCTGGATCGGGAATCGAACCCGAGTCTTTCGCTTTCCGGGCAACTGCTCTAGACCACTGAGCTATCCAGACCTCACACCTAATGCTGCTTTTTAACACAGTGATATGCGACTCTAGAGCGATGTTGGTATCTCGCTCGATGGATGCAATGCCGATTGCCATGGAGGATCCTTGAAAAGGTCGCTCGCTGACCAAATAAGTGCCGGTGGAGGTATTCGCGTGCATGCTGGCTTCCGACTGGCCTTCCGTATGAAACGGCACCGACGAGCACAACGCCGTAGAGTGACCACATCCCCCAAGATCCCTCTAGTATATAATAAAATCCCCACTGTACCAAATAGCAGTGGCGGATGGACTAAGATAGGGCCGGGGCAGGCCTCCAGATAATTAAATAAATATTTTGTAAAAGTAAGATTAAAGTAAGATTAAAATAAGATTAAATAAATATTTTGTAAAAGTTACATGAAAAAAAGTAAAATGTAAGTTTTTATGTAAGTTTCACATTTTTACACTTAGCTTATTATTTAATAAGGTATAAACATCCCAACAATTTTTTAGATATTAAAATTAATAATACCTGTTCGTAAATCTTCAATAATAATGTAACCCGGAATTGTAAAATTCTCATCTCTATTTATCATTATAGCAGCAATATTATTTTCTTGGACTAAACAAAATAAAATTTACCTATCATTTTCGTTTTATACTTTAATTTCTAAGAAATATATCTTCTTTGTCGACTTCATCTACTATTGCGGTTGAAGTGCCATTATTGTCATTGAAACCACCCCCTCCTTCAATGATAACAATATCTTTTTCGGTATTTATATTATTATAGTTCCGTTCCTCATCTTTGTGTATTGACAAATCTACATGTGCAAAAACTAGGTAAATATGAAATAAAAAAATATTGTTCATAGTTAAAAAATAATAAATAATAATAACCATTATTGAGTTCTTGTGGAAGCAAAACTGGTGCTGTTTTATCATGAAGTAATTCATCGCATGGATCTAAAAAATAGTAATACACATGTAAGCGCGCGTGTGTTAAATGTTGTGTATTTTTTGGAAAATGAGGGTCATATTAGTGGTATTTATTTGAATTTATTTTCAATAATTAATACATCTTACCTGTCCGTATATCGTGAGAAATTGTTATCGAAGGAGGCGGTGTCATTCTCTGTGGGTCGTTATCGGAATTGTCACTGACATCTTGGCTCTTATGCTTTCTTCTACGATTACCTTTCCCTAGCTGGGAACATGATGTTTCCGTATCTGAATTTAATTTTCTTTTCGCGTAATTTAATGCCTTCTGATAGGAGTCTGCAATTGGAGAAAGTTACAGTAGAAAAAAAAGAAATATTTTTAATGCATTTAGGACTGAAACCATTATTCATGCTCTGCTTTAAGAGGATCCTAGCGACGGGCGAACTCCGACGGATTAGCGCCCCCATCTAAACGTAACTAAAAATGTTGATAATATCGATAATATCGACATTTTTAGTTCCGCCATTACCGACATTATTATTGAAACATGCATAATATAATAGAAAATGCAATCTTTTGCATTGCGTTCAATATATTGAAATGAGATAATATCAAATTTTTATTGATTTATATATACATGCATATATATAATATATTTTATATATGTATAAAATATATATACATATATATATTAAATATATTATATATTATATATATGTAAATATATTATATATATAATTGTATATGTAAATGTTTATATACTTGTAATATCAATTTACAAACATTTACACATTACATTATATATTTATCTCATCGCGAATATGAATAGAATAATGAATTTATTCATTTTTTCAATTTACAATTTCTGAATATAGAGTAGGCCCATCCATCGCCCATTCTTGTGAGATGCAATATACCTTTTTTGTCTCTCCAATTTTAATTAACGAAGATAATCTTTACATTGAAATTTTTTTAGATCGCCTCTGGGACAAATATATTCTTTAATTACCACAGCGCTCATGCAAGCCGCATCTGGTATAAAATATTTTTAAAAACCAGCACACACGAATAGATCGCCTCTGGGATAAATATTTTTTAATTACCACAGCGCTCATGCAAACCGCATATGGTATAAAATATTTTTAAAAACTAGCACACGAATAGATCGCCTCTGAGATAAATATTTTTTAATTACCACAGCGTTCATGCAAACTACATCTGGTATAAAATATTTTTAAAAATCAGCACACGAATAGATCGCCTCTGGGACAAATATTTTTTAATTACAACAGCGCTCATGCAAACCGCATCTGGTATAAAATATTTTTAAAAACCAGCACAAAAGAATAGATCGCATCTGAGATAAATATTTTTTAATTACCACAGCGTTCATGCAAACAGCATTTGGTATAAAATATTTTTAAAAACCAGCACACGAATAGATCGCCTCTGGGATAAATATTTTTTAATTACCACAGTGCTCATGCAAACTGCATCTGGTATAAAATATTTTTAAAAACTCGCACACGAATAGATCGCCTCTGGGATAAATATTTTTTAATTATCACAGCGCTCATGCAAACCGCATCTGGTATAAAATATTTTTAAAAACCAGCACACGAATACATCGCCTATGAGACAAATACTTTTAAAAGCAGCTAGCTCACTAATAAATCGTCTCTGCCACTAACTACTACAAATATATATATATATATATATATATATATATATATCTTTGACCATAGAGTATACTAGACTAACTACTATATATATATATATATATATATATATATAGTAGTTAGTCTAGTATACTCTATGGTCAAAGATTACATACTTTATATGTATATATATATATATGTATATATATATATATATACATATAAAGTATGTAATCTTTGACCATTTGTCAAAGATTACATACTTTATATGTATATATATATATATGTATATATATATATATATACATATAAAGTATGTAATCTTTGACCATAGAGAGGCAAGCGTTTGACATTATACTTACACACCATTATATGAACACTATAAAATAAATAAATATGTACTATATATATTTTACTTTCATTACTATAATCGACACGTTATAACTTAAATTAAAATTTTTATTTCGTACTTTTTCGATTTGAAAATAATTGCAATGAATTAATGAGATTTTTGCGATTAAAATGACACGACATAAATCGGATCATTTTTAATTATATATATAATTAAAATTTAATAATTAATTTGATTAAAAATGATCTGATTTATGTCATGTTTGGTGTCATTTTAATCGCAAAAGTCTCATTAATCTATTGCAATTATTTTCAAATTGAAAAAATGCGAAATATAAAAATTTTATTTTTCACAATAAGTTGACATGTATACATATGAAGATAAGAAAAACGAGCCTGCGAGCGAGACTTCGGAACTCTTTGATGACTCGTCATCTCGCTTGCTCCTTACTCCTTCTCGCTCTCGTTTCGAATCGGAGACCTTTCCTTATCTATAACAACTGTTAGAGATTTAAAATTATATTGTTTCTTTCCCTCTTGCATGCGTGTGACAATAATTTATATATACGCATTATTATTATTGTGTTCCCTCTCATATTTTTTCTTTCGTTTTCTCGATCATATGCTCATTCTGTCTCTTTCTAATTTCTCGCTCATTACATATCGCCTAGCTTCATGCTTCACACATACACGGTTACACATGTTGCGTTTCTCTCTCTCTCTCTCTCTCTCTTTCTCTTTCTCTCACTCTCTTTGTCTCTGTTTATTTGCTCGGTATTATATTCTTTCATTCGCTCATGTCACTTTTACTTTTTTGATTCTTGTTTCTCTATATGGAAATAGTTTTTTATATGTATGCATTTTTATTCTATAATAAATATAAAATATTTGTCTCTCTTTCTCTCTGTTTTGTTATAATAAATACATCTATATAATAGAATTTATATATATTTTTTACATTTACAATAGAATAATCTTTATGATAATTGATCACAATTTACAACTATTTACCAAGAATAAAGTTTAGTAAAATCAATTTACATCAAATATGTATATTAATAAAATCACTACTACGAGTTACCTCGACATATGATATAATAATAAAATTTACAAATTTTATTGTAGGAAAATTTTGTTTTTTTGACAAATATAGACTAGTTCTTATAAATTATAAATACATACTTATCAGCTATAAGAATCATGTGACTATTATTATTGTATTGTATGAAATAAATAATTGAAATAAACTTGTATGTACTTGTTTTATTAAACATGTATAAGCATATTCAATTTTATGATTCTTATAGCTGATAAGTATGTATTTATAATTTATAAGAACTAGTCTATATTTAAAAAAATATATAGATAATAAATGGTCCGTATGATAAAATCAAATCAACAAATATTAATAGGCTTAATGGACCACGTAATAGGTCTAGAATATGCGAAATACAGATTACTGTAGAAACATATGCTGAAGCATGTATAATCAATTTATTAAATGTGACAAACGCTGCGTTTCGATTCACATCGGATCATTTTCAATGTCGTATAATGAAATAATAACCGTCGACATGGAATACAAGTCAAAAAATGAAAACATAATAATGATATATACATAAGTTTCGGAAGCGCAAAAACGCGAGAATTGCGCTGTTTACAAAGTCAAGAGAGTCGAAGCAAATACGCAACAAACCCGATAATACGAAATGGCAATTGAATAAAAGCGCAAACACAAATTTCATGATCAGAATCGCAAATAAAAAATCGCAAAGAAAAAACATTAATTAATGAATCCGCAACGTAGCCAAGGAAATGAGCCGCTCACCTCAAAAGCAAAAGAACGGGGTAATATTCCATCCACCTTTCCTATCCAGTCGAGAGAAAAAAACGTAATCCAATGGTCCGTAAATAAAAAAGTTAATAATCTTAATGGTCCAATCCTTATAAATGGTGGAAAATTGTGAAAAAGCCCTAAGAGGTGATAGCCTGTAAAAGAAAGCAAGCAGAGCAACACACTCCAAGGATACAACACGGAGTCAAAAATCAAAGGAAATAAATAGTTAAAATATAAAAAATTCTTGAAATGAGAATGGAGAGAAATACGTACAAGTTAATGAAAATGGACGCAGTCTAAAATTCTCTAAAAGTATCTCACAACGGTGCGTAAATGCCACGCACATCCTCGCGGTATGTTGAAATATTATCATAAAAATTTTTATTTTGTATCAATTTTTTAGTATGATGATTCGTTTGTATTATTTCTCGATTAATTTGTAAAATTTGTACTAAGTCTTTTTTTACTATTCGCCGCAAATGTCTTTTACTTGTAAAATACTTCTTGATTTTAGTCATTATTTATACTACACAGTTATATAGAAGTTTATTATTTACACACTTTATATCCAATATATAATGGTTAGAAAATTATAATAAACGAGAATGTTATAAGAGTACACCGCATGCGGCACGAGAATGGTCGTGTGTCACGTGTTTATATTAAGCCCCGTTCACGTAGGAACAAATCTAGCCAACTTTTGTCGAGCTGACATATCAGCCGACAAGTTATGCCCCTACGTAAACGGGACTGTAAAAATATCAATTAATACGTTCGGTGAATTCTGCAAGTCACTCGCATTATTAAAATCCATTTTTTATAACACCACTGATATTGGGTATGTAACTGCGTTAATGCAAGATCGAGCCGGCTAGCACCGCACGCACACAGCAAGAACTGCTTGGGCTGCGTACATTAGCGAAAAGGACACACGGGGAGGGGATAGCTTTCAACTGTTTAGGCCAGTGATGTACAATCGAGGGAATTATTCCCTCGCGAGAGCCTCCGTGCGTATGCGTAAACTGACGTCACAGTTATCGTATATTATCGTATAACTCTCTTGGTCAACGCTCGTTTAGACCAAAGGCCGGCAAACGTGTCTCCGTGGGCACATTTCCCTTCACACCGCCTGCCTTAATCATGCATCGCGCATATATGCGTTATAGTTTGCACATATATATCGTTGTTGAAACGTTTTGTTATGTTACAAATGAAATGTTATATATGCAACACTACGACGTTGTGCAATGAACATTCTAGTAACATCAGATATGTAATGTCATTAAAACGTTTCTCAATGTCTCAAAATGAACGTTTTACATGAAAAGTTCATGTAACGTTATATAATGAATGTTTTAGAAACGTTTCATATATAATGTTAAGCTTACATTTTAAAATGTTACTAATGACACGTTACAAATTAAATGTTCTCTAAACGTTGCAAAACGATTAATATGTAACGTTACAAACTGGATGTTGCTTGAATGTCGCGCAACGTTTCATTTGAAACGTTCCAAATATTCGTTTTAATTACCGAAATGGAATGTTCTTGCGACGTTTCGTTGACGTTAGAAATAAAACGTTTTACCAAAACTTCTATGCAACATTGCATAAACATTCATTACGAAACGTTTTTAATACGATGCAGTCTTCTCAAATGTAACGTCGCCTGAAGGTTTCATGTTTAGTGGGTTTCGTACAAATAAATTAAATGTTTTTAACCATCTTGAGATCTTTCTAAATCTAAATGATACGTGACATTCAAGTAAATGTATAAAAATAAAGTCACTTAAACAGTTTGAAGGTTAAGTTGAAAACTTTTAAGTTTTATTTTTTATATAACTGAATTTGTTTATTTTCATACATTTATTTGAATGTCATGTTATTAAAAGGATCCTAAGATGGATCGAAACATTTAGTTTATTTGCTTGAATTAAAATAATTTAATATTTAAATTTTACGTATCAATTACTGTGTTCAAGTTACTGGCCTTTAATCACTGTCTGGTTTATATCATAATTATTTTTAATTTTTGTTTTTATAATTTTGAATTGTTATAATTTGCAGATATAAATTTTGCTACACAATTATTATAAGGCGCTAAAAAAAATACTATGATGCAACCTATGGATAATGACACATCACTAATTACAAATAATGGTAACATTATTATGAATATAAATATGTAAAATAAATAGTGCATGAAGTCATACATGTATAATTAAGTAATTTTATTTTCATTTTAGCAAGTACTTCTAAAGAGCACTTCGATACTGTGGAATGTACAGAAGGTAATTAAAATATTGTTATATAAACTCGCATATATATCATATATTGAAATTATTATATTCGTGTTTAATTATTACAGGTACACATGTGTGGAGCAAAAAGGAAACTATATTATTATTGCAAATATATAGTGAACACAAAGATACATTATCTAATGGCAAAGGTACTGTAAAACAATATTGGGAAAAAGTCGCTAAACTTATGCAAGAAAAGGGTTATAATGTAACAGGCATCAAATGTTCAACAAAATTCCAAGCAATGAAAAGAACATTTAAAGTTATTTTAGACCACAACAAAAAAAGCGGAAATGATCGCAAGGAATGGGAATATTTTGAGGTACAGCATATTTATGTCTAACGTGAATTTATTGATTTATTTATAATATATTTTATAATATATTTATATAATTTATATACATATATTTATTTATTTATATAAAAATATATCTACGTTCTATGCATACATTATAGAAACATGTGTTCTATGATACATACAATATAATTTTATTGTAAAAATAAATATGTATTATTCTTACAGACAAGGGCTGTATCCAAGGTTTATCAGCAATTATTCGCTGATAAACCTTGGATACAGCCCTTGTCAGTAGCAGAATCGCATGTAGATAGCACAGAAGAAAAAGAAAATATATTACAAGAAAAATGTAAGATAAAAAGAGAAAGAGCATGTTTTATAAATAGATGTAAAATAAATACATTGTTAGCAAAAGGCGCGAGAATAGACCGAGAAGTGAGCGCGGCGCGAAAGAAAGAGAATGACAAGTCCCGATATATATATGTGTCTATGTACAGTCCTTTATTCTAATTCACAAATACAATTTTTAATATATTTACAGTTTCTTGACTAACGACGAAGAAAAGATCGAAAAATTCAAGCTGAATTTTGAATCCGCAAGCAACGGAGAAAATCGATTTATTCCGCGAGCGACGGAAAGAACGTTTTTAATATTCGAGAGCTAAATGATCGCGTCGGAGACTTTTCGACAAAAGGCTCAGTGCTCCGTGATCGCGTCGATTTATACTCAAGCCCTTCTCGAAAGATCCCGATTTTTCGTGAACTCGACGGTTACCGAGACAATGTTTAAATTGAGCGATAACGGGTTATTTGTTGTTGTTGGATCTTTCGAGAAGGGCGAGCGCTGTTTTCGGATATTCGCTGACAAAGCGATATCTCGCTATCGGCTGCCAGGGGCGCCGAACGAACGGCCGGGCCCTCGACTCTCCTTTTTAGTCGAGGGCCATTGCGAGAGTTTTAATTAATTTTTTGATGTTTTTGAACATTCCGCCCGCCTCGCCGAAGGCGTTTGGCGAAATTAGGCTATTTGCGGCAGTGGATGCGCTGCACGCAATGGGAGAATTTATTTTACAGTAGGAAAAAATTTCAGAATAATATTCTATATCTAATTAAAAAATTCAGATCCGTTACTCGCGAGATCGGATCTATTACGGTTGAGGTCCGTAATCCTCGCTGCTGTTGACGGGTAGCACTACGAGTTTCACTACCGGTCGTACGAACTCGGAGGCTGCGGTGCGCACGGTGACGACGCGAACTTGGCCGTCCTCTCCGGGGTGGACTTTCGTGATTCGCGCGAGTGGCCATTTCGTTGGTGGTGTGAGTTCGTTCCGGAGAAGACATAGCCGACCGACCTGGAAGCCCGCCTCTTCGCGTAACCACTTAGGACGGTGAGTTATGGAGTGGAGGTACTCCTTCGACCAGCGCTCCCAAAAGTGATCCCGCATTTTTTGCAGGAGCTGCCAGCGGGATAAACGAGTCGCCGGTTGATGCAGCAAGGACGGCTCGGGTACGGCAGTCAGGGCGGCTCCCACCAGGAAGTGTCCGGGTGTCAACGCGGCGAGATCCTCAGGGTCGTCCGAGAGCGCCTGCAGTGGCCGCGAATTCAGGCACGCCTCGATTTGAGCGAGGAGGGTGCTCATCTCCTCGTATGTTAGAGTGGCGTTGCCAAGCACCCGTCGGAGATGATGTTTCAACGACTTGACGGCGGCCTCCCAGATACCACCGAAGTGCGGCGCGGAGGGAGGGTTGAACTTCCACTCGATTTTCTCGGAGGCGAGTCTGTCGATGACCCAGAGACTTTCGGGGGTGCCAGCGGTGAAGAGAGCCCTCAACTTCGAATCGGCTCCCACGAAGGTGGTTCCGCAGTCACTACGGAGACTGCGACAAATGCCGCGGCGAGAGATGAATCGTCTGAGGGCCGCAAGGAAGGCCTCGGCCGTATAGTCCGAGACCACTTCGAGGTGTACTGCCCTGGAAGCAAGGCAGACGAAGACCGCTACGAAGGCCTTGTAAGAGCGATGTCCACGCCCCTTGGTGGTGCGAAGTTGAATCGGCCCGGCGTAGTCGACCCCGGTGTGAAGGAAGGGCCTCGCAGGTACCACGCGTTCTCGTGGAAGGTTGCCCATCAACTGCTGTGGGGTTGCCGCCCGCCATCGCACACAAATGAGGCATCGCGAGATAGCTCTTTTAACGATGGCTCGACCTCGTGGAATCCAGTATTGCTGGCGGATCAGAGACAATGTGAGCTGCGCTCCGCCGTGCAACGCTCGTCGATGACAGTCCACGATTAGCCGGGTGAGGTGCGAATCCTTTGGCAGGAGGACGGGATGACGCTCGTCGTAGGCCAAGATGGAGTGCTTAAGCCGGCCGCCAACCCGCAAGAGGCCCTTAGGATCTAAAAAGGGACTAAAACGGACGAGTGAGTTTGATTTGCTGAGCGTAAGATCCTGACTTATTAATTTTAATTCGGCCTTGAATTTTTCAGATTGCACTCGCCGGATCCAGGAAACTCGAGCCTCCTCTATCTCGTCAGCAGACAGTCGTTCCGGGGGAGCGCCGGCGAGTGACCGCTGCACAACCTGCCTTCACGTTCAGCCACCGTCGGCACCAGGCTGTTACGCGCAGGAGTCTCTGCAGGGAGGAGAAACGCAGCAACTCGGCGGCCTCGCTCGTTGATGCCTCTGTTGCTTCGACGTGGACTCGGATGCGCTTCTCAGGCAGGTCCTCCTCGATGTTATGGCTGATGGTAGTCGGCCACGCAGCGGTTTCTAACCTTAGCCAAGGTGGACCCTGCCACCACAGTGGGTGACTCAGCAGCGCACTGGGAGAGAGACCGCGGGAAGCGCAGTCGGCTGGGTTGTCCTGGCCAGAGACGTGATGCCACGTAGCCTCCGGGGTTGTCCTCTGGATCTCGGAGACGCGGTTCGCGACATAGGTTTGCCATCTGGTCGGGTGACCTCGAATCCAGCCCAGCGTGACGGTGGAGTCCGTCCACAGGTGAAGCGGTGCGGCTACGTCGAGGATCGCCATGGCGTGTTTGGCTAGGCGGCAGAGAAGGACGGCAGCGCATAACTCTAAGCGAGGTAAGGAAATCTGTTTGAGCGGCGTGACCTTCGTTTTGGCGGTGATCAAACTGACGGCCCATGAATCGTTTAATTTTGTCCTCAAGTACACGACGGCGGAATACGCGCGTTCAGAGGCGTCGGAGAAGCCATGGACCTCCAGGTGCGTGCAAGAAGGGTTCAGATTGATCCAGCGAGGTACTCGGATTTGCTCGAGTACCGGGATTTCCGCATGGAAGTCGACCCAGTTTGATGCGGAGACGTCGTCGAGCGGGGCATCCCACTCGAGTCCTTGAAGCCAAGTAGATTGGAAAGCGATCTTGGCACGGACCACGACCGGCGCCAGCCAGCCGAGGGGATCGAATAGTTGCGCCACCAAAGACAGCACGGATCTCTTAGTGACGGACTGCAAGGCAATGTGCCGGGTAGCGAAAGAGAAGTCGTCCGTAGCGGGATGCCACTGCAGTCCCAAGGTGGAGTGAGCCTCGTGTGGTCGCCAGTCACGGAGTTCGCGCTGCAACCGATGCTCCATCGGGATGGCGGAGAGGAGAGCCGAGTCGTTGGTCGACCACTTCCGGAGAGGAAAGCCGCCCGCCATGCAGATGTCGGACAGCTGTTTGCACATCTCCTTGGTCTCCGCGAACGTTGATGCTCCAGTCAGAATGTCGTCCATGTAGACGTCCCGTCGGAGTGCGGCCGTCCCCAGTGGATACCGCTCACTCTCGTCCTCGGCTAACTGCTTCAGGGTGCGCATCGCCAGAAACGGCGCACACGCGAGACCGTAAGTCACCGTGCTCAGCTGATACTCCGCTGGACTGTCTTGCTCGGAATAACGCCACAGAATTCTTTGCAGGTCCCTATCGTCCGGATGTACCAGGATCTGCCGGAACATCTTTTCTACGTCGGTGGCGAGGACGTATCGGTGTTGTCGCCACCGGAGTAGCACGTCGGCGAGAGGAGGCAGCAAATTCGGACCCACCATAAGATGATCGTTTAGAGTTCTGCCCGAAGTAGCTGGCGTGGAGCCGTTGAAGACCACGCGCAGCTTCGTGGTGACGCTGGTCTTCCGCAGAACGCCGTGGTGAGGTAGGTAATTCACCGACTCATTTGATTTGGCGGCAGGAGCTATGGGTGACATGTGGCGCAAGTCCTCGTACTGCCGCATGAAGTCTGAATAGAGCGCGTGAAATGGAGGATCCCGAGTGAAGCGCCTCTCCATGCTGAAGAGAACTCGCAGAGCCGAAGAGCGCGTTGCTGAAAAGTCTGGCAGAGGAGAAACGACCGGCAGACGCACGACGTATCGGCCGTCGGCGGTTCGCGTATGAGTCCGGCGAAAGAAGTTCTCGCACTCCTGATCCACAGGCGAGAGAGCTACAGCGGCGTCAGAGAGCTCCTCCTGCTGCCAGAACTTCTGTACGAGAGCGCTTAGACTTTCCTCGGCCAGGCAGTGGTGTGCTAGCGTGCGACGCGGAGTGGCTGTTGCGCCGACGGCCCCAGATAAGATCCAGCCTAATGCCGTTTTTTGTGCCACAGGTTCCTGTGATTTGCCTCGCCGAAGTCCCTCCTGGAGGATGGTGGCGTAGACATCAGCTCCCAAAAGGATGTCCACGGGGTCCGCAGCTGAGAAGTCCGGATCGGCGAGCTCCAGTCCCTTGATGTGCATCCACGCTTGACGGTCGGCCTTGATCCCGCCTTCATAAAGGGTGAGCCGGGGAAAGACCAAGGCGGTCACGTTTATTAAAGGCCCGTCGCATAGAGAGCGGATCTGGAGAGCGACCTGACCGCGCGCGAGGCCCGTCTGCTTGCCGCCGACTCCATACACCGCGACCGAGGTAGGAGATCGCACCAGACGAAGACGCTGGGCTAAAGCTTCGGAAACTAGTGAAGACTCCGAGCCCTGATCGACTAGGGCGCGCGCAGTGTGGACGCGGCCGAACCGGTCCATTACGCGAACGCGCGCGGTAGCAAGGAGCACCGACACCGTCGGCTCGGCCTTGCGTTGCGCTAAGTGCGACGTCTTAGCGACTTCGACCGACGGACACGCCTCGTGGAGAGTCGAGTGATGACGCGCGCGACACAACGAACACGTCTTCTGAGAAGCACACTCGCTTACCTTGTGCTTCCCGAGGCAGTTAAGACACAGATCGTTCGCCTCGACGTGACGCTTCCTCTCTTCCGCCGTCTTGTTCTGGTAGAGATCACAGAACATTATGTAGTGGTCCTGACTACACAAGGAGCAGCGACCTCGTTTGCTGTCCTGCTTTCGCGCGTGTAGAGTGCGGGTTTTCTGCGTTGTACTCGAACTCGACTTGGAAGAAGCGGCCTCGACCTTGACTGGCTGCAACGATTCCAAGGTGTGCAACCGACGATCCAAGAAGAGCTGCAGTTTATCATACGAAGGTGGATCGTTTGAGTCACTAATAAAATTCTCCCACTCGCGACGAGATCGAGGATCGAGAAGGTCGACAACCAGGTGCACAAAAAGGTCTTCGCCCTTCGTGATAGGGCGCCCAATGCTCTCCAGTGAGCCCACGGTGCTCTTTACGCTGTGGTAGAGTTTGCGCAGATCAATCACCGACTCGCTCTTCAGTTTTTGAAGTGACGTGAACTGGGAGATGTAACTGCGCACCAGGAGACGCTTGTTCTCATAGTAGGCAATGAGAGCATCCCACGCGCGCTCGAAGTTCTCACTTGTTGTAGGCAGGCTTCTGACCAATAATTCTGCCTCTCCCTTAAGGCACGCCTTCAGATAATGGAGCTTCTCAACTGGTGTTGTGAGGGTGTCCCTTCCGATTAGGGACTGAAAAAGGTCGCGGAAAGCTGGCCAATCCTCGTACTTCCCGGAGAAATGAGGCAGCTGGATCCGTGGAAGCGTAGTGCGAGGAGCCTGAGAGGACGGCTCTAGCGCCTTCGTAGCAGCTTCCTCGGTCTTGAGGCTACGCAGAAGGTCCAACAGCAAACCTTTATTACCGAGGTAGGCCTCCTCAGCCAGAGCAGGTATGTCGAGTTTTAAATACTCCGAATCTGCGATTTGGTCTAGGTGGTTTAGAAGCTCATCGTTGTGAGTGTCAAATTTGGTCCAGTACCTCTCCAAGGACTGCAGGCGCGCCTCCACGGCGCCCACAGTGATTCTGGCAGCGCCCAGCTTCATCAGGTTCTCGTGAGTGCGAGCGATTTTGCCGTAGAGATCCGTTGCGGCGGTAATTATTAACTCTGCCTTACGACTCATGATGGCTTGAATTTCAGGTGACTGATCTCCGAAGCACAGAGGAAGCACACCACTTTTCACTCACACGGCGTCGTATAAAAAACCGGTCACGAAGATCCGGCTCGAAGGACCAGCAAATGTTAGCAAAAGGCGCGAGAATAGACCGAGAAGTGAGCGCGGCGCGAAAGAAAGAGAACGACAAGTCCCGATATATATATGTGTCTATGTACAGTCCTTTATTCTAATTCACAAATACAATTTTTAATATATTTACAGTTTCTTGACTAACGACGAAGAAAAGATCGAAAAATTCAAGCTGAATTTTGAATCCGCAAGCAACGGAGAAAATCGATTTATTCCGCGAGCGACGGAAAGAACGTTTTTAATATTCGAGAGCTAAATGATCGCGTCGGAGACTTTTCGACAAAAGGCTCAGTGCTCCGTGATCGCGTCGATTTATACTCAAGCCCTTCTCGAAAGATCCCGATTTTTCGTGAACTCGACGGTTACCGAGACAATGTTTAAATTGAGCGATCTAACGGGTTATTTGTTGTTGTTGGATCTTTCGAGAAGGGCGAGCGCTGTTTTCGGATATTTGCTGACAAAGCGATATCTCGCTATCGGCTGCCAGGGGCGCCGAACGAACGGCCGGGCCCTCGACTCTCCTTTTTAGTCGAGGGCCATTGCGAGAGTTTTAATTAATTTTTTGATGTTTTTGAACAACATTATGCAGTCGTATATTTGATATTTATGCTTTCATAGGTACTAAAAGAAGAAAATTTAATATAGAAGAATATATATTACAAAGTAAGGAAGAACGGGACAAAAGAAGACAGATTCGAGCAAAAGAGCATGAGGAGAAAATGTGTTCCTTCAAACGATTAGAGAATTTAATGGAAAAATTAATAGAAAAAGAAAATAAGAGTTAGAGAAAGACATTTTCTATTATTTTGTTATTAAATTAGAAAGTTTAAACGTTTTATGTGATATATCTAAGTGTAATACACATGACAAAGATTACGATATAAGGAAAGTTCCTTAAATATTTTTATTTATTTTTTTATAAAATAAAAATAAGTTTATTTTTTATTTAATGAAAATATATAATAGTAATAGTAATTTATATTTTGAATAAAGTATGTTATATGAATGAAAATGTTATATGTGCTAATATATATGTTTAAACATTTTGTAATAAAATATATGAAAATAGAAGTTAAAGCATAATTAAGAGATGGTGTATGATATTTATTTTTTACATTAATTATTAGAAACCATAAACTTAATACAAACTTAATACAAATTTATTACAAACAATACAAACTCAAAAATTAGAAATTATCCTACCTTATCCTACCTTAAAAAGTGTATGTTAAGTCGATTACTCCAATATATCGAAACGTTGAAGCCTCCTTTTCTGCGATGCTGATTGGATGCTGGTGCGCTGCGATATATTCGCGGTAAGTAGCGTAGCGCTCGAGCGCTTCGTCATCCATAACCTATTTGTTACTTTGGTCTTTCGTGCTACATAGTTCGTTAAGAAAGAAGTAAAAAGAATCTCGTGAAGAGGATAGAAAAAGGAGAAAGAGAAAAAGAAGAAAAATCGAATAAAGAAGATATGTAAATATGTGTATAAATAATGTTCTTTTTTAAAAGAAAGTATGAAAAACTTTGATCGCGAAAAGGTCATACCACTTGTACATATTTATATTTACAATTATATTTACAATATGTATAAAATATATAAGCTATATTGTAACTATATGTATGTACATATATATACATATATATAATATATATACATTACATATACAGGGTGTCCTAGACCACCCGTACACCCCTTTTCTTTCAAAAACTAAGCATTTTAGAGAAAAACGTTTTCGACAAAAATTGTATGGTTTTGAGGCGAACATAAGATGGTGTCATTGGTTTGACCTTGGATGGCATCGTTAAGGTGAGGTCAAGGACACCTTTAATTTCTTAAATGGAACCACCTATTTTTTATTGCATATTCTTATAGCTTATGTCGAGAGCTTTCCAAAATACTATAATAAAGTATTTTTTCATCAAGTACTTTTCGAGTTATAAGGCTTGAAAGTTACAGTATTGTGACATAATATTTTGTTAAATATTTATTTTTCAAATTCCTTACTTTTTATTTTTGCAAACAATACAAATCAATAAATGTAAAGAAAACACATAATTTTCTTAAAGAAACACTTGTGTAAGGGCGTAGCGTGGCACAGTACATAGCGCACTAATCTACAAAACTGAAGAACAATTTTAATGCCATTTACATTTAATAAACTAAACTACTCAATTTTTACTTATTTTATCCTTATAATTGTTTAAATATTACAAAATCAATTTATATAAAAAAGTAAGATCCATTTTAAGAGCTTTATTTAAAAAAAATGAAATTTTTAATCTTCAAATCTCTAAAATATAAAATTTTTACTTATAAAAGTTATAAATTTTTACTTATAAAAAATAAATATAATACGTAATTAACATTTGCTCAAAATCATTCAATTTTTTTTATATGTAATAACTTTTCATATAACATATAATTTTTTACAAATTAAAAACTCAAGTATATAAATTAATAGATACCTCATGCTATATAGTATATTACAATAAATGAAAATATTTTTAATAAATAATTACAATTTTGTAATATTATATATATATATATATATATATATATATATATATATATATATATTTATATTTATTTATACTATTTATATTTATTTATTAATATTTTTATACTTTTTAATTATACCGTCGTATTTAATTGTTAATAATATGGAAGATATAAAAAAAATTGCTGGACATATGCTATTATTAACATTGATAAATGGTACAAAAAATTTAAAAAGAAAAATAGAAGAGATAGTTTCTAATCAGGTATAATTATTATAACTAATATTAAAACTATTAGTTTTTAATAAAACTTATTAAAGAGAGTGGTGAAACTCTCAAAGTTTCACTCTAAATTTTTAGTCTTACAGTTGATAACATTCGTAATTTTAAATTATTTTTTGATAAAACTTGTAAAAAAAGGATTATAGTTTCTGAAGTAAAGTGGGAATAGATTAAAAATAAAAATCAATATATTTTTCACTATTTGAAAGAAAATGTTTAATCAAATATTCTTCTATTCTTGAATAGACAATATTGTTAAAACTCTTATAAAAATGTATAAGTTAATATTTATAAAGATAGTAATAAGTCAGCTATACAGACGTATCAAGGATGACTTTTTCTAAACTTCAATTAATTTAATCGTCAATTAATTGCTTCGTAATCAAACAGACACAAACACTTTGTATTGACAGAATACATATTTTTTAACCATTTTTTCAATTAGTGAAACGCATTATTTTGATACTTATATATAATTATTATATAATTATATAATTATAATTATATAGTACACATACACACACACATATATATAAAATTAATTTATATATTTTTTTATAGGATCAGAATAAGAGGAATCCAACTTCCACATAATGTCCTAGTTATTGTTACTTTCTTTCTATTGTTACTTCCTTATCTTCTCAACAAAAAATTAATAAAAATATTTTTTTTGTGATATTGTACTTGTGATTTTTTTTATTTAATATTACTTTACATAATTCAAACTTTTAATAATATAGATTTATTATATTTCTTATATTAGTATGAAATTAGTGTAGAATTAGTATAAAATTTATATATTATTATAAAAAATAGTGTTTGTCGTAGCTAAAAACAGCGTGTGGTAATTAAATTTAAAATACGGTTATTATTTTCATTACTTATAACATCCATTTGACGAAACTTTTTTATGAATATTTAAAAATGTTTTTTTCTATCTAATAATTTTTTTTAATCTATAATATTATATAATATATAATATTATAGAATTATAGAATTATAGAATTATAGAATTATTATATAATATATAATATTATAATCTATAATATAATAATATTGTACTATATATATATAATATTATGTATGTAATATTCTTATTTCTTTTTTAGTTTTTAACTGTCACAAAAACTTATGTTAAGATGTGCCAAAATGTTATTATTCCAAACTTTTGTGTTATATAGACTCTTTCTGTTTCTTTTATGAGTATTGAAACAATCTTTACAAATATTAATCAATAATTTATTACAAAATATCTTTATAAAATGTTACAAATTATTAATACTATTATACCCGCGATGAATATATAAAAGTTAATAATTGATTTAATAATTTGATTAATCAAATCAATTGATGATATATTGTAAATTACCTTTCATTAAAATTTGTATCATTTTATATACTTTGATATATTTTACTGTAATATTCTGCATAATTCTTTTTATTGGCGTAAATTTATGTTTT